>NC_086317.1:236030158-236753491 GCF_036172605.1 Pelobates fuscus
AGGAGGGCCGGGCCCCCCTCCTAGAGTAAGTAGTCAAACCGTTTAAGAACAGTTTGACAACTTACCTGGGGTCTGCTGGGATATGAGGCTGTAGTAGGGTATAGGAGCAGTGGTGCAATGTGTAAGGGGTGCAGTGTGTGTGTGAAAGGTTCAGTGTGTGTGAGGGGGTGTAGTGTGTGAATGTGTAGGGTGTGTGGGGCAATGTGTGTACGAGGGGGCTGTTTATGTGTGTGGCAATGTTAGTATGGGGAGCTGTGTGTGTATGGGTGGGCAGTGTATGTGTGTGTGAGGCAATGTGTGTAAATGTGTATGGTCTGTGTGGGGCAGTGTGTGTGTATGTGGGGCAGTGTGTGAATGTGTATGGTGTGTGGGGGCAGTGTGTTTATTGGGCTAGAGTTCACTCTCACCACTGCGACCACCAGGAATACCTGGTGGTCGCAGTGTTGAGAGTGAACTCTAGCCCGTAGCTCCAGGGCTAGAGTTTACTCTCGCAAGAGCCGTGCCGTTGCCGTGGTAACCGCGGCAACGATCTGTGCTCGCGCAAGAAGGACCCAGAGGAGCTGCAGGCTGAGCTCCCGGGTCCTCTCTTCCTCCCTCCCCTGCCGGCTGCCCGCACGGTGCCTGCGGACAGGGAAGGGGACAATTGCCCTCCTCTTACTTCCCCCTCCCCCTCTTCTTACCCCCCCTCCCCCTCTTCTTACCCCTTCCCCCTCTTCTTACCCCCTTCTTACTCCCACTCTCTTCTTACCCCCCTTCGTCCTCTCCCCCTCTTCTTACTCCCCCCTCCCCCTCTTCTTACTCCCCCCTCCCTCTCTTCTTACTCCCCTCTCCTTCTCTTCTTACTCCCCCCTCTTCCCTCTTCTTACTCTTCCCTCCCCCTCTTCTTACTCCCCCTCTTCTTACTCCCCCTTCCTCTTTTCCTCCCCCCTCCCCCTCTTCTTACCCCCTTCTTACCCCCCTCCCTTCTTACTCCACCCCCTCTCTTCTTACCCCCTCCCCCTCTTTTTACCCTCCCTCCCTCTCTTCTTACCCCCCTCCTACTGACTCCTTCGGCCGGTGGTCGAGACTGATCGCGCCCACCGGCCGCTCAGATCAGATTTTCAATGCTTTCCTATGGGGAATTAAGCGACGCTGGAGGTCCTCACACAGCGTGAGGACGTCCAGCGATGCTCTAGCACAGATAATCTGTGCTATGAGTCAAGAAGTTCCCTCTAGTGGCTGTCTAGTAGACAACCACTAGAGGTGGAGTTAACCCTGCAAGGTAATTATTGCAGTTTATAAAAAACTGCAATAATTACACTTGCAGGGTTAAGAGTAGTGGGAGTTGGCACCCAGACCACTCAAATGGGCAGAAGTGGTGTGGGTGCCTGGAGTGTCCCTTTAAGGTCCTGGAGTGACCTAGCCAGTCTACAGACCTTAATCCCGTAGAAAATATGTGGAGGGACCTGAAGGTTCAAGCTCCCAGGAGTGAGTGTCGTTCAGTGCCTGCGGGGTGTCTAGAGCGAATTCCCCATTCAGCTCCAGGAGAGAGCGGTTCCAGGGCCCCAGTCAAGTCCCAGTGACTGTGGGCACAAGTGCTGCGGTTTGTCCCCTGTTCCAGCTAGGAAGCAGTCCTTGGCGGAGGTACCCAGCCGGGGTACAGGGAGCTCTGCTACACTCTCCACGTAATGAAAATTTTGAGGCTGTTTGGCAACTTGAACCTTCAGGTCCCTCCACATATTTTCTACGGGATTAAGGTCTGTAGACTGGCTAGGTCACTCCAGGACCTTAAAGGGACACTCCAGGCACCCACACCACTTCTGCCCATTTGAGTGGTCTGGGTGCCAACTCCCACTACTCTTAACCCTGCAAGTGTAATTATTGCAGTTTTTTATAAACTGCAATAATTACCTTGCAGGGTTAACTCCACCTCTAGTGGTTGTCTACTAGACAGCCACTAGAGGGAACTTCTTGACTCATAGCACAGATTATCTGTGCTAGAGCATCGCTGGACGTCCTCACGCTGTGTGAGGACCTCCAGCGTCGCTTAATTCCCCATAGGAAAGCATTGAAAATCTGATCTGAGCGGCCGGTGGGCGCGATCAGTCTCGACCACCGGCCGAAGGAGTCAGTAGGAGGAGCAGCACGGAGGAGGAGGCAGCAACGAGGGACATCGTCGCTGCCTCAGGTAAGTGACTGAAGGGGTTTTCACCCCTTCAGCAACTGGGGATTGGGGGGTGGGAGGGAGAGGGAACCTGTAGTGCCAGGAAAACGGATTGTTTTCCTGGCACTGGAGTTTTCCTTTAATGTGCTTCTTCTTGAGCCACTCCTTTGTTGCCTTGGCTGTGCATTTTGGGCCATTGTCATGCTGGAATACCCATCCACAACCCATTTTCAATGACCTGGCTGAGGGAAGGAGGTTTTCACCCAAGATTTGATGGTACATGGCCCCAACCATCGTCCCTTTGATGCGGTGCAGTTGCCCTATCCCCTTAGCAGAAAAACACCCCCAAAGCATAATGTTTCCACTTCCATGTTTGACGGTGGGGATGGTGTTCTTGGGGTCATAGGCAGCATTCCTCCTCCTCCAAACACGGCGAGTTGAGTTGATGCCATTTCTCCTCTGAATCATTCAGATGTTCATTGGTAAACTTCAGATGGGCCTGTATATTCTTGAGCAGGGGGACCTTGCAGGCGCTGCTGTATTTAAGTCCTTAACGGCGTAGTGTGTTACCAATTGTTTTCTTGGTGACTATGGTTCCAGCTGCCTTGAGATCATTCACAAGATCCTCCTGTGTAGTTCTGGGGTGATTCCTCACCGTTCTCAGGATCAACTGAAACTCCACGCGGTGAGATTTTGCATGGAGCACCAGACCGAGGGAGACTGACAGTCATTTTGTGTTTTTTCCATTTGTGAATAAACTGTCACCTTCTCACTAAGTTGCTTGGACATGGTGGTCTTGGTCTTGGCCATGGTGGAGAGTTTGGAATCTGATTGATTGCTTCTGTGGACAGGTGTCTTTTATACTGGTGTTCAAAATCAGCAGGGGATCAAATACTTTTTCCCCTCACTGTACTGAAGTCTGAATCAATGACCCAGTAGTACTGAATGTTCTAAACTATTTGGTGTAATACATTTTTACAGCAAAACACAGACATTGTTCACACTTTTTAACAATGTCTGGATTTTGAAAACCTGCTCTGAATTTGGTCTGGATTTCAGGCGGCTTAAAATGTGGACCCCAGATTCATAAATGTGAACTATTAGCCTGCTGGCAGGGCTAGCATGTTAACCATGTGGCTGGTCAGCACTTTCTAGCCAGCTGCCATGTAAAAAAAAAACAATAAATAATCGTATGGAGGTTGAAAATAGTATTGTAGTTTTTTTGGCATTCATATAGTACCAACTTCTTACTATTATAAAACGGGGAAATGTAACAATAAATGAGACCATTACAAAATGTTACAATATGTTGTTGAGGACCATACTCTAGATGAGTTGGGGTGTGAAAACACAATAGGAAAGGCATTGAAGAGGTTAGCAACCAAACAACAAGGTGGTAAAGCAGCAGAACTAGAAGGTGAGAGTGGAGTGTGGCCCTATAAGAGACAGCAAGAGACAGGCTTGTAAAATAGAAGATATTCTGGGAAGCCATATGTGGCGGACCAAAAGATACAGGAAAGTGTGCAGCGCAAAAAAAAAAAAAAAGATTATAAGAGATACCTATTGGTGTATGTCATATCACTTAATACAATACAGATGTACCTAAAAGAGTAAGACAAAAGGAGAAACTCTCATAGGGCAACACTGTGATAATCTCTTAATAGAGTTTTATAATCTCTGTATAGTCCAACATTTTTTTTGAGCCTGTTATTTTGAACTGGCTCAGGTAGATTTGTTGTGGACCAAAACCTATAGTGGCTTGATCTTCATGGATAAAAAGTATAAGAAAGGCAGCACCAGTTAATATAAAAACATAGACATTTATTCCAAAGTAATAGAAAATCTTACATTAAAGTTACTGGAGTGCCACACAGTAATTTCAAAACACAATGCGTTTCAACAATAACATTTCATCTTCCTCAGGTGTATAACTTACTCTAACATCATAAAATCTATTTAAACAATTATTGGCACAAAACACGGGTACTCTAGACCCGCCCCCTTATTTAAAATAGCCTATCACTTGATTTAGAAAATACAAAAACCTTGGAGAAGGGACGACCATTCAAAGATCTTGAACAAAGTAGAAATTAAGTCGATTTTCGATCTGGAGACCCTCTCTCCAAATGGGCTAAACATAGATTTTGACATGTATAATTATATATGATTGGTTGTTTTTATGTATTTTATTATTTTAATATGAGTTTTTTTCTCTCACTTTTAATATATATATTATTCTCTTTCCCATTTCTCTCTTCTCTTTTTTTAATTTTTCCTCCCATTTCTTTCATTTACATGGTATACTATGGACTGGTTACCTCCGCCAATCATGCTTCCTAGTGCTCAACGAGTACCATAAGCACCGGACACCTTAACCACTGTAGCCCCCTTAGCTGCCGCATCTTGGCTGGTGTCTCGCCGTCCTTTCCCATCCTGAACCAAACACCTGTATCTAGCTCCCAGTGGGAAGACATCTCCTCCAAGAGAGTATCGCTGTATAGCTATTAAAAGAGCAAGTGAGATAGCAGTATAGCTGTTTCCCCCCCCACATGAGCCAAGGCTTAATGCTGGGCATCATCTCTTTATTAGAGGCAACACACTGCCTTTTATGCAAACCCAATGCAAGTGGTTTCCTACACAATATAACAGGGTTATCCCTCCCCTGTACCTGAGAGATAATTGAGTCAGGAACTGTACAAACTAAATTATTTCCAGGCACAGAAAACACACATTTTACAAACACACCAAAAGTACCCCCAAATACATAAAAAAACACAAAAGTTACATCCGCTGATAGCCCCGATCTGGGTGCCCAACATATCCAAAAATCACCCAGATCGGTTTAGGGGTTCGGGTCTTTCATGGAAGTCATAATTTGACCGACCGCACACGAGGCTCCTGCCCAAAATAGTTCCAGGGGAAAATTGGTAGCGGTCGGTCAAGTTAAAAACAAACTACCGAACGTAGTCAATAGTCATACTGTGGAGCTTGTTTCCCTCATCTAGACAAACGATTTCACCAAACAGTGCTCTTCCAGGTGGTGTAGAAACGAATGCAGGCGATGATGAAAGTCCAGCGGTGTTTGGGAGTTTCAGTGTCCGATTTCAGTTCCATGAACTCGACAACCAGAAGTAGGAGGACATGAACAACAGTGTCGAAGGCAGCAGAGAGGTCAAGCAAAATTAGTATAGAGTAGTGGCCTTTAGATTTAGCCACGATCAGATAATTTGTTACTTTAATCAGACTGGTCTCAGACAGTAGAGTGGAGGGGGCAGAAGTCAGATTGAAGAGGGTTGAGGAGAGAGTTAGAATTGAGAAAGCAAGCAAAACGGATAAAAAGAAGTCTGTCTAGGGGGCGTGGTCTGGCTACTGACCTAAATGGCTACATTGTCTGATAGCTTCTGCTCATGCTCATCACATAAAGCTTAAGCTATAAGAGCAAGCAGACCCTAGAACAAATTAATCACTTAGATATCACCGAAGTGTCCAGGAACGCAAACACTGGGAAAACACACAAATAGAAGGTGGAAACCGTCCATTTATATCCCCAGATACTATTGATGATCGGTACTCCTCTGAGCCTCAGGGGGTGGGACGATGCAGAATCTACACAAATTAAGCAATAGAAGTTACCTGGCTAGAGAGATTGAGCACAGCTCATGGGAGGTGAAGGCTGAAATTTGGGCTGTAGGGAGTCACAAGGCCGAATTGAAGGAACAGGTGAAGTTGTGGTTATGGGGCATAATGTGGTGGTGACTTACTCCAACTCCCTTGCAGATCGCATGGTGACACTGGAGGCTATGGTGGAAGACCTCTCAAGATGCAACAATATTTGTGTCAGAGGTCTCCCAAAGGCATCGAATGAAGGCCCACAGACAGAAAAAGGTGACCAGAGAGAGGAAATGGAGTGTTACAAAGATTAAAGACCGTGTATGCTTCTTAAAAAAAAAAAAAAATCTATGATTGCCACCTACATGCATTTGATAATTAGCCCATTGGGATGGCCCAAGTGAGGAAGTAACTGTAAGAAGTTTTGAGGCTACTGAGGTCAAGGGTGGGATCATTTGAATTTTGAAGTTCCCATGTATTAGAGACGGAATATTAGATGAAAGGAATGGAGGAATTACTATAAGGAGGTCTGAAACATCCTGTAGGCCCCCAACTCCCTCTATGTCATGGGTGGGTGCATGTCGACTAAAAGCAAGTGAATGATCATTTGCGAATGTGAATCCTACCTAATGCATTTGGTCCAGATTTTGTGTAAAATCAGTGCTTTGTAAATATTTTAGATCCTATACTTTGTATAGGTTTCACATGTACACAAGCACTGACTTTAAACCAGACACTAAATGGAGCAAAAATACGGATTTGGTTGAGTGGACAGAATTATAACATTATTAAATCTAAGAATTGCCATTCCAGTTGGAATTCAGAAAATTTTACTAAATGTTGTCCACCAGGAAAACAATAGGTTTTTTTTAGTAAATAGCCCTGTTATGTTTGAGAGTTTATATAAGATGTTTTTTCAGATAAGATAAGATACTGCGTCTAACCAGGATCTTTAAGGGACACTGTAGCAACCAAATCAACTTTAGCTCAGGGAAACAGTTATGGTATATAGGTCATGCCCCTGCATTCTCGCTACTCAATTCTCTGCTGTTTGTGTTTATGCAGCCCTAGTCACACCTCCCTTAGCTGTAACTGATGCCGCCTGCATGAAAAACAATGATTTCCTTTCTAATTTAATGTCAGCTTGCTTTAAACATTTTGTATCTTCTGCTCTCCAAGACATTGTGCTGCCTGGGTCAAAGGATGAAATGTTGCCCCTGCCTCTCCCCCCAAACCTCACGCATATCCATTCTGTTATGCAGTGTGTGCAGGGAATGCAGTGTCTGTGTAGGAGATGCAGTTTGTACAGTGAATGCATTGTGTGCATGTATATTGTCGATCAGGTACGTATTAGCCACGAGGCAAACAAGGCATTTGCCTTGGGCGGCACTTTCCAGGGGGCGGCAAAAAAAGCCGCCCCCAAGTGCCCAGGCAAATGTCTTGTTAGCCTGGCGGCTGACAATCCAGGCGGGCGGCGCTGGCGAGGGAACACTGATAAGTGAGCTCTCTGCTCAGCTCCCTCGCGCGCGCAGAGTGATGCCAGGAGCCGGAATATGACGTCATATTCCGGCTCCCGGCATCACCCTGCGGCGTGTATGCTAGTGTATGTGTGTCTGTCAGTGAATGTGTGCGTGTGTATTTAGTAGGTGGGGAAGAGTGTTTGTGTAGTGGATGCAGAGTGTGTAGTGAATGCAGTGTCTGTATTTGTGTAGTGAATGCTGTGTAGTAGGTGCAGTGTCTGTGTGTCACGTATTCATCCGCTTAGAAAAATGTGGTTAATGGCATTTACTGTCCACACAGGAAAAGTTGTGCCGAGCAGCAACCAAATCCAAAGAAGGGTTAATGCTGAGCAGCAATTATGCAAATGGGAACCTGATAACTGCCTTTGGGGTTAAAGGCAGGTTACAGCCTATAAGATCTAGAGGAGGGGTATTTAGGCCCAGTTCTCATCCTGCTCAGTGCCCTGTCGTGGTTTCCCTTGTGGTTGTCCGAGAGCGCGTTATTGATTCTGGTAATTCTGGTTATTTGACTTTGGCATTGTTTTTGACTTCCCTGTTTTCTGGCATCGCTGACTCCTGGCTTTTCCTTGTCGTTGTGTCTCTTTCTGTTTCCCTTGACCTCGGCTATTCCTGACTATTCTTTGGTACTTTAGTCCGGCCATTCTAAGGTCCGGTATACATTACCCATCAGTCCTCTGTGTTACACAATTCTACGTGCTGGATCATTCTGTAATCCTGACACCTTGTGTAGTGGATGCAGTGTCTGTGTAGTGGATGTAGACAGGATTGTCTTTAATGGGGGGCAAAAGGGGCAGCTGCCCGGAACCAATTTGCTCCTGGGGGGCCCAAGGCAGCTGCCTCTTGAGCCCCGCTGGCCATTGCCCAAAATTACATCCTAAAATAGCTTGCCGGCTCTGTGTCCTGATCCTATCCTTCACTATGCAAGCGAGCGGCATCGCCGCATTGTGAAGGACTTACTTGTTGCTCCTCCCGACCTCCCCTGCCCTTTGGGTGTGCTGCGTACTGTGACGTCACGCGGAGGGGGAGTCACGGCAACGCTTAGGTGAGCCCCGGTCTCCTTCCTGAACTGCAGAGCGGCGCCCCCTTTCAACCCTGAGTCCAGCTGCCAAGAGCCTGCTGGAGTCTTCAGAACTGTAAGTATTTACAGTAATTCAATGTAAGCTATATTATATATGTATATTACTTGTTTTATGTGAGTAAGGGTGCTGGGTGGTTGGATGGGGGAGGAAGGGAGGGGTGGATGGAGAAGGGGGAGGGAGTGGTGGATGGAGGGGTTAGTAGTACGGTAAGATCACATTGTTAAAAAATTAAAATAAAGTAATCTGTAAAATACTATATATTTGTGTCTGAAGTTGTGCTTTTTTTATTTTTAGAATAATGATACAGCCATTTTATTTAATACTTTTGTGCTGATTCTTTTTTTTCCCCTCTATATTCAAGGGACACTATAGTCACCAGAACCACAACAGCTAAACGTAGTAGTTTTGGTGTCTATAGCATGTCTCTGAAGGCTTTTTAATGTAAACACTACCTTTTCAGAAAAAAGGCAGTATTTACATTACTGCCGAGGAAAACCTTTAGTCGCCACTCATCAGACTGCCACTAAAGGTGCTTTCTAGTCCAGTGTTGCACACCGTGCAACACTGGCATTCACACTAAACACTCCTCATAGAAATGCATTGATTCAAAGCATCTCTATGAGGCCACGCATGCGCAATAGCCTCCCAATGCTTCCCTATGGGAAAGCAGTGGGATGGCTATGATATACTCACACACTGCACATTCATTTGCATTGTATTGATGAGGTGATCTGTAATACACTCCCAAACTGCACGTTCCTGTTCGTTATATTGCTGTAGAGCTTGTGATACTCACACACTGCACTTTTCTATTTTATATAACATTTTATTGCTGAGGTGATCTGTGATGTACTTGCACATCGCACATTACTGTGAGTTGTATTGCTGTGGAGCTGTACGATACATTGATACGCTTCACGTTACTGTGAGTTGTATTGCTGTGGAGCCGTGCGATACACTGATACGCTATACATTACTGTGAGTTGTATTAATGTTGGACAAAATCGTTTGATGAAAGAAGAGGAAGCTTCACTGGCGTGCACATTTACTCTTGCGTGTACAGGGAGTGCAGAATTATTAGGCAAGTTGTATTTTTGAGGATTCATTTTATTATTGAACAACAACCATGTTCTCAATGAGCCCAAAAAACTCATTAATATCAAAGCTGAATATTTTTGGAAGTAGTTTTTAGTTTGTTTTTAGTTTTAGCTATTTTAGGGGGATATCTGTGTGTGCAGGTGACTATTACTGTGCATAATTATTAGGCAACTTAACAAAAAACAAATATATACCCATTTCAATTATTTATTTTTACCAGTGAAACCAATATAACATCTCAACATTCACAAATATACATTTCTGACATACAAAAACAAAAAACAAAACAAAAACAAATCAGTGACCAATATAGCCACCTTTCTTTGCAAGGACACTCAAAAGCCTGCCATCCATGGATTCTGTCAGTGTTTTGATATGTTCACCATCAACAGAAGCAACCACAGCCTCCCAGACACTGTTCAGAGAGGTGTACTGTTTTCCCTTCTTGTAAATCTCACATTTGATGATGGACCACAGGTCCTCAATGGGGTTCAGATCAAGTGAACAAGGAGGCCATGTCATTAGATTTTCTTCTTTTATACCCTTTCTTGCCAGCCACGCTGTGGAGTACTTGGACGCGTGTGATGGAGCATTGTCCTGCATGAAAATCATGTTTTTCTTGAAGGATGCAGACTTCTTCTGTACCACTGCTTGAAGAAGGTGTCTTCCAGAAACTGGCAGTAGCACTGGGAGTTGAGCTTGACTCCATCCTCAACCCGAAAAGGCCCCACAAGCTCATCTTTGATGATACCAGCCCAAACAAGTACTCCACCTCGCTGGCGTCTGAGTCGGACTGGAGCTCTCTGCCCTTTACCAATCCAGCCACGGCCCATCCATCTGGCCCATCAAGACTCACTCTCATTTTATCAGTCCATAAAACCTGGCCCAGTCTTGACGTTTCAGCTTGTGTGTCTTGTTCAGTGGTGGTCGTCTTTCAGCCTTTCTTACCTTGGCCATGTCTCTGAGTATTGCACACCTTGTGCTTTTGGGCACTCCAGTGATGTTGCAGCTCTGAAATATGGCCAAACTGGTGGCAAGTGGCATCTTGGCAGCTGCACGCTTGACTTTTCTCAGTTCATAGGCAGTTATTTTGCGCCTTGGTTTTTCCACACGCTTCTTGCGACCCTGTTGACTATTTTGAATGAAACGCTTGATTGTTCGATGATCACGCTTCAGAAGCTTTGCAATTTTAAGAGTGCTGCATCCCTCTGCAAGATATCTCACTATTTTTGACTTTTCTGAGCCTGTCAAGTCCTTCTTTTGACCCATTTTGCCAAAGGAAAGGAAGTTGCCTAATAATTATGCACACCTGATATAGGGTGTTGATGTCATTAGACCACACCCCTTCTCATTACAGAGATGCACATCACCTAATATGCTTAATTGGTAGTAGGCTTTCGAGCCTATACAGCTTGGAGTAAGACAACATGCATAAAGAGGATGATGTGGTCAAAATACTCATTTGCCTAATAATTCTGCACTCCCTGTATACACGCATGCACTGGAGTCTTAACCGGTCAGAGAGAAGATCCATGCAACAGTCATGAGCACAACTACAGAAGGGATGAGCAGACAAAGCATGGAAGAACAGCGAGAGGAGGAAGGGGATTGGTGTGGCGCATGCTCTTGTTAGATGCCTTCTGTGGGAACTTTGCGTCTGGAAACATGCCAGTGAATGAATTTCATACCATGAACAGTCTCAACATCATATATGCGCTGTGATTGATACAGCCAAATTTTCAAAACTGGAAGGTCGGATTGACTATAAAACGCAACAGCAGATTGAATAGCTGACCACCTATGAGCAAAACCTACTAAAACGTTTGCTTAGTGCCATAATTTTTCTTGCTGAGAGAGGATTGGCTTTTAGAGGTGATGATCACACTATTGGACACAATAGCAACTATCTCGGTATTTTGGAATTACCGTCAGAGTATGATGCTTTCCTAGCACAACACATCCAAACAAAGGCGAACAAAGGCAAAGGATGTACACGTTATTTATCAGCAAACGTCTGTGAGGAACTCATACAAATTACTGGGTATAAGATCTTAGAAGATGTCATCAACCGTATTAAAATGGCAAAATACTACTCTGTTTCTGTGGATTCAGCGGAAGATTCTTCTCATACTGACCAACTCACAGTGATTTTTCGATACTTAGAAGGAAATCGACCTGTGGAGCGTTTTGTAAAAATGTTTCCCTCAACAGGGCATAAAGGAGAAGAAATGGCAGATGCACTCCTAGCATTTCTTAATAGTGTTGGACTTACCATACAAGAATGCCGTGGACAAAGTTACAACAATGCAAGCAACATGTCTGGCCACTACAAGGGTATGCAAGCAAGAATTGTTAACATGAATAAATATGAGTACATACCTTGTTTTGGACACTCATTAAACCTTGTCGGAAAAGATGCCGCAAATTCGTGTAGTGAGGCTGTAAGGTTTTTTAATTTTGTACAAGCTCTTTATATATTCTTTAGTGGTTCAACTCGGTGCTACAAGAAGCTTAAAGACAAGCTTGACGAGAAAGGCCTCTCTGTGTCCATGCCAAAAAAGCTAAGTAACACACGCTGGTCATGTCGTGCAGATGCTTGTCAAGCATTAGTCCATGGCTTTGACAATATAATGGACATTTTGTTTGAATTTTCAACTGACATTTAAAAAAAATCTGAGCGCCGTAATACCGCAAAAGGACTATTTGATCAGATAAGCAAACTTGAGACAGAGATTTTTGCAGAATTCTGGAACACTGTTTTGCAGCGTTTCAACAGCAGCAGCAAAACTCTGCAATCTGTTCAGATTAACCTAAATGCTGCTGTTGGCGTTTTGAAATCGTTAAAATTTTTATTAACCCCTTAAGGACTGAGCCAAATGTACAAGTCGTGAACAAAACAAAACGTAAACAAAACCTGGCATTTGCGCTATATGTCTGTCCAACCGTAATTCACCTCTTTCATATTAAATACACCCACCCTTATTATATATCATTTTATTCAGGGGAAACAGGGCTTTCATTTAATATCAAATATTTAGCTATGAAACATAATTTAATATGAAAAAAAATGGGAGAAAATAAGAAATTTTCTTATTTGTTTTTTTAGTTCTACGTGACATTTTAAATGTCATAATACTGTTTGCTTTTATTGCAATAAAATAAACATATTTGTATTCAGCAAAGTCTTACGTGTAAAACAGTACCCCCTATGTACAGGTTTTATGGTGTTTTGGGAAGTTACAGAGTCAAATATAGCACGTTACATTTGAAATTAAAATTCGCCAGATTGGTTACGTTGCCTTTGAGACTGTATAGTAGCCCAGGAATTAAATTTACACCCATAATGGTATACCATTTGCAATAGTAGACAACCCAAGGTATTGCAAATGGGGTATGTCCAGTCTTTTTTAGTAGCCATTTGGTCACAAACACTGGCCAAAGTTAGCATTAGTATTTGTTTGTGTGTGAAAAATGCAAAAAAACGCCAATTTTGGCCAGTGTTTGTGACTAAGTGGCTACTAAAAAAGACTGGACATACCCCATTTGAAATACCTTGGGTTGTCTACTATTGCAAATGGTATGCCATCATAGGGGTAATTTTCATTCTTGGGCTACCATAGGATCACAAAGGCAACGTAAGCAATCTGGTGAATTTTAATGTGGAAAAAAATGAAACACAAGCCTTATATTTGACGCTGTAACTTTTGAAAACACCATAAAACCTGTACATGAGGGGTACTGTTGTACTTGGGAGACTTCGCTGAACACAAATATTTGTGTTTCAAAACAGTAAAAAGTATTGCAGCTAAAATATCGTCCGTGTAAGTGCTGTTTGTGCGTGAAAAATGCAAAAAAACACTTTTACTGGCGATATCATTGTTGTAATACATTTTACTGTTTTGAAACACTAATATTTGTGTTCAGCGAAGTTTCCCGAGTAAAACAGTACCCCCCATGTACAGGTTTTATGGTGTCTTGGAAAGTTATAGGGTTAAATATAGTGCTAACAAATTAAATTCCCTATACTTTCAGCATGGGTTGTCAGGCAGGTCCCGCTAATTGTAATTAATTAGGATACCTAATTATGTAAAAATATGACATAAATATATGTGTAGAATTAATATATGTATATATATATATATATATATATATATACATACATAAAAATATATCCAAGATAGCACTCCAAGGACTTGCATAAAAAATAACTTTTATTACCTTCCAGTAAAAACAGCGAAAATCAACGTTTCAGCTTGATCTCCTCAAGCTTTCGTCAGGAGTGTATCCTGACGAAAGCTTGAGGAGATCAAGCTGAAACGTTGATTTTCGCTGTTTTTACTGGAAGGTAATAAAAGTTATTTTTTATGCAAGTCCTTGGAGTGCTGTCTTGGATATATTTTTTTGAATTTTGTCTGACAAGCACCGGGCACCTACTATTTACACAGGAGGAGTGCAAGATTATTTTTGTTTTATATACATACATATGTGTATATATACGTGTGTATATATATATATATATAAATATATATATATATAATTTTTTTTATCTTTTTATTTATATATAGTGATATATACGTATATATTTATATATATATAGATATATATATTTCGTTCTATGTGTATTTTGATATAAATATATCACTGGCACTGGAGTTTTCCTTTAAAGTTTACTACTCTACGAGGTGTGTGGTTTTTTTTTGTGTGTGTTTGTTGTGGTGGAGGGTGTGATTGCATGGTAGGGTGTGGGAAGGCGGGATCCATGGGGCCCAAATAAATTCTTGCCCAGGGTCCAATCAGTTTCCTTTTTAAGGTTATATTTAGAGTAAATTCTGCATATGTATTTTTAATATAAAGAGTATATTTATATTATTGTATGCATTTATTTTGTATTTGGATTATTTGTTGTCTTTTTCTTATGTTTTTATTTATATAATGTTTTTTAAGAAAAGTTTTGAATACACAGATCGCTAATTTTACCTGAAAATAACTTATTAACTGAAGGACATGCGCAATGATAAGAGACATTTTCTGTGAACTTTGCCATGAACTAACTCGATCATGTGACCGGACATAACGGAAATACGTCACCTACTTAGTCTGCTGATCCGGAAGTGACGTAACCGGAAATGACATGCCCGGAAGAAACAGAATACATGTGGAGAAGAACGCGCCTTTTTTGAAGATTTAAATGGATATGAGTCTGAAGCAATTGCAGAGCACTTTGATAAAGACTGTTTGTCGAAACACGTCAGTGCGGTTATATATGCGGTTGTACATTTGAGATCTTTTAATATTTCATATTTATTTTGTAATAAATTTGTTCCTGGTTACTTCCTATCATCGTGGTTTCAACTTTGTGGGAACTCAAAGGGAGAATTTATATCCAGCAACCTGTGGAGCATCCTGTTATTGGTGCCAACTCCTGATCTCAACAACTATATTTGTTCCAAGGTGCTTTTAGTCTGAGCCCACTTTAGCAGGCTCAGCAAAATGTGAGTGAGAGCAATTTGTATTGACACAAACTTTTATTGTATATACAGAGTTCACTATGGTCTACCATTTTTTGTCTTTTTAGGTATCTACTCAATGATGGTAATATTGTTTGTGTATGTATATACACCATTAGTGTGCTCTCACCAGTTTTTATATTTTTATTAACTATTATAGTGTGTGTAGTGAATGCAATGTCTGTTTGTGTAGTGGATGCATTGTGTGAATTGTATGCAGTGTATGTAGTGAATGTGTTATGTGTGTGTGCAGTGTCTGTGTGTTTTGGATGCAGAATCTGTGTGTCATGGGTGCAGTGTGTGTGTTTTGTATCATGGGTGTAGTGTGTGTATTGAATACATTGTGTGTGTGTATAGTGGAGGCAGGATGTGGGGCAGGCTGTGGGGGTGACAGTGGGGGAGGCAGGCTGTGGGGGTGACAGTGGGAATGCAGGCTAAGGGGGTGATAGTGGGGGAGGCAAGCTGTGAGGGTGACAGTGGAGGAGGCAGGCTATGGGGGTGATAGTGGGGGATGCAGGCTGTGGGGGTGACAGTGGTGGAGGCAATCTGTGGGGGTGACAGGGTACGGGGTGACAATGGGGGGAGGCAGGCTGTGGATGCAACAGTGGTGGGTGGCAGGCTTTGGGGGTGACAGTGGGGCAGGCAGGATGTGGAGGAGGCAGGCTATAGGGTGGGACAGTGGGGGAGGCAGGCTGTGGGCATGACAGTGAGGGAGGCAGGCTTATGGGGGGGCAGTGGTGGAGGCAGGCTTTAGTGTGGCTATCACAAGCCTCCCCATACTCACTGTTACGGCACCCCAGGCATAAAAGGGTTAAACCGCCGTTTAGTAGATCTTCCCTTCCAGAGACACAGGCACAGTTACTGGAGAACCCCAAACTCCCGAACTGAATACAAGGGAATGCTCCAAACTCCCGAACTGGAACCATACGAACAGGAAAAGCACCCAAGCGGCTTACACTCCTGGCAATCAGTCTCTAACAGCATACAGTAAATCCCCCCCCAAAAACGGGACAAGGCTCCGTGTTGAGGGTCAAGCAGTGGTCTGGTTTATTCAGGGCTACCTGTCCAGTATTTATGCAGTTCTCCCACCTGGTGGACACTCCCCCAGGGGACCAAATGGGAGACTGTGACAAGGGACAGACATGCACCAATGAGAGACACACAGAAGTAAGACATCACCACAATGCATCCTAATTTTATCACATGACAGGAGGCTTCGTATTTTGCATAATCTTTCTTTACTAACTCCATAGCAGCAAAGAAAAGAGTGACAAAACTTTGAACCAATCACAATGTAGTATAGGGTATAAGAGGTGTGACATATGACATCATTTCCTCTTTCTTTGCTGCTCTATCGCAAGCTAAGTAAAAATTTTTGACTTCTCAGTATTCAGCTTATATTTTTCTATATCCTCACTTAGTACTATAACTGTGCCTTTGTATACTTACCCTAGTATTTCTCTTACCCCTATCTGTATACCCCTGGGACTTTGCCTCTGGCTGCCCAGGTGTCTTTCAGAGCTCCCCGCCGTCTGTACTCTCTCTCCATACCTCTGTCTTCTGTCAACGGCTTTTCAGTGCGCTCGCGCACAACCGTTTACAGTTTTTTCTACCGAACGCCTTTCGTTCGGTAGTTTGGCGCTATCGCCATTTTGACGCGAATGCCCGTGGTTGTTTTCTGTCCGACCGCACATACACTATTCGTTTTTTCTACCGAATGCTTCTCGTTCGCCAGTTTGCCGCAATCGCCTTTTTTAGGCGTTCGCGACCATTTTACTATACGCACGTTCGGCAGTTTTAATTACACGAACGTCAGGCATCTAGTTTTGCCGCCCAAACTGGGGGAGGTACTATCCTCCCCATACTAACGGCTGTCAGTCCGGCGGCCATCTTAAAGAGATAAACACCTTCTGTTTTCTGCTCCAGCTATTCCACTGCAAGCAACTGGAAATCCTTCTTGCATCCTGCCTTTTTCACTCAGTGGGACCAAGTCAGGTTAGTGCCTTGCACTTGGGGTTGGTTCTAGCCAGTTGGTCTGTACCTGATTCTGGCCGGGGTGTGCCCGCATTTTGTGCTGCTAAGCGGACCTGTTCATGCAGGATTCCGATTACCTGGGTAAGCCCCAGTGACACAGCCCTCTTCATGATACTACGACCTATCGGTCTCTAGTCTCAGGTTATTCATTCCTGATACCATACCACCCCTGGTCCCCAGGCCTCTCCACTAATTGTGCCTAAGTGCCCTCACGCAATTTATTGGGTGAGCCCCGAATACCCATTCCAGATCATGGAGGAATCACAAACCTCAGACCTCCAGGCCATGATAACAGCAGCTGTGGCTGCAGCTATGGAAGAGGCCACTGCTAAGTCGCTCCCAACAGATTCTGAGGCCCCTGAGCCCATCTCTAAATGGGTTCACTATAGAGCGGACTCCGAAGACTCCGACTCCTCCAGAGAACGCTCCCATCGGCCTAAACACAATTGGAAGGGCGAAGCCACTGCGCCACGCAAATCTAAAGGGAAAGCCCCTGCTAAGCACAGAAAAGCCACGGTTCATGCTACCCACGACCTCGCACAGCTTTCCTCAGGTGAGGAAGACGCAGAACCCTCTCATGCACTAGCTGTGCTGGATGAATGGCAGGCGGCAGTCTCCGACCAGGAGGACTCCGACAGGGATTCTGCGGCCAACTCCGACCCTTACTTCATAAGGGAGCAGAGTCTAAGTGAGCCCCAGGACTCCATGGCTACATCCATGGATAACCCACAGGAGGGCACAGAGATTTTCCTTGACAATTCGGGCCTCCAAATGTTTGACCCGAGAAACATCCGTCATCCCCGTTTGGAAGAATGGTCACCAACCGTGCATTTGGCAAGGTTTATGCACTTCTGGCTCAGGAAATCTCTGGACAAAGAAGTGAGGAATCGGATGAGATCCGAATGCCCTCGGCCTAGCCTACCAGACAAAGTGGCGCACACCCCCGAATTTGACCCGCTTATGACTACATTCATGTCCCGAGGGGGTCGGGACCTGCGCAAAGGCATAGAGTGTGGTTTTAAAGGAGCGCAGGACAAACTGCTAGACGCCATTGGGCCGCTAGCTAGAATCATGGATATGGCGGATGATGCCTATGAAAGGGCTGACACTTTTACCCCAGATACGGTGCATGAGTGGGTACGAGATACCCGAGAATGGGCACAGAGGTGTTTCTGTTTCCTAGGGAACACCAACGTAGCCCTCTCTTCGGAGAGGCGCCGAGCAGCACTTTACCGTATCGACGAAAAACTGGTCGAACTGGGGGCTAAAGAATTAGGAACCTTGGCACAGAGTAAATTGTTCGGAGAGGCCTTCCTTAAGGAATTAAATAAAAGGGTCAATATATTTACGTCCCTTTAATAAGGCACAAACTTCGATGCGGAAAGTCTGTTTTTGGAAGGGCTGGACGGCAGAGGGGCCGTGCTGCCCGACTAATGGTGTTAAATAAATATCCCACCCATAAGGAGTATATATATATATATATATATATAAATATATATATAAATCTACAAATGAATGTAAATAAGGCATTAAAACAAATGCTACCAAGTTAGGTATTTATACAATAATATGAGAAAACAAAATGCCATAGATAGATATGAAATTAATAGTGAGGGAAGAATGAAAGAGAGCAGGGAGGGAAAATACTCGCCTCCTGTCATTATTAAAATTAAGATTATCTGTACACTAACGCTAGCATAATCTTCAATTTTATCACATGACAGGAAGCTTCGTATTTTGCAATTTCAACACTGGGAAAGCAGAGAAAACGCCGGATTATCAAGAGGACAAAAGTAGAATGTCCTAAAGGTGGATTCTCTGGTCCAGTCCGCCGCTCGTAAGATGTCCGAAAGGGACGCTTCTGCCGCATAGGACCACGCCAACGTCCCAAAGTGTAGAGTATTTGGGTTCCGGGGGACGCCGCAGGCGCATGCCACGGAGAAGTCTGCAGATGAGCGGGTCCTTACCAGCAGGTGTCCCTTGGATCGGAGTATGGGCCGTTGAGATGGCTGACCGTACCACATTGATGGACCGGTATGATTTTCCGGCCGTGAAAAGTGAGGTCAGGAAATTCATGGAGTGAGTAGGTGCAGTAAAAGGATTGAGGTCCCGTCCCACACACCAACTTGTCCAGGAGTGCCATGTTGATAAGTAGCACCTCCTTGTTCCTGGTGCCCATGAGTCCCATAGAAGGTTCTTAGTTTCCTGCGATAATTCCTCGGTTCGCCAGGAGCCCCAGAAAGAGTCCAGGCCACAAGGGGCAGGCGTTCCTGCACAACTAGCGGGTGAGGTAGACCCAACGGGTTCCTGAGGATGGTTGGGGCATCTGGTAGGAGGAGGGGGTCCTTGATTGAAAGTTCCAGAAGGTCCGGGAACCATGGCTGGCTCTGCCAGAGAGGCGTGATGAGAATTATTCTCACTCTCTGTAGGCGGATCCGGTGAAGGACCCTCGTTATCATTGCGAAAGGTGGGAATGCGTAAGCACCGTCCCGTGGCCATTGTTGTAGGAAAGCGTCCGTTGCGAGGCTCTCTGGGTCTGCAAGCCAGCTGAAGTAAACATCTGTCTGTCGATTGTTGCGGGACACGAATAGGTCTATGGAGAGAGGTCCCCTCTGTACATCCAGTATTGCGAAAATATGAGAGTCTAGTTGCCAATCGCTGGCGTCCCGCCAGTGGCGAGAGTATCAATCCGCCGTCGTGTCGGAGTCTCCTGGTAAGTGCTCTGCTAGCAAGGTGATGTTGCGTGGTAGGCAGTAATCGAAGATCTCTTTCGTGAGATCCACCAGTGCTTGAGGACGAGTGCCTCCAAGGCGGTTGATGTATCTTACCGCTGAGACGTTGTCCATGCGGAGTAGGATGCAGCAGTTGGATCGGTCCTTTGCCAGGCTGCGATTGGTGAATGATCCAGCCAAGAGTTCCAGGCAATTGATGTGCATCGAGAGCTCTTCGGAGGTCCAGACTCCTCCTGTGGACGTGGTTCCGTCTGTTGCTCCCCAGCCTGAACGACTGGCATCCGATTCCAGCACGAAGTCTGGCTGGTTCCCGAATATGGCCCTGCCATTCCAAGCCTGCATGCAGTTCAGCCACCAGTGTAGCTCCTCCCGAACTTCGGCCGACATTGGAACCGGTTGGTCGTATGTAGGTTGTCTGCGAAGGAATCTTGCCTTGAGGCGCTGCATGGCCCTGTAGTGCAGGGGTCCATGGAAAATGGCCTGTATGGATGTGGAGAGAAGGCCTACGATCCGTGCCAGTAATCGTAGGGGTATGGTTGTCAGACGAAGGACTTTCCAGATCTCCCTGCGGATGGCCGTAATTTTGGTAGCCGGGAGGTGAAGAGTGCATGATGTGGAGTCTATTACGAATCCGAGGAATTGAACTGATTGAGCCGGGATCTTTGCAGACGAAACCTAGAGACTCCAAGAGGTGTACTGTGTGATTTGTGTGTCTCCGCAGAGTCCCCGCATCCTCGTCGAAGATCAGGATGTCGTCGAGGTAGATGATGCATCTTATGCCTTGGGCTCTGAGTTTCGCCACTACCGGCTTCATAATCTTGGTGAAGCACCACGGGGCCGAACTGAGGCCAAACGGGAGGCAGGTGAATTGCCAGGGGGTCCCGTGCCAGAGGAAACGGAGGTAGAGACGGCTGCTTCTGTGTACCAGAATAGTACACGCCTTTGGCACCGACGCGTTTACCTTCTGCCCGGCGGGTGTTACTTTTCGGGTCTCACGTCGCACTAAGTCCAACTCTCACTCGGTCTTCTACCCTTTCTTCCCTTCTGACCCTCAACTCTGCGTGGTCTCAACTCTCCGTCAATACGTGGAAGCCACCGCGACGTTGCGGCAGTCTTCCACTCATCAACTTCTCATCTGTTACGTCCGCCCTTACGGTCCAGTTTCAGTTACTACACTGGCCAGATGGGTTAGATGGCTACTATCCCTTGTCGGTATTGACCAAACTTTTGGAGCACATTCCGTACGCGGGGCAACGGCCTCTTCCGCCTATGCGGCAGGCGCGTCCCTTTCGCACATCTTACGAGCGGCGGACTGGACCAGAGAATCCACCTTTAGGACATTCTACTTTCGTCCTCTTGATAGTCCGGATTTTTCTCTGCTTTCCCAGCGTTGAAATTGCAAAATACGAAGCCTCCTGTCATGTGATAAAATTGAAGATTATGCTAGCGTTAGTGTACAGATAATCTTAATTTTAATAATGAAAGGAGGCGAGTATTTTCCTTCCCTGCTCTCTTTCGTTCTTCCCTCCCTATTAATTTCATATCTATCTTTTGTTTTCTCATATTATTGTATAAATACCTAACTTGGTAGCACTTGTTTTAATGCCTTATTTACATTCATTTGTAGATTTATATATATATACTCCTTATGGGTGGGATATTTATTTAACACCATTAGTTGGGAGGATGTCTAGTTATTATTATTATTATTATTATTATTATACTAGATGATATTAAGTTAAATTAAGGGACAGACATTCATTGTTTTAAACAATCATTTCTGGAATCTGACACATTTTATACTCTCGTTTCAGCTTAATCAGAAGCCACAGGGATTAATTAAGGTCTCCATACAAGATGTCGTCGTCATCATCACATCATGGAACCTTATCATCAGGTCTTGGGAGATCATCGTTTGAAAGCAGGATGCCTTCATCTGCATTCTACCTGTTCCTGTTCAATTTATTCAGATTAGTTTTCCATTATCTTGCTCTATGGACTTTTTTCAAGTTGTTCTGTTATTTTCTGCATTTATGACCTTGTGATGTCACAATTTTAAAGAGGAAATTATGTCATATGTCACAGCTCTTATACCCTATACTACATTGTGATTGGTTCAAAGTTTTGTTTTACTTTGATCGTTTTAATATTACTTAATGCTACAGCTCTTACCCATACTATGTGTACTCGATAAAGTCAACATGATTTATACACTCATTTGATGTACTATGATCTTTGTGCATCTTTCTTTTCGTGCAACATTAGTACTCCCCAGAAACACAAGTGATCATTTTTCTTTCTCCTAACCATCCAAGTCTCTGATATATAGCCGCAGGGAAAGAGGATCAGGGGACTTGGTACCTGCTAGCAAGGATATGACTAATAATCGTGAAAAAACAAAAACAGGGAACCCTATAAGTTGATTTGTTATAGAATATAATGACTTATTTATGTTACATGAATATATAAATTTGCACTGTAAATGAATGCACTCCTAAGATGAATGTGTTAAATGCGCTCAAAGGGTGCCTCCCCCATGGGGGGCTATAAATCCCTCTTCGCGGTCTGTAAATGTCGCTGGAAATCAGGACTCCAGATGGTAAATTGAAAATAATTAACAGCTTTATTGTAAAGGTGTAAGTGAATTAACACCTATATAGTGCTATAAAAACAGCAATAGTGGTCCTACGCGTTTCGTCCCAAACTTCGGACTTCCTCAGGAACCTTAGAATCAAAACAAATGACCGATATTTGAACAAAGCAGCCACCTCACAGATAGCTCAGTGGGCTAATGCACCATCAGTAGAATCTGTTCAACCCTTGGGTTGCAGGTTAAAATTTCAGAAGGGTTGACTCAGTCATTCATCCCTCCGAGATAGAAAAAATGGGTACCATTAAATTGGGTAATATTAACAACCCCTGGATGTTGGGCTAAGGTGACATCTCCAGGACGTATTTGAAAACCAGAGTAATCTGAATGTACCTTTCTTTCCTGGTTAAATACTTTGTTATGGCTGCTTTGTTCAAATATTTATTTAGATTTTTAGGTCCCTGAGGAAGTCCAAAGTTTGGGATGAAACGCGTAGGACCACTATTGCTGTTTTTATAGCACTATTTAGGTGTTAATTCGCCTTTTTATTTACAATAAAGCTGTTAATTTTTTTCAATTTACCATCTCGGGTACTGATTTCCAGCGACATTTACAGACCGAGGAGAGGGATTTATAGCCCCCCATCAACATTGGGGGAGGCACCCTTTGAGCGCATTTAACACATTCATCTTGTGAGTGCATTCCTTTACAGCGCACATTTCTTATTTCAATTGTATTACACTATGTTTGTTTATTTTCTTTTTAGATTTTACAGCAGCATCCCATAAGTTTTCTGTTTATATTCTGGTTAATACAAGATCATTACCTGGGAAGTGATCTTAGGGAGGCTGTCCATTTTGACCTATTAAATAAGTATATTATATACTTGTGATTCACTATTCTCACGACATTGTGGTGGTAGTTCTTTGGTTTGCTTTTACATGAATAAATAAATGTCCTTATATTTTATGTGTTTTTTTTTTTTTTTTATAAAACTACAGAACATCTGAAATCAGCATTAAAGCTTGCAATTTACTGGTAGCTTTATTTTGGTTTCTAGGTTTTTTTATGTCATCTACCACACCTGCAGTATATAATTTTTTGTTACTAAACATTTAAGGGATTATTCACTAAATTGGAAATTGTACAGAATCGTGAATAGGTGAATTTGAAAAATTCCCTAACTAGGTGGGAGCCCTGTTGGTGGGCATCTTCCAGAGGTAATTTGACCTAAATCACTGTTTGTACCTCCTGACCCATCCTATGGAGGGGTTCTCTAGCCATACTCAAACTAAAATAAAAGTAATACAGTTAAAATCACTCACTGCCTGTGAGTGCTACCAGCAGTTTGGTTCAGACACACTAGTCCCCCATTAAGTTATTGCCACATTACAAGATAATTACCTGATGGAAAAAATGAACTGTAATAGGTATTCCGCCTCCTTGTTTCATGGATATTATAATTTCAATTGATTTGTTCCATTCATATGTGGAATAAATTCTCAGTTGGTGCCTAACTAAGGTCAGTTTTTTTTATCACATCACAACGGTTTCCCATCCCCTCCTTCCCTTCCCCTTGTCTCCTCTTTTTGCTTTTTTACTTCTGTTTATATTGTATCCTCCATTTTGATATATGCATTTCTTAAACATCAAGACACAAACTGATCTTTGTCACCTTAGTTATATTCAAACTTGCGTATATGCTTTTGTCTCTTATTAAAGAATTTAAAAAATAATAAACAACAAAACCCTAACTTATTTGTATTTCCAGTTCCCACATTTTGCATTTCTTATTTCAATTCTCCTCAATTGAATAAACTTCAATTAATAGAGCTATCTTACTATAAAGCTGAGTAAAAGCTTTGAAAAATATTGAAAGTTTAAAACATTCCAGCATCATACTGTATTTAAACACACAATTTGAAAGCACTAATCTATTTGCAAGGGTGGAGAAAGTGAAAGGGTTAACAAAAACAAACACTAATCAATTTGTTCTCAATTCCTACTCTTCCAGTATTAACTAGCATTCACTGTATGATGAGTAGCTGGCCTTAGATGTCAATTTAAGTTATTGCCTAAGCAATTACTTAAACAACAAAGGCAGTGTATAAGTGTAATTAATTAGATGATTTTAATCCAATCCAGCCCAGATGCTCATTTTTCATAGTGTAGAACTGCACGTCTTTAACATGAAAAGACTTGTCTTGAGAATAAGGCTAAACTGAGCTCTGTGTGTTGGCTTCTGTATGCTAAAGTTAGTTTTACCAGCCATACTTCATATATTTGGCTTGTTTACTTAATTGTTTTATTCACCAATATGCATACCTCTAATGACTTTCTCTGTGATTTCTGCTCTCTCTCCCAACCCCCTTATTGTATTGATACCTACCTAAATGTTTGATTTACTTGAATAACTCTCACCTCATCAGTGCATAGATGCATCTTCCTATTCCATAGATTTATTGCAGGCCTGTCTGACTCTAATATCTCTCAACCACAGCCTGATTTAAAAGTTTATTGCCTCAGACATGAAGAGAACTCCGATTTTATTAAAGGACATGGATATGCTTATCTCTTTCATTAACCCCTTAGTGACCAGACCACTTTTAAATTTTCTCACCGTATGGGACCAGGGTTATTTTTACATTTCTGTGGTGTTTGTGTTTAGCTGTAATTTTCCTCTTACTCATTTACTGTAACCACACATGTTATATACCAGTTTTCTCACCATTAAATGGTCTTTCTAAAGATACAATTATTTTCATCATATCATATAATTTACTATAATAATATTAGAAAATATGATAACAAAAATGTAAAAAAACACACTTTTTCAAACTTTGACTCCCAAAATCTGTTACGCATCTACAACCGCCAAAAAACACCCATGCTAAATAGTTTCTAAATTTTGTCCTGAGTTTAGAAACACAAAATGTTAACATGTTCTTAGTTTTTATTTTGGTAAGTTATAGGGCAATAAGTACAAGTAGCACTTTGCTATTTCCAAACCATTTTTATTTTCAAAATTAACGCAAGTTACATTGTAACACTAATATCCCTGAATAACTCTTCACATGTATATATATTTTAAAAGAAGACAACCCAAGGTATTAAACTTGGGGTATTTTGACTCTTTTCATGCAACCATTTTACCACCAATCTATGTCAAATAAAAAAAAAAAATTGTGAATTTTTTGACACACCTAGCAATTTTTTTTTTTTTTTTTTTTATATTCCTTATTTTTGTTGTGCACGAAAGAACATATGCATGTTAGCAATGCCACAATAGTAATCACATGCAATTTGTAAACAATTATTAGTTAACAGTTACATGGCATTCTGAGTGTCGCACAATTTTTTAAAGGTGTATAGAAGCTAAATACAAGCTGGTTAGTTACAGGCTTAGAATATTAAGACATGTAGCGTTCCTTAGGAGCAGAAGGGTTAATATAGGCATACATAAAGATTTCAACTAGCAGGGTCACTTTTAGCAGACACAGCTATATTCAGCTGAGCTCCTTAAGTAAGAATTCCAGGAAGGATAAAATCTATCTAAACAGAGGTCCAACGTGGGTTTTTTCAGGGACCAAACATTACGATACCTCGTACAATAGGGAAGCAAAAAATACAGTATTTTCTGTTGGTGGGACACTATTTGCTTGTGCATTTGTGCATAGGTCAGTTAACAAGCACACAGTGACATTTTTAAATGAAAAAAAAAAAATAGAAAAAATAAATAAATAAATAAATAAAAAAAATTGCATTTCGTAGGCACTGATATTGATTACCATCAAAATAGACAAGCCTAGTCAAAATATATAACTATGCTGATCATGCTTAGTGTCATGCTGGTAGTGGGAAATAGCCATATGTTTAGAGGAATTGTGAACTGTGTAACCTATGGTGCTGATTAAGGTAAACTTTGAGAAACATATACATACTATCTGCTATGCTATTTGTTATGTCACTTGCTAAGTCAAGTTATGCAGTTTAACGTTTAAGGGTAGTCCAGGATACAGTGTCTCAGTAATAGCCGGTTTGGTGAGGTTATGTATTGTCCCCGCTTATGGGCCTATAGGGGGCCTAATCTGCCACCAGTGCTTGCTCTCTTGATTACCCCTTGCCAGTTCTGGGGACTTGGTGAGCGGGCCAGCTGCAACGGATGGTTTGGTGCCGCGGCCATCCATCTCCACCTGCAGGGTCCGGAGGTGTTCTCCGCCCGTGTCAATCACTGGTGAGGAGCTGTGCTGTCATGGGGTGCGCCGCGCGGTTTGCGGTGTCAGTCCTTGTATGCAGAGGCTCGTTGCGTTGGGCGGAGAATTCCGGTGCCGCCTGGTGGCGAGTGGATCGATCAGGCTTGGTGGACTCACTCTGCTGTGTGCGAAGGTGAGTGGGGTATTTTGGTGTTTCCTGGCCCTCTGGTCTCCCGCTTTTCCCCTGGCTGGAGGCTGTTTTGGGGGCTCAAAGTGGGTAGTAGCAGAGGTGGCGCCGGGTGAGACACACCTAGCAATTTAAGAATACATGTCAGAGAACTTTAAGGGTTACTGCCAAAAAACACCCCAATATCTGTTAAGCAACATCTCCCGAGTACAACAGTGCCCCCAATGTACAGGTTTTATGGGTTTTCGCAAACTCACAGGTGTCAAATGTAGGGCTTTCCCCCTTTTCCATGTTTGCACATTGAAATTTGACAGATTGGTTTCCTGGGCCTATGTTGACTTTGAGACCGTATAGCAGCCCAGGAATGAAAATTAACCCCATCATGGCATACCATCTGTAAAAGTAGACAACCCATAGTATTCAAAATGGGATATGTGAAGTCTTTTTTAGTAGCCACTAAGCCACAAACGCTGGCCAAAGTTAGCTGGCCAAAGTTTCACTGATTATATCGTTGTAATACATTTAACTGTTTTGAAACACTAATGTTTTTGTGTTCAGCGAGGTCTTCCAAGTAAAACAGTACCCCTCATGTACAGGTTTTATGGTGTCTTGGAAAGTTACAGGGTTAAATATAGTGCTTGCGAATTAAATTCTCTGCACTTTCTGTCTGGGTTGTCAGGCATGTCAGTCAAATTTTAATTAATAAAATCACGTAATTATGCTAAAAGATTATGTAAATATACACATAGAATTTTAATATATATACATATATATGTATTTAAATTCTACGTGTAATCATTAATGTAATTATATAAGTTATATATACAAATGTCATTTCATTCTACTTGTATTTTGTTATATATATCTATCTATATATAAATATTTGCGGTTATTTGTATTTTATATATAGATAGATATATATATAACAAAACACAGTTAGAATGAAATTACATATGTATATATAACTTATATTCATTTTTTTAAAAACATTTAAAAAAAACATTTTATTTATTAATTATACATATATATATATATATAATATATATATAAAATGTATTATATATTATATATATATATATATATATATTATGTATAATTAACTTCATTCTAAGTGTATTTTAATACTAATATATGTACTTATATTAATATTAAAATACATACGTTCTAAATACATTTTTTTGTTTGGAAATCCATTGAGTGCCCTTGTCTTTATTATACTTTATATTCACAGCGCAGAGCAGCACCTTGGTGTAAGTTTTTTTGTTTATTACTAGAGGATTGAGTGCCAGACTTACTGTTTCTTTTTTTATATATATATAAATATATATATATATATATATATATATAATGTGTACGCATTTGTTAATTCATTAACTTTATTTACATTTTTTTTTTCATTTTTTTATTATTTAGTTTTTTTTAACTTTTTTTAACTTTTTCACCAGCAGGGGGACTGCCTGTCAGTTCAGGCAGTCCCCCTGCTGGCAGCACTGTGGACACCTATTGTGGCCATGTGACTGCTCTTTTAGAGCGGCCACTTGGCCCCTGAAGGTCCTATATTGCAGAGCCCAGCCAGTCCCCCTTCAGAAGAAGACCAATCGCTGGGGAACGGCGGCACTCGGTAAGTACATGGGGAGGAAGAGGGAGGGTAGAGGGTTAATTTTTCATTTTATTTTTAAACATTTACTGAGTGCCTCGACCCCTCAGGTGCCACATGCGGCAATCCGGAAGTGATCACTCCGGGGGGAGCAATCACTCGGGTGCCTGGCAGTGAGTGGGGGTATTCCACGATGCCTCGATATCCTTAGAGTGGCTTAGAGCGGCTGGAAGCGATCACGATCACTTCCAGTGCTCATTTTGGCCACAGACGTACAGGGTATGTCAGCTGTCGTTAACGACCATTTTTTGGCTGACTTACTTTCGGGTTCAATCAGTCTGTTGGCTGTCATATCACTTGATTGGTAAGTTAGTGTTATTTTTCTTATATATATTAACTGTTTACTCATCACTGTGATCTTGATAAAGAGCCTTAGTGGGTCGAAACGTTGATTTGAATATGCACAGTCTATTTGTTTGAAATACAATAAACAACGCTTTCCCATGGATTTGAGACCTGGAGTGCTCCCTGAATTAAATTCTCTCTCTCTCTCTCTCTCTCTCTCTCTCTCTCTCTCTCTGTCTCTCTCTCTTTTTTGCAGGTTCTGCAAATAAACCGCCTAACTGCACGCCTACGAACAGCTGAAATGGCGATCGAGGACATGGCCAACAGATCCCGAAGGAACAATCTGTGTTTTAGGGGGCTCCCTGAGACTGCAGGAGAGGGCCCTCTACTAGACCTAGTCCTTGCTATTCTCCGGCCCCTGCTCCCCGACTTACCTGACCATCTCTGGCATATTGAGCGCGCACACCGAGTGCTGGGAGCAAGAAGACCGGACCAAAACCGCCCGAGAGATGTGGTCCTGTGCTTCCTATATTTTCAAACGAAGGAAGCCCTTCTTAAGAAAAGCAGAGACATACCCATACAGCATAATGGCACTGTACTAGCCCTTTACCAGGACTTGGCCCCCACAATGCTGCAAAGGCGTAGGGAGTGGAGGCCAATCACCGATACCCTGCGAACCGCCGGCATTAGGTACGTCTGGGGATACCCATTCCGGCTCATGGTATTCAGCGGAGATCGCATCCATGTACATCAACCAGGCGACATCCCCACCGGACTGTTCCAGGCACTGGGCCCGCCGCCCCCGCAGAACATCACAGCGGTCCCCACGGAGCAGGAAGTATTGAAGCCCGGGACTGGCACCTTGTCGATCACCACCGACAGTGACGACCCGACGGATCTTGGCCATCAATACTTGCCCCGTGATGAGTACAGCCAAGGTTTACTGGACCTCCCTCCCGCCCTCGCCTTAGTGGTGATGGGTAGGATAGGGGTTCAAACATGGACACTCGGGGACTAATGTTGTTTAGGGGGGCACTGAGGGTGGTGGGGACTTTGGGGGACAGCATCTTGGACCGAGAACAGCGGTACCTGACCACGCACTGAGGGTGATTGGGAACTAAGACTTGAACAATCATACAGCGCTTTCCAACTCGGTGCCACTTCTAGAGGTTGCCTTAGCATTCAGAGGGAATAATGGTGCCGTAGCCTACTTCACTGTAAATTAGGTAGTTAGGTAGAAACTTGACACACTTGGCCCTAGGGTGTCCATCAGAAGGCTTCAAGCCCTCCCTCTCGTGCCGGAGAACACACACCATAGGGGATTTAACCCACTCAGTGGGGGTGGTCTTGCCCTGCAGCGATCCCGACGGGATCCGAGGGGGGACCGGAGGCTTCCCAATAGAGCTCCATAAGCTACACCCTACTGTAGTAACCCACATTGTCCCGGGATAGGGGCTAACGCGTATCCCTATTCGCCCAACCAAACGTAGATACCTATATTATATACCTTACTGTATACGGGACCACTTTCACTCCCAAACTACTGGAAGCGCAGCTTCCCTAGCCAACGACTCGGGCGCAGATGGTGTACCTTCCCCCCCCCCGAGGTTCACACTGGGGACACCGGAAAGGGGACCCCTATGTTCATGTTAATGTTATTGTTAACGTTATACCAAGTGATTCTCACAGGTAATTTCTCTAATTTTGCTTACCCAGGCCTTACCCAGGGGGGGCGGGGTGGGGGGGCGATAGCGGAGACCTGATTACGGAACTATGACACTGAAGCCTAGGCACGCCACCGTGGCCCTTAAAGATCACACCTATAACACGGTAGTAGAGGCCAGAGCTCTTAACAAACGCAACGGCGTGGCGATTTTGCTACGTCGTGACTGCCCTATCCGAATTACGATCACAGACAGCGACCAAAACGGACGATATCTCATTACATCGGGCACATTACACGCACAGGTAATACATATAATTAACGTATACGCACCAAATGTACCTGACTCGGCTTTTTGGAGTATATTTGTTTACCCTCCTAAAACATCTACGCTTTCCACGCCCATATATAACAGCCATACAAGCCTTATACCATGAAGTCTCAGCCCAAGTGAAGATACCCAGGGCACCCACATGCCCGTTTTCACTCTCAAACGGCACTAGCCTTGTCTACCCTTCTGTTTGCCCGTGGGCTAGAGCCTCTGCTACAGGTCGTTCGGGAACACCCAAACATCAAGGGGGTAGAGGTTGAGGGCCAGGAATTTTTAGTGTTTGCCTACGTAGATGACGTACTCCTGTCCCTCACGTCACCGACCACCTCCATGCAGGGCCGGATTAAGAGCCCAGTGGGCCTGGTGCTGACAATTATGATGGGCCTATTTACAGGATCATATCGACCAAAAACAGTAAAACACTCCCAAGCGTCATGTATCTGATGGAGATGGTGCTGGAGAGAAAGAAAACAGCAGCTATAAGAAAACACATACCCTAGGCTAATCTCTCACTAATTTATGTTTTCATCTTTCAAGCAAATCCATAACCCCTAACAGCAGTGTCCAGTCAAGCAGGAAGTCAATGGGCACGGTAAAAGGGTGTGCCACTGACACAAATCATGTAACCTGCCAAAAGGGGCGAACATGCCCAAAAAGAGGACATGTCTGCCCAAAGAATTAGGCCAGCCTGGCATGAATGCATGTCAGGCTGCCTGACAATCATGCAGCTGGCCAACTAAGGGCATACTCTGCAGACAGCACCCGAGTTTGGCATAAATGCATCTAATGATGCGCTCGCTCAACGCTTTCTAGAGACTGTCCCCTAGCACTCGCTGGTCCACTTGTCTCCTTACCTTCTTACTAGCAGGTAGAAGCTCCTGGTATATAGTCTGGGACAGAGAAAAGCTGTATGTAGTGAAAGGGAACATGCCACAGTGTTAGAGAGACCAACGTCTGCATTACCTTAAAGGATCACTATAGGGTCAGGAACACAAACATGAATTCATGACCCTATAGTGTTAACACCACCATCTAGCCCCCATGAGCCCCTCATGCCTCCATTAATATAGCAAAATCTTACTGTATTCAAGCCTGAAGCTGTAACTCTGCATGCTGTTAGACTCAGAAAAACAAGCAGTCTGCTGACATCATTAGAAGTGGTGGCCTGATCCAATCACAGTGCTTCACCATAGGATTGTCTGAGACTGACAAAGAGGCAGATCTGGGGCAGAGCCAGCATGATTCAAACACAGCCCTGGCCAATCAGTATCTTCTCATAGAGATTAATTGAATCAATGAATCTCTATGAGGAAAGTTCAGTGTCTGCATGCAGAGGGAGGAGATACTGAATGTTTGGATACATTTTAGGCAGCCATGACCCAGGAAGGATCTCTAACAGACATCTAAGGAGTGGCCAGTGAAGTTATCACTAGGCTGTAATGTAAACACTGCATTTTCTCTAAAAAGACAGTGTTTACAAAAAGCCTGATGGTAACGATTCTACTCAACAGAACAAATTCAATAAATTGTAGTTGTTCTGGTGACTATAGTGTCCCTTTAACTATTTTCATTGTCAGCCAGTCCACACAAGTTTTGTTCCCATGCATCCCTCTTAAGTTTCCATACTTAAGTAAGAGTATGTGAAAAGTAGTTAGGGTTGCCACCTTTCTTGGAAAAACATACTGGCCTTGCTAATTTGCATAATTAAATATGTATGGGTGACATCACATGATGTAAATCACAAGGAGTGACATAAGAGAAAATGCTGTAAAATCACCAAAAAAACTACTTAGTTTGATTCTGCTGTATAGATGGATACCTCCCAGTGCCCCTATGTCTCCCAGTGCCCCCATGTGTCGATTATTCCAGGTCTCAGTGTTCCTATGTATCAGTGTCTCAGTACCCCATGTCTCCCAGTGTCCCTAGTGTCGTGTCCCCAGGTCTCCCAGTGATCCTATGTATCACAGTGTCTCAATGCCCCATGTCTCCCTGTGTCCCAATGTATCCCAGGGTCCCCATGTCACTAGGACACTAGGAAGACGGGGAGACCTGGGGACACGGGGGGACCTAGGGACACGGAGACACCAGTGACACTGGGAGACTAGGGGACTCTGGCTGGGACACATGGGGACACTGGGAAAATAGGGGATACTTGAAGACATGGGGACACAGACACTAGAGACACTGGCTGGGGGACATGGGGACATTGAGACATGGGGGCACTGGGAGACATGGGGACACTGAGACACCAGGGCCACAGACACTAGGGACACTAGCTTGGAGACATGGGGACATTGAGACACTTGAGGCACTGGGAGACATGGAGGCACTAGGAGACATGGGGACAGTGAGACACTGGCAGACTGGGGGCACTGGGAGACTAGGGGTCACTGAGACGCCAGGGACACTGGCTGGGAGACATGGGGACACAGAGACATGGGGACTCTGTGTCCCCATGTGTCTCTGTGTCATAATGTCTCCCAATGTCCCTTAGTGTCTCAGTGTATGTCTCCTTGCAGCCTTTCCCCCCATCCCTTACTTCCCTGAGCTGTAGGCTGTCTCTGCAGGGTGGGAGCTGCTGTCTGGACTCTCTGTAGCTGCTCCCCTGCGGATCAGCGATTAGAGATAGGCAGGGAGGGATATGCTGGAACTTCCTATCCCTGCCTCTCTCCATAAACAGCGACCCCTACTGGCCAGTGCTGGTTTTGCATAGTAATCTCTTGTTTATACTGAGAAAAATACCAGCATTTGTATTGCCAGTATCACTGTAATATTGGAACCAGCCAGGCAGCCTCAAATACTGGCTGTGCCAATAAAATAAAAGCCAGGTGGAATCCCTAAGAGTAGTGTGTAAAAAAAAAAAATATATATATATTTTTTTTTTTTTAAATCAATTGGCCTATTCCATGGGCCTGGGCCTGGAGCTGCAGCTCCATCAGCCCCTATGTTAATCCGGCCCTGCCTCCATGGAAGGAGTACGGGAGATTCTCTTTAGATTCAGCCCACTCTCAGGATATAAGATTAACATCAAAAAGAAAGTATATACACTAAAGGTGAAAAAACGTATAACTGGAAGTGATCCCAGGTGTACTTCACAGCCACCTAAGAGAATATGCACATATATGCACATATCCAACGCGTTTTGTCCGTTAGAATGCTGGACTTCTTCAGGGATTTCCCTGAAGAAGTCCAGCATTCTAACGAACGAAACGCGTTGGATTTATTCCCTGTGAACCTTTTCATTTATTATTGTTTATTTTATGTTTTGCTGTATTTTAATTACTGCTCTTGGACTCCCATTGTGAAAACTCTGGATTTACATCACCAAGAGGTCCATAACTATTTGGAGATATGCTGTTTTATACTACTTAAGTGTAAGTGCGACCAATAAAATGTGTTATATTATTTTATAACGTACTTCACCATATTTGATTCTTTTATTTTACATATCTGGTTGGAAGAAACTACATCTTATATTCATCACAGTACCCCTGAGTGGGTGAAAGGCTTGATTCTCTCATCTGTTTGTGAGTGCATTCATACCACATTTATTTATATCCCTAATATAAACTATTTTACGCTATGTTAGCTATTTGATTTGTTTATACAGAGCACATGTTGGAGAATCTACCTCAATACAGGTCATTCTATTTTTACATATATATCTTAACGTATTCTGGGTAGTTTCCACTTCTTTGTATATATATATATATATATATATATATAAGATTAACATGTCTAAATCCAGTGCTATTCCTATAGGGATACCTACAGCAGACATAAACCATGTACGCGATAACCACAGCATTCAATGTGTAACACACTCCATTAGTTACTTAGGCATCCAGTTGACAGCGGACCCGGCGGACATGTACAAATACAATTACCCCCCCCATGATCAGGGCCCTTGTTCGGGACATGGATAACTGGACGGACAAACCCATTTCCTGGATGGGATGGATCCATTCAGTGAAGATGAATGTCCTTCCAAGGATTCTGTTTCTCTCTCAGGCCCTTCCCCTACGGCTCACTAAAGCAGATCTAGCACACCTACAAAAAGCCATCGGCAATTTTATTTGGCAAAACAGAAGACACCAGGTGGCGAGACATACCTTATTCCGCCCGAAGCGCATGGGTGGTCTGGGCCTACCCAATTTGTACTATTACTATCTGGCGGCCCAACTCACGCAAATCGCAATGTGGCACTCCCCAATGGGGACAAGGAAGTGGGTGGAACTGGAGTCACTCCTTATGGGAGCAGACTTGCCACAATACTACATATGGGCCCCGAAGGACCTCAGACCCCTACCAGGGACTAACTGCCCTACCATCACCAACTTCATACACATATGGGACAGGACGGCCCAGAAATTTCACCTATCCGTTGCACCATCCCCACTCATGCCATTCCTGAGGAATAGGGCTTTCACCCCTGGATTGATGGCACGAAATTTTAAAAGAATCGAACAAGCAGGCCCGCAGAGAATATGCCACCTCTATTAAGGGGGCGCCATAACAACATTCGACACAGTTAGGCAAGCACAACACCTCACCCCAGCGGACTTTTTCAGGTGTCTCCAAATAGCCGACTTCGCTAGACAACCCCACATTAAAAAGGCAGCATTAGCTACCCGTACTTTCTTTGAAAACATTTGCTTAAAAGAAAGACCTCCTAAAGGCCTCATTACACAGCTATACGTCCACCTATGCTCAGACACTACTGAATGGGGCAGCTTGACATACACATTACACTGGGAGAGGAACATGGGGGAGGTCCTGGAGGGAGTGGAGTGGCAGGAAATATGGGAGGCAAGCAACACCTCCTCTATGTGTGTCTCCATGCAGGAACAATCCTTCAAAACCCTATTTAGGTGGTACATAACCCCGGTACAACTGTACAGAATGCGTAAATCACCATCGGATTTATGCTGGAGGAATTGCGGCCTTAGAGGCACATATATCCATTTTGGGAGGAGGTTAGAGACATTTTGGAGCAAACTTTCCAAAGGGCCCCCCCCCTGGACCCATGGATATACCTCTTGAATAGATCAATAGCCGACTGGCCTAGGCAGGACCAGCGACTCCTCCAAAAAATAAAAAATTCCGTTAGCTGCCTGTAGAGCTATTGCACAACATTGGCTAAAAAGTCAGCCACCTCCCAGGTCTATGGTGATCGGGAAAATAAAGGACAGCTGCCTTATGGACGACCTTACTGCTAGGGTGCAGGATACACAAAGGAGGTTCGAGAGAACTTGGGGGCCATGCAGGGAGAGCCACCTCGCAGACTTGGTAAAAGGCGGGGACACAGCTGACGCGGGTCCCCCCCCATCCTCGCCTCCTTTCCTCGGCCCTGCCCCGGCCTCCCCTTCCCCTCCTCCTCCCCCCTTGGCCTCCCCGGCCCCTCCCCTCCTCCTGCCAACCCAGAGCTGGAATGTTACCCTTTCCTCCCCTCTTCCTCTATTGCTCTTCCACTATCTCTGTCTACTGTCTACTCTGTCTCTTTCTCTCTATCTTAGGCCCTAGCCTTTTTCAGAGGGCCTTAAATATCACACAGATAGCACCCATGAGCGTAGATTGCTTCAGGATGCTAACAGTAGCCTTATCTCCCTAATGTGAAGGACATATCAGCAGAGAGGGGGTGGTGGGACAGGAGCAAGAGCCGGAAGAACATAGATAGAGGGGGTAGGGAATGAGAATAGGGGATGACACAAACGCTGTTAAAATCATAGAACGCATTACCCCCGTTAGTGAACCAGCGCCGCTGGCCGGCCCCACCAAATGTGACCAGGACTACAGTTAAACTTTCAAATCCACAGCACAAATATGAAACTGAACTGAGTCATTAGCCCTTCCTCAGTGATGAGCATATTAGGCTGACTTGCACGCGGTTCTGACCTACAATTAAATTAGCCCTAAACCACGCTGAGCAGTCAGCCTCAATAACCTAGGCTAGACTATCAGATCAATGTTGAACCCTTCTTATCAAGCAACATTATTTGAAAATGTGTCAATGTACTGTAAAAACTGTGCCTTTGTTATATGCCATGTATATGCCATTTCTTGTTCTTATTCTTTACCTATGGTGACATGGCAACACGAACCTCTGTACCATCTTAAGCACAGATAAATTAAGAATTTTAAAAAAAACCTTCTTCAGGCAGAGAATTCCACATCCTTATTGTTCTAACAGTAAAAAAAAAAACTTTCCTTTGCCTTAGACGAAATCTTCTTTATCCAGTCTAAACGCATGACTTCGTGTCCTATGTAAAGTCCGGTTTGTGAATAGATTTCCACACAATGGTTTGTATTGGCCCCGAATATATTTGTATAAGATTATCAAATCTCCTCTCAGGCAACGTTTTTCTAAACCAAATAGGTTTCAATTTGTTAACCTTTCTTCATAGCTGATATGTTCCATTCCTATTGTATTAACTATTAACTATATATATATATATAGTTAATACAATGTTAAACAAAAATCTGCACAACGGTCAAGCCATAAGACTTGCTTTTCTCACAGAAAACACAAATCTGCAGTGATGTTACTACTGCAAAGGATACTTGTCAGGCGAAAATACAAAAATGAACAATCCAGATAGCACTCCCAGGACTTGTAGTTAAGATAAAACTTAGCTTTTACCCCCGGACGGACGGAGGGGTGGATGGTTGGGGTGACCGGGGGGCGGAAAAGGAAGCGGTAAGGGGGATGTTAATTGTATAATGTTTACGGTTTAATGCTTAAAGGGGGCGGTGGTCGGGAGTCTGGGATAATTTAGGCCCAGGGTGAGGCCGCAATGTTTTACTGCACAAGTTATACTAAAAGTAGCTGCCTAAAGCATACGAATGATAACACTGTTTAGCCCTCCACATGGAGGGCGCCCCACGCCCGCAGCAACTGGTACCACCCGGCCGTACCCCCGGACGGACGGAGAGGTGGACGGTTGGGGCGACCGGGGGGCGGAAAAGGAAGCGGTAAGGGGGATGTTAATTGTATAATGTTTACGGTTTAATGCTTATTTACTATGTATGCCACGTAACGGCTGCCCTACGATACACTACAGTGACGCATGACCATACCTACACATGGAGGGCACCCCACGCCTGACGCCACCAACGTCACGAGTTCATAACCCGCATATGGCAGAGTTCGCAAAGATTGCAGGTGACACTGGCAGAGGACTCACCTGGCCTACACACACACCTCGCCTGTACATGTGGGATTCCGAATTGACACCCCCCTCAGGGCCCACAACGACCGCCCTACAACCAAGCCGAACCCGACTTGGGAGGAGGGGGGCCATAGACAGAGCGGTAGGGAAACCGACAATGACCCGGATCCCCCCCAACACTAACGAACTAGCCATAAAGGGAACCATACCGAACCCAGACGGACTGATACCCCCTGTAGCGGAGTAGAGGTATGATCCAAGGTATCTCCGCCGGTAGACAGGAACAGCGATCCAGAACAGGTACAAAACAGGTAGCGTAGTTACAATCCCTTCCCTCCAACAACTAGACGACACATAGCTTGGAGGTCAACTGTCAGCTTTATTCACACATTTGCTTTTATGTCTTTTTCCCATGCAAGGGAGGTAACTTACAATATCCAATCCTATCGTGGTCACCTCCTCTCCCTCTCCTCCCCTTAGATTAACAGTTAAACTCATTAGTGGGAACAGAGTTTTCCCCAGTTTCTGGATGTCCCCTAAATACAGGGGGTACGGAGGGGGTTCCCTGGTAGGTCTGATCTGGGTGAGCAACATACTCAAAATTCACCCAGATCGGACCAGGGGTTCAGGAGTTACAGACAGTTAAAGTTTTGACCGACCGCAGGAATTCGGTAGCCGAAAACAGCTCCATGACTTCTAATCCGTGACTACTATACCGAACTGTACGATCAAACACAAGACAAGAGAGGGACAGCGGCCCCACGACACCAGAAAAACATCACGGATTACCTGAACCAGCACGTAGCTCGCACAATACCCACTGAGCTAGCGACCAAACTGGAACAACCCCTGACGCTGGAGGAACTGGCAGCAGCCTTGAAGCAATCCAAGCCCCACAAGACGCTGGGCCCGGACGGCCTCCCGCTTACATACATCACCACCTTTAAAGACATCCTGCTCCAGAGGATTCTGACAGGGCTCAACTCAATAAGCACGGGAGGACAGTTCCCCTCCGACACTCTCGCCGCAACGGTGACGGTTATTCCTAAGGAAGGCAAAGACCCGGCCTGTTGCGCCAGCTACCGGCCAATCTCGCTCCTGAACGCAGACCTGAAGCTCTTCGCAAAGGCACTGGCGCTTCGGCTCATGCGGACCCTCCCGGACCTGGTCCATCCCGACCAGGTCGGCTTTATACCAGGCCGCGAAGCAAGGGACAATACCATAAGGGCCCTCAACGTCATACATCACGCGAGACAAGCCGGAAGAGAGGTGATACTCCTGTCCACCGATGCCGAGAAGGCTTTCGAACGAGTGGATTGGACCTACCTAGCAGAAGCCCTACGACACATGGGCTTTAGCCCTACATTGCGGGCCTGGGTCGCAGCGCTATATGTGAGGAGGGACAACATACTGGATACTGAAAAGAAAAGATACCATTGAAGGCTTTTTTAACTCTACCAATCTGTGAGTGACCAATTGTGATTTCACATTAAGTATCAGTCCCCACACAGTTAAACGCTATGTTCTTTTATTGTATCTACATTTAGCAGATCATCCCCTATCCTATTTGCATATATCTATTTGAAGACAAGAGGAAGTCTTCGGGGATTTACCTGGATACTTCACCTATTACACAAAGGGAAGTCCTGGTTTGCTTTAAACTACATATATATTCACTGGGTTGTGTTCACATATATTGTTGTTTTTTGTCTCTATACCACCCCAACAGCACGCATACGCATCAACGGAGCCCTGACGAAACCTTTCCCCATCCATAACGGCACCAGACAAGGTTGCCCCCTATCCCCCCTCCTGTTTGCCCTCTCTCTTGAGCCCTTTCTCGAGGCGGTCAGACGAGACGGGGGAATTACGGGGCACCGCCTGGCGGAGGTCGAACACTGAGTAGCGGCCTATGCAGACGACATGCTGTTTTTTTATAGAACAACCGAGAACCTCCATTCCAAACCTACTAGAAGCCTTCCGGAAATATAATTTGGTGTCCAACCTAAAACTCAATTTAAACAAATCCGAAGCTATGCCGGTGACAAATACCCCCACACAACTACAACAAATTATCACACAATTCCCATTTAAACTCTGCGAAGACAGACTCTGCTATCTCGGAGTCTGGCTGACGAACGACCTCACCCTCCTGTATCGAACGAACTACCTCCCAATCCTGACAACACTACAGAAGGACCTTTACAAATGGACATCACAATACATATCATGGTTCGGCCGCATCAGTGCGGTCAAGATGAACCTACTACCCCGCCTCTTATACCTGTTCCAGACCATCCCGACCCCAATACCGAGAGCATATTTCCAATCAACGAACACAGCAATCAGGAAATTTGTGTGGAATCATAAACCTACCAGGATCCGCAGGTCGACCCTGGAGCGACCCAAAGGGGAGGGAGGAGCGGGACTCCCCTCACTGCTCTCGTACTACCAAGCCACCCATCTACAAAGACTAGTTGACTGGCACGCCAACCCAAGCCCAAAACTATGGGTGCAAATGGAAACATACCAAGCCCACGGGAAGATACCATCCAGACTGTGGCATGGGAGCACAACATACGCTGGGATCCGCACGGGCAACCCGGTGACAGATGCTACGCTACACGTGTGGTGCTCTGTACGATTCGCCAGACGGCTAACGACCTCACCTAACCCACTCACCCCCATCACACACAACCCGGATCTGGCAGGAGGACTACACCCCATCGCCCTGAAGAACTTTCATGCCTCAGACTGGGAATAAATACACAAGTGGAGCACCGCACACACACTCAGACCACTAACAGACTTACTCGCTCAAAACAGACCATCCCAGCGAGACAACTTCCACTACCACCAGATCAAAAGCTACTACACAACACTTGCAGGAAAGGGACATTTGCACAGACCGCTGACACACATGGAACACATATGCACAACCAGACAACACCTCCCTCACGGGATGTCGCAACTGTATGCCACCCTTCTAACTAACGAAGGCAGGCCCCCACTGGGATTCACGACTAAATGGGAACGGGACACGGGGACCACACTCACGGACCAGGAGTGGGACAAAATCATCCTACTAACACACAAGGGATCCATCTCCTCGAAATACCAGGAGACTAATTATAAACTGCTAACACACTGGTATAGGACTCCCGATACTCTACGACACATACACGACTCAATCCCCGGCAGCTGCTGGAGATGTGGGGGGGGGCGTCGGCACCGGAATTCATATCTGGTGGTCGTGCCCACTCATAGCTCCATACTGGCGGATGATAAATAGCAGGGTCAATGACATCACTGGAGCCGACATACCCCGAACGAACGCCATACAGAGAAATGACTCCCAGGGAATAAACGGTCCCACGCAACCAATCACAAGCGCTAGGCATACTCACCAGCGACTAGATAACTACTCCGCACAGCACGGAGACAACTAATAACACACACGTTGAGAACGACGACAAACGCACCTACGACAACCAAGACACACCCACTGCTACCTAGACCTGAAATGACCCCACATAACCAGTACATATACTTGACCAGAAGCACAGGCTCACGTGCCCACTCACATAAACCTTCTGGACCTGCGCCCCACTCGTTGAAGCCTAACTAGGACTAGAGCACCGCATACACGACAACGGAAAGATAGCTACCTATAGACATACATATGTAAAAAGCCACAAAGACATAATGCCAACTCGACACCAGACTACCAGGTTGGCCGCCCCGAAGGTCTACAAGAGAGGGTAGCCGCACCACACCCACGCTTCCCAACGCAATATGTAACTACCCGCCTCCCGAAGACGTTATCTCAGTTAAGATTGTTACTCATGTGCACTGTACATGTTTACTGAATGCCTGTTTACGATTGCATAGTCACAAGACGCCCATGATGTAACTGCGCAATATCCTACGTTTGACCTTGTTATCCTGTACTGTTGCACTAGAACAGAAAATGTACAACATAAAAAGACAAAATGGAAAATAAAGATTGTAAAAAAACAAAACTTTTAATAAGCTTTTAATTAGCTTTAAAAATATATCGATGTTTCAGTCTGTTACACACAGACTTTCATCAGGACTAACAAATACAATACAAGTATTCCTTCCGCACACAGTTTGCCTTACAATAAAAAAACGGCTCATGCAGGCGGCGCCCATCGACATCATCGCGTTGACGTCACGTAGTGACGTAGACGCGCCTCCGCGTACAGGACTCCATGGAAACCCAGGACCGGGCCCCTCCTCCTATGCTGAGGTAAGTAGCGTCGGCCGCCAGGCCCCCGATAGCCAGGTGAAAATAACTCTGCAGTCAGTGCACATTCTGTTATGTGCACGGCTGCACGCACAGTGCACTGGCACGGCGGGCAGGGCAGCCACCAAAAATGTTGGGGCCCCTGATGAAGCTCAAAGTCTGGGCCCCAAGTCAGCCCACATGACCTTCCCCAGAGTCTGCTCACATGACCCATCTTGAGTCCACCCACAAGGATGAAGTGTGTGTGTGTGTACTGAATTTGGTTGTGTGTGTATAGTGGCTGTAGAATGTGTGTAGTGGATGCAAAGTGCATGAGTAAAGTGGATACAGTGTTTATAGTGGATTCAGATTGAATGCTTGTGTAGTGGATAGAGTGTGTGTAGAGTGGATGAATCCTATATATAGTGAATGCAGAGTGTGTGTGTGTGTAGTGGATGTAGTGTGTAGTGAATGATATGTATTTGTGTAGTGAGTGCTGTGTGTGTGTTTGTGTAGTGGATGATGTGTGTGTTTTTTGTTTTTTTTTATTCTTTATTTTCGTTCTGACGAACAAGCAGTGATACAATAATGCAGATATAGGTATGGAAGTAACAGTACAATGGCGTATCATGTATTACAGAATGCAAATTTGGATGGTTAGTACAGGCATTATTCACATATTGTGCACTATGTGTGCATTGCTGTCAGAATTTTTCTTTGATATTGGCAAGCAAAATGTAACTATGTACAGTGGCAGTATTGTTGAGGAGAAGCTTTGTAGGTAGAGTGTCGTGAACACTTAAGTTGGCTCTGATGAGTTTGTTGTGCTGTGGTGTTCCAGGCTTATGTAATTTGTGTTCTTAACTTGCGTGGTTAGTACAGGCGTTATATATATCTTGAATGCTCTGTCCACACCACCCTCTGGGTATCAACATTCCGCTAGGTGTGTATACAGGTAGAGCATGATAGTGTGGTAGTGTTGGTGGGGGGGAGGGTAAGTGTCACCGGCTAGTCGCGCTAACAAGATTTTCCTTTAGCGACATTGCTGGTTTGTTTACTGTGCAAATTAATGGTAGCTACCCTTTCCTAGCCTTGCGCCATCGTACCCCCATCTCCTCAAATTGTCTGCGAGTCTCATGTGTGTTCAAGCCTTTCACTCCTCCTGTTTGTTTACAAGTCTAGTGTGCTTGCAGTGGATAGAGACATACAAGGAAAAGAGGAAAAGAGAGAGTTAGAGACAAGTAAAATCAATTAAGTGTTGAGATGAAGTGATCTCCTGGGGGCCTAGAACCAGGGGTCATCTGTCTCAGCAGACTGTGTCCCGTGTTCTGGCTTTGACCAGCTACCCGTTCTGCAGTGGTGCCGCTTCCACCCATCCGGGTTCTGGTATGACAGTGGCCGTTGGGCGACTCCCAGGCCTCGCCACTGATATGTACCGCGTGGATGCCGCCTCGCGCCCCGAGCCTCGGTTCTATGTGTCGTATTGCTCCCACAGATCCCATACATTATGGAACGTGGTCAGCGTGTTCCGCACTTGGGCAGTGAGTTTATCCATCAGATAATTGTCACGTAGTTTTGTCCTGACCAGAGATATCTGCGGGAGGTCCGGGCATGACCACTGTTGTGCTACGGCCCTGTGGGCCGCTAGATAAATTATGTTGATGAGTTTTTGTTCGTGTCTTGGGAGGCCCTCCGTGGGTCTAGATAAGAGGCATGCCCATGGGTCTAGTGTCATCCGTTTTTGTAAGATTTGGGAGCTGAATTCTACTATGCTGCGCCAGTATGCCGAAACCCTCGGGCACTCCCACCACATGTGTATATATGTGCCTCTCCCCCCACATAGGTGCCAGCAATCATCTGTAGGGCTCAATATCATGTGTTTTTGTTTTACTGGAGTCATGTACCATCGAAATAGCGTTTTATAAGACTGTTCTTGGAGTGTTACGCATATTGTGGTTTTGGTGCATGCTTCCCATATATCCTGCCATTCCGTTCCATTCGGCTTGTCTCTCGCTTACCTGTCTTCTGTTACCCTCGACCTCGGCTTGTCTTTGACCATTCTATACTGTGCTACTTCCGTTAGTCCGGCCATTCTAAGGTCCGGTATACGTATCTGGCTACTGTTTGTACTCTGCGTGTTGGATCCCTGTCCCGATCCTGACAAGAGGCTAGTGTGTCATCTTTATCTGGTTTTGGTAGTAGTACCATGTTTGCTGTCGCCATGTCCCTGTCGGGCACCCCGCCTTGCATAAAATGGTTACTAAGGGCCGTGAGGGGAGGGGCCAGTATCTCTCTAAATTGTTTGTAATAACTGACATCGTATCCGTCTGGTCCTGGTGCCTTGTTACCTTTAAGGGACGCTATAGCTGAGCTGATTCTACCTCAATCTGAGTGATCGGATCTCGTAGTGAGTCTGTTTCTGCACCACTCACTTTGTGGATGGTAAGTTCCGAGAGGAATTGTTGAATGTCCACTATATAGGTTGTGTAATTGGCTTGGAGGTGAGGGGAGTGATTGTAGAGGCCGGAGAAGTATGAGGTGAATACCTTGTTAATAGCATCAGGGGTCTCCACTGGTGTATTGGCTACCGTGCGTATTTTCGTGATGGTTTTGCCTTGTGGTCTCGGGCGGAGCACTCTGGCTAAAAGTGTATCAGTTTTATTAGCTTTCTCATAGAAGAGTATTTTTGACCATTGTATGGAGCGCAACACCGCTTCCAGGGATATGTCCCTGATAGAGTGTCTGAGGGCATAAGTTCTCTGAGTTTGGATTCGGTCGGGTTGGTTTTGTGTTGTTGCTCTGCCTTGCGTAGGGCTGACTGTAGTTCGAGTAGCCGTTTTGTTTTAGCTCGCTTTTTATGTGTGGCAATTTTTATAAAGTGCCCGCGCAGGACTGCTTTATGTGCTGCCCAAACTGTGGTGGGGTTGGTGTCGGGTGTCGCGTTAAGCTCAAAATATTCTGTGATAGCCTGTCGGGTCGTTTCTTGCGTTTCGTCGTCCCTGAGAAGACTAGTATTTAGTTTCCATGACCAGTTGGACCGGTATCGTAGGTTGCCTAGGGTGAGCGTTATGTTAGCGTGATCCGACCATGTGATGCTGCTGATGTCTGTGTGTAGGGCCTTTTCCATCCCCGCCCCATTGAGGAAAATGTTATCTATTCTGGAGTATGTGTTATGTGGTGCTGAATAAAATGTGTAGTCAGAGGTGGTCGGGTGCTGCAGTCGCCATACATCCACTAGGCCCGTGTGTGCCAAAAATGTGTGTAGCAGCTTGTTTTGCCCCCCTCTGCCCTGTGATCTCACAGTGCCTGGCTTTGAGCTCCTGTCAGCTGCTGGGCCTGGCACTGCATTGAAGTCGCCCACCACCAGTAGGACCCCCCCTAGCCCCGGCTACTAATACCTCCAAACCCTCCCAGAACTGCTGGTCTGGTTCGTTGGGTGCATAGACATTTATGATATGAACCTTTGTGGTATATAGGGTGCCTCCTACGTAAATGAATCTCCCCTCTGGGTCAGCTTGGGTGGTAGTTATTTGTAGTGGGCAATTTTTATGAATGAGGATCGCCACCCCTGTTCGATTGCGTAGTGAGCGTGCCTCATGTACTGTCGTGTAGGTTCTGTCAGTCAGTCAGGTGGGTACCGACCTGGGGAGGTGCGTCTCCTGTATCAGTGCGATATCTATTTTCTTAGTCTTTATGTCCCTCGCTAGTAATCTTCGTTTGTTTTGTTCCACATGCACTGTGAATGTTTACATGGTGTGTTCAATAAAAACATTGCAACATTTCATTCTTTGTGTGTTATTAGTTTAAGCAGACTGTGATTGTCTATTGTTGTGACTTAGATGATGATCAGATCACATTTTATGACCAATTTGTGCAGAAATCCATATCATTCCAAAGGATTCACATACTTTTTCTTGCAACTGTATATGCACTTTGAAGGGCTGGGGGCCCGGGCTCGCATAGGATTACCTGTGCATTCCGGGCCCGACCGGGCCGGACTGGGAATTAAAACCAGCACTGGAAAAAAATGATTTACCAGCCCCATAATGCGTCGCGCCAGAATAGTGTGCAGATACAGAGTTAGAAAAGAAAACTTAAAATTAAAAATTATTACTCCAACGTAAAACAAAAGCACTCATAGGCTTCAAAATAAACAAAAGTGCAGATTTATTGTAAGCAGACATGCCTTTGCATGTAATGTTTCAGTCCAACTACCTTGACATATCAAGGAAAGCTTGGTAATGGGACTGAAATGGTGAATGTATGTAGGGCACAACTGTAAAAAACAATGTTATCGTGTTTATTTTGAAGTCCTGTGGGTGCGCTCTTCACTTTAAATATGTTATTGTGCTGGAGTATGCACCTAGCAATAAGACTGGGCCAATATTTGCTCATTACATATGGTACATATTAATTACATTTCTCTGTGTATTATGCATATATAAATCTACATTAATAGATGTGTAAATAAAATAGGCATAAATATATATATATCTATAAAACTAATACACACATTAATATACATGTCATATACATATAGTGGTGGATGCAGAGCCTGATCCCGGGTGGGGCAGTTGTAGATTATTTAAAGAAATAATCCATGCACGATAACCACTACTGCTCTGTGTAGTGGTTATGGTGCCAGAAGGTCCAGGATCCCCTCCCAGAGTAAGTAGTCAAACCATTTAAGAACAGTTTGACAACTTATCTGGGGTCTGCTGGGATATGGGGCTGTAGTAGGGTATAGGAGCAATGTGTGAGGGGTGCAGTGTGTGTGAAAGTTTCAGTGTGGGGGGGGGTGTAGTGTGTGAGTGTGAATGTGTAGGGTGTGTGGGGCAATGTTAGTATGGGGGGCTGTGTATGGGGGTCTGTGTGTGTGTGGGGCAATGTGTGTAAATGTGTATGGTGTGTGTGGGGGCAGTGTGTGAATGTATATGGTGTGTGTGTGGGGGGCTAGAGTTCACTCTCACCACTGCGACCACCAGGAATCCCCCTCTGTCTCTTTCCTTCCCCTCCCCCTGTGTCTCTCTCTATTTTCCCACTGTCTCTTTCTTCCCTCTTCCCCTGCGTCTATCTATCCCCCTCTCTTTTATTTCCCCCCCTCCCCTTGTGTCTCTATTCAGTTTCTTCCACCTCCCATTTACCGAGTGAGAGGGGGCCGGCCGCGTTCCACTCTGGAGCCACCGGGCCGGGTGTCAGCCTTGCCGTGTCAGCCACACTTCTGTCACTAATGCTGAGGACTGAAGGAGGGAGGAGCATGTCTCTCTATCATGTTCCCTTGCGGTTCCCACAATTCCCAGCACAGCATACATTAGCAACAGGTGTGCCACCGGCCCGGCGAGGCTGCCACCCGGCCCGGTGGCTCCAGCGTGTAACGCGACTGCCCCCCTCAGAGTGTGCCACCGGACTGGCCACCCAGTGGCACCTACTTGCGCAGCCCCCAGATGCCGCAGCCCGGTGGGCCGGCACTGGCCGCCGGGCCCCCTGATGGTGGCCCTGGCGGCAGGCCCCCCTCCTGGCCAGGCCCTTGGACCATGTCCGAAGTGCCCAACTGGTCAGTCCGCCCCTGATCCACAGACTTCAGGTGGAAGGAGTTTTCAATGACAATTTTTCCCCACCATAACAGACTTCTATGACAATGTTGTTGTGTTATTTAATAGTGGCATCATGGTGCCTTTACAGTATTTACTGTTTCTTGATATTAACCCGGTATTGAACTTTAATTGGTTACTCTTTGCTCTGTTGATGTTACTGAGCATTAACTATTATTGAACAGTGATTTATGCATTTTATTGCTTGTTTCCAGCGAAAGTGTAAGTTGTTAATATTTGTATATATGTTGCTATGGGAGGTTGTCTCCATAGCAATGATCTCCCAATGAGGCTGTCGAACGGGCGCTCGAGTGATGTGGTAATGATGCCAATGCCACGTGATGACGTCACGCACGCGTCGACGCTGGCGGAACCCGCGCAAGATTTGGACCGGGCTGACAGGGAGTATGAGATTATTCCGGAGGTGGGTAAGTTGATTGTTTGTATGTGTTTGGGTATATAGGTAAGCACTTGTATTGTATTTGTTAGTCCTGATGAAAGTCTGTGTGAAACAGTCTGAAACGTCGATTTATTTTTAAAGCTTATTAAAAGTTAAGTTTTATCTTAACTACAAGTCCTGGGAGGGCTATTTGGATTGTTCATTTATATATATCACTCAGAGCATTGGAGTTTGGAGATACCATACCGATTTTTATTACCATGGATGTATCCAATCTATACACAGTCATTCCACACATAGATGGGGTAAAGGCGATGCGGCAAGTATTATGCAACACTTCATTGTATCAAGGCCCCCCTATAGAAGCTGCACTGGAGCTATTACTGTTTATTTTGAATAATAATTACTTCAGATTTGAAGATAAATGGTACCTACAGACAGCGGGAACCTCCATGGGTTCGGCAGTGGCACCAAGATACGCGAATGCATACATGTATATGTATGAAATACAACATATACTCACCCCATATGCAGGATCAATAATGGGGTACTACCGCTACATTGATGATCTCCTCATAATCTGGAACGGTACGGTAGATCAAGCTCAGAACATGGTGGACTCACTGAATCAATTATCTACACCAATCAGGTTCACTTCTAATATCAGTGAACATTCAGTCCAATATTTGGATTTGGAATTATCCTATGGAACAAATGGAGTCGAGTATACTTTGTTTTCAAAACCAACCGACAGAAACACCCTGTTGCATGCTCAGAGTGCACACCCGTGGGCCTTGAAAAAACCCAAGGCGCAATATCAGAGGGTTATACGGAATAACTCAAACATGGAGACAGCAGAGATACAACTGAAATCAATGACCCAGAAGTTTGTGAATAGAGGTTATGAAGATAGAGTGCTGCAAGAAGCACTCATCCAAGCCAGGTCAGCCCCAAGTAAGGATAAGGCTCACTCCTCACAACGTATGGTGTTCCCATTGACGTTTCATAACTCTGCAGACAAGGTTACAGCACTAATTAAGGACAACTGGAAGATGGTTTCAACTGATGATTCATTGCCAAAGATTTTTAAGGAACCGCCAATGATCTGTTACAGGAGAAATCAAAACTTACGTGACATTTTGGTTCATACAGATCCTGTGGACAGTTACACTAAGACATTGAAGTCCAACATACGCGGCAGCGTACGATGTCTCGGGTGTGTGACTTGCGGACATATGATTCCATCTAAGAGGTTTAGCCATCCCCACACTAATAAAATGTATGACATCAGGTATACCATTACCTGTAAGACTCCCTATGTCATCTATAAGCTCATGTGCCCTTGTGGGCTTTTTTATGTGGGTAAGACGGAAACCCCCATATGTGAACGCATACGTGGCCACCGGTCAAGTATCAGGCTGGCCTATCGAGATGGCCAATCTGACAAACCGGTGGCCAAACATTTTCTGGAGAAAGCACATCCATTATCCTCACTCAAATTTGTGAGTATAGACCATGTACCTTGCCCTAAAAGGGGTGGCAACAGGGGTCGGATGCTGCTCCAAAAAGAAGCATTTTGGATTTATCAGTTGGGTACCATGGCTCCTAAGGGGCTAAATGAGAACATCCCATATTTTGCATTTATTTAACTCCTACAGTTTGCATTTATTTAACTCCTATAGTTTGGAGGGGCGTGGCCTGGGCTCGGAACGAGATGGCAGCACAGTGAGTGAGCTCCGACCCGCCGACGTAAAACACAGCCTTTAATCCGACCCCATCAGCACACATGGGACGCAACCGACGAACCGACACCCCCCAGACCCCGAGGGGCTCCCAATCCGGGCACACTCACGGCCCGATGGATTTCTCCAAAACTCGGCCGACATGTGCGAGGAGGCGAGCGGATCCAAGATGGCGCCGACGGAGCCGTCCTCCAGGGAACCTCGTGGCACTACTACACTGGAGCAGATCGGTGAGGAAATCAGATCCATGGCTGCTGCTATGGTCACGAAGGCTGACCTCCTAGTGCACACCACGTCCATCCAGGATGCACTACGGGCTGAAATAGCAGGTGTCCGGGCAGAGGTAAACGCACACGCAGGCCAAATACAAAGCCTAGAGCAATCCCGAGACACACAGGCCACGAGACTGCAGGCGACTGATATGGCCCTAGCACGCCAAGGGGAGCTGTTATTACACATGAGGCGGACAATGGAGGACCTAGACAATAGGGGAAGGAGATGTAATATTAGGGTCCGCGGGGTCCCTGAACCGGAAGGTGAGGAAAACCCTGAAACTACCCTTAACGACCTCTTTCACATGATCCTGGGAGAGGGCGCTCCGCTCACATTCAGATACGAACGAGCGCACAGAGCAATACGTCCCAAGTTAGCGGACGGCACCCCAAGAGACATTATATGCTGCCTCAGCTCCTTTCGGGACAAAGATGCCATCATGCAGGCGGCCAGACCCCACCGTGCCTGGGACTACAAGGGCGCGCAAGTTTCCCTTTTTAATGACCTCTCGCCCATCACCTTAGAGGCCAGGCGAGCACTGAAGCCTATCACAGCAGCCCTGCAGGAACGCAACATCCAATACAAGTGGGGATACCCCTTTGCCCTCCTGGCCCGACACCGGAATGGCTGGGCCTCAATCCGTTGGCCCGAAGAGATCCCGAGATTCCTGGAGGAAATGAACTTGCCGCATATCCCTACCCCTGACTGGGTCCTGGGCCCGCTAGGAGGGAGACCTCAACAACACAGGGCTCATAGGAGACGAGACAGAGAACCACCGCAAGGCCCAGCACAACGCAGGCGCAACAACCCGGAGGCGCCGGAGTAAGAGGTATACACACTACCCTCTGGATCTATCCCCCTGACTCTCACTCCTACCTGGGGACCCTTCACGCGCCTTAACCTTCACGACACCTACCTAGACCGCTTGCACCTTTCTACTGCTGAACCTGGGGACTTATCTGACCTGGCAACGAGGAGGTACCAATTGGGTTTTTTCTTCTCTTTGTGATCCGGGCCCTGAATACCCGTTTGCCTAACGTTAAGTATCAGTCAAGAACTTGGGAGGGGGGATAATGGGGGGCACACACTCTACGACACGGACAACGTCCAGCGGGTTCATTTGTTCACTACGATACAACGAGACACTTGAACTGGTCTCATGGGGAACACAATTACCCTAGGGTATGTCAATGCCCGCACACTGCAACCCACCCTTTTTGTCTGGGACACATACGCTCTCCCTGACTGCAGCCCTGGACTTTCCACTCCACAACATCACCTATTCAGATGCTCAACGTGGACATACGGTACGGGGCAATGCCCCTACATACAGGACACTGGATATACTCGGTCCCGTTTACGTATTTATTTGATACCCCACCTATATGGCCACAGGGCCCGTATGACACTCAGGGACCAGACTACACCCGTAGCCCTACACATTGCCCCTCCATACGTTACAACAGACACTCACCGGATAGGTCACAATACTCCACCACACGTTATTCTCATTTTACCACATAGGGGCGGGGGGGGGGATGGTACACGTCATGCCCCACGCTGGCTAGTGGACAACCAATCTACCACACACAGGGATGGGAGGGTCACGCTCTGCCACCTCCACTGGCATAGGTATGAGTACATGTCGTGGATAACCATACAGGTAATTGAGGCTGAGACGTAGAATGAACACACTCGAGCCATGTTTCGGGGACACATGCTGCCCCCCAGCAACTTAGAAAGGGTTAGTCGAGAAGCATATTGATGTTATTATATCTGTTATCGCTAAGTCTGAGTGCACACCATTGCAATACTCACATCACCCCTTGCATATATGTCTACTAAATGTGGTGCAAATGCTTAACCATTGTTTTCCTTTGCTCAGTTGCCGTGGGAGCTACCCCCGGGTTGGGAGGGGCGGGGGGATGGGCCCCATCTGGGGCAGGTTGGGTGGGCTCTGGCCATGGGTCCCTGGGTTTTCAGGTTACCCTATTTATGCGCAGCTATACTGCCATGTGTGACGTCTCATGTATAGTTCCCGAACCACGCTCTATCATTTCCACTAAAGTAGACAGGAATGCATGCACTAGATAGCTGTATAGAATAATATAGCCGGGAAGTAGATGAGACGCACCCTAACCATGCCTTAGAGGCTCGTGCCACCCCCCAGTCACCTAGAGTGGATTAGCTAGGAATTATGTTGATATCGATCTACGTGTTCTCACCATAGCTATGTGTATATAATTGTACCGATCGCATTATTCCCTGCATATATATATGTTAAATGTGCCGTAAATGCCTAACCATTATTTCCTTTTGTTTAGCTGCCGTGAGGGCTCACCCCGGGTCGGGGGAGGCGGGGGGACGGGACCCCTTCCTTTCATGGGTTATTCTGTTACCCTATTTATATGTATTTATGTTTCCATGTTTAGTATTCCATGTATAGATTAAAGCACCAGGCTGTGTGGCCGGCGGAGAGGAGTTGTTTGAAATAACACAGTTACCACACACTTTTGATTCTGGTCCATCACGGGCCGAGGTAGGACCATTGACCCCCACTACGAGCCGTGCATAGCTCTGGACGAGGGAGCCTCCCGCTGACTCACCCCCTGGTCTGGTACCTGGGTGATCCCGGGCATCCCCTCTCGTCGCACGGTTACTCCCTCCTACTCTCGGAGGAGGACTGAGGTGAACACCTCTCTTACCCCACCTCTCGGGGTCACCTCTACTTGGGGACTTACTTAACTCCCCCCATTTTTTTAACATACTCACCCTCTACTTTCTATACTCTGTACTTTCACTTTGGCATCTCTGTGTCGCCTTCTCCTTGGCTCTAGGGGCGCATCCCCCGCACTGGGCGGCTCGCTTCACTCGTTGTCTTACCCACCCTGACCTCATTAGACGCAGACGACGTATTTCGCCCCACATCCCTACTCGCATACCGACTCAGAGCACCATTTCCCACGGTCCGATGTTCCCTACATAACCGAGACTTACACACCGTTTAACCTACTACCCCCACAATAGCCTGGCCGCCAGGGACCAGCTTGATAGTGTACGGAGACCTCTGATTAACTGGTATGGGAACTAGGGCAGAAGCCTCCGCGTGCCTTGGCCCAAACAACGACAGGACAAGGGCGTACCTTAGTGCTCCGCTTCGTGTGGTGACCCTCAACTGTCGAGGCCTTAACGTACCTGAACGCCGCACTCACCTACTTCGGGAATTGAGGAAACAACGGATCTCCATAGCAATGCTCCAGGAAACTCACTTCCTTGAAGGATCTGCACCTAAACTTCGAAATCGGCAATACCCCGACAATTTCTTCAACAACCACCCCACGGCCCGTAAAGCGGGAGTTGCCATTATTCTTGCAGCCGACCTAGACTTTCAAGAACTAGACAAAGTAACCGACAAATTGGGGAGGTTTATCTTCCTAAAAGGCACGATAGCAGACAGAATTTACACTCTGGCTTCTATATACGTGCCCAACAGGAATCAAGCGCGTTTTCTACGTAGAACACTGAGCAAACTGAGCGAATTCTCGGAAGGCACGCTGGTTGTGGGGGGCGATCTTAACACCCCACTGGACCCTCAACTGGACACGTCGACGGGACATAGTTCCTTACCGACATCTAGCATTCGTGCGATCCATAAGTCAATGAGTGACTTGGGACTGGTAGACTGTTGGAGGGCACTCAATCCAGATGTCAAGGACTACACCCACTACTCTGCGCTCCACAGTCGCTATGCGCGGATAGATTACATCCTGCTTCAGCAGGAAGGGCTACCACGACTGAGGTCGGCCGAGATAGGCCCCGCCACATGGTCAGACCACGGCCCGGTTACGGTGGAGCTGGACTCCCCGCTATTCAAGCCGGCACGGTGGACCTGGCGTCTGAATGACACCTTACTTCAGGACCCAGCGGTGGAAAATGAGATCAAACAAGCCCTTGACCTTTACTTCCAGGAAAACGACGTGACAGATACCTCTCCAATCACACTTTGGGAGGCACACAAGAGTACCATACGTGGCATCCTTATAAAAATAGCTTCCCGTCGACGCAAGGCGACCATGCAGGAAATGACAAATGTATATAAAACCATCTCGAAGCTAGAACTTCAACATAAGCAAACCCCACTAGCCTCGATCCAACAGGACCTGACGGATGCCCGACGCCACCTGAAGGAACTCCTTACAAAACGATACCACCGCTCGCTACAACATTCCAAGAATTTCTTCTATATTCACGCAAACAAAGGCGGCAAATACCTCGCCCGCATCCTGAAAGGAGACACCCCCCGCACACGGATACATAAAATCCGCTTGCAATCCGGAAAACTGTCCCAATTCCCCGAAGACATAGCCAACGAATTCCGACGTTACTATGGCGCCCTCTACAACATCCCGGGCCCTGACAACACAATACTGGGAAACCAACCCTCCACGCTCATTCAAGACTACCTACTCGATAACGTAGACAAACGAGTGTCCCCAGAAGCGGCGGATATACTAGACGTACCAATTCGCGCCGAAGAAATGGCCGCAGCCCTGAAGTCCACCAAAACAGGCAAAGCACCAGGCCCCGACGGATTCTCTGTGGGGTATTACAAGCTCTTCTCCTCAATCCTCCTACCCCGGCTGACTACTGCTGTTAACACCGTTACGGATGGGAGACGCTTTGGAGCGGAATCTCTGGCTGCCACTATCACGGTCCTCCTCAAACCGGGAAAAGACCCAGAGCAATGTGGCAGCTATCGACCCATATCCCTGCTGAATGTGGATACAAAACTGCTTACAAAGATCCTGGCCACTAGACTGCAGCGGGTACTACCGAGCCTGGTCCACGCAGACCAGACGGGATTTATACCAGGGAGGGAGGCACGAGATAGTACGCTGCGCCTATTCTCCATCCAGCACAGGGCTCGGGAGACGCGGGATAAAATCCTACTTCTTTCCACGGACGCCGAAAAGGCTTTCGACCGTGTCAACTGGTCATACATGATGGAAACCCTGCGGGCCTTGGGACTGGGACACAATATGCTAGCGTGGATCTCAGCCATATACGATAAACCACATGCTGCCGTCCGAGTGAATGGGGCCCTAACTCCCAGCTTCGAAATTCGGAACGGGACTAGACAAGGATGCCCTTTGTCACCACTTTTATTTGCACTGACCCTGGAACCACTGCTACATGCGATCCGCCACCACCCGGACATCTCGGGATACACCTGGATGGGGACAGAACATAAGGTGGCCGCATATGCGGATGACCTCCTTTTTTTTATCTCCCACCCACGAGTCACGCTGCCCTGCCTACTCCTGGAGTTCGAAAAATTTGGAAAGATTTCGGGTTTCAAACTTAACCTCTCCAAATGTGAAGTGCTCAACCTCACTTTTCGACCGGAAGAATACGAGGAACTGGGAACTACCTTCCCATTTCGTTGGTGCACGGAGAGGATGAAATATCTTGGTATATGGATCACCACGAACCCCCAGGAGCTTTATCGCCACAATTTTGCCACTATCCTGCGAAGGGTTATCTCAGATTTAGATAAATGGACGTACCCGCACATCACCTGGCACGGAAGAGTCGCAGTGCTAAAAATGAATGTTCTCCCGCGACTTCTCTACTTGTTCCAGACAATAACCCTGACGCCACCGAATAATTTCTTTTCCACCTTAAAATCCGCAATTATCCGGTACGTCTGGAGGGGGGAGAGATCTAGAATACGATGCGACACTCTCTGCCTACCTAGACTTAGAGGTGGCCTGGCACTCCCGGATTTCAAACGCTATCATCAAGCCACCACCCTACAACGAATTCTGGAGTGGCATGTAGCTGACTCCCCGAAGCAATGGGTTACCCTGAACAATGGGGAATCACCTGCCGCACTTAAAGCAGCAGTATGGCAAGGGGGAACAAGCTGTCGCACGGGAGAAGGACTAGAGACTCCGACGACACAAACCTTGAAGGCGTGGGACTCGATGCGCAAAACTACGCACGTATCCCCGATTCCTAGTCCCCTTCTCCCAATTGTTCCCAACCCAAACCTTGCTGGTGGCATCCCAGCCAAGGCCTGGATATTCCTGGAAGAACAAGACTACGTCCCAATTAGAACGGTCCTCCATGGGGGCACTGTTCGGCCCCTCCGCGCATTACTGGCCGATAGACCTGATTCACCAATGGTATCTCTCCGCTATTTACAACTGACACACTATTATAGGTCTCTCCCGCACAAGGAACGCCTTCACAGAGATCTTACGTGGTTTGAAGAACTATGCCACCGGGGAGACACGCTTAACAAGGCGGTATCACTACTCTACCAACACCTGCTGGTAGGAAGCACCACGACGAACACCACGTTCAGGAGACTATGGGAACAACAACTGGAGAACCCGATCTCGCAACCACAGTGGGACACGGCACTCCTCTGGCAGTACAAGAGCTCCTCCAGCTCCCGTTATCAGGAAGTCAACTATAAGTTAATATCCATGTGGTATAGGACACCAGTAACATTACACAGGATATTCCCGACGACATCCCCCACATGCTGGAGATGTCAAGAGGAGAGGGGCACGATCGTGCACATCTGGTGGGACTGCCAACTCATCACTCCATATTGGAACAGTATCAAATCTGAAATCAAAACAATGCTGGGAGACGACACGGAATGGTCCAGGGAACTGGCCCTCCTACATATCACCACTCGGTCTATTTCTGGCTATAAGAAGTCCATCCTACGTCACCTACTGAACGCAGCCAAAGCCCTCATACCTGCGTACTGGAAGCGGACCGAGGTCCCCACGGTTGAGGATTGGTTAAACAGGGTCGGAGACATACAATTGGCGGAAGCACTACAGGCATCCCTTACGGGTAGGGGAACCAGGCACGTGGAACGGTGGCAGCCGTGGTTCGCATACCAAGCTACTAGACGATAGACCTCCAGTAAAAGGGGGAAGACTGTGACCCAAACGACAATTACTACTCCACGCCACTGACTTTATGGGTGGCAAGACACTCACAGCAATAAACGCACTGGACTGACAGAATCGACACTGTCCCGACGACCTGATACACACGCACACACCCCACGGGGCTTGAACCACGATACCCACTTAAAAAGTCCCTCACTTTTACCGAGTCTGCGACGCCGGCGGGGGCGCGGGCTGCGCTCCGTGGAGCTGGGGAGGGGGCCCACTACGATGGCCACCCTAATTCACCCTATCTCTACCTTTCTACTTTCCTATTGTATGATACATAACCGTACTGAAATAATTGACAACAAAGTAATGTAACAGGAACACTGGATAGCAACATCACTTTGGACACCTTGAGCCGAGAGACACGGGTACTCGTTTAAAGGCTGACCGGCTATAATAACCCGACCAAGAACGTAGACGTGCACACTCATCTACCCATTTAATACTCCCTCTGACACATTTACAACGTCTCATCATTATCTCCGACCTGCCGCCCAGCCTGGTTTTGACACGATGCACAGTGTTGCTTTGTACTCAATAAAGTATATGTAGGTCCAGGTGCTTGACACCCCTCGATTAGCATACTCAGAAACCTAATTAAACCCTACTAGGCTCTTGCCTACAGTTATATGTAAACCTGAACAGTTATATTGTAAGTCAACTCATATAAATGCAATGTTACTTTTGATATAAACAATCTTGAACTACACTTACTCGGCCACACCGAAGTGTAATTATATTTTTTGTGGGCCTGCGAGCCGATCCTTTATGTACTCTTTCTCTTCTCCTATCATAAATAAACAGATTTTCAAAAAAAAAAACTCCTATAGTTTGTACCATTTTTTACAGTGTATTATATGTTTTCTATTATTATGTTAGGCCTTGTGATTTATAGTGTACTCGGGTACTTGTCTTCTTTATATAGAGAAATAGTTTATTGGTTATTATGATACTTGTTTTGTAAAAAAAATTTTTTGTCACATATCTATAGTGCAGACACTAGGGTTGTATACCCCTACACTGTAACAGGTGTTAGCTGCACGGGTGATAATTTTTTAGGGGTATCTACACCTGTATGTCTATTGATAATATCTGATATTATGATCTGCATTAGAGCAGCACATACACTAATCACACTTCTCTTGAGGTATATATACCTTTAAATTTTCGAGGTTATCCAGCATATCTTTATTTATGTTCTGCAATAGCACGGAACACACTGTACTTTTGATTATAACCCCACATGTTTAATAACATTCACCATATGTACATTTAGACAGCAGTCCCCTGGCATAAAGCTGTCATGATGATGCAGTCTCCTCTTTCACCATATCCCAGTTTAAACGGCATTTGCCGGACACACTATGTTGCTTAGCAACAGCATATACAATCCACGTAATAGGACGCATCACATGCACGTAAAATGGGTGGTGCTTAAGCGGGAATGCGCGCGCAGACCCGGAAGGGCTACTGCACACGGCTGATACGGTTTCACTTCACCTGGGTGAGTTTTATCAATTAGATTTACCTATATATTGTCGGTATTTTACTTTTGTATTTATTGTTTGTTACCCTGAGGAAAGTCCCGAGCTGGGACTGAAACGTTGGTCTCTCTTTTAACTTTTTTTCAATAAAATTTGGACTTTTACAAGACCGGTGAGCGGCAGTCTTTTGCAGGAATATATATATATATATATATATATATATATATAAACATTTTACATTAGTAACACACACTACATACATAGTTACATAGCTAAAAAGAGACTTGCGTCCATCAAGTTCAGCTTTCCTCACATATGTTTTTGCTGTTGATCGAAAAGAAGGCAAAATAACCCAGTCTGAAGGGCTTTCAATATTGCAACAAACTAGGAAAAAAATCCTTCTTGACCGCAAGATAGCAGCCAGATGTCTACTTGGAGCAAGCAGCTATTACCTCACTAATTAGAAATTATATCCCTGTATGTTATGTTTTTGCAAGTATTTATCCAATTGCAGTTTAAATATCTGTATGGACTCTGATAAAACCACCAGGCAGAGAATTCCATATCCTTATTGCTCTTACTGTAAAAAAACTAAACTTTTCTTTGACCAAGATGAAATCTCCTTTCATCCAGCCTAAATGTGTGACCTTGTGTCCTATGTAGAGCCCTGTTTATGAATAGATTTCCAGATAATGGTTTGTACTGGCCCCGAATATATTTGTATAATGTTATCATATCCCCTTGAGGCGCAGTTTTTCCAAATTAAAGAGATTTAAATTTTTTAACCTTTCCTCGTAACAAAATGCTCCATTCCTTTTATCAATTTTGTAGCTCGTCTTTGCACTTTTTCTAGTGCCATGATATCCTTTTTTAGAACAGGTGCCAAAATTGCACAGCATATTCAATGTGTGGTCTTGCCAGCGATTTATAAAGAGGCAAAATTATATTTTCATGCCGAGAATTTATGCCCCTATTTATACATGACAAAACCTTACTGGCCTTAGCAACTGCAGATTGACATTGCATATTGCTGCCTAATTTGTTGCCAATAACAATTCCCAAATCCTTCTTGTGTGTGGTTATCCCTAATTCACTACCATTTAGGGTGTAAGTTGCTTGTGCATTCTTGACCCCGCAGTGCATAACTTTGCATTTCTCTACATTAAATTTCATCTGTCATTTTAGTGCCCAGTCCCCCAATCTATGCAAATCCCTCTACAGCAAAGCAATATCCTGCTCACATTTCATTACTTTACAAAGTTTTGTGTCATCTGCAAACACTGAAACATGGCTTTCAATGCCTATTGCATGATCATTTATAAATATGTTAAATAGAAGCAGTTCCAAAACAGCCTTTTGTCCAGCCTGAAAATTTACCATTAACGACAACTCATTGTACTCTATCCTAAAGCCAATGTTCTATGCAAGAACAAGAATAATCATCAAGACCAATTTATTTTAGTTTGAAGACTAACCTATTGTGAGGAACCGTATCAAATGCCTTGGCAAAATCCAAGTAGATCACATCCACTGCAACACCCTGATCTATACTTCTACTTACTTCTTCGTAGAAAGCAATTAGGTTAGTTCGACATGACCTATGTTTCATAAAACCAACATGATTATTGCTAATAACAACGTTCTTCCCAATGAATTCCTGAATATTATCCCTTAATAGCCCTTCAAATATTTTCCCAGTCACAGAAGTTAAGCTCACAGGTCTATAATTTCCAGGCAAGGATTTTGAACCCTTTTAAAATATAGGAACGACATCTGCCTTCCTCCAATCCTCCGGTACAATACCTGAAACAAAAGAATCTTAAAAAATTTAATACAGAGGTTTACTTATTTCCCCACTTAGCTCCTTAAGTACTCGTGGGTGAATGCCGTCAGGCCCCAGAGCTTTATTTACATTAATATAAATTGGGAGAGAAAAAAAATATAAAAAGCAAATAAAAATGCTAACTTTGGCCAGCATTTGTGACTAAGTGGCTACTACAAAAGACTGGACATACCCTATTTTGAAAACCCTGGGTTGTCTACATTTGAAAATGGTATGCCATGATGGGGTTATTTCACATTCCTGGGCTACCATATGGTCTCAAAAGGCAACACAGATCCAGCAAACAATCTGGCAAACTGAATTGGGAAAGCCCTATATTGACCCTGTAACTTTCAAAAACACCATAAAACCTGTACATGGGGGATATTGTTATACTCTGGAGACTTTGCTGAACACAAATATAAGTGTTTAAACAGTAAAACTTATAACAACGATGAAATCACCAGTAAAAGTGCTGTATTTGTGTAAAAAAATGCCAAAAAACAAATAAAAATGTTAACTTTGGCCAGCGGTTGTGACTAAGTGGCTACTACAAAAGACTGGACATACTCCGTTTTGAATACCCTGGGTTGTCTACATTTGAAAATGCTATGCCATGATGGGGTTACTTTTCATTCCTGAGCCGCAGTACTGTCTCAAAGGCAACATAGGCCCAGCAAGCCAATCTGGCAAATTTCAATGTGCAAACATGGAAAAGGGGAAACCCCATTATTTAACCCCTGTTATTTAACCCCATTATTTAACCAACAGTTTGCACTGTTGTACTTGGGAGATGTTGCTGAACACATATTGGGGTGTTCTTTGTAAGTAACACATAGCAGGAACTGAGAATATTTGCCTAAAGTACAATGTGAGAGAGAAATAAAACAAAAAAATTACTACCCAAAAGTTTGACAAAGACTGGTGGTAGAATTAGTGCATGGAAAGTGTTGAAGTACCCTTATTTGAAATACGCTAGGGTTACTACTTTTATATTTTTATATACAAAAATATATGGTTTGATGGGGTTAAATTATATTGGTCGGCTTCAAAAATGTCCCAAATAGGACATGGGTGCATGATGACCAGCTGTGAAAATTCCAAGTTCAAAAACTGGAATGCGCACCCTCCAAATAATGTCTTTTAGCACCCAGAGAACCTATACATGGGGGGTATCGCTGTACTCAGGAGATGTTGCTGAACATATATTGGGGTGTTATTGGCAGTAACCCTTCAAGTTCTCCGTACATGTATTTTTAAATTGCTATGTGCGTCAAAAAAATCACCAATTATTTTTTTATTTTTTTTGGCATAGATTGGTGGTAAAATGGTTACATGAAAAAATGTTAAATAACCCAAGTTTAAAACCTTAGGTTGTCTTATTTTAAAAAATATATAAATGTAAAGGGTTATTCAGGGATTCCTGACAGATATCAGTGTTACAATGTAACGCGTTAATTTTGAAAAAAAAATGGTTTGTAAATAGCAAAGTGCTACTTGTACTTATTGCCCTAAACCTTTCCAAAAAAAAGCTAAGACCATGTTAACATTGAGTATTTCTAAACTCAGGATAATATTTTGAAACTATTTAGCACGGGTGTGTTTTGGCGGTTGTAGATGCGTATCTGATTTTGGGGGTCAAAGTTAGAAAAAGTGTGTTTTTTTCATCATAAGTTGTTTTATAGTAAATTATGTGATATGATATAAATAATGATATCTTTAGAAAGATAATTTCATGGCGCGGAAAACAGTATATAATATGTGTGGGTACAGTAAATGAGTAAGAGGAAAATTACAGCTAAACACAAACAACGCAGAAATGTAAAAAGAGCCCTGGTCCTAAGCGGTAGGAAAATGGAAAAACGGTCTGGTCACTAAGGGGTTAAAGTAGAAAAAAGAAGAAAAAATGAATAAAATTTCTTACGTCATATATATTTATTTGGTTATCTTAAAATGAATGATGAATGCGGTAAATAAGGAGTCGAACATAAGTGATAAATGGGTTTTCGGTCAGGTGGAAACTTTGTCAAGTTTGTACTTACTCCTCATTACCTTCTCCCACTCAGACCAGTCGTGCCTGAGGAGTACATTGGTAGCCGATGGTACTCGGAGAGCAAATTCACATCTTTTATTTTCAAATAAAACCGGTAAAACATATTTAGAGGCAATTGTAACAGATTTCCATTATCTAGGAATGATTGATGTAACCAAGATAAGGAGGTGGCCTAACATTCTTGTATGTACAGATGAATCGTCGGGGGAAATGTTTGAGTAAACATATTCCAGATGCTAAATCAACATGAATTCAGTGATGGTTATGATTAATTCTAATATTTGTTGCCAGTAATTAGCTCATTTTGGGCATGACCAAAAATATGGTATAAAGTACCCGTCTGTCCACAGTCTCTCCAACATAAATTAGATATGTAGAGGTGTAATTTGAACATTTTAAACGGGTAAAAATACCAGCAGTAAATTAATTTCAAGTGGGTTTCTGATGTGAAAAACAATGGGTAACACCTTTCAATGCTAATAATGATAAATGCTGATCTTCCACTGTGAATACCTCACCCAGATCCCTCTCCCACTTTGTCATATATGGTAGTTTTAAACCTACCTCGCCTGCAAAAACGGAATAGCACATGGAAATGGTTAGTTTACGGGCGGGATCTGAGATATAAACCTTTTCTTAATTTGATCATTCAAATTTTCTAGACCTCAGTGTCAGGATCGGGACAGGGATCCAACACGCAGAATACAAACAGGAGATAGGTACGTATACCGGACCTTAGAATGGCCGGACTAACGTAAGGAGAAAGCAAAGAATGGTCAGAGACATACCGAGGTCGAGGGAACGAGAGAACAGGTAAGCGAGAGACGAGCCGAGGTCAAAGGACACGAGAGATAAACAGGAACGAAAGTACAATCCGAGTCAAAACCAAATAGACAATAGTAATAAGAGCACTGAGGGACCAGACAAGCTAGAACCACGACAGGGCAATGAACCATTACACACATCCCTCTTTTATACCATGGTTCTTTAATTGATGACTCCGCCCTTGCAGAGCCCTGATTCGTTGTTCAGAACTAGATTGACAGGTCGGGATGTGATTGCCGTCATGACGTCGGCTCCTGAGCGCTGTGTCATAAAAGGAAGCGGGGCTATCGCGGCCGGCGTGTGAACGGCTGTGAGAGCTGTGAGGATTGGGTGAATCAGCCCCCCTGAGAGGACGGCCGTTGGGAAGTCTAACCTCCTCCGAGGTAGAGACTTCAGGTACCCTGACAGTACCCCCCCTCTCAGAAACGCCCACCGGGCGGAAGGAACCGGGGCGAGACGGAAAACAAGCATGAAAAGCCCTGAGGAGGCGAGGAGCATGCACATCTTCCTGGACCACCCAAGACCTTTCCTCAGGACCATAACCTTTCCAGTCAACAAGATATTGCACCCTCCCCCGAGAAATTCGAGAATCGAGAATGGACTTGATCTCATACTCCTCCTGACCCTCAACCTGGACAGAACGAGGGGAGGACACAGTGGAGGAAAATCTGTTACACACCAAAGGTTTCAATAGGGAAACATGAAATGAGTTCGGGATGCGCAGGGCAGGCGGAAGAGCCAGACGATACGCAACCGGGTTTATACGAGACAGAACCCTGTAAGGGCCTGTAACGGAGCTCCGTGTACTCCGACCGAGTACCCTCCATTGATGGATGCTCCTAGCGCTCTCAGAGGACTCCAAGCACTGCAGACGACACCACAACCACCGCAGGCTCCACAACCGCCGTAGCTTAACTGGAGCCGCGACGTCTTCCTTCCACCCTGGAATGAACCGCCAGCATTCAGGACCGTGTGGGGAAGACCTCTCCTCCAGGAGAGCGTATCCGGAACAAGCTCTTAAAAGAGCTAAGTGATTAAGCTCAGGGGAATATGCAGAGCATAGCAATCCCCAGTGTGATACAGCAATTCCCTCCAATAACGAGACGAGGCTACGTTTTGAAGGGTCAAGAAGAACTGAGGACTGGAACACCCAGCCTGCTTTTTATTAGAAAAGGGTACACACAGGACACTCCCAGGGGGAGGATGAAATTAACCAATCATATGCATGGTAACACGCCCACGTCTCCTCCCCTCAGATAACCAGTTAACATAATTAAAACCCAAGTTCTGGATGTACCCCAAAAACAGGGGGTACAGCTTTAAATCAACATACCTAAAAATCAGTCAATTCGGATGAATGGTTCGGGAGATACAGAGTTCCAAAGTTTTGACCGACCGCACAGACCAACTAGCCGAAAATAGTTCCATGATTTTGGGCCTTGCGGTCGGTCTCCGTTCGCACGGTGAAAAGACACGAAAATCTTGCCATCCATTCGAATTTTGGTGTTCGCTGAAATCCCCATAGACGATTAAATATAACTACCGAACGGTGGGACGTTCGGTAGTTTCAGTACGAATTTATGGAGGTCTGGAGGACTCAGCGGTGTTCGCCTGTTTGCGTATCCGTTTTTAGTTCCATGCGGTTACAGGCAAACACCGCTGTTCGTGCGCAAGATGGCCGCGAACATGTGTAAAGTCCCGAAATGGCGGCCACCTATTCAGAGCACAAAGAATTCGTATGAAATCATACGAACGGCTGCATTCTCCAGTCATGGTATTTCCATGCAATATATATTCGTATAAATCCCCCGGCTGTTCGGTTATATTAGCAGTCCAGACCTACAGCATAGTTAAAGGGCTAGAGTCAGCCTAATACAAATCCATATGCCCAAATATAGTGTTTAAAGTGCAATACAGTCCAGGACCATAGTCGCAGGGGAGGAGGCAGGCAAGCAGGCCTCTCCAGGACAAAGTGGCGAAGGGCACTTCTTCACAGGGCCTATGTAACAAGGAGCAAATTTCATGGAAGGAACCTTCAAGCGGATGTTTCTGGTACTCAGCCATACCCTATCACCCGGGGAGAACACTGGAGCCACCCGTCTGCGTTTGTCAGCGTGTCGTTTGGACACCGTGGAATTATGAAGAAGAATTCGTCGAGTCTGATCCCACAACTTTCTCAGATTGGCAACATGAACATCAACCGACGGTATCCCTTGGGAGGGGGAGACCGACGGAAGAACGGAAGGATGGAAGCCATAATTCATGAAAAAGGGGCTAGAACGAGTAGAATCGCAAACAAGGTTGTTGTGCGCAAACTCCGCCCAAGGAATCAGACCGACCCAATCGTCCTGGTGTTCAGAAACAAAACAATGCAAAAACTGTTCAACCTTTTGGTGGGTGCGTTCGGTAGCTCCGTTGGACTGGGGATGATAGGCAGAGGAAAAATTTAATTTGATGCCAAGTTGAGAACAGAAGGACCTCCAAAACCGGGAAACAAATTGGGACCCTCTATCAGAAACAATTTCAGAAGGAATACCATGTAAACGAAAAATCTCCCTCGCGAAAATCTCAGCCAATTCGGGAGAAGAGGGCAATTTAGGCAGAGGTACAAAATGAGCCATTTTGGTAAACCTGTCAATTACTGTGAGGATAACAGTATGTTTCTTAGAAACAGGCAAATCAACAATGAAGTCCATAGCCAAACAAGACCATGGTTTCTCGGGAATTTCTAGGGGGTGCAAAAGCCCACATGGAAGCGTATGAGGTTGTTTAGTCCTCATAAAGACATCACATGCCCCGACGAAGTCCTTTACATCCTTACGTAACGAAGGCCACCAGAAATCTTTAGAAATCAGAGAACATGACTTGCGTATGCCAGGGGGTCTGGCAAATTTACTGTTATGAAAACACTGCATTAGTTCCAGTTGGAGTTTAGGAGGAACGAAGTACCGATCCCCAGGAATAAGTCCGGGTGCCAGATGCTGTAATTTCTTGATCTCAGCCAGCAACGGAGAGTGAATCTTGATGCTAGTGCTGGCAATAATATTACACTTGGGAACTATAGAAGAAAAAACCATATCAGACATAGTAGAAGGTTCATGTTGGCGGGACAATGCATCAGCCTTAGAGTTCTTAGAACCAGGTCTATAAGTGAGCACGTAGTTGAAATGAGTAAGGAACAAAGACCAACGAGCCTGCCTGGCGGACAAGCGTTTGGCTTCCCCTATATATGACAAATTCTTGTGATCCGTCAAAATAGTAACCGGGTGTAAAGTCCCTTCCAACAAATGTCTCCACTCCTTTAAAGCCATAATGACCGATAATAGTTCCCTGTCACCAATATCATATCTGCTCTCAGGCCCAGACAATTTCTTGGAAAAAAAACCACATGGGTGCAGCGGTTTATTCAAACCTAGCCTTTGGGACAGGATAGCGCCTACACCTGTCTCTGAGGCGTCTACCTCGAGTAAAAACGGCAAAGAGGTGTCAGGATGAACTAATATCGGTGCTGAGGCAAACTGTTCCTTGAGAGTACTGAAAGCAACAAGCGCCTCAGGAGACCAGGTCTTAGTATCAGCACCCTGTCTAGTCATGTTGGTAATAGGAGCAATAATAGACGAGTACCCCTTAATGAAGCGCCTATAGTAATTTGAGAATCCGATAAACCTCTGAATGGCCTTGAGTCCCTTGAGCAATGGCCAATCTAAGATTGATTGGAGTTTAACCGGGTCCATCTTAAACCCCTCTCCAGAAATAACGTAACCAAGAAAGTTTATCTGAGATTGGTCAAAGCTACACTTCTCCAATTTGCAGTACAAACCATGTTGTAGAAGCTTATGCAATACCCTTCTGACTTGTTTGTGGTGAATCTCAGGCTCTCTAGAGTGTATTAGTATATCATCCAAATAAACTATAACACATTCATGTTGAAATTCCCTAAGAACCTCATTAATTAAGTCCTGGAATACAGCAGGAGCATTGCAAAGCCCGAAGGGCATTACCGTATACTCATAGTGGCCATACCCGGTATTGAAAGCCGTTTTCCATTCATCACCCTGCTGAATTCTCACCAAGTTATAAGCTCCCCTCAGATCTAACTTGGTAAAAATCTTGGAGCCTTTCAGGCGATCAAATAGCTCAGTAATCAGGGGAATAGGATAAGCATTTCTGATTGTTATCTTATTCAAGCCCCGATAATCAATGCAAGGCCGTAGTGTGCCGTCTTTCTTATCTACAAAAAAGAAACTGGCCCCGGCTGGAGAAGAGGATCTCCTAATAAATCCTTTGTCTAGATTCTCCTGTATGTATTCCTCTAAGACTAAGTTCTCCTTAGTGGATAGAGAATATACATTACCCCCTCGGAGGCATAGTACCAGGTAGGAGTCTAATCTTACAGTCAAAGGACCTGTGTGGGGGTAAAGTATCAGCCCTCCTTTTATCAAAGACTGCCTTTAAATCCAGGTACTGAGATGGTATTCATAAATCTGTGGGCTGGTTAGAGTTACTAGGTGTGTCCACTACGCAAACCGGTGAGATTTTCTGTACACAACCTTTCTGGCAACCCTGACCCCAGGAGACTATCTCACCTTGTTCCCAATCAATAATAGGGTTATGCTTTTTAAGCCAGGGGTACCCCAAGACTATAGGAACTGAAGGAGATGAGATAAGCATGAGAGAAATATCCTCCTCGTGTAAAATACCAATAGTCAACTTAACTGGTATAGTCTCACGAGAAATAACAGGATCTGATAATGGTCTACCATCTATGGCCTCAACGGCCAAGGGTGTCTCCCTTAGCTGAGATGGGATAGAGTGGTTCTTGACAAAGGCTTGGTCAATAAAGCTTTCAGCTGCTCCGGAATCTATTAATGCCATAGCATTAAGTACTCCCTTTTCCCAAGTTAAAGAAACAGGTAACAGTAGCCTATGATCCTTGTAATCATATGTAGAGGACAAAATAGAAACACCCAAGGCCTGTCCTCTTGAGAAACTTAGGTGCGAGCGTTTCCCGGACGGTTAGGGCAATTTAGGCGTAGGTGACCTCCTACTCCACAATACATACACAGACCCTCCCTTCTCCTATATTGTCTTTCATTTTCTGAGAGACGAGTGTTACCAATCTGCATAGGTTCTGGGAGAGCTAGAGTAGTAGATTCAGAATTCTGAAATGCGGGGGCTAGTCTTAAGGAAGGTCTATAACTTCTATCACGAGTGTTCTGCCTCTGTCTCATGCGTTCATCTATTCGAGAGATAAATGAAATTAATTCTTCCAAATTTTCAGGAAGATCTCTTGTGGCAACCTCGTCTAAGATCACATCTGATAATCCGTTCAGAAATACGTCCATATAGGCTTGTTCATTCCACTTGACCTCTGCCGCCAAGGATCTGAACTCTAACGCATAATCCACAAGGGTTAGGCTATGCTGTCTAAGACGTAATAGTAATCTAGCTGCACTGGCCTTTCTTCCTGGAGGATCAAAAGTCCTCCTAAAAGTAGTAACAAATGCATTATAATTATAGACTACTGGATTATCATTTTCCCACAGAGGGTTAGCCCATCTAAGAGCTTTGTCAATGAGTAGCGAGATTATGAATCCAACCTTCGCCCTGTCTGTAGGGTAGGCGCGGGGTTGTAATTCAAAATGAATCCCTATCTGGTTTAGGAAACCTCGACAGGTATCCGGAGAACCGCCATACCGTAAAGGGGAAGTAACACGGGAAGAGGCTCCCACTGTGGCTACCTCTAGGCCTGTGTTAGCAAGAGAGATGGGTGGTGTACGCATCTCCTCTGCTTGATTACTTGGATGGGATAGCAATGCTTGCAGCGCTAGAGCCATTTGGTCCATTCTATGGTCCATGGATTCAAACCTCGAGTCAGGAGACCCAATCTGAGCGTTTGTACCTGCAGGATCCATGGCCCTGTCGTAATGTCAGGATCGGGACAGGGATCCAACACGCAGAATACAAACAGGAGATAGGTACGTATACCGGACCTTAGAATGGCTGGACTAACGTAAGGAGAAAGCAAAGAATGGTCAGAGACAAGCCGAGGTCGAGGGAACGAGAGAACAGGTAAGCGAGAGACGAGCCGAGGTCAAAGGACACGAGAGATAAACAGGAACGAAAGTACAAGCCGAGTCAAAACCAAATAGACAATAGTAATAAGAGCACTGAGGGACCAGACAAGCTAGAACCACGACAGGGCAATGAACCATTACACACATCCCTCTTTTATACCTTGGTTCTTTAATTGATGACTCCGCCCTTGCCGAGCCCTGATTCGTTGTTCAGAACTAGATTGACAGGTCGGGATGTGATTGCCGTCATGACGTCGGCTCCTGAGCGCCGTGTCATAAAAGGAAGCGGGGCTATCGCGGCCGGCGTGTGAACGGCTATGAGAGCTGTGAGGATTGGGTGAATCAGCCCCCCTGAGAGGACGGCCGTTGGGAAGTCTAACCTCCTCCGAGGTAGAGACTTCAGGTACCCTGACACTCAGATCCCAGTCTGAAATCCCAAAATGCTAACTAATCTTTTGAACCAATTCGCATGTGCATGGGCATCAGAAATACTGAAACCAAATTTATTTTGTAGCTGTTCAAATGGTAAAAAAATTGGAGGACAAAAACAGGTTGTTAATACACTTAATAGAGTGGGAGAACCAATTTTCTACATCCAATTCAGTAACGGTCAATTTGAATACAGTTAGTGGAGTGGCTCTAGACCAGATAGCAAAAGGGTGAATTTTTCAATATATTATATTCCAAGCCTTAATAGTGGTTTTGGTCGTAAGAAACATGTATGCCAACCTTGTGTGCTGAGATAGAAGCAACCATAAAATATCTTGAATTGAATGTGGAGAGAGTTAGTCCGCCACCCCGGCACAGGGGTGCCCACTGCAGGCGTGTTTGATTCGTTGCACAATGCTATTCCTATTTCCTGGCTGGATTTCGCCCTGAGTATCCCTTTGGGAATGAGGGGATGTTGTAAAGAAAAATAGATGACAGAAAAGATGAGATAAGAAAAGAGGAGAATAACGAGGGGGGGAAGAGGGGAGGGGGGGGAGGGCAGCTTCAAAGCCCTGCTAGTTACTCAATGGGCTGCTTTCCCATGGTTTCCAGATTTTCTGGAAGGTTTTCTCAGTGCCCTTAACCCTGGCTGTCAGATCATCAATTAAATTAACCTCTTTAATTCTTTTAATGACCCCTGTTATCGAGGGGGTGCTCTGTTCGACCGCTCTCCAAGCTGCCAAAGTAATTTTATGCATAATTCGTTGTTCGTGTCTTGACCACCCTTCTGTTGATCTGCTGAGTAAATATAGCCAAGGGTCTAATGCGGGTATCTAGTGAAAATCTGGCTCAACAGGTCTCTAATCTGCATCCAAAAGCGTACTATTTGTGGGCACTCCCACCACATATGAATGTATGTTCCCTTGTGTCCGCACCCCCTCCAACACACATCTGTTGTGGTCTGTTTCATCTGTACAGTTTGACTGGAGTAGTGTACCAGTGGAGCATCGTTTTAACTGCTTGCTCCTGAAGGGACACACAGATGGAGGAGGAATGGTTGGCCTCCCAAATCTCCTGCCACTCTATGCCTTCCAATTCCTCCCCCAGGTCCCTTTCCCACTGTTCTGTATAAGCCAGCCCTCCCCAGTCCATGGTCTCTGAACAGAGGTGGGCGTACAACAGCATTATGAGTACAGAAGGCATGGTTTCCCATATACACACACATTCAAAGAACGTCATCTTGGTTTGGGCCGCCGACCGTATTTGTGGTGCTTTGACAAAGTCTTTTATTTGTAGGTATCTAAAAAAAATCTGAGGGGGTAAGATGCCCTCGTTGTCTTAAGGTGTCAAAGGGGATTACGTCTGAGCATTGAAATAGCTGGCATATCCTTTGGAAGCCTATGCGTTCTAAGTTTCGGAAGTCTCGAGCCGACATCCCTGATGGGAATGCCCGGTTGCGGAGATATGGCATCAGAGGGGACGGTAAGGAAGCCAAGCTATACTTTTGCTTGGTTGCGTCCCAAATGGTTATGGAGTTGATTATTGCCGGGCACGTGGCCCTTATCATGGGTCTCTTGTCCTTCGGCACCCATATAAGGAGGTGAGGGAGGTCTGCTCCCACCATAAGTGACTCTATATCTACCCATCTCCGTACCCCCAGTTGCGAATGCCACATTGCTACTTGTGCCAGTTGTGCCGCGTAATAATAATGTAAATTTGGCAGCCCAACGCCTCCCCTCGTTCTAGGTCTAAATAGACTATGTCTGGAGATCCTATGGCCTTTATTTTGCCATATAAAATTGCCTATGGCGTGTTGTAAAGGTGTAAGTTGTGCCTTCGAAATGTGAATGGGTATTAAGTTGAGTCGCATTCATTCTAGTCTGCCAGTTCATTAATATTAATGTTTTTGGTCTGGTCCTTTTGTCCTGAGTTCCTGTTCTAGCTGCCTGCCTACCCTGAGTTCCTGTGCTAGCTGCCTATCCTGTGTTCCTTAGCTGGCTGTCTATCCTGAGTTCTTGAGTTGTCTCTCTCTCCTTGTGTTCCCGAGCTGGCTGCTACCCTATGTTCCTAAGCTGGGTGCTTCCCTGTATCCCTGAGCTAGCTGCTTCCCTGTATCCAGAGGCCCTTGCTTCCCTGTATTCAGAGGCCCTTCTCTTACATTTAGTTATTTGTGCTTGTATTTCATTTTACTATCTTCCTTGTAAATATCATTAAACCTCTTTTTTGCCTTGATTTGTGTGTATATAAGTTTCTTTGCATTCTGGATTACACCCTATAGAGATTTCTGCACTAGTCAGCATCCTTCCTGACCAGACCCCTGACGGAATGTGGCGGCTTCCTGTCCGCCTGCACCTCCAATGCCTCCCCCTTTAGACAGTCCTTACACTGGCTTACAAAGAAGATTTAATTTAAAATTCTGGTGCTTACTTACAAATCTCTACATAATGCTACCTAACTATTCTCACTAATACACAAGTATGTTGCATCCGTTCTGCCAAAGATCTACGTTTATCCTCTGTTCATACTCGCACCTCTGATATCCACTTTCTAGAGTTCCCTACGGGTGCGCAGTTCCTATGGAACTCCCTTCCTTGCTCTGTTAGACTCTCACCCAGTCTCAATTCATTCAGAAGAACATTAAAAACTTGATTCTCTAGGATAACCATATCAATAAAACTATTAATAACTTTCCTTACCCGCACTTCGGTAACCCACCCTGTTTCCTCTACTGCAACTGTATCATCCAAAAAACTAAACCATCATTGTAAACTATTCTAGTAATCTACTTTTTTCCATACATGAAATGCCAAAAATCTACTCTTACCTCTTGTGCCATTTTACCCCACTCCCTCTAAAATGTAAGATCATTTGAGTGGAGCCCTCAACACCCTCTGTTATTGTGCATCCAAGTCATCTTGTCTGTTAGGCCAGCTACTGTACTGAGCTGCAGAATTTGTTGGCGCTTTCTAAATAATAATAATAATGTTTTTTTCTTAGATGTAATAAAAAACACACCTCTTATCCCATCGCTGTACACCGCTTTCAATAGCAAAAATGGCTTTTCTCCAGATTTTGTGTCATTCACATATTCAAATCGATCCATGAAATCAAATTCAAACACATCTATAAAAATCACAAAATGTAAAAATTAGTAATAAGTTTTATTTTTTATATGAGTATAACAAGGATAGCAATTAATATATTATTATGCATGGTAGTGCTGGTTATCTGTCTTTCTATCTACTATTATTTCACTAGTATTTTAAAATGAAAAGTCAAAACACCTTTTTTTGGATACAGCGTTTTTGTAAGTGAATAGAGTTTAAACTGAAGCAAAGGGTTGGATTCTACTACAATAATCCTGGCATTGAGTATCAGGGCCGGCGCGTCCTATGGGCGACTTAGATTTAGGGGGCCCTAGATTTAGCGCTTCCTCCTGCCGGTCACTCAATGTAGCGTGGCCGGGCGGCGCGGACCACGGGACAGGAACTTCTGTTTCCTGTATCCGGCTGCCAGCGGAATGACAGGAAGTACTAATCCCTTCAGTCCGCCGGCGGCCGGGTACAGGAAACAGAAGTTCCTGTACTGCCGTCTGCGCCGCCCGGCCACGCTACATAGGTAGGATCACTGAGGGGTATTTTTTATATACATCCCTACATGCTTATTAACCCTTAATAGGGAACACATGGGATGGGCAGCAGCATTGTAACCTAGCTGTGTGATACAAAAGTGAATACAAATACAAAGAAACAAGTCCTGCACTCAAACTCCCATCACTTCTGGGCGGCAGCAATGACCATAGTACACATCAGCTAAAATACATACAGTAAAAACCAAAGAAAAAAAAAGTTACCTGCGCTCTTTCCACATCCCTATGTATCTTTAAACAAATGGAGGCCTTTAGTTACCTCCAATGGCCATGAGAGGATATGCTCACTCCCCTCTTAGGTGAGTCCTAACTCTAACCATTTGCCTTGCTTCCTTGAGCTTCTGGCAAAAATCTCTGAGACAGAAAGGGGTATTTTTTATATACATCCCTACTTACTTATTAACCCTTAATAGGGAACGCATGGGATGGGCAGCAGCATTGTAACCTGGCTGTGTGATACAAAAGCGAATACAAATACACTAAAATAAGACCTGCGCTCAAACTCCCACTACTCCTGGGCGGCCGCAATGACCATAGTACACATCAGCAATGTGGTCATTGCTGCCGCCCAGGAGTGATGGGAGTTTGAGGGCAGGACTTGTTTCTTTGTATATGGCTAATGATATACTTGTTTTTTTTTTATTTCATGGGCTCCCTTAGGGTTATATCTTTGCTTTAGACAACACAAAGCAGTTTTAATCATCTTCTAGCTCTTGTGTACTATGCATTGCTTTTTATCCTAAATAAATCTTTCATATGCTGACATCACTATTCACTTTTAGGTTACTGATAATAATATCTCTCTATATCTACCTGAAAGGTCAACAAGAATACAAGAGGCGTGGCTGCCAACGAGACTGAACGGAAGTGTCCCTGTGGAGCTCCGTCCAAATAGAGAAATTAAGTCTGCTTTGCACTAGCGATTCACTCCGGACGAGCACCAAAACATTGCCCCCACCAGATTACAGTATGGGCCGCAAAAACAAAAGATTTTGGGTGCCGGAGAGCCCAAAATTTCCCAATATCAGACTCTTTTTTACAAGGCCAATACCGCAAGACATACCTAAGATGGCACTTGAAGCGAGTCTGATTGCAACACAAGAGGAGTTGGACTCTCCCGCTTCTTCCCACCACAGTGAGGTGGACCAGGAATACGAGTCTGAGGAAGACCAGACACCCTCGAAAAAAGGGGATATCAAGAGGCTGCTACTAGACCTCTGCAAAGTTTGGAAAGCAGACCTCCAAGACACCCAAAGGGAGTTGGGCATCGTAACCCAGAAGGTCAAAAAAGCAGAGGACAGATAGAGAGCACAGGATGACTTGCTAACACAACAAGTCCAAAGGATGCAAAGAACTATGGCCTCCATGTCCCAGAAGAGGTCAGTGTGGAAGCCTTACTACCCTACACCAAGAAACGGTTTATATTCATGGGCTTCAAAAGGGGGAGAGGACCCAACCATGCGGAAATCCGCATTCTGGATCCGAAATGCTGCCACAGCCCCAGCTGACGTGCCAAAAGATGTCATAGTGGTGACCAGAGACATAACTGATCATGCCCCAATCTAGGGCAATGGGAAGTGTCAAGTTTGGGGAAAATGTAGTGAACACTGTACGGAGACATACACTTTGCGGCCCTCATGGAAAAGTGCAAGTTGGCACCGGTTGCAAAAATATTGAGAGACTGATCGGTCCAGTACAGATGGGGCACAGATGGAGTCTTAATGGTCCCACAAGGAGATAATACCATCTTCCTCATATCAGACCAAGACCCAGAGACACTATGGGAAAAACTGAAGCTGTCGGACACAGACCCTGCCGTAGCACCTGCCCCAAGGCATGACATCGCAGCTAGGGGAGACCCAAAAGAAGGCACTTTAAAAACTTAGCCTAAGCCACAAGCATTCCCGAGAACAAGACCATGATAAAGTGTCTGATGAATATTACTGTAGAGGTCTACCCATGATACAGATGAACGTGCTGTACCCAATACTTGAATTCCCAGAACAGCTCTTCAACCCAACGAGAAACACTTACCCGAGTTATCACCAATGTTTGCATACATTTAATTGCCACAATGTCTACCATAATCTTGGCTCAAATCGTTATGCCATATTGTATTGCCTAGCACTTAATGTTATGTTATTCGGCTCAGCGCACGTTAACAATATTACATATTCTAATTTCATTACCAGTTATTTTTTTTATTCTTTATTTTTGTTTAGACACAGAGTACGGCATTGCAGTATACATTGGCTCACGCAGGGGCCGGTTGTGAATAAATTTTACATTGCATGTTACAGAAGAGAAATGGTTTTACAGGTTAAATAATATTCTTGGTTTGCCGCTCAGTGTCACTTTTTCAATTTTGCTGGGCATATCGTGTCCACGTATAAAATATAAAATATAACAAAACAAAACTACGCAATACAAACCAAGACTATACAAAACAAACTCACATTTGTTGAGGCGGTCAGTGTTTCTGCAAAGAGCAGTTTGTTGTATTGTGCTTTTGTTTGCCTTTTATGTCCGCTGCTGCGTTTGAATTGGACTCATACGTTATTGGTCGCTAAGGTCGTGTAAGTCTGTTCCTGACAGTAGCTTATATTATCTTCCCGCCCTATCCAGGACATCAGTCCAGTCAAGGACTTTAGTGCCCTTTCAAGTTCTTTCTTCTGGCCCTGGGGATTATCGTGTTTAGGTCCTGGAGCAGGGTCGTGATTTGGGGTGGTCGTAGTGCTTCTCTTATTGGTCGCCGTGCCAGCGTCTTGGTTTAGTACTACCTTTTTATCTGCCACCTTTTAGAATCTTATTTTATGGCGTGCTTGTGGCACTGAGGAGTTTATGGGCAGTTTTTCTCTGTCATTTACCTCCTCCGATCTGTTTGGAGGAGGGGAGGTGGGGGGGGGGGGGTATGGAGGAAGGTGGGTGGGGGGGTGCTGTTTGTCGGGGCGCACGGCGGATCGAGGCCCCCTCCGGGACCTCTGTCTCGTTTGGGGAGTTTATTCATTAGCATAGTCTTCCCAGGGTTGCCAGATTTTGTGGAATGATTTTTCTGTGTTTCTAATTTCCCGGCAGAGTGCTTGGATATTGGGTGTGTAATTCGCATTATACAGTTTCTCTGGGTCCGCGGTCAGTTTGATACCTAGATATTTAATGTCGGTTTTGTGTGAATTTGAGGGAATGGGTGGCTTTTATACTGGTGATCTCGGCCGTGGCCACCGATTTTTCTAAGTTGATTTTATAGCCTGAGATATGTCCGTATTCCTCTAGGAGGGACAGGAGTTGGGGTAGGGATCTTTGGGGGTTAGTGAGTGTGACCATGACATCGTCGGCATACGCAAAAACTTTGTATTCCTCCCCCCCTGCTCGTATGCATGTTATGTTCCTGTCCTCCCTTATGCTATGCAGGAGTGGCTCTAGCGTTAGGACGAACAGCAGGGGGGAAAGGGGGCATCCCTGTCTAGTGCCGTTATTGTGCCTAAATGGGGTCGGAGCTGCTCCCGGCACAGTGGTTTGCGCCCTGAGTTCTGTGTATAGGGCTTTTATTCCTTTAATGAATGCTTCCGGCATGTGTAGATGCTCAAGAAGTGAGAAGAGGTAGTGCCACTGGACCCTGTCGAACGCCTTCTCTGCGTCCAAGGATAGAATCAGAGAAGGAGTCCAAGTCCTCACCGCCCACCATATGACATCCGCTCCCCTCCTGGTGTTTTCGTACAGTTGCCGTGATGGTACGAAGCCGACCTGATCCGAATGGACCAGTGTCCCCAGGAGGGGGTTTAGCCGCGTTGCCAGGATTTTTGCAAACACTTTTACGTCAAAGTTTATCAATGAAATGGGCCTGTAGTTCACCGCTTCACCGCTTCTGTTATCCTCCGTCCATCCATTCCGCGTACACCTTCACTAGTCTTGGGATCAGCGTGTCTCTAAGGATTTTATAGTAGGAGCCGTCGAAGCCATCTGGTCCCGGGGCTTTGTTGTCATTACCAGTTATTGATACCATTGTATACCTGTATATGCAAAACCAATAAAACACAAATTGGAAAAAAAAAAAGAATACAAGAGCGAGCTACTGGCAGGGTTTGTGAGTCTGAAATTTGTTTTGTACTGAATTTTGTTTTTGTTTTTTAATGTGCTACATGTAACTATTTCCTTCGATGTCTCCAGTTTAGTCACTAACACAATTATTCCTACATTTAGCTATGGATGCAATCACCCCTCCATTACAACTTACCGTATATACTAGAGTATAAGCCGACCCGAATATAAGCCGAGGCCTGTAATTTTACTCCAAAAAACTGGGAAAACTTATTGACTCGAGTATAAGACTACGGTGGGAAATGCAGCAGCTACTGGTAAATTTCTAAATAAAATTAGATCCTAAAATTTTTTTATTAATTTAATATTTATTTACAGTGTGTGTATATAATGAATGCATTGTGTGTATGTATGCAGTGTGTTTGTATGAGGGCAGTGTGTGTTTGTGTATGTGTATGTGTTGCAGAGCCTTGGTGGGAGGTGGGCATTTTTATTAATATTATTTTTTAATTATTATTTTAATATAAAAAAATTTTTTGTTATATTATTATTTTCTTATTTAATTATTATTATTTTTAATATTATTATTTTATTTATTTCATTATTATTTATTTTCGTCCCCCCTCCCTGCTTGATACATGGCAGGGAGGGGGTCTCTCACTCCCTGGTGGTCCAGTGGCATTGGCAGTTCAGTGGAGGGGGGCTGGCAGAGAGCATTTACTTACCTCTCCTGCAGCTCCTGTCAGCTCCCTTCTCCTCCGTGCCAGTCCGGTCAGCTCCCTCTGCAAGTCCCAGTGTAAGTCTCACGAGAGCCACGGGGTCATAGCGCGGCCGCGAGACTTACACTGGGACTTGCAGCTGACAGGGGAGCTGACCGGACCGGCGAGGAGGAAAAGGGAGCTTACAGGAGCTGCAGGAGAGGTAGATAAGAGCTTCCTGCCAGCCCCCCTCCTACACAGCCCCATTGTCTGTATTATGGCAATATAAATTGTGCGTATATGTGCGTATACGTGCGTATATCATGGCTAGTTGCACTGAGGGTATGAATATATAGCAGTACATTGTTGTGAAAGATGGCTGTCATGTTTAGGGTGTAGCTTGCACGTTATCAACTGTGTATTTATATTAGCAGCTCCACCACTAGTTATAAATCAAGTGTGAGTCGCCCCATGAGATGAGACTAGTGAATAACATAATACATGAACGGTTAAGGTAAAGGCATGTAAGGAACTACGACAATAAACTCTTTAGGAGGTGAAATAATGACATGTTTAAACGCTTGCTACTTTACGATTAGTTAATGTGCAGAGAGCAGTTCATGTGATCAAAGGCATGGTATGGAGGATCGGCTATAGTGGGACATGCTTGGCAGGCTGCTGTTTACTGCTTGTGCTCATCCGATCCCTTCTGGGCGCCAGGTGCAGACCCTGGGAGTCCCTGATATCTGGAACAACAAAGGCAAGTCTCTGGCTGAGTGCCGGGTTCGCGGCTTGAGGTGGTGGAAGCTTGTTTTGTCGGGTGGTCGGATCTGTCCCGGTGGTGCTTCACGTCCGGTGCGGGATTCTGGTGGCTTAAGGTGGAGGCGAGTGCTTGACGTGGGGCAGGCTCTGCATTTCTGTTTGTGCCTCCGGTCCCGTCTTCGACGCCTTTTGCGTTGGTGGATTTTAATGGGGACTGCTTTGCTTAGCTGTGGTGGAGCTTGTTGGGGCTGTGGTGGAGCTTGTTGGGGCTTCCTGCTTGTTATTTGCTTACAAAATTGATTAAAGAGTCTGTCCAGCTTAGACTCAATATCCTGCCATACTTTGCTGGTACCAGGAGGACACGCGGCTGCCGCCATATTGGGAGAGTCGCAGATGAGTATGTCAGCCTGGGCGGCTGTGCTCTGTGCGTCCATTAGCTCCAGACAGCCTCTCAGGGGTGGACCGGGATAAGCCCCACCGGTCCGAGGGGGTGGGAAGTAGCTGCTCCTGGGCATCCCAGGATCGGGAGATCGGCCTCCTCTCCCGCCCGGTGAGCACCAGGCCACACTTGCCACGCTGAGGTAAGTAAGACTCTGTCGAGTTGCTGACCGCTATTAAGCATGTCGGGTCGGTCAGGTAGGAGCAACATTGCTGGGTCATCCCCTTCTGGGGTGAAATTCGCTTGTTGATAACTGCTTAAAGTGAGACATTGAGGGAGCTCACACGAAGTGCGTCTTTCCTCCATGACAGCTAGGCCCTGCCCCCCGGAAGCTGCATTCTTAGTGAGAGGAGGGACAGTGTAGCTGCTGCTGATTTAATAGGGAAATCGATAGCTAGGCTAGTGTATTCAGTGTCCACTACAGTCCTGAAGGACTCATCTGTTCTCTGCTGTAAGGACAACACCCAAAAAAAGCCCTTAGGGCTAGAATATCAGTCTGCTTTATTTTTATTTTTTTTCTGTGTAATCTAATTGCAGTTGCCTGCCTGCCAGCGTGTGTGTCAGGCTCACAGCGTATACTGTGCCCACTTGCCCAGTGCCACCATTCATATCTGGTGTCACAATAGCTTGCATTTAAAAAAAACAAAAAGCTTTTTTGACTGTAATATAATAGCAGTCAGTTTCTGTTACGGTTGCCTCCAGGCTGGCTGGAAGTTGGACCGTAGAAAGGATGCTCCTAGCACTCACCAAAGGACCATCAGCACCGTTGACACCATAACTACTGCGTAGCCACCATAAGTACTGCAGACTCCACGAACCACCGCTGCTGGGCTGGTATCTCGCCGTCTGCTCTGTGCCCTGGACCTACGACTAGGCTCCAGGTTCCAGTAGATGAACCTCTTCCTTCTGTAGAGCGAAGCAGGATCAGGAACAAGAGCTCTTACAAGATGATTATAGCTGTTCCCTACAAACATGAGTCAAGGCTGCAAGTTAGAGGGTCAGCAGAGGTCTGAAGTGCTGGAACACCCAGCCTGGTTTTTATTACGGTTGTGCACATACAGAACATACCCAGGGGGAGGCATAAAATAACCAATCAAATAACAGTACAACCCACACATCCCCTCCCCTCAGATAAGCAGTTAACATAATTATTACAGACAGTAAAAATACAGTTTTCACACATACACTGTAACTTTAAAACCATACATTCAATCTCCATAAAAGTTACTTTTAAAAATTTAGACTCAGCATACATCAAACATAAACACTTCCAAAAATCATGCAAATCCCTCCAGCGGATCAAAAGTTAAGTGGAAGTCCTTTATGACCGACCCATCTTCGAACGGGACTTAGTCTCTGGAGCTGAAAGTTCCGTATGGGAGAAGGTAAGGGTCAGCGGTGTTCGTGTATTTGCGCATCTGATTTTAGTTCCACAGAATCTTTAGCATACACCGCTGACCGCGTTCGCATGAACAAAGATGGCCACCGCCACGTGTTCGACTGTCGAATGGCGGCCACCCAGCGGTCGGCAATTAAACTGCAGTAACCTCACAGCCTGGGAGGTAAATTGCCTGCACACTTTAACTTCTGGGTGGTCCACCTGTGTGGTACTTTGTTCAGTAAGCCCCATTTACTGAACCAAGAGGGAGAAAGCCAGGAACAAGTTATTTTACAGGTCTGGGGACATAGTCTTAAAGGGGCATTGTTCACCACAGTTACAAGATGTCCCCAGACGGTTCTTAAAGGGCCATACACACCCAATAAAAGTTCATACGTTTTCAGGGGCACAATCTTCCAGGGGCCATAGTCATGAGGAAGGAGGCTGGCAAATAGGCTTCTCCACAATCCAGGGAAGCAGGGCAATTTTCCATTTAAAGGGCCAGTTACAAATAGCAATTTGTAACAGTTTCCTTCACACGTGTGCGTTTCAGGGCCTGCCAGGGCACAGTATCACACCAGTGCAACTCATATCTGGTGTAACAGTAGTGTACATTAAAAAAAAAACCTAGAAATTTTACTGTGAAATAATAGCAGTCAGTTTCCTTCACACGTGTGTGTTTCAGGGCCTGCCAGGGCACAGTGTCACACCAGTGCAACTCCTATCTGGTGTAACAGTAGTGTACATTTAAAAAAAAATACAGGGGGCTTGTTGTCACCTTTTGGGGACCCTTGGTGTTGTACGTGGCTGGGTGACATCAGTGAGGACAAGGAACGGGACATGGCTAGCTTGGTATCCAACCTTGTGCAAATGGGGAGTTTGCGGTTGTGCAAATGGACTGTTTGCGGTGCGTTAAACGGGGAGTTTGGTCTGTCACTGTGAAGCGGGCGTAACCCTTACACTACCTGATCGATACGACATCATACCTGATGTTTTAAAGCACGTTATTCCAAACAATTTAGGAATGTTAGGTGATTTATGCCCTTTATGGATTAAAACCAGACTCTGCATCAACTGTGTAATTTTCCATGGGAGTTTTGCCATGGATCCCCCTCCGGCATGCCACAGTCCAGGTGTTAGTCCCCTTGAAACAGCTTTTCCATCACTATTGTGGCCAGAACGAGTCCCTGTGGGTTTTAAAATTCGCCTGCCTATTGAAGTCTATGGCGGTTCGCCCGTTCGCGAACATTTGCAGAAGCTCGCGTTCGCCATTTACGAACGGAAAATGTTATGTTTGCGGCATCACTACTTGCCACCAAATACAACTTCCATTTTGTAACCAATGGACCAAGGTGTTATCTCCACATTTAAAGCACTGTACCTTTGGCAGACATTTGAAATGTTGATTAAAGCAACAGATAATGAGACAGGTCCAAGTCTTAAAGATTTTTGGAGAAAATCCTTTAATATTTTAGATGCATTAACAATTACAGCATATGCCTGGAACAAAATGTCTGAGACAACCATGAAAGGCGTTTGGAAAAAGCTCTGCCCTCAGTTGTTTGGTACTAATGTTGAAAGGTTTGAAGAACCAGAAGAAATTGTACAGCAGAACACAGAAGCAATTGTTACTCTTGCCAAATGATTGGATCTGAATGTCTCTGCAACTGACGTAAGTGACCTTCTTGAAGCGCACAAGGAAGAACTTACAAATGAAGACCTCTTAGATATGGAAGAATAAGAAGAAGTTGAAGAGGTAGAAGATGTTACTGCACCTGAAACTCCTGTTCATTCTTTCACTTTTAAAGGCCTTGAGGAAGCATTTCAACACATAGAAAAGGCAATTAATATTTTTGAGTCACAAGATTCTAACTTTGAAAGAAGTACCAAAGTTGCTAGAGATCTAAGAAATGCCTATGCCTGGTATAAGGAAATTTACAACGAAAAGAATGTGTTGGAAGAAAACCACCATCACAGCTTGTCTACAGAAAGACTCCCTGTCTCAAACAAACCAGAAACAGGTGCAGCCTTCAACAAGTACCAAATGAGGGTGGACAACATAATTGTATTTGTTATGCTACATTTTGTATTTGTACTTAATAATTTAGGTTTTCTATGGTAAAATGTATTGGTCAGGAACGGAACCTATGCTTATTACATTGCGGTCTATGGGAAATTAGTTCTTACTTTATGAACTCTCACTTTATGAATTACTTATTTGGAATCCATCACCAGGGTAAAGCTCCCTGCACAGCTTTCCACGCCCCCTCCTGGCGTCATGGTAGCAAATGTTCTGTGCTGTGGGTGCAAATAGCCCCCAATCACACTGCACATCAAGACTCCTACCACCATAACCATTTCAAAAAGCATAAGTGGTCATGGTGGTTGGAGTAACCCTTTAAATACAATAAACTTCATAAGTACATATCTTTTTTTTCCATAGAAGCCTATCAGAGAGGCATACAAATGCACAATGTACTATACATGAGTGCTCAACTCAGAATTATAATCAAACAAGTTAAGGGTAATTTTATTTCTATTTGTTAAACAAGTAAAAGTAATTCATGGTATTCTGGGTTCTCTATTTACAATATAATCTAATAATAATAATAATAATAATAATAATGAGAGACAAGGATATTCAGAAATCTAAAAGAATAAACCGCAAAAGCTAAATTGTTCCCTAAAACTGCTCACTACAGACTGTGGTATTATAGTTTTCAGAGCTTAATGAATTTCTTTCGAGCAAATGGTTTAAGTCCTGCTCCCTTCCTTTAACCTCTAACAATATAAATAAAGAAATGAATTTCCTTAAGGCAGAGAAGAAAATAGCTGCTTATGCATGTAAATTTAGTCTAATGGATTCATACTTATCCTGATTGTTCATGCTGATTCTGATTGCCATAAAGCTGAAAGCTTGGAAACCATTTCATTTTAATGTCAGAGACGTTCCATATCATCATCAGCCTGTTTATAGGTCAGACAAGGTGTCAGTATCTATTTCACTCATGATCTGGTCCTATATTTTAAATCATATGATTACAAACTTGTGGTTGTCCTATTCTGTAATAAACGTTGCTGCTTTATAATTGAATTATTAATAATATATTTTATATTAAAGATAGTGTTGTATGAGTGCATCATGTATATCAGAGGTTGTAATAGATTAATGTCATAAAGGCTTTGATCACAACCCAATTCCAGTATTTCATCAATAACAGGTTTTAGACTTTTGGTCATAGTTGAGTGTGTGTTTTCAATGTGATAAGAATTCAAAGCTATCACAAACTTTTTCCCGTTTTCTGCCACAAATGCCACTGAAATTAAACATTATGTTTTTTCCTCTACTTATCAAGTTCCTTAGGTTGTTGAAAGGGACACCATAGTCACCAAAACAACTACAGCTTAATGTAGTTGTTCTTGTGAGTATAATCATTCCCTGCAGGCATTTTCATGCAAACATCGCCTTTTGAGAGAAAAGGCCATGTTTACAGTGCCCGTAGGAACACCTCCAATGGCCACTCCTCAGATTGCAACTGGAGGTCTGCCGTTCAGCATCTCCATGCTGAATTTTCCTCATATAGATGCATTATTCAATGCATCTCTATGAGGAGGTGCTGCTCGGCCAAAATAGTGTTTGTCCCCTACCCCCCCCCCCCCCCCCCACATCCCGCCTCCATGCCAATTTCAGCCAATCTAATGCTTTCCCTATGGATGCTAATCTCTCTATGGGTTATGTTGATGATTTTAATATCTGGCAAAATAATCCTTGGAGGCACAATCTAGTCTTCTATCACTGTTGTGACGAAATGCCTTTTGTCACTGGGTTTATTGGTGACAAGCTGCCCTTTACCCCTGGCTTTTGGAGGAGCCTGATTGCCAGCCTCTTACCTGTTGACTATGGTCCCTGGGAGATTTGGCCCTTCAGGTGCAACATTTGAGCATATTGTATTTTATTGTGCGACTGCTGGCCCTTTAAGCACAGTGAATGGTAGTTTATTGTACTGCTGCTGGCCCTTTAAGAACTGTCTGGGGACATATTGAGACTTTGGGTAACAATACCCTTTAAGACTATGGCCCCTGGAAGGTATTACCTGTTAAAGACTCTTTTAGCAGATTGGATTTTATAAGACTGTCCCTTTAAATAATATGGAACAATTCTGCAGCTTTAAATTGGCACTTCGGATGCAGCCGAAGTAGTCGAAGTGGCCGCCATTCGACAAACGAACACGTGGCGGTGGCCATCTTTGTTCCTTCGAACGAGGTCAGCGGTGTGTGTAGCCAAATCCATGGAACTGAAATCGGCTACACATTTTACCGAACACCGCTGACCCTTACCTTCTCCTACACTTCGTTTTTCAGCTTCAGAGACCGTTCGAATGGGACTTAGTCGTTTTTCTGCATGAAATTGACCGACCGCACAGCCCAAATCTATGGAACTGTTTTGGGCAGGAAATTGTGCTTAATTGTGCACCTAACTTTTGATCCACTGGAGGGATTTGTCTGATTTTTGGAAGGGTTTATGTTTAAAGTGTGCTGATTCTAAATATGTAGATTATGAAGAATATGAAGATTGGATGTTAAAGTTATAGCACATGTATAAAAACTGTAGTTTTCCTGGCTGTAATAATTATGTTAACTGGTTATCTGAGGGGAGGGAACCTGTGGGTTGCAACCGTTATGCTATTGGCTATTTTACCCCTCCCCTGTGGGCGGTCTTATATGTGTAAGATGGAAATAAAAGCAGACTGGGTGTGCTAGCACCTCAGATCATCTTGTACCTTCATGAAGTTTCGGCTCATGTTTGGGGGATTGGAGAACTACACTCTGGGGATTGCTATAATCACTATACACCCCAGGGTATAATCGCTGAGCTCTGCTAAGAGCTTGTTCCTGTTCCTGCTCTCTGGAATTCGGAGAGGTCCATCTACTGGAAGCTAGACCCTGGTCTTGGGTCCAGAGTGGGTAGCGTGGCGAGACCCCAACCAAGCTGCAGCGGTTGGTGGGGTCTGCAGTGGTTATGGTGTCAGGCGGAGTGCTTGGAGACCTCGGAAAGCACTAGGAGCATCCGTCAGCGACCGGGTACCCTCCCGTCAGACCGGGAGGGTACCCGGTCGGGGTGCCAGCGGTTCCGTTACAACTGCTTCTTTGACGACATCTTAATTGTGTGGGACAGTAGTAAACAAATATTCTTTCCTGGATCAATTCTAATAATTTTGGTCTTTATTTTACTCAGAATTTGGGAAAGGGCCAATACTATTGAGTTTCTGTACCTTTTACTCAATTGTGTTAAATCTCAGATAGTCACTAGCACCGTTCAAAAAGATGTTGAGGTTAATGGGTACTTAAACTATGATAGTGCTCATCATCCCGAAAAAATCTATAAAAAATGGGCAATGTTTGCGCCTGAGGAGTAATTGTACCCATGTGTCTGATTTTGATAGGGAGGCCAGAATTTTAGTCAATACATTCCTAGAGAAGGAATCTATTGGTTTGACAAGAGCATTTTGTTAGCCAGCATTTCCTGACTTTTATTGTGAGTTTCTACATTGGCACTGTTCTGCTGCAACTGACCGCCTGTTCAATTCAGCTTCACTTCTCCTGCGGGTGGATCACTTTTTGGCTGTTTAACTACAGTGCATTGCCGGCTGTTCTCCTTTTCTGCTTGCATTACGGATGTTCTACTAAGGTGTTGTATGATTCAAGTTTACATACTTACTCTCAGTTACCTGATTGCTATATAATAGAAATACTGGAGCGGGGGCGGGGCCGGGCCGCCGAGCCGAGCGGTCGCAGGGGAGAGCAGCTCCTGCATAACATGCCCCATCCACGCTATAAATTGTGGCTTTCTCGGACCCAGACGACCTAGCACTGCGACCTGCAACGCAGAGGGGCTACCAGAGCCGGGGAGAGGCTTGCTCCCGGAGCTCAAGTCCCCCGGAGGAGGATTACCTGCAGCAACCAGCGGGATCCGGCCTGGCGGTGAGTGGAGCGGACGGCCGCCGCTTCACTATCCTGCCCCACGGAGCCCGTCATGCACAAGGCACAACGGCGGTCCCCGTCCTGTTCCCCCCCCTCCGGACCGGGGGTGTTATCCCGGTCCTAGTTCCAAGCGTACACTCTGAGGCATTACTGGACCACCATGCAAACTCAGAGCCAAGATGGCGGAGGCCATGTGTGCGGGGTCCGACCTGCAGAGTCTAAGGCTGTTTACAGATTCCACCTGGCATGGAACACAAGGCGGCAAACATATGATGGCCCACACTGTAAAGAAGGACCCAAGCCCGGAGACACTCCAGGCACTACTCACGAGGACGACGCTGCCCACGAGACCGCTCACCCTTCTTCTGGGCTGGGCGCTCACAAAGAGGAACCCCTCTGCAGCCTGCCATACACCCTGGGGGAAGAATGGGATCAGAAACCCAGGGCCCTCGATCCTGCTGAAGGGATCAATGGCTCAAGGGCACGAGCGCCTACGAAGGCCTCAGGCTGAAGGCTGGTGGCCCACGGACGCAGCGCCACCACAACACCGTGGAAACCTGAAGACTAGCAATATCCACCTCAAGAAATACTGGAGCAATTGTAACTTAAATTAATGAGTAGGTGTTTCAGCAGGCTGCCTGCTTAATATTATTTATTTCTAGTAGAGTCCAATTTCATTACAGCCACATACGATGAAAAGTTAGCTGATATTCATCTGGCAAGTTCTTTTTTTTTTTATATAATTTTTATTATTATTATAGTTGGTTTCTTTTTTTCCATTACAAAACAAGGACATTAATTGTGCTTGATTACATAAAACATAGTCTTTAAGATTTAGTCGAAAAAAGTACAATAAATACATATACATACATTACATCAACTTGCATGCCGAATGGAGGGCAGAGGGAGATCTGCTAATTCATCACAGAGTCTCAAAGTCACACCAGGATCCTATACCAGTTGTCCACCCTTTATTCAGCAAGTGTGACCTGAGTATTCTGTCACTCAGGGACAAACCTAATTACCGCTATCATTTTATAGCTTTTCTCTCCAAAAGGTGCTATAGTCTTTGGCTTTCGAGTCTTTGCCATGAAACTTATCTAGTTGGGATTCCATCCCCAGTTGGTACTTAACTTGAGATAGGAGTTTATCTACAGAAAAGGGTAGTGAGTTTTTCCAATTCCTAGTATTTTACAGCTATCATAAAATGGATATAGACAGTAGAATCTTTCTGAGATAAAGAATCAATATTTAAATGGAGAAGAGCATTTTCTGGACATTTGGGTATAGGCTTAAAGATCAATTTTTCAATAATAACAAAAGTTTCCTGCCAAAAGTTTCTTACATTCTCACAGTCCCACCAAATATGTATGTAAGAGCCCACTTGTCGCTTACATCTCCAACATAAGGGTGAAGTCGAGCTGTACATATTAGCTAATCTGGTGGGGACAAAATACCATCTGTTTATTACTTTATATAATGTTTCCAGTAAATTCAAGCAATGAATATTTTTGGCTGTTTTGGATATAATCGTACACCAATCTTCCCTATTAATTCTTTCTCCCATTTTTGCACGGAGGTAATAACAGGAGGTGCGTCAAGTTTTAGAATAGCTTTCATTGCTAAAGCAGATACTCTATTTACTCTTTTGTTGTTTAATAATAGACATATCATCTTAGCCCCAGCTTGTAAATTATGGTCAATCTTTTGATTTAAGAAGTTTTTTAATCTCAAGTATGTAAATAGTTCTTTATTAGGCAGCTTAAATTCCTGCTTCAATTGTGGAAAAGGTTTAATTTTATCATTTACAAACAACTGATCTGTCTGGACAATACCATTCGTAACCCAGCACTTTAAATTCAGGTCTGTTACATAATATGGACCTAATTCAATTTTAAGAGTTATGGGAATTTTGATTTCCAAATTGCACTTCCTTTTTATAATATGCCAAATTTCTAATACTGAGTCTATACATGTATTTAATGGTCTTATAGATCATACTTTGGGATCAACAGAGCTATACCATAGCAAAGAACTTGGATCACGGACCTGGCAGATCTCTCTTTCTAGAATATACCACCCCTCGTTCTTAACACTTTCCAACTGGGTTCGATAAACATGGAAAAACCCGTTTGCCAGATATATATCATTCATGGTCGGGAAGCCCAGGCCTCCTTCTTTAATTTTTTGTGCCAGGAGTAACTTGTTTAGTCTGGGTCTCTTATTTTTCCATATGAAATTGGTGACCGAATTTTGAACCAGTTCAAGCCATGATCTAGGTATCTTTATGGGAAGCATTCGGAACATATATGCCCATTTAGGGAAAAGATATGCCTTTATTAAGTTCATTCTACCCCACCAAGAGATTTCTATTTTTTTTTCCATCTATTTAGGGCTTTAGTCATGTCTCTAAAATTACTCAAGAAATTAGTCTGCATTAAATCTGTAAGATCTCTTGTCAACATTATCCCTAAGTATGGGATATTATTTTTAGCCCATTTGAAGTTGTAAGAGTCTTGTAGATGGGTCCTGGTGGCTATATTTAAATTAATATCTAGTATAATAGTTTTGTCTTCGTTTAGTTTATGATTTGAAATTTTGCTATATTCCTTCACTATCTCCATAAAGGTCCTGATAGAATTAATAGGATCGGTCAAGGTCAAAATTAGGTCATCTGCATAGAGTTTCAGTTTCCATTCTCTTTGTTTAATAGTTATCCCACTTATATGTTTATTAGATCTTATTTTATTGGCCAAAATTTCCATGGTAATTATATAAAGAATAGGGGATAGTGGGCAGCCTTGTCTCATTCCATTATACAAGTTGAACCAGTCAGCGCAGATATTAGAGCCCACTGTCCTCGCAGAAGGACCACTGTACAGGGAGTGCAGAATTATTAGGCAAGTTGTATTTTTGAGGATTAATTTTATTATTGAACAACAACCATGTTCTCAATGAACCCAAAAAACTCATTAATATCAAAGCTGAATATTTTTGGAAGTAGTTTTTAGTTTGTTTTTAGTTATAGCTATTTTAGGGGAATATCTGTGTGTGCAGGTGACTATTACTGTGCATAATTATTAGGCAACTTAACAAAAAACAAATATATACCCATTTCAATTATTTATTTTTACCAGTGAAACCAATATAACATCTCAACATTCACAAATATACATTTCTGACATTCGAAAACATAACAAAAACAAATCAGTGACCAATATAGCCACCTTTCTTTGCAAGGACACTCAAAAGCCTGCCATCCATGGATTCTGTCAGTGTTTTGATCTGTTCACCATCAACATTGCGTGCAGCAGCAACCACAGCCTCCCAGACACTGTTCAGAGAGGTGTACTGTTTTCCCTCCTTGTAAATCTCACATTTGATGATGGACCACAGGTTCTCAATGGGGTTCAGATCAGGTGAACAAGGAGGCCATGTCATTAGATTTTCTTCTTTTATACCCTTTCTTGCCAGCCACGCTGTGGAGTACTTGGACGCGTGTGATGGAGCATTGTCCTGCATGAAAATCATGTTTTTCTTGAAGGATGCAGACTTCTTCCTGTACCACTGCTTGATGAAGGTGTCTTCCAGAAACTGGGAGTTGAGCTTGACTCCATCCTCAACCCGAAAAGGCCCCACAAGCTCATCTTTGATGATACCAGCCCAAACCAGTACTCCACCTCCACCTTGCTGGCGTCTGAGTCAGACTGGAGCTCTCTGCCCTTTACCACTCCATCCATCTGGCCCATCAAGACTCACTCTCATTTCATCAGTCCATAAAACCTTAGAAAAATCAGTCTTGAGATATTTCTTGGCCCAGTCTTGACGTTTCAGCTTGTGTGTCTTGTTCAGTGGTGGTCGTCTTTCAGCCTTTCTTACCTTGACCATGTCTCTGAGTATTGCACACCTTGTGCTTTCGGGCACTCTAGTGATGTTGCAGCTCTGAAATATGGCCAGACTGGTGGCAAGTGACATCTTGGCAGCTGCACGCTTGACTTTTCTCAGTTCATGGGCAGTTATTTTGCGCCTTGGTTTCTCCACACGCTTCTTGCGACCCTGTTGACTATTTTGAATGAAACGCTTGATTGTTCGATGATCACGCTTCAGAAGCTTTGCAATTTTAAGAGTGCTGCATCCCTCTGCAAGATATCTCACTATTTTTAACTTTTCTGAGCCTGTCAAGTCCTTCTTTTGACCCATTTTGCCAAAGGAAAGGAGGTTGCCTAATAATTATGCACACCTGATATAGGGTGTTGATGTCATTAGACCACACCCCTTCTCATTACAGAGATGCACATCACCTAATATGCTTAATTGGTAGTAGGCTTTCGAGCCTATACAGCTTGGAGTAAGACAACATGCATAAAGAGGATGATGTGGTCAAAATACTCATTTGCCTAATAATTCTGCACGCAGTGTATAGAGACATTATAGCTCGGTGTATCCAACCTTGGATTCCAAATTTTTTCAAGGCTTTGCTCATAAAAACCCAATCCACTCTATCAAACGCTTTCTCAGCGTCCACCGTTATTATAGCAAGATTTTTTTCTGTTCTATTAGCCAGGTCTATAATATCAATAATACATCTAGTGTTATCAGAAGAGACTCTATCTGGTACAAAGGTCTTATAGAATATATTTGAGAATCCGTCAGGACCTGGGGTTTTATTATTCATCAATTTTCTAATGGCCTCCTCAACCTCTTGGGTCGTAATCTGAGTGTTAAGGGATGTTCTTTGAGGATCTGATGTTATTGGAAGATCCATGTCCTCTAGGTATTTGTCTATGTCTTTTTCTTTTGTTAAGAGGGAGTATAAGTTACTATAATATGCATTGAAGCATTGCCCTATGGACGTAGGGGTAATATGAATCTTATCTTTCATATTTATCTTTGTTATTTTACTTGATACCCTTTTGTCTCTAAGTTTCTTGGTTAATAGTTTATCAGCTCTGTTCCCTGTACTGTATTCTTTAAGCTTTAGCTTTGCCAGGATTCTTGCATTCTTTTCTATATTAATGTGATTGATTTGGTCTTTAATCACCTTGATCCCCTCTGAATTAGCTCTAGAGGGATACGTCTTGTTTTTTTTCACTTGTTCAGCCAAATTATTGTAGAGAGGGATTAAGTCCATACTTTTGTTTCTATTTAAGTGTGCTTCTAAACTTATTAAATTACCTCTCATTGTAGCTTTAAAAGAGCACCAGTTGTTAGCATGTGAGGTTTCATTAGGCCTATTGGTTTCAAAGTAGCATTCCATCTGTGATCTAAGCAAGTCTAGATTTAATTGCCAAGTTATTAATCTGGCAAGTTCTTAATATTATTCAGTGACTATAGATATCCTAAAAGAGATACTGGCTTATTATTACTCACCTTGTTATACGATGGGGCCATGACTTTTATCTACTTATATATCTACACATCTAATTGGGATTATTAATCTAATTGGAACTTTTTTTACATCACCTTTGTGCTTATCCTTAGGATCCATATTAGTTTAAAGGACCACTATAGGCACCCATGCCACTTCAGCTCCATGAAGTGGTCTGGGTGTCAGGTCCATCTAGGATTAACCCTGCCTGCTGTAAACATAGCAGTTTCAGAGAAACTGCTATGTTTACAAATGGGTTAATCCAGCCTCTAGTGGCTGTCTTATTGACAGCCGCTAGAGGCGCTTCCGCGCTTCTCACTGTGATTTTCACAGTGAGAAGACACCAGCGTCCCTAGGAAAGCATTGAGAAATGCTCTCCTATGGACTCACTGAATGCACGCGCGGCTCTTGCAGCGCATGCGCATTCAGCCGATGACGGCAGAAGAAGGAGGAGATTCCCCCGCGCCGAGGGAGCGTGGCGCTGGAAAAAGGTAGGAATTTAACCCCTTCCTTACCCTAGAGTCCGACGGGAGGGGGACCCAAGGACCCTATAGAGCCAGAAAAACTAGTATTTCTTCCTGGCACTATAGTGGTCCTTTAATTGCTTGATCATTTTAAACTGTTGATTTTTATTTGTGAGTGTTTCAGTTTTTATGTTTTCATGTATCTATAATAAATGTATCTATTTGGATTCATGGCACTTGACACTTTTTTGTGCTACTCCACTTATTTTGTCTTTTTTTTTAATTATACTTAGTAAAAAAAAAAAAAAAGAAGTGTTGTAGTTTTAAATGGCAGTATCTCATTAATATTTCATTGTCAATTTTTATGTGATTTTTGTGTCCTGTTGGTATAGTTTTTGTTTTATGCAAAAGCACAATATGGAACCAAAGATATGGTATGAACATCAATCTGTGAACATCAACACTGGGGAAATATAGTCAACCTGTAATAAGTAAATTCCCTTCTGATAGCCACTGTTCATATCATATAACATCACTGTTTTTACGGTCGCATCACATATATTTACTATATACACATATGACATATACAATGTTATAGAGTAGGAGCCATAAGGCAAAAAAAAGGCTGGAATAGCATTGCTTACATATTGTAATGGTGCAATGTGGAGCTTAGGGAGACCAAACATAATGTATGCAAATAATTTTAGGGTATAACGGTTGGGCCTGTGTTGAATTTGTGCCGACCTCATAGAATAGGTTTGGTTGGCGATGTCTTATGGAGGTTGGTAGAAAGGAAATGATGCAATGATTGAAAAAAACAAAAAAAATGAAAATTGGAGATCAGGGAAGAATGGCTGAAGGTCCACTGATTTAGGATATCTGCAAGGCTGGGGAGGGCCAGATTCAAGATGCTGAGTAAAGGGCATATTACGACCACAAATTAGGGGATCAGAAAGAGTACAAATTGGACCAAAGACAATAACAAATTCTTAACTTTTGTAACCACAAATATATCATGTATCAGCCTTTTTTTCTAATTTAGTATACATCACGTAAAGGCTAAGTCTAAAATTCTTACCATTAAGCTTTATTGTGAAAGATATTAATTCATTTTTGCTCCCTTCATTTAGCTTGAGTTTTTCTGTCAGAATAGGTTTCATAGAGCTGGTCTTGGAAATTAACAAGACATCACCATAGAACAAAGAAACGGTCACCTCCACGGTATTGTGGTCAAAAGACTTCAACCATACCTTCAAAAACAAAAACATTATTAAATCAAATATTCATGAATACATAAGACAAAATAAGCAAGTTTTTAAAATTCCAAAAAAGCTATTTTTTTTTTTTTTTTTTAAATAGTTCACAGTACAAAGAACTATAATATACACTTACATTTGAAGATGTATCAGCCTTCTGCAGTGGTAAAACTAACTTCATTAAAATGTCCTTCACTCCCAGTGAGCAGATCTTTTCTATATATTCAAAAAGAGACATGATATATGTTGGTGCAATTTGTGTATGTATATAGGGATACTTGCTAACGCCAAAGTTGACCTAATCAACCTAAAGTTACATTTAGAAAAGCTTTTAATTTGAAAGAAATAAAAAAAAAAAAAAAAAAAAAAAAAAATATATATATATATATATATATATATATATCTTCTGTATATTAAATTGACATCAATAAGTGCTAAAAACATCACACTAATGTACTAATGTAACATACCAAGCACCATAACCACTACAGCCCACTGTCAGGAGTGCCACAATTAAATTTGTCAAACCATTTTAGAACAGTTTGACAACTTACATGGATTCCCTGGGCTCCCACGTCCCTTACTTATGGGATTCTCCAGCAGAAGAATCTAGTAAGGTCTGTTGAGCTTAGCGCTGAGTGCCACGTCATTGACTATGGGTATGAGATGAGTGTTCTCAGCCAATGAACGCAGTTATGTAGTAATTGAGCTTAGCACGTACAATGTATGCAGAGAGGGCACAAGGGGGACTCACATCATTCTAAAGCGGTTTGACAAATTAACCTGGATCATCACCGAGGCAATACAGTGGGCTATAGTGGTTATGGTGCTTTATTTAAGTCAATTCTGAAAGTTACTGCTTTACATTTTTTTTTTGTCATTGTTTTACATCATTTTTCAGGGTTGTGGTTAGTGTTAGGATTAGGACTAGGGTTAGTGTTTGGGTTCTTTTAATTTTAAGACAGCTAAAGATCAGTGGGAGTTAAACTTCCAGACAGCAGGTTCTATTTGCAACTGACAGCATTATTTCAGCTTGGGAGAGGACTGCTACATACATATGCCATCCAAAAGCATAACGACCAGTAATCTTAGGCAGACCTGTACATGTATGTTGTAATTTGCTATGAGTATAATGACTCTACACTACATAGTGGCATTTAATCCATGCATTACAGGCATGGGCGTAGGAACCAGGGGGGATGGGGGGAACGCATCCCCCCCAGCAAATCATGCTGGGGGTACAGGTTATAGGGAAATCCCCCCCAGCTCCGCAGGCCCCCCTCATGCTGCAGCCGCTCTGCAGAGAGCCTCAGGCGGCTGCAGCTTTGCCGGGCTGGTGCGTCCATGAGGGCGCACCGCCCGGGCGCAGCATGAGGAGAGGGGCTGACAGCTCAGCGCTCCCTCCTGTCACTCCCTCACTGTAGCGTGGCCGAGCCCTTTATGGTCCGCGGGTACAGGGAGCATCTGTCTCCTGTACCCGGCCGGACTAACAGGAAGTGCACACTGAGTGTGCACTTTCTTTTAGTCCGGCCGGGTACAGGAAATAAAATCTCCCTGTACCCACGGACCATACAGAGCTCGGCCACGCTACAACAGAGGTAGGGGAGGGGGGAGGAAGAGAATGAAAAGGGAGGGAGGGGGAGAAAAAAGAGAGTGACAAGGGAGGGAGGGAGGGGGAGAAAGAGAGTGACAAGGGAGGGAGAAAGAGAGTGACAAGGGAGGGAGGGGGAGAAAGAGAGTGACAAGGGGGGGCGGAGGGGGAGAAAGAGAGTGACAAGGGAGGGAGGGGGAGTAAGAAAGTGACAAGGGAGGGAGGGGGAGTAAGAAAGTGACAAGGAAGGGGGAGAAAGAGTGACAAGGGAGAGAGGGATGGGGAGAAAGAGTGACAAGGGAGAGAGGGAGGGGGAGAAAGAGTGACAAGGGAGAGAGGGAGGGGGAGAAAGAGTGACAAGGGAGGGAGGGAGGGGGAGAAAGAGTGACAAGGGAGGGAGGGAGAGGAAGAAAGAGTGACAAGGGAGGGAGGGAGGGGGAGAAAGAGTGACAAGGGAGGGAGGGAGGGGGAGAAAGAAAGTGACAAGGGAGGGAGGTGGAGAAAGAAAGTGACAAGGGAGGGAGGGGGAGAAAGAAAGTGACAAGGGAGGGAGGGGAAGAAAGAAAGTGACAAGGGAGGGAGGGAGGGGGAGAAAGAGAGTGACAAGGGAAGGAGAGAGATTGACATCCATCACACACACACACACAATCATGCAACCCTTACACACACAGAAACACACAATGCATTCCTTACACACACACTCAATGCACCCCTTACAGACGCACACACTGCATCCCGTACATAGACAGAAACACACCTTGCAGCCCTTACACATACAAACACAGATTCACACAATGCATTCCTTACACACATATCAGGACATCCCCTACACACTCCACCCCCTGTGAACAAACTCATTGGTGGAACATGAAGGTGGGACCCAGACCTTGAGCTGTGTAAAGGGCCCCCCAAAAAATGGAGCTGCTTCCCGTTCTCCCAGAACATTGATTTTTGTGACCATAGTTACAAACAGCCTACAGAGAGCCTGTTCTACACCAGACCAGTGGAGCCAGACTGCAGCTAGAGCCCATCATCATCCTCATCTGGTTGTAAGTAGGCAATCTAGCATATTATTCGTGGCACTAATCTCTAATTTACCTCACATTAAAGAAACACTATAGTCCCCAGAACCACTGCAGCTTAATGTAGTGGTTCTGGTGTCAATAGCCTGTCCCTGCAGGCCTTTTAATGTAAACACGGCGGCACTCCAGCACTGGCGTTAGTTAACATGGCAGAAAAATTATTGGAAAGGGTTAGGGGGGCTACTAATAAGGATAGGGGGAGAGGGCCAGGTCGAATAATAATTGGAAGGGTTTAGGGGGCTACTAATATGGATGGGAGGAGGGGGGAGGTAGAAAAATTATTTGAAGGGGTTAGGGGAGTGCTAATATGAATGGAAGAGGTAGGGTGGGTTCTAATATGCATGGAAGGGGTTAGGGGGTACTAATATGCATGGAAGGGGTTAGAGGGGTACTAATATGCATGGAAGGGGTAGGGGGTTAATATGCGTGGAAGGGGTAGGTGGGGTTCTTTTGTGCATGGAAGGGGTAGGGGTGGTTCTAATATTCATGGGAAGGGTAGGGGTGGTTCTAATATTCATGGGAGGGGTAGGGGTGGTTCTAATCAGGAGCATCCCGGCGCTGTATCCGGGTAAGTAAAACCCCTTCCCTGTAGTGACCCTTTAATGTTATTATTTAATCATTTATATAGCGTCTGCAAATTCAGTAGCGCTGTACAATGGGATAAACAACTCCTAGTTTACGGAATAAGAATATACCCGGCAAGTAAAAATGCTATCCTTCCCAGATTTTTGTTGGGTTCCTACGCCCATGATTACAGGGCATGATCATGATGTACAGATGTTGTCATTCTCCATGCAGTACAAGATATGAAAACAGGTCCTACCAATTGAGGTAAAGAGAGCAAAACATGTAAAGTGCAAATTGCATATAGGTAAATATAATGTTCTAGAATTGAAAATAAAAAGGGACAATATGTTTCAGAACTTGCATCAGACAGTAAATACCTTGGAGCCATGGAGACTGATCGGGAAGTTGCCTGCACATAAAAAAATACTAATTAGTTTGTTTTAATAATTTATTTTTGTCTGTTGCAATGCGCACTGCAATAAGCAATAATCCTAGTGGAATTTCAAATGTAATTACCTCTACTAATAACTCCAATTTTTATACAACAAAACATTAGTGCCGTCAACACAGCACAGTTGGATGTATATGTTAGTACATATATTGTCATTTACCATTTTTTTTACAACAAAGAAAGTGACATCTAATTTTAACATTGACACATATGCACGCACCGTTTTTTTCTTCTTTTGTTCTTCTAGTATTAAAAAAAAAAATTAGATAGACAACATTTTACCCTATTTAAATAACTGGAGGTTTTTAGTATCACTCCAATGGCCCATTAGATGGATGCCCACCTGCCATGTCAAGGCAAACCTGTTAGGTGGGCCCTACACTAGCAATTCAGCTTGCTTCCTTCAGCTTCAGGTAACAAAATATTTAATGAGACAGAGCGGAATCCATGTGGTGTGCACTTGGGACTCACCTAAGAGGTTTGACTTGACATGGTAATCTTGCATCTAATGAAAGATGACAGAAACCAAAAATGGAATAGCGCTAAGTAAGAGTACAGGGAGGCAGCACACCTAAAAGGGTGCGCCAAAGGGTAAGGGGTGCGTACTATTAGATGAAACAACTTTGAGTAATAACAAATAATGTGTAAAATCAGTAATACATAAAAGCAAACAAGTCCACAAAGTCCAAAATGAGGTATGGAAGTAAGAGTGAGTTTATAAAGGTTTGCCTTTATCTCCAGGTTGGTGTGTATTCCAAATAGTTGGGGTCCAGGGACATAAAAGAGAAGAAAAGAGTTCCAATAGTGCAATATGTTTCAAAAGTATAATAGCTGAAATAAAATCCAAATGGCCTACTGTAGCGGAGTGTAATGTTAAAATCCCCGATCTCCGCTGGTTCCACAGGTAAATCCACAGTCAGCGCTGAAAAGTAAGGCAAGTTCCCAAATCCTCCCAATAACCGGACGAAACACAGTTTGGGAGTCAACTAACTGGCTTTATTCACAGCTGGCATATTTATACAGTTCCCCATGCAAGGGGTTTCCATACAGTAAATCCAGGGGATTTCTCCCATCATGCAATGTAACTTTCCCAACAGGCTGTGCTGCACGAGAAGGATACTCCCACTAAAATGGACGATTAAGTGGATTATCCCCTGGTGCAGCAGAACTGACAATCTGTATTAAAATAAGTTTTTTTACATTCTATTCGGCAGATTTAAATGACCGAACGTTCGGCAGGTAGCTGGGACCTGAGCGCATCTTTTGGGAGAATACCGCTCAGCTCCCAGCTGAACTGACCGAATGCCGCATAAAATACACTTAGCCATCGAGTTCGGTTTAAAACTACCGAACACCAATGGGGAACACAATGTGATGAGAGCGGAACTCCCGAACGCTCTGGAAGTCCAGCGGTGTTCGTATCATTGAGTAGCCGTTTTTAGTACCAGGCACTCGACGACCGAACACCGCTGGAGAGACAAAGGATCCAAGATGGCCGACCGCCGCATGGTCGGTAGTCGAACGACGGCCACCTAGGAGAGCCTTTAATTACCGATTGCAACATTGTTTAACGAGCGCCACACGACTTCTAAGTGTGTGGTCTACCTGGGGAGCCCGTGTTCGGTTGGCGAACGGCCCGGATGGCCGCAATTCGTCAAACGAAGGGTTTGTATGCTGGTAGCTTAGGGCTGCCAGCATGCGAACGGTCCTATAAAATACACACACAATATAGAAGATACAGTCCCCCCTTACAGCTTATGGACAACCTCTACATATCATAGTCCAGAAGTGGCTAGGTTTGCCACACCTACTCACATGGAATAGAGCTTAAAACAAGCTCTGGTGTGAAGCACCTGGAGTGTATTAAAGCTTGCATCTAATGGCCATTGGAGTGGTACGAAAAACCTCCAGTTATTTAAATATGCAAAGGGATTGGAATAGTGCACAAGTAACTCTTTTCTTAGTTTTTTACTGTATGTATTGGTGCAGAAGTAGTGGGAGTTTGAGCGCAAGACTTAAAGGGACACTCTAGGCACCCAGACCACTTCTGCTCATTGGAGTGCTCTGGGTGCCAACTCCCACTACTCTTAACCCTGCAAGTGTAATTATTGCAGTTTTTTATAAACTGCAATAATTACATTGCAGGGTTAATTCCACCTCTAGTGGCTGTCTATTAGACTAGAGGTCACTTCCTGGGTTCTAGCACAGGAAACCTGTGCTAGAGCGTCGCTGGAAGTCCTCACGCTGTGTGAGGACCTCCAGCGTCGCTCAAAACCCCATAGGAAAGCATTGAAATGATTTTTCAATGCTTTCCTATGGGGAGACGTAATGCGCATGCGCGGCATTGCCGCGCATGCGCATTAGGTCCCCTCGGCCGGTGGGCGAGATCAGTCTCGCCCACCGGCCGAGGCAATGAAGAGGAGGAGCGTCGCGGAGGCGGAGATAGCGACGAGGGACATCGCCGCTGCCTCAGGTAAGTCACTGAAGGGGTTTTCACCCCTTCAGTAACCGGGGATTGGGGGGTGGGAGGGAGAGGGACCCTCCAGTGCCAGAAAAACAGATCGTTTTCCTGGCACTGGAGTTTCCCTTTAACTTGATATAATTAATATTTTACCCTAACCTATACTATCTGACTTGTGAAAGTAAATATAAAAGAAAATGCAAAATGCAAACAAAAGGTATGTATGCACAAAAGACAAATAATTTATACCACATATAATAATAGTTAATAAGCAGCAATGTAATAATATATCGGTATTTATGAAATAAAGAGAAAACATGGTATTTTCCTGTTTTCTGAAATATAATTCAATATGATAAACAAAGTAAAGAAATTACTTAGTTCAGAGTAGTAGAACTGCAAATTGGAAGAAGTATTGGTCCCTGTGGTTTCCATGGTGATTGCTCCACCTTTATTGGTGCTTGTGCCACCAATTTTTAGAAAATAATTTTTTGATAAATCTCCTACATATAGCCAAGATTTATCAAATGAGAGGAGATGCAGTAATTTCTTCTTTAGGTATATGGCATAGAACAGAGACTGCTTTAAGTTGATTCATTTTAGCAAGCTAGAGAGTGTTAAAGGTAGAACTAGCACATCTGAGTTTTGTTTTGCACAAACACTAAAAAAATTTAGCGATATCAAATTAAGTCACAAAAGAAGAAGTGCTCAAATGCCATTTATGCCCAAAGCACAATAGACAAAAATACTCCAGCACGTCCTTTTTCTTGTATCTGTGTCTCTTTATTCAAGTAACCAAAGTGTAAGGTAATCTTTTGCCAAAACAAAGCAATAATAATTCCTGGCTAATCCATGGCAGCATCACGATAGGGTTAGCTCTTCCCCCTTGGCTGTTCAGGACAGGAAACACTTTACAAATAGACCCTACTTACCTGGTATCATCAGCCTTTTTTCCTGAGCTCTTGGCTGTGAACATGGTTTCAGGTAAATTGCATTACTTTTACTAGTTTTTGTTTTAGTTTACCTCTGCTTAGCTTCTTACCCATGAGAGTTCACCCTCTCTCTCCTGGAAAGGACATGATGATACTCCTAACCTAACTCCTAATAGCTGTTATCTTTGATGTAGCTGTAAATGTATGCCATATATCCTTACTATTTGAATAATAACTGCAGTGATCTTTAAAGTAGCGGTGATATAATGGGGTATATTATGATGGCAAGCTATATCCGCTGTGATCCTAAGGGTAGCGGTTATTATGTGTGACTCGTGCATTAAAACATCGCCGCAGTGATCCTATGGGTAGCGGTGCGTGATGTATACACATTTTTCAGCAAAGATAATTCCGCTGTGATCCTCTGGGTAGCGGTTATTATGTGTGACACATCCATTATAACATTCAGCCTATTGCCGCAGTGTGATCCTATGGGTAGCGGTGCATGCTGTATACACATTCTTCATCTAAGATAAATCCGCTGTGATCCTCTGGGTAGCAGTAAAATTGCAGAGTACACATATATAGTATTGGATATCAGCCGATGTGATCCTTAGGGTAGGGGTATTATATTGGTACCTGCAAATATATGGAAACAGATAAGTCACTTGACAGCTGAGTATTACTTGTGTTTGGAATTTTCTTCTCCCTATGGGGGACCTCCTTAACCTCTTAAGGACCAAACTTCTGGAATAAAAGGGAATCGTGACATGTCACACATGTCATGTGTCCTTAACCCCTTAACCCCTTAAGGACCAAACTTCTGGAATAAAAGGGAATCATGACATGTCACACATGTCATGTGTCCTTAAGGGGTTAAGGACCCATGACATGTGTGACATGTCATGATTCCCTTTTATTCCAGAAGTTTGGTCCTTAAGGGGTTAAGGGGTTAAGGACACATGACATGTGTGACATGTCATGATTCCCTTTTATTCCAGAAGTTTGGTCCTTAAGGGGTTAAGGGGTTAAGGACACATGACATGTGTGACATGTCATGATTCCCTTTTATTCCAGAAGTTTGGTCCTTAAGGGGTTAAGGGGTTAAAGGACCACTATAGGCACCCAGACCACTTCAGCTCAATGAAGTGGTCCGGGTGCCAGGTCCATCTTGGGTTAACCCTGCAGCTGTAAACATAACAGTTTCAGAGAAACTGCTATGTTTACAATAGGGTTAATCTAGCCTCTAGTGGCTGTCTCATTGAAAACCACAGTGAGCAGACGCTGACGTCCATAGGAAAGCATTGAGAAATGCTTTCCTATGGACTGATTGAATGCACGCGCGGCTGTTGCCGCGCATGCGCATTTGGCGGATGACGTTGGAAGATTGAGGAGAGTCCCCAGCGCAGAGGGAGCCCGGCGCTGGAGAAAGGTAAGTGTTTAACCCATTCCTCCCCCTTCAGCTCAGCGGGTGGGGGGGACCTAAACACCCTATAGTTCCAGGAAAGCGAGTTTGTTTTCCTGGCACTATAGTGGTCCTTTAGGCATTGCCTTTGGTTTCTTGCACTCACCTTTCTCATAGGCTTTGGACGGTAGTTTCGCGCCATTTCGCCATCTTGGTCGGCGTTCTCTTTTATGTACTCTGGTCCTGTTCGTGAAGTTTAGATGATTTGTGTTCGCATGAATTTCCCATTTGTTTATTTCACTTTGACAGTAGGGTACTAACTCCTTTCATGGCACGAACGGTCCGTTCATTTTCTTTTCATGATTCAAGGATTTCGTTTCATTTTGGCGTATTTTGGCTAATTGGGCATGTGCATTTGCACGTATTCCTGTGTGTGGTCCTGTATTATCAAGATTCCTATTTAAAGGTACTGTTTTCTCTCTCCTTTGAGGTTTCTGATTTGGAGTGATTGTTGTTCTCCTGCTCTGGCAATTATCCCTGTTAGTACTGGTTAGTTATTTCATTTTTCCTTTCTTTAAGAGATATCAGCACTCTTTTGCAGTGCAGGAGAAGATCAACTTCTTATACGTATTATCGCATTTGGATAGTGTTTGCTGATTGGGCCAAAGATAATAATGTTTCCTGTCTTTCTTCCACAGTCTCCAACATCTTGGAATTTCTGCAGACTGGCCTGGATAGAGGGCTAAGCCTTAGTTTCCTACGTGTGCAAGTTTCATCATTGTCTGCTCTTACGGGTTTCAGTTGGGATCTGGGTGGCATGGTGGCCTGTTTTCTGACTGGGACCTTCCTTTAGTTCTAAAGGCTTTGTCTCTTCCTCCCTTTGAACCTCTTTCTGACTCCATGGACCGGCTGCTTACCTTCAAAGTTCTCCTTCTTGTTGCTATTACTTCAGGCAGGAGAGTGTCTGAAATTTAGGCCTTATCTGCTGAAGAGTCCTGGATGATGTTCTACCCTGATCGAGTTGTTCTACGGACTAACCCAGATTTCCGGCCTAAGGTGATGTCGGAATTTCATTTTAATGAGGAGATAGTTCTTTCTTAATCCAGAGGAAGAGAGATGGAATACGTTGGATGTCTCCAGGTGCCTTTCTATTTATCTGGATAAGACGACTAGTTGGAGAAGATCTTCTAGTGTCTTTTTGCACTTCGCTGGGTTTTGTAGAGGCTTTGCTGCATCAAAATCTACTTTAAGCCGCTGGATTGTTTCTGCCATTTCTTCAGCATATCAGGCTCAAGAGACTCAAGTCCCTTCAGGATTAAAGGCTCATTCTACAAGATCTCTCTCTACTTCATGGGCAGCTGCTACTAATATTAACATATTGAGAGCATTTGCAGAGCAGCTACATGGGCATCCACCAACACCTTTATTAGGCATTATGGCTTGGATGTGAGGTCCAGAAAGACCACAGAATTTGGAAGGAATGTACTTTCCTCAGTTTCATGATTCTGAATAAATAGGGAATTTTTCTTTTTGATGCATTATTACATTTGTCTTCGTTTATATTTCCCTCCCCTGAGTTGACCGTGGGTATTACCCTATCGTGATGCTGCCATTGATTAGCCATGAATTCCATGGCAGCATCACGATAGGGTTAGCTCCTCCCCTTGGCTGTTCAGGACAGGAAACACTTTACAAATACACCCTCCTTAACTGGTATCATCAGTCATGTAAGACACTCGAAGGATCTAAAAATATGGGAAGGGGAAATTATAGATACTGCCATGGATATATCCAGGAAAAGAAAATTACGGTAAGTATGAGGAAATTTTCTGAAATAGTGCTTAACAGGAAATTAAAAGTGTGGTCAGAAACTGAATTCTTAAAATTACATGATCCCTTTATCACATAATAAAATTTATAGTATAGTGATTCCAATGTTGCATCAATAAATAATAAGAAATTTCATGTGAATATTATAAGACTGAGGCTACCAGTCAAAACATTGTTGTACACTTTGGTCACTTGAATAAAGGGACACATATAAAAGAAGGACATGTTAGTCCTTTCTTATTTGTTTGTAATACCATTGGCTTGTAGGCTTATGCATGGCTAGATTTCCCAAAAGGCTACCAAGGTGTTACCCCCTCCCAGACCTAAGTTAAGCAAGAGGAAGGGGGGAATAAACTATCTGCATTCAGCCCCTTTTCACATGCACACACACATACTACACCACAAACAGCCTCATCCACACACACCACCCCACAACAGCCTCCCTCCTAAAATCACAACCACACGAGAATCATCTCCCCCAGATCCACAACCCCACAAGCAGCATCCCTACCTCCTCCCCCCCCCCATAAGAAGCATCGCCAAAAACAGGCAACACTACCAAGTAACATCAGTAAGATAACACTCACACATACATCAGCACAAGCAGCCAACTGTATAGTGCTTTAATGCATTGAGCAAACAGGAAAGAGAGACCCAGCATAAAGAGCAGGAAGAGCTCATTGCAGTGGTCTGGGTGCAGTGTCCCTATTGCACCTAGTGCTGCAATGTAAAAAAACTGAAAAACTTCCAGAAAAACTGCAATGTTTACATTGCAGCACTAAGTCTGCCTTCAGTGCTTCCTGGACGTGCTTCCTGGATCCTAACAGAATTTTGGTCCAGTAACTGACCCTGGATGTCCTCTCGCCCTGCATTAAGACATTCAATATCACCTCTTTGATTCAATTCTTCCCTATGGGGAGGCCTAATGAGTGGCACTAGCAGTGCATGCACATTAGCTCCCGCTCATTGAAGGGGGCACAAGGGAGGGGAGAGGCAGAAGGAGCTATAATGCCAGGAACACAGCTTTGTTTTCCTGGCACTTATAGTATCCCTTTAACACTTTGCACTTTCTCCTGGCATTGAAAGTACTAAATACATATTGCTACATGACAAAAGGAAGCATAAAGTCTTCTGCATTGTGCAAAGTTGACTATATCCAAATGGATATATCTATGACTTCACCCTTTTGTAATGGCATCTAGATTCCAAAATGTTAAATACTGAGATTGCAATATTATACTACCTTTCTTTTAGTCTATTCATTTCAGGGATATCTGCAGGTAATCCTCCTTGCTGTAGGTGAATCCAAGCCCTCTGTATATCAGATGTAAACAGGTGACATGCCTCATATAAGAATACCTGTAAGAGAAGTCACAATTGACTTGTTAGTGGCATTACTTGAAAGCAGACTCTATTAAGTAGACTCTTTCAAGAAGAAGTTAGAAAACCAGGAGTTCCTTGGAGTGGATTGTATACTGTGAAGAGTGGTTTGTATTTTATTTTTGTTTAATTGGTTCAGTTGGTAAAGTTTAAAAAAAATGAAAGAAAATAGTTTTTTACATTTTTTTTTCTCTGTTGTGGTTTTTCCCCCTCTTTTGTGCTGCTGCTTGATTGATTGGGGGGAGTGTTCATTAACCCCTTAACCCCTTAAGGACCAAACTTCTGGAATAAAATGTCATGTGTCCTTAAGGGGTTAAGGACGGAGCCAAATGTACACGTTGTGAATGAAACAAAATGTAAACAAAACCTGGCATTTGCGCTATATGTCTGTCCAACCGTAATTCACCTCTTTCATATTAAATGCAACCACCCTTATTATATATCATTTTATTCAGGGGAAACAGGGCTTTCATTGAATATCAAATATTTAGCTATGAAACATAATTTAATATGAAAAAAATGGGAGAAAATAAGATTTCTTTTTTTCATTTTTTTAGTTCTACGTGACATTTTAACTGTCAATGTCATAATACTGTTTGCTTTTACTGCAATAAAATACACATATTTGTATTCAGCAAAGTCTCACATGTAAAACAGTACCCCCTATGTATAGGTTTTATGGTGTTTTGGGAAGTTACAGGGTCAAATATAGCGTGTTACATTTGAAATTTAAATTCGCCAGATTGGTTACATTGCCTTTGAGACTGTATAGTAGCCCACAAAATAAATTTACACCCATAATGGCATACCATTTGCAATAGTAGACGACCCAAGGTATTGCAAATGGGGCATGTCCAGTCTTTTTTAGTAGCCATTTGGTCACAAACAATGGCCAAAGTTAGCGTTAGTATTTGTTTGTGTGTGAAAAATGCAAAAAAACGCCAATTTTGGCCAGTGTTTGTGACTAAGTGGCTACTAAAAAAGACTGGACATACCCCATTTGCAATACCTTTGGTTGTCTACTATTGCAAATAGTATGCCATCATAGGGGTAGGGTCATAAAGGCAACGTAAGCAATCTGGCGAATTTTAATGTGAAAAAAATGAAACACAAGCCTTATATTTGATGCTGTCATTTTTGAAAACACCATAAAACCTGTACATGAAGGGTACTGTTGTACTCGGGAGACTTCGCTGAACACAAATATTTGTGTTTCAAAACAGTAAAAAGTATTGCAGCAATAATATCGTCCGTGTAAGTGCTGTTTGTGCGTGAGAAATGCAAAAACCGTCACTTTTACTGGCGATATCATCGTTGTAATACATTTTACTGTTTTGAAACACTAATATTTGTGTTCAGCGAAGTCTCTCGAGTAAAACAGTACCCCCCATGTACAGGTTTTATGGTGTCTTGGAAAGTTATAGGGTTAAATATAGTGCTAGCAAATTAAATTTCCTATACTTTCGGCATGGGTTGTCAGGCAGGTCCCGCTAATTGTAATTAATTAGGATACCTAATTATGTAAAAATATTACATAAATATATGTGTAGAATTAATATATGTATATATATATACATATACGTATATATATATATATATAATTTTTTAAAAATATTTTTATTTATATATAGGTATATATATAGTGATATATACGTATATATTTATGTATATATATATATATATATTATTTCGTTCTACGTGTATTTTGATATAAATATATATATATATATTAATATCACAATACAGTTAGAATGAAATAAAACACATCTATATATTTTTTAATATTTTATTTTTAATAATTTTTTTAAATTTTATTTTTTTACGTATTTACATATTTATTTTTTTATATTACATATAAATATATATATTTAATCAGTATCAGTCTACGTGTAATTTGATATTAATATATATATATATATAATTATATATATATATTAATATTAAAATACACCTAGAAAGTGTATGTGTGTGTGTGTGTATATGTGTATATATATACTTAGATCATATATATATAATATATATATATATATATATGATCTAAGTATATATTTTTTTTACACTTATTTTAACTTATTTTAATTTGATTTCCAGCCAGCAGGGGGACTACCTGTCATTACAGTTAGTCCCCCTGCTGGCATTGCTGCAGCCAGCTATCCCGGCCATGTGATTGTGAGGACCTCACTCTCACATGGCCCGGGGGGGGGGGGGGGGGCTGAAGAGGACGGAGGTGCCGCAGGGGGCTCCCTGGGAGTCCCCCCAACCGCGATCGCCGGCGACCGGGTAAGTAACAAAAAAACGGAGGGCGTACAATTACGCTCTGCGGCGTTTAGAGCCGCTTTAAAAAGGACATAATTGTACGCCCTCCGGTCTTAAGGGGTTAATTGCACCTGTGTAGGATTTGTATCCCCATAAAGGCACACCCCTAACTCACTGAGCTTGCTCACATTACTTGAAAGCACACTTTATTAAGTAGGAGTTAGAAAAACAGGAGTTAAAACCAACAAGGGGTTTGAACTAACAAGGTAATTGTTTTATTGTTCTATACCTGGGGAAATGAGTGTTAGCAAGATTGCTGGTTTGACTCAATGCACATCTGTGATGGTTGTGTGCGAGTGGCTTCTCTAGAAGCTCAGATTGGAGATCTCGAGAAGCAAATCACAACTTTGAGGGAGATTGACAACCTTGAGAGGAGTCTGCTGCTCACTGAGCAGAGTTTAGTGGGGACAGGTAGTGGAGAGGGAGGAGATAAGACAGATGGGGAACAGACATGTAGCTGGGTGACAGTGGGGCGAGGAAGAGGGGGGGGAGGGAAGAGGAAAGGGCTAGCTAGTCCTGATTTGGTGCAACCTAGCAGATTTGCCCGTTTGAGGGAAGATGTTGGGAGCATCAGCTCAGGAGTAGCTGTATTAGAGGAAGCTGTTACTTCTAACAGCCGAGCTAACAGCCCCCCTAGTATGGGTGGGGATCAAAATGTAAGGAAGCCAAGACAGGTTGTGGTGGTACGGGACTCTATCATTAGGAGAGCAGATAGGGCAATCTGCCGCTCTGATCGGCTCAACCGGACAGTTTGCTGTCTCCCGGGTGCTCTCGTCCGGCATGTTGCTGACAGAGTGGATGGATTATTGGGAGGGGCTGGGGATGACCCAGCGGTCATGGTCCATGTTGGTACCAATGACAAAGTAAGAGGAAGATGGAAGGTCCTAAAGAATGATTTTAGGGAATTAGGTCGCAAACTTAAGAAAAGGACCTCCAAGGTGGTATTCTCTGAGATATTACCTGTACCACGCGCTACAGTAGAAAGGCAGCGGGAGATCAGAAAGGTCAATGCGTGGCTTAAGACTTGGTGCAGAAAGGAGGGTTTTGGGTTTTTAGAGCACTGGGCCGACTTTGCGATTGGGTACAACCTTTATAGTAGTGATGGATTGCACCTAAACGGGAGAGGGTCTGGAGTGCTGGGGGATAGGATGGCTAGAAGGTTGGATGATATTTTAAACTAGTAGCAGGGGGGGGGGCTTTAGCACAGTGTAAGGGAGGTGGAGACGGGGGAGGGGCAAGCTCAGAACAGAGAAGCTATGTAATGTTGATAATTCACAAAATATACAAATGACGCATGATATTAAATGTATGTTTACTAATGCAAGGAGACTAAATAACAAAATGGGGGAACTAGAGGCATTAGTATACACTAAACAATATGATATAATAGGCATAACTGAAACATGGTGGGATGAGACACATGACTGGGCAGTTAACTTAAATGGGCACATGATATTTAGGAAGGATAGGAAAAACAAGAAGGGTGGTGGGGTATGTTTGTATATCAACCATGACTTAAAGCCAAATCTTAAGCAAATGGAATGCCATGAGGAAAATGTGGAAGCTTTATGGGTAAATATCTGCTTGGGGGAAAAGAAGGGAAAACAACTATTGGTTGGGATATGTTATAAACCACCTAATGTTAATATTGACGAGGAACAACAGCTGTTTGAGCAAATTGAGAAAGCTGCAAATCTGGGTAACACGTTAAATATTGGAGATTTTAATTACCCGGACATAAATTGGGACAGAGGGACTAGTAGCTCAGCAAAGGGAATTAGGTTTTTAAACTTGTTAAATGACACCTTCATGTCACAACTTGTACAAGCACCAACTAGAATGGACGCTTGTCTGGACCTGGTTTTAACAAACAACGTTGATCTTTTGACCAACATTCAAGTAGGTGAGCACTTGGGAAATAGTGATCACAATATAGTGTCCTTTGAAATAAACTCAAAAAATAAAAGCACATGGGGTATACTAAAACATATAATTTTAAAAAGGCCAATTTCAATAAGTTAAGGGAAGCTTTACAATATATTGACTGACATAAACTCTTTAGTGAAAAGAACACTGAGGATAAATGGATCATCTTCCAACAAATATTAGAAAGGTACATTTCTCAGTATGTACCATTGGGAAATAAATATAAAAGAAACAAATTAAAACCAATGTGGCTTAGTAGAGAAGTAAAACAAGAGATTAAAAATAAGAAAAGGGCATTTAAAGCATTTAAATCAGACAAATCAGATGCATCTTATAAAAGATATAAGGAAGCAAATAATGCGTGCAAAAAGGCAATTAGACTTGCTAAACGTCAAAATGAAAAAAAGAGAGCTAAAGAGAGAAAAACCAACCCCAAAGCATTTTTAAGTACAAAAATTCTAAAAAAACAAACATGAAAGTGTAGGTACACTAAAAACTGAAATGGGGGTGTTAGTTAATGAAGACCAGGAAAAGGCAGGATTTTTAAATAACTATTTCTCCTCCATATATATTAAGGAAGAACCCATGGCAATAGATGTGCAAATGATTGCTATTAAAAACTTGCAGAATAATTGTAATTGGTTAACTCAAGACAAGGTGCTGCAGCAACTAAAGAAAGTTAATATAAACAAAGCTCCTGGGCCTGACGGTATCCATCCACGTGTACTTAAGGAACTAAGTGTAGAAATAAGTGAACCTCTGTTTTTTTCTTTCACGATTCTTTTCTTTCAGGAAGTGTTCCGGAGGATTGGAGGCAGTGGTGTATCCTGGTTTTGTGCTGCCCTGTGGAATTCTCTGCCTGAAGAGGTGGTTTTATCAGAGTCCATACAGCTACTGGATGCATACTTGCAAAAACAGAATATTCAAGGATATAATCTTTCAATGTAGGGTAATAACGGGCTTGATCCAAGGATAAATCTGACTGCCATTCTGGGGTCAAGAAGGATTTTTTTTCCTAGCTTGTTGCAAAATTGTGCTTCAAACTTTTTTTTGCCTTCTTTTGGATCAACAGCAAAAAACAAATGTGAGGAAGGCTGAACTTGATGGACGCAAGTCTCTTTTCAGCTATGTAACTATGTAACTATATATGGGAAACTGATTGAAAGATTATTATCCATTTTTGACTGTGACCCATCTGGTCATGCTCAGTCTGCTTCCAGAAGGGATTTTGGCATAACACTTTGTATTAAGATGTATGTGCCTGGTACCCTAAAGAAAGAGGCATGACATCTGCTATCTCTCCTAGGGATCCCATTTACTAACAAAGTACAGTGGGACCTCGGTTTACAAACGCTTCGGTTAACATAATTTTCGGTTTACAAATGAAAATCCATTGAAAATAATGCCTCGGTTTACAAATTTGTTTCGCAATACACAATTGCACCTTGGAGGTTTATAGCACCGCCCCCTGCATGCTGGAGCCTGTGGGTAGCATGTGGCGTCGAGTGTGGAGGTGTTGGAGCGGCTTTTGCATCAAGGTTTGGTGCCATTCTGGAAATTGTTTGCAGTGGTTTTGGGACTTTTTGGAACTTTTTTGGTCCATTTCTCAAGCACTGGAAAGGTAGGGAGCTGAGCTTCATTGTTTGCATGCCTTTTATTGTGTGTTCTGCATTGTGGGTTGGTTTCCAAGCCAACTCATTTTGACTTATTTCTGACCTCCAGAACGGATTAATTGGTTTTCAATGCATTCCTATGGGATACCGCGTTTCGGTTTACAAATGTTTCGCAATAAGAAACGTCCCGGAGAACGCATTAAATTCGTAAACCGAGGTCCCACTGTATCAGGGAGTGAGTCTGGGACAGACTCCTAAGTGTAGGCTAACAATTTAACAGTTTAGAGTCAAGCTGGAGAACTGTAGCATCAGGTCAGCTAGGCATGCAACAAAGCTGACACTGCTCCAATCCTCTGGCCACATTAATTGTGTTCTTACTTTTTAAACATTGCAGTTATGGTAACTATTGAAGAACTCAATAGAACACTTTTATTCATTATATTAAAATTCCTCAGTTGCAATATCGATTACATACTTGCCAAAGTGCTTAAAATGTCTTTAAAGGAAAAATGTAACTTCACAAGATTTTTAATATGGTGCTTACGTATCCCTATATTTCATAAATATTTACTTGTGAGTTTCTGAATAATAAAATTAAATGTTGACATCAACACCTCTTTATCCTGCAACTGGGTGCCTCCACCTTAACCCTGTTAATCATATTTATAAGCTCTGTCCTTTGCAACTGGCAGCTAGCATATAGAGAAAGCATACAGAGACGAGGAGAAATTAAAAATTTAATTTATTTATAAGCAATGTTTTCCTGGCTTTACCATGTCTGAAATAGATCATGATTTGATAAATTTTCTAAATCTTTACTGTTCCCTGTTAAACTCAGTGTCTTAGTTATGATTTATGTGTGCAGTTATTGCCCCATGGTAGCCCAATCTAGATACCAAGTGTGTTTAACTAATCAAGTCTAAACCCTGTTTTTTTTTTAGAATGTCTCTTCATAACTTATGGCAATCACCTTTATTGTATACCTATGTCTCTGTATGTTGCTGATACTATTGTAACTAACTGAAAGACAGTGCATCAATGGCAGTGAAAACCACAAAGCTTATATTGACCTTGTGCACTCTTTATTAAAGTCTGTGGATTTGATGCTACATGTGCTAGAGGGTCACAACATTGGAGGAGCTGGAGGAAGATGAGCCCAGAGATGGCCAAGTTTTGATCTGGCCATCATGAACCCAGCCTAATCTCTACTCTGCTGTTGGCATGCTAAGATTGATAGGGAGGATGTGAGGCTGGGCATCCAGCAAGCTCAACACAGGGAGCACTTTGCTAATGAGGGACTGATAGAGTAGAGGGATAGTGAGCTGCTCTTAAATGAGCCTGAGGCCCAATTAGTCCAATAGAGAGGGACATTGGACCATTTATGAAGATGATACGTTATTTGGAAGCCTGAATGTAACATTTGCCTGCAGATGAAAACAAACAAATACTGTACTGCAGAGTATGATGCCTGTTTTGGGATAAATAAATGTTCAGTGTTATAAAACAAAAAAAAAGAACATCCTCTGCACTTTGCATTGCATACTCTCTTGACTGTTATGCCATTCCCATTCACATCCATCCCAGTGATCGCTGAAATTTAGCAATAAAATGCTTATAGAGCAAACTAAATTTACCCCACTATTACCTTTTAATAAAATGGTCATAAAAAATATTTCAACCCATTTAACATAAGTGTGTACACTGTTAAATTTTAAAGTTAAATGTTCCTTCAATTAGCACTACACTAAAGAATATATTACATTTTCACTGTAGAATCAGAAGCTTTGAGAAGCCTTAACAGCTGTTAGAGCATTGTAGTTTCTTGCCCATGGCGTGCAGTAATTTTAATGAGAATCTCATTTTTGCCCATAGGATGTTACTTCTGTTTGAAACACAGATAGCAGAAAATAAAAGGAAGTTTAGCTTGTCAGGCGGAATATGGAAATATGGAAGTTAATACGTAGCCTTACATACATTGCATTATTATTTCAGCATACTATAACATAAATGTGTGTTTCTTCAAAGATAAGAGCAGTTGAACATATTTATAATTGAGGATAAATATGACTGAGCAAGTATTTGAGCCAGAAAGATTCATAGATGTAGAATCAGGTTCATAAATACAAACTGAACTTTTTTCTTTTTCTTAACCTCTCCGCTAGGTCATAATAGTAAGTTGATTGCTTTAGTATTTAAAGGGAATTGTAATTTTCTAAGATTTTTTAAATGTTTTAAACCCCTATATATTAACAAAATGCATTTGCGAAGTGTGAAAAATAAAATTAAATGCAGACATCAACACTTCTTTATCCTGCAACTGGGTGACTCCTTCTTAGTTCCATGTCAACCATTGCTATAATCTATGTCCTTACCACCGGATGTTAATTACAGTATAGAGAAATAATACAGAGAAGAGGAAAAATAAAACAATGTTTCTATTTTTCCTCCTCTTTTGCAATGTGTGCTGTGGATGTGCATGGACCGAACTGCATTGTGATTTAAATTACTAAATCTTCAATATAAAGTTAAAAGAAAATGAAGCAATACATGAATAAACATAACATACATTATAGGTGATTTTCAATGTTTTAGTCAATTATGTAATTTCCAGAGTAATTATGGCTCCCCTTTACCGTTTGCTTTTTTTTGGCAGAAGGAGTATTGACGGCAAGACTAGAATGATAGTTGTAACATACTTAGACAATTTTACCTTTGTTCTATGCTAAAAAAAATGAAAAAAAAATTAAAAATGTATGCACATTGGACCCATGCCCTCTGCTTAGTGATAGAAGTTTGGATGGTATTATTTGTTTTATACAGGTATACAAGTCACAATAGTTCCAAATAGTTAATGTAAATACGAAAATATCCTCAGTTAGTGAATGACCTTATTATAGTCAGGATCGGGATGATTTGTTCTGCGACCGAATCAAACATAAACAGAAATATAATTAATCATATACTGTAGATGCAATGTTATTCACTGAAGTGATGATTCAAAGTGAATTTAAAATTTTAGGCCAAGGTACACATCTCTTATGAGTGCATCCTATTGCTTAGCTTTGCTCTACCAGGGCTATCTTTAGGTTGTTTTTGGTCAGAAGCACAGCTTACACAACCTTAACCATGCAGCTAATGAAAAGCTAGTGTGTTTTTAGGAATACGTACATCATTTGCAACAGCCTGACATCTCAAAAATGCACTCTGGGGCCAGGAACGTTATCATTTACTTCCAGACAACGTCATTACTTCCAGACAAAGGAGGCTGTTATTATCCAAGATATTATATTTGTACCACATTGTTTTGTGCATTACCTGCTGTCCAAATTTAAATACAGGACAATTCCACATCTTTGTATTGTGCATGAACTTAGCAGAAAATGGTGCTTTGACCAAAAAGAGATAAAAATGGTTACCCCCAAAGAGCAAGTGTAATCGAGGTGATGCACTAAAAATAATTATTAATGTATATATATTGATTACAAAATAAAATGAAGCTATATTACATGTAATCTTTTATTTTCAGTAAGGCATAAATAATAATAATAATAATAATAATAATAATAATAATAATGGCAGTTGTCCTTTACTACACCACAACAAAAAGCATGTTTGTGATATAGTAGCTGTTGCAATGTTCAGATCAGGATACAGCTGAAAGGTTTTTAGCCATCCCTACACTAGTCTATTCTACTTCATGACCACTCTTCTGGTCCTTTCTTTTTTTATGATACAACCAGTGGCGTACCTACCATGGTCGCAGGGCCCGCTCATTCCATGGGGCCCGGCTGCAGGTGCGATTCCTGCGACCGTGGGCCAGTCGGGAGGTACAGCCACTTCACTTGTAAGGGGTCCAGGCCACCTGAGGGCCCCGCGAGCCCGGGCCCCTTACAAGCACACAGACCCTGTCAGAGAGATTTTTTGATCTCCCTCCCCGGGTCTTTGCAGAGTCGCTGGAAGAGCCTTCACCCGGCAGAGATGCATGGAGGGGATGGGGGAAATGAGATGCATGGAGGGACGGGGGGGATGATACGCATGGAGGGGCTTGGGGGATTAGACAATGCCAGGGCATTTTTCGCACCAGGGTCCAGTGATTTCTAGTTATGCCTCTGGATACAACAGTCTAATAACAGTATCTGAACCCTACACCCACTGGAGGGGTTTGTTCTGAGCAAACATACATTTCAGAGATCTGTGCAGCTCCATATATCATGAGTGCATTTCATTTATGTATATTTTTGCATAATATTCATAATATCACACTATATCATTTTTTTTTCTTTCACTAGATCTAATTCCAGCTTTGAAAAGCAAAGTTACAAGCTACATCGTATCTGACTATTGTTTTTGAATGTGCATTGATTACTGATATTCTTATTTTGGTTTTGGTGCAGCAACCATTTACCATTAAGTTACTATTGTTATCTTGGTGACTCAGGCACAGACAGGATTCGGAATCTATGGAATTATAACACTAACACTCCGTTAACACATGCTTTGATAATTATGTCATAGTAATGACTTACCCAGCTCAGTTTTCTATTTTTCTCATTTGAAATATATTGGATATATGTTTGCATTAATGACCTTATTTCATTATGTTTATATTATTAATTAAATTACTAAGATTCACCTGTCTAACCGCAGGATAATCCTTTGCAGACATAATTGAATCTTTCAGTAGCAGGAGTATGGCTAGGCAGAAACTCTCCATCACTTTGTGATTCCAATCCTGCATGAACAGCTGGTCCCAAATAAGCAGAACGGCAGGTAAATCCAGAGAGTTTACAAAACCCTGGGTGAAACCAAGCAGAACATTTAAATGTACACAATATTCAACAGCATCATGCATTCGAAAACAGATAAACTACATAGCAAAATGCAATTAGAGCACTTACTTTATGCAAAACTTAATATAAATCAAATGTAGTCATTGTGTAAATTATTATTATTGTTATTACAGCTCCAACTAATTCCTCAGTGCTTTAGTATTTCACAAAACGTATAGCAACTATCCAACAAACAGTATAATGTTGAGAGAGGGGCCAAACAAACTTACAATATAGTAGAAAGTTGGGCAGAGACACTTGGCTGAAGAGATCGGTTTAAAAAAAAAAAAAACTGTATACAGAATGGACACGGGTGGAAAGTCTTGCATGACAAGTTAGGGCATCACACAAGAATGCTGCAGCCCTCCAGTGGGCGATTATTAGCAATGTGAGTGCTAACAAACAAGAGAACGTTGCTAGCTCAGTAGAGTCATCAAGGAGCGGTGTACCTCACACACAGACTCTTGCCTAGCATACAGAACATAGATGGTGTGACAAACTGCCATTTGCCACTGGGCATTGGAGAGGACTGATTGCTAGCCTCCTGCCCTGCCACTGTGGCCCTGGGATGTATTGCCCTTTAAGAACTGATTTGGGCTTATGGACTTTTATTGTACAGTGCTGGCCCTTTTAAAAACAGTGTATGGACACATGCAAACTTTTTGGACACTTTTTCTTCCCCTTTGAATACCTGGGAAGGTGAGGCTCTTCCCCTCCCCCAGCTCCATTGTTCTCCAACAGGGAGTTGTCCCAGGGACACTGCCAGACCAGTGGGAACTGGTTTGGGCAGGAAAAGCCATGCTTGCAATTGATAATAAAGGGACCTCAACCTAACTTTTTAACCCCTGGACAGATTTATGTGGTTTTTACATATGCTCCCCAAGTTATGCTGATCACAGAAATATAAGTTTTATTCGTATGTGATGTAAAATCAGGGAGTTATAAAAATGTATAAAAAGTATGATTTTTCAGCTTGGAGATAATTGAGTAGATACAGTAAGAAACTCAATTATCTCCCAAGCAGAGGGGAGGAGATGTATGGGAGTGCTTGTACTGTATACTACGTGTTTATTGGTTGTTCTGTAAACCCCTGTGGGCGGTCCTGTATGTGTTAAACCTGCATAAAAGAAGGCCCTTTGGTGCCAAGTAAAAAGAGTTCTACTTCCCCCTCAATCTACAGTCCTGTCTCTTATTGGGGGAATTGCTATATCACCACAAGGGATTGCTATGCTCTTTGGATCTTTTAAGAGCTTGTTCCTGCTTCACTCTCTTGGAGGAGAGGTTTACCCACTGGAACCTGGAGCCTTGTCGTAGGTCCAGGGTGGGTAGGAGATGGCGAGACCCTAACCAAACTGCCGCGGTTCGTGGGGTCTGCGGTGGTTGTGGTGTCTGCTGCAGTGCTTAAGTCCTCAGGAAGTGCTAGGAGCATCCGTCAACGGAAGGTGTCCGTTACAGATGGGGTTACAAAGTGATCGCTAGATGCCCCATCACAAAAAAAGGATATGTAAATATGTGCTCCTCTTCGTAAAAGGACACTATAGGTATCCAGACCACTTCATTAAGATGAAGTGGTCTGCGTGCCCTGTGCCTCCTCTCCCACCTACCATTTTAACCCTGCAAATGTAAGCATTGCCATTCTGCAGTTTAAAATACCTCTAGCGGATGTTACTCAGAAAGACACTGGAAGCACTTCTGACAAAATAGTAGAGTAAAACTATTCCAATCAGCTGGTCTCAAAGAGACCATGTGATCGGTGCAGTGTGGCGTTTTGCGGTGCATGCACACTCGCATCCGACTACTTTCCCATGGGAATGATCTCAGAGAAAGGCATGGCCAATAGGGCATTATTTATATATTCACACATTTATACTATATACACATTTTTATTCCCAATGCTATGGTGTTCCTTTAACTATGCCCAGATCCTTCATCCAATTTTCTAAACAGGTTATATGCCTTCCAAGATTCCTTTTCGTTTCTGATCAACTCTATCTATCTCTTGCGCTAATATAACTTACTGCATACTATTTCTGGAATTATAGTTTTGACATAAACATATATACGTTACTAGTAAGTCTCATTAATTTCCTTACCTCACCCATCCATTTCCTCAGAAAGATTACTGGACTTGCCAAGAGTTCCCCCTGCAACATAGATTGATCTGACCTGCTGTCATGTGCATATAGTTTCAGTGCCTCTGCTCTCTCTCGAGCAATGAGTTCTACTAAGAAGTCCTGCGAAATGAAACAGTCATGTCAATTCCAATTACCATTACTGAATAAAATTTGCACTTGAAATATTTCCATTTCACTCATTTTCTTTTATCGGTCATATTACATATCGTGGCATCTAGCTAAAATTAATATCTATCTAAAATATATTGCAACTGAAACAGGAGCTTTAGAGGCAGAATCAGTAAAACATTGAATTTGGAGAGGGAAATGAGACACATGGAGGGGTAGGCACATGGAAGCAGGCCCGAACTGGCCATCGGGCACACCGGGCAAATGCCCGGTGGGCCGCGGTGGCCATGGGCCGAGGCCGGCAGGGGAGGTCCCAGGATCTCCCCTGCCGGTCTATGCAGGACCGGCACTATCCGAGCGCCGGCCCCGCTGTATTCCATGGAGGGCCGGTGAGGAGATCAAAGATCTCCCTCACAGGCCCCCTTGGAGAGACATGCGGCACATGCAGCTGGGGAGAGACACCCACTGCACCAAACACACACACACAATACTTCCGAACATATTTATATTATATATATATATATGTGTGTGTGTGTATATATGTCTGTATATATATATATATATATATATATATATCTATATATATATATATATATATATATATATATACACACACACACACTATAGCACCCCTCACACATACTGCACTCCTAAACACATTACGTTCCAGACACACACTAGATCCCTTACCAAACTCTGGATCATATACACACACTAGATCCCTTTATACACTCTGAATCCGTTATATAAACACACTCACTAGATCTCCTACACATTCTGGGCCCTTCAAACACACACTAGACTCCTGTATACACACACACTGCACCATCTACACACACACACACACACACTACATTCCTAAAATACACACTCTGGATCCCTTATAAACACACTAGATTCATTGTAAACAAACACATACTACACCCCTAAACACACACTCTCTACAACCCCTACAAACACTACATTGCCTATATATATACACACACACACACACACACACACACACACCATAGCCTGTATGCACACACTTACTACATCCCCTGTACACACATTCTCTACAGCCCCTAGCCACATATGGATTACATTACACCAAAAACACAACACAACTAAAACCGACCTTATTACACAATACCACACCACAATCAGCTCACTCTACACACACACAATCCCACAAGCAGGCTCCAAACACATGCACAATGCTCTTTCCTGGCCCTTTTGTCTCCTGGTATCCATTTATAGAGACACCAGAGACAAGTTGCAAGGAAACACAGTGCAAGCATGTTATTAAATTTGCTTGCACTGTGCAGAACAAATACAGGGCTTTTTTTTCTCATGCTAGAGCTTTTTAGCAGAGCTCTGCGCATGGTCTGCCCTGGAAGAGCATTTAACCAACATGCTCACTTTGAGAGGGGGCGTGTTTGTCATTGGTGATGACGAAACACACCCTCTCTGCCCCACCCCTTCTTAGTGGGCCGCTGTGATAAAAAAATGCCCGGGCCGAATTTTTCTCCCATTCCGGCCCTGCATGGAAGACAAGAGAGGCTGGGAAGAAAAAAAGACATATAAGGCCTGGAAAATGGGAACAAGAGACACATAGAAGGGTTGGGGAAAGGGACAATGAACACACAGAGGGCTGTGGGGACAGAGATATACAAAGTGGCCAGGGTAAAAGAGACACACAGAGGGGCTGGGGAAGGGAAGAAAGAAACAAAGGGGCTGGGGCTGAAAGTCACACAAAAGGTCTGGGAGAAAAAGGGAAACAGTAGGGGAAAAAGAGACACACGAGGAGTGTAAGATACAAAGGGGAAAATGGGATTTAACATAAAGTGGGTAAGACAATCAAGAGAGGGGATAAAAAAAACATGAAAGAAGCATTAAATTCAAAAAGGAGGTGAAGATGCATTTTTTGGTGTTGGGGGGGGGGTGCATTTTCATCTGTGCCTCCTGCTCTCCTTGTAAATCAGTTCTTCAGCGCAGTAATCTATGCCAAAGAGTTAATTGACAGGTGAGAGAAAGATGTGTAAAGGGACACTGTAGCCACTAAAACCACTACAGTATAATGTAGAGATTCTGGTGCCTGCAGGCTGAACACTGCTTTTCCAGAAGAAGGTAAGTGTTTACATTGCTGCCTAAGAACACCTCTGGTGGCAGTCACTCAGACAGCCATTAGAGGTGCTTCGTAGTCCAATGCTGCTGTCACGGCTTCCAGCAAGCATAGTCACGTGACCGCACCAATCCCACTGAAAATATTTAAGGATACTTACCCGGCCTGCAGCGGATCGTCTGCCGATCCACATGTGCGGCAGCCCCCTGTCAGTGTGGCGTTCTAAGGGACGCCATCCACTTCAGTCACACGCTATATTATAGCTCCACCTCTGATTATAATAAAAATGGCGTGGATGTGCATGTGTTGTTGCATCATCGACCCACACATTTTAGGGTCACATGGTCCATTGTGAATAATCATAGTCTTTTTAGGGTTATTTATGCTAAAAACTGCTTTTTTATCAGTGCCTTGTCATAGTCTCCACTAGTTGGTAATCCGAGAGCGGGTTTTAATTGTAATTATTTTGGTACTTTGACCTTTGTTTGTTCTTGACTCTCCCGGTTTGTAGTATCCTTGTGTTTTTGGCTTGTCTTATCATTCTAGTCTCTTTCTGTGTCCCTGACCTCGGCTCGTTCCTGACCATTCTCTTTATGTTAAGTCTAGCCATTCTGATGCCCAGTTATACGTTTATTTAGTTTTTAAGTTAATTTTTTTAAATTTAATTCTGGGTATTGGATTATACCATCCTGACAGCTGCACAGTGTGCAGCACCTGTGTCCAGAATCTTCACTCTCTGCATGGAGGCGCTAAACACTCACTATAGAAATGCATTGATTTGTTGCATCTCTATGAGGAGATGCTGATTAGCGCAGCGTAACATATTGCCACGCATGCGTAATAGCCTCCCAGTGCTTTCTAGTCATACTGTTCGTTAGTTCTGCCTGACATATCCACTATTTTATGTTAACTTTATGTTGTTTTATGTTGACAAATAATGAACACATTATTTTATAATCAGTACTCTCCATGTCTAGATGATCTTTTCAGCTTAAAAGATTCAGATTAGTTCAGCATTTAGATATGTATCCCTAGTCTGATGTGACTATGTTAGCTTAAAAAAAAGTGCAGTATTTTCAAATGTCCTGCAATTGTCTTCTTATGTATTACGATGCACTCTGCTGTAGTTGGATAGGGTATTCAACAGGTGTGTGATGACGTGAGGCATGTATGTGCGACACGTGTGGGTGTTGCGCGGCTTGCTGAAATGGTGATGAAGGTATCCCTAGTCTAAACGGAATACCTTTCCTCCCTCTCTGGTGCCATACCGGCTGACTCTCACTCCAGCTTCCCTTCCTCTGAGGCGATATACCGTCTGATTCACGGAAATCTGAACCTCTTTTCTAACTGAACATAATTGCCGTATCCAGCTGCGCGCAACGAGACATTTAACTCATATAACTCATTAAATATAATGATGAATAATTTAATAAGAAAATAAAAAATAAAAAGATTTCGAGTCCAGTACACGCGAGCTGAAAAATGAAGTATTTACTCTTGGACAACAACTGTCCCAACAATCAGATGCAATATCTAAATTTCAGAAACATTTTTGTAAAATACAAGCAGAAAATATGCAGCTAAAATCCAGAATTCAATTCTTGGAAGCTAAAGTTTCCGATACAGAAGATAGATCCAGATGTAAAAATCTTAGAATAAGAGGCATCCCGGAATATATCACAAACCAGCAATTAGAAACATATTTACTAAATCTATTCTCCGCAATAACGGACATTACATCTTACATATCATGCCCAATAGAAAGGGCTCACAGGTTAAGAAAACCAAAACAGATTACAGCTCCACCATCTCAACGATAAGATTATGAGAGAATTAAGAAATAACTCCTTAAAAGATGAAGGATATCAACTGTGAATGAAAAATGTTGGCACCAGCTTTTGTGGCAGTGCCACTATTATGTTCAACAACTGCACAACTAAAATAAAGAATAAATAATAATTCTCAGGGTGAAAATATAAAAAATAATTTTTAAATTATTATTTTTAAAAAGTAACAAAAGATGAAGGATATAAGGACATCAGCTTTTTCTCAGATATTTCCGTGACTACCCTGTCTGCAAGAAGAAGATTTCATGATGTCAAAACAATTCTCAGGAATACGTATCATTGGGGGTTCCCAATTAAATTGATAGTTTTACACGATGACAAAGTCTACAACTTCAATGATCCAATACAAGCTAAAGAACAACTAAACAAATAGAACATGATATAATATAATAAGCTTTGTTTCTTGGATGTAATTTTTTTTTCTCCTCCTCAGAGGTTTCAATAAGCACTTCATGACACAAAGGGAAATTAGGAGGTTAATAATTAAAAAAAGTATATATACTGAAATAACACTAGAAGGTGTCTAGAAAAAGAATGCAACAGTACCATTTTCACAAAATTGGTAATATTCATACTTAGATAGAAAACATAATAATAACACAGAGCATTATTATGAAATTTGTAGAGGAAAAGGAGAGAAAGAATGGAATTAATAGAGCACATAGAGTTAAGTAGATAATTTACTTTTAAATGAGGAAGATAAAACACAAAAGTAATTCAACATTTATTATTATTTATATAAATTTAAATAATATAATAGAAGAAAACTTTAAAGTAATATTTGCCATATTTAAAGAAAATTTCCAGAAATGGAAAGGCTTGGAAGGTTCATGGATAGGACGATTAAACACAGTCTCTGCATATGTATTACCAAATTGCTGTATTTATTTTGTTCAATACCTCTCAGAGTACGCCTTAACCCCTTAAGGACCGGACTGTTTTTGCGATGTTGTACATTTGCGACCAGGCATCTTTTTACACTTTTGTGTTTAGCTGTAATTTTCCGCTCTCTCATTTACTGTTCCCATACAAATTATATATTGTTTTTTTCAGGACAAAAGGGGCTTTCTTTACATACCATTATTTATATAATCTCATGTAATTTAATTTAAAAAAAAAAATGAAAAAAATATGATGAAAAATTGAAAAAATACATGTTTTTTGACTTTTATGTGAAAAATCTTTTACTCATCTAGAAAAGCGAATGAAAAAAAACTGCTAAATAGATTCAAAATTTTGTCCTGAGTTTAAAAATACCCAGTGTTTACATGCTTTTTGCTATTTTTTTGCATGTTATAGGGCTATACGTACAAGTAGGATACATTTTTAAAATGTATCTATAGTGACATTGTAACACTATTATCTGTCATAAATCGCTGAATAACACCCCACATGTACATATTATTTTTAAAGTAGACAACCCAGCAGTGGCGTACATACCGGGGTCGCAGGGGTCGCGGCTGCGACCGGGCCCGGCCCACCAGGGGGCCCGGCCGCCCTGCGACCCAGGTATGTACTCACTGGGCCAGCCTCTTCTCCTGGGGGGCCCAGGAGCCGGCCACCTCCGGGCCCCCCGAGGCTGGCCCTGCTTACACCCGGCGGGCAGTCAGGCTGGCGGGCGCGCGAGGGAGCACTCTCCCCTGAGTGCTCCCTCTTCAGCTCCCTCGCGCACCGCACTGAAACCGGAGCCGGAAGATGACGTCATCTTCCGGCTCCGGCATCAGTACGCGGCGCGCGAGGGAGCTGAAGAGGGAGCACTCAGGGGAGTGCTCCCTCGCGCGCCCGCCAGCCTGACTGACTGCCCACCGGGTGACACCACTGGACCCCAGGGAATCCCCTCAGCTCTCCCACAGGTAAGGAGGCTGGGGGGATTAAATAGAAAAAAAAAAAAACCAAAAAAACGTGTGTGTGTGTGTGTGTGTGTGTGAGAGAGTGTATGTTAGTGAGTGTGTGTTAGTGAGTGTGTGTTAGTGTGAGTGTGTGTTTGTGTGAGTGTGTTAGTGTATGTTAGTGTGTGTGTGTGTGTGAGTGTATGTTAGTGAGTGTATGTTAGTGAGTGTGTTAGTGTATGTTCGTTAGTGTGTGTGTGTGTGTTAGTGTGTGTGTGTGTGTTAGTGTGAGTGTGTTAGTGTATGTTAGTTAGTGTGTGTGTATGTTAGTGAGTGTATGTTCGTTAGTGTGTGTGTGTGAGTGTGTGTTAGTGTGAGTGTATGTTAGTGTTAGTGTATGTTAGTTAGTGTGTGAGTGAGTGTGTGTTAGTGAGTGTGTTAGTGTATGTTAGTGAGTGTGTGTGTGTGAGTGTATGTTAGTGAGTGTGTGTGTGTGTTTGTGTTAGTGTGTGTGTGAGCGTGTGTTAGAGTGTGTGTGTGTAAGTGTTAGAGTGTTTGTCTTAGTGTTAGAGTGTGTGTGTGTTAGTATTAGAGTGTGTGTGTGTTAGTGTGTGTGTTGGAGTGTGCGTGTTAGTGTTAGAGTGTGTGTCTGTGTGCGTCTGTTAGTGAGTGTGTATGTATGTTTGTCACTGAGTGTGTGTCTGTCAGTTAATGTGTGCGTGTGTGTCTTAAGCACTTACCTTTCTCCAGCGCTGGACTCCCTTGGCGCTGGGGATCTCTCCGCCCCGATCCGCCTCTCAGCTCCGAATGCGCATGCGTGGCAAGAGCCACGCGCGCATTCAAACCGCCAATAGGAAAGCATTACTCAATGCTTTCCTATGGACGTTCAGCGTCTTCTCACTGTGATTTTCACAGTGAGAAACGCAGAAAATCCTCTAGCGGCTGTCAATGAGACAGCCTCTAGAGGCTGGATTAACCCTCAGTGAAACATAGCAGTTTCTCTGAAACTGCTATGTTTTCAGCTGCAGGGTTAAAACTAGAGAGACCTGGCACCCAGACCACTTCATTGAGCTGATGTGATCTGGGTGTCTGTAGTGGTCCTTTAAGTGTATGTGTTTATGCATGCACTGGCGTACATAACGTGGTCGCAGGGGTCGCAGCCCTGCGACCAGGTGCCCGCCGCCATGTGTTGCGGCCCCAGCCCGCGCAGAGTAAGCGCGCGCGGGGGGGAGGGGGGCCCACGGATCAGTTTTCGCACCGGGGCCCCATGGGTTGTGTGTACGCCACTGCAACCCAGGGTATTCAATATGGGGTATGTCCAGACTTTTTTAGTAGCCACTTAGTCGCAAACACTGGCCAAAGTTAGCGTTCATATTTGTTTGTGTGTGAAAAAAGTAAAGAACTAAATTGAACGCTAATTTTGGCCAGTGTTTGTGACTAAGTGGTTACTAAAAAAGACTGGACATACCCCATTTGCAATACCTTGGGTTGTCTTCTTTTGCAAATGGTATGCCATCATGGGGGTAATTTTCATTCCTGGGCTACCATACGCAGTGGTGTATCCTGGTTTTGTGCTGCCCTAGGCACTTTCACTGACAATATCATCGCTGTGATATGTTTTACTATTTTGAATCACTAATATTTGTGTTCAGCGAAGTCTCCCGAGTAAAACAGTACCCCCCATGTACAGGTTTTAGGGTGTCGTAGAACGTTACAGGGTAAAATACAGTGATAGCAAATTAAATTCTCTGGACTTTCGGCCTGGGTTGGCAGGCAGGTCCCTTAAATTGCAATCACTAAAATAACTTAATTATGTAAAAATATTACATAAATACGCACGTAGAATTTAAATATATATGCATATTTATATATTTGAAGTCTAGTGAGTGTCCACTACTAGTTGCTGGTGCCGGTTCCCGGTAAGTAGTGGGTTAATAACTGGTATCCATCGCTTTGCCCGGGTGTCCCCCACGTTTCTGTCACCCTCCAGATGCTGTGCGTGCATTTTTGGGGGGGTCTTTGCCCTGAATTGTGCCATTGTGCTCAGGAGCTCTGTTTCAGCACGTCCATGCAGCCTGGAAGCCAGGCTCCGCCCCCCCCCTCCTTTTTTATTTTAAAAAATGCACTTGGGTTGTGGGGGTTAGCACTTATTTGTTCTTTTAGTCCCTCCATAGGACTAGCAGTATTAGTAGGCATTAGCTCTATGCTATGCTGAGGTAACAGGGATTCTACTTAGGTAGCACTTAGCTGTCAGTATGTAACGAGTGCCTTCATGCCTGCCAGATACCTACGATGAGTTTCTGTTAGATATCTCTTCACCTCACTTAGAGCAGGTTATATATACCTCTTGTTCAGTTTTCCTTTGTGAATTATCCAAGACTGTTGCCTTTAGCCCTTGACATAGACATTTTTGACCTACTATACCTGTGTACCTAGCAGGCAGGAGACTAAGGTTTTTAGCTTTATTAATAAATTATGTTACATATATCCTTTTAATCATAAGCACATTTCTATAGGGTTGTACGTCTTTTTCCTGGCACAATGCCGATTTGGGCATTTGGGCTGGTGAATTAGTGTTTTTTTCTTGTTCTTCTGAAAATATTCTATTACTTATCATGGACTAACAGGAAACACAGAATAGCTTTTGGAATAGTAACTAACATATTGAGGAATAATCTGATTAAATACAAATGGGGATATCCAATTAAATTAATAGTGATGCAGGATAATGATATAGCCATATTTGATAATCCCCGATAGGCTTCTTTATGGTTGCAATTAAAATTGTTGCACTGAGTAGGAAGAGAAGTAATAGGGATAGGGTCTGTTAATATGGCCACTTTTTTTTCAGACCAATTAGTTGTTAATAGGTTATAATAGGTGGTGTATGAGATTGGGGTGAAACATGTGCTTTGAAGCCGGGATTAAGCTCGTATAAATAGAAGAGTTTAATTAGGGAATATTAATGGTGCACAGAAATAGAAATAATGAGTAATACACTTAAATAGACAACTGATAAACACTAGATGAATCACAGGGATTTAGTTTTTTTTTGTTTTTCCTCTTTCTCTTTCTCCTCACATTAGAATGAAAACGAAGAATATGGTATTAAAATATTGTAGTGGAATAAAGGAATAAATATCACAGATTACAAGATGGAGGGCTTATTTTATATAATAAGCCTATTATCATTGACACCAGGGGTGGGTCCCAAATAAACCATGATAAAATATGTCACTGTTATGAGTGAAGCACTTTTTTTACAACTGAAATAGAAAATGTTCACTTCTTTACAATCTACTGGGACACAAAATAGGGATATGGAAAAGCTCTATTGAGAATTTTTTTAATAATATGCTGTTTTTTATATGAGGCTTAAGTAAATCCAGTTTCTTGGAATTTAATGACTGAAGGATCCAGTTTTAGAAATATGTATAAAACTCAGACCATTTAATAATAAGGGTTAGCACGTCACATTTATCAAGATTATTGGGAGTGTGAGTTGTTGGTTTTTGTTTGATTTTTTTTTTTTCTCTCTCTCTTCCTCTTTGAGAGAAAAAATATATCCTTGGCCGGGTTGGGTTGGATCGTGCCACCTAACATAGAATAGCTACGGTTTGTAGCTTAAGTATTGTATAGCATGTGGGGATCATATGCTCGGAGTCCAGACAGGTTGTTCTGGACTAAGGGGAATGGTTTTGGGTCCTTTGTGGACTTTATGTGTGGTTATGTTGTATGTTTTGTAATGTTTAAGCTAGTCGCCGAGAGAGAGAGAGAGATACGAATATGTTAGGATATGGTAGGTTAGGATGCTTAAACTGAACGCCCAAGGTCTTAATAGTCCTCAAAAAAAGATCAGCCCTTATAGAGTTGATCAAAATAGAAAAACTACAAATATGCTTTTTACAGGAGACCCATCGGGTCGAGTCAAATAGCGACTTCTTAATGGGTAAAAAGATGGCAAGTGTCATAAAGGCATCCTCGGCAGAAGGAAAGAAAAGAGGGATAGCAATATGTATAGGAAAAGATATATTGCTTGTGAAATAATTTTTCAGGAATGTGGTCCGCAGGCCAGATACATTATTTTGATTTGTAAATTGGATAATGAGCTTTATACTTTAGTTAATATTTACTCACCCAATATTGGGCAGGTGTCATTTTTTAGGGATATCATTTGAAAAAATAGAGAAAATATCTAAGGGAAGATTGATAATTGCAAGAGATTATAATTGTGTTTTAGATACTGAATGGGATAAGAGGACCCCACCTGGGAAACGGATTGATGATGCACTGCTAAGGAGGTCAAAAGCTCTCTCCACTCTTTTGATTGGCGACTGTTTCACCCACATATTCCTATAGACACTGTTCTTATGCAAGAATTGATATTAGTGGGTAATATTAAGTTAGTAAACTGTGTTAAGAAAATTTTAATTAAAAACAGTATATTGGGGGGGGGCAGAGCCTGAAATTCATGGCGGCTGGACGCGTTTCAAGGGAGCTCCGCAGCCAAACGGAGAAGTAAGCTAAAGAAAGGCGTTCCAGCAAGCCAAAACGACTGACGATGCAGCGCACCTTAAGCAGGAGCCAGCCGGGGCACCCTGACCCTCTTGCCTCCCTCCCGGATCATTCTCTGGTCGAGGGTTCCGTCGGGCCTAGAACGTTGCCCGGGCGGGCGGGACGGCCGCTCTCCCGCTCGGAATGCGACACAGCTCCTGCAGGGGGCAATTGCAGACCCGCTACCCCCCCTTGGACCGGTGCGGGTTATCCCGGTCCCTGCTGGCCAGTCACAAGATGCACAGAGTGGCAGGGCCCCTGGGTCTGCACCTACTCGAAACGCAACTCTCCCTGCCAAGATGGCGGCTGCACTCCCACCTCATGGCGATGAACCCAAAACAGGAGCCTACCCTGATATCGTCCAGCAATCTTTGAAGAGGCTAGATGCCCTGTTCGACCGTTTCTGGGCCTCTCTGGAGCTGAGAACAGCTGCACGACCACCTCAGCCCCAGAAGGGGAACGGAACGACGAAAAGCCGGGAGGAGTGTAGGCCTAAGCAGAGACCGGTCCGCACAAAAGCTCTAACAACTCCCAACATGGGCTCCACGGGGCAGAGAGTCAAAACCCCACAAAGACGCACTCACCGATCAAACGGAAACCGCAGGAAACATTACTGCCGCACCAACACTCCGGGTCGCTCTCCTCTCCGAAAAGTCACAGGCACCATTAGCCAGGGTCGTCCCACGATGACAGCAACGGCAATGGATTGGAGAGAAACTCCAGACTGCACCCTACCTGTGGCGGCACTGCAATGCCTCATCCCTTGTACAGCGGGCACCTCAGAAACAACCCACACGGCTCCAGGAGACAAAAAGACACGGCACCGGGACCATCATGGCGAGAGACTCACCCCCTGAGCCTCCTAGCGGGGTAGGCTGACAGCCAACAATAGACGCTATGATACCTGCTCTCAGGCACCAGAGAGCCCTGTTAAATCCTGTATGCATTTACTAACCTGTTTATCTACCCAGCGGTACACTCAAGCATTTCAACATAAACTCTGTAAAGCGTGATACTCTTATACTCACTAACCAGCTATTACTTTGCATTTCTTTTACATACTATATTTGGCTGATGCGCATCAACCCTGGTTTGTTGGTACAATGTTCTCGTTTCAGTTAAATATCCATGCAACGCTGATGGCACCTAATGATCAGGGCACTCTGTCCTAGTATAAATAATGAAATCTAACCTGCATAAGTCTCCTGCCTATCTAATATAAAACTGTCTTTATTCGGTATAGATTTCCTGCAGCACCATACCACACTGAATAGACTAATGCTACAGAGAGCCTCAGGTGTTACCCTAAGTTGCAGCACTGACCTCAGGCTTATATCGCAGACCCTAGCAGTATTAACTCCCCAGATGCCATTGCAGAATGTGCCAACTGTTAATTTACTCTAGCCTCAATGTACTGTTTATTTTATATTATTTACTGTAACGTGTTAGATTGTTTAAGCTCAATAATACTATAAAAATGTGCATTGCCTTGCATGCCACTGTTCTTACTACAATGTCAAAGTTTACGCTGTTGTGGCGTCATTAAATCGATATGTAAACACCTGCACAACAAAATAAAGAATTAAAAAAAAACAAAAAAAAACCAGTATATTGGACAGATCATAATGCGGTGATTTGGAAAATTAATGATAATCAAAAGAGAGAAACAAGACAGTGGAGATTGAATGAGACCATCCTGAACAGTGCAGCAAGCAGAGAATATATTAATCAAATGACAGAAAGAAGCAGTTCCTAGTATCAGATGGATCGCTTATAAGGCTGTGATTAGGGGTCATTTGATTAAATTAGGGATACAAGCCAATAAAGATAGTGGAATATCCCTTACGGATGCATATTTGAGGCTATATAAATTGGAACAAACTAATAAGATCACACCATCGAGAGTTACTGCCAGTAAAATAAGATCAATTAAAGACAAGATCAATGAACTAAATATGATCAGAATCTCTAAAAATCTAGAAAAAATTAAACAAAATTGGTATATAAAAAGTAATAGAGTTGATAAAATACTCACTAATAAATTAGAAAAACAACAGGCAAGCAATAGGATTAATAAAGTAACACACAAAGATAAGATTTACAAAGCTCTCAAGGATATTGGCTCAAGTTTCAATAGAGATATTGTAAATTATTGTATAACAGTTCCAAAAAATGTAATCCAACAAACTTGGAACTCTTTCTAAAAGATATACAAATACCTAAAATCAGTATCAATCAAAAAGCAACCTTAGATAAAAATATTCAGAATAACAAGGTTATAAGTGCAATTGAAACATTAAAAGACAAGAAAGCCCCCAGTCCATATGGGTTTGGAGCACATTTTTATAAATTTGTTAAATTACAAATAGCCCCAGATATGACTTAGGCTTTTAATGGATTTATTAATCTGTCATCGTTGGTTCCCAATGATCAAATAGGTTTTGTACCTGGTCGAAGCTCTATATAGAAGATCCATAGAATAATCAATATCTTAGACATGGCCAAAAAAGAACATAGAGAGTTGATTATTGATGCATTAGATGCAGAAAAAGCTTTTGACCGGGTGGATTGAGAGTTTATGTTTCAAAGTCTTGAATTATTTGGATTTGGAGACTATTTCTGCAGAGCAATTAAAGCTTTATATAGTGCTCCGATTGCTAGAACTATTGGGCAAAACATACATGCCGACTGGTTTGATCTGGGCAACGGGACCCGTCAGGGGTGTCCGCTTTCCCCATTATTGTATTTATTATCAATTTTATTATCAGTAGAAATATTTGCAATTAAAATAAGAACAGCTGGCAATATCCATGGATTTCCCGTTGCCCAGATGGAATATAAGGTCAGCATGTATGCTGATGATATCCTTTTGACTCTTACGCATGTTGAAAAATCTTTGTCCTCCTTGATGGAGGTGATTGGTGAGTATTCAGAGTTTTCCAACTACAAACTAAACTCAGAAAAAAACAATAATTCTGGCCCTTAATTTACAGGATAATATAAAAGACTGACTGCGTAAATGTTATGATTGTAGTTGGGCAGAAAATGAGTTCACCTATCTGGGACTAAAGAAAATAATGGATGTTACAGATACTTTGGAGGTAAATTTTTTGGCCTTATTAAAATAAATGAATTATACTTTAAAAGGATGGAAGAACACTTATCTTGGGTCCGCAGAATAAACACAGTTGAAGCATACATTATTCCGAAATGGCTGTATTTGTTCCGACATCTCCCTATCCAAATCCCGATAGCTAGCTAAGTTTAGCCCAGAGGAGCATTTCCTTATTTATATGGCAAGGGAAGAAACCTTGCATAACTATTAATAGAATGGCTCCGAAAATTAAAGAGGGGGGACTTTTTATATTGCAGATCTTGAAGAATTATTATTTAGCCAATATTATTGGCCCTTTTTACCTGATGCAGATCCAACAGTCAGCTAATGAAAGCTCGTACTGGGTTGAATCTTCTTTAATCAAGCAGAATAACTTCTCTGGTGTGATATGGGATACACAGAATTATAATTTACAAGACCTTGGGGTCAAAAGTTTTACTATGGGACATCTAATTAAGGTCTGGGCTCAGTTAAAAGATAGGGGCCCAGTGGAAAGTCATCGATACTATCGGTATAAGTATATTAGAAAAAAGTATACAAGATCTTTCACTAAAATGTTGGATGAACTTCGGTATTGTTAAAATAGCAGACCTCTACACAAAGGGAAACTTGAAAATTTTTGCTATGTTAAATTTTGAATACAATTTACCTGCACAGCAAATCTTTAAGATCCTTAGAGTAAAGGGCTTCCTGCAGTGCTATGTATGTAGGTGATGTACAAATAATGGGATATCTAAGGAAAAAAAATTGTGAGCAATCAGTTGCTAAAGTAATGTCTATAGCATATTCTCTTGTTGAAATAAGATCTTATTTCAATGCAGAATGGAAGGGGGACTTAAGTGGTTAAATAAGCAAGCTAAGATAAACAGCCCGCTGATTCAGAGAAAAGGCAGTGTTTACATTGCCCCTAGGGACACTCCTTAGATGGCCATTGGAGGGGCTTTCTGGCTCAGGGCTGCACAGTAGGCAACCCTGCCGTTCAGCGTCTCCACGCTCTGCATGGAAACGCTGAATTGTCCTCATAGAGATGCATTGATTCAGTTGCATCTCTATGAGGAGGTCCTGATTGGCCAAAACGGCATTTGGCCCACCCCGTGCCGATTTTAGCCAATCCAATGCTTTCCCTATGGGAAAGCATTGGATTGGCTAAAAATCAGCCATTTTGATGATATCACAAAGGGGGCAGAGCCACGCTGGCGGACCTGCATGGCGCTGGAATTAAGGTGAGTTTTAAACTTTAATGGGGGGGGGGGGGGGGGCTAATGGGGGTCAAGCTACCTAAATGGTAGGTTTAGCACTATAGGGTCAGGAATACATGTTTGTGTTCCTGACACTATAGTGATCCTTTAAGGAAACTCCGCATATTATACACCCAAAAGATTTATACAACAAGCTTAAAGTATGATATTAATAAGGGTCTCAAAAAGGTCAAGCATTTAAGTCTTTGTTGAATGTAATTTGTTTGTCTTATTTATGAAAATAATAAAAATATAACAATTCAAAAAAAAGTATTAACTCGAAAAATTGAAAATCTCAGTATAAATTTTACAGATATAATAGAGTTACAGTACATTATCATGTTCACTCACTTCCTAAAATGGGACAGTAATATAAGTAACCTTAATTGGAAGAAAATGGAGGAAGATTCATATTCAAAAATATCCTTATTTAATTTGGCTTGGAACTGAACAATATATGAGTGTAATACCATCTAATATTATTGATAATAATAAATTAGTCACCCTCCTTTTTCCAACCTGTTAGGTGCCCAAGAGTGCTTGTATGCTTTTTAAGTAAGTAATTTATTTATATCTGTGATACTGATATGAAAAACTTAAAATGCAGGCAAAAAGAACTTGATATGGAAACTGTTCAAAGACAAATCAGGCTGCATGTGCATATATGCATGGCATTATTGTATTTATGGGGGATAGAAGTTAACGAGCCTGATTTTTTTACCCTTTAGAAAAGGTAAATTTATGAATGTTGTGTACATTTTAAAACAGATTCTGTAAATCTTTTTGATCATTAGCAATAATCATGCCAATCGATAAACTCACAAAGTAGATTCATGATACCCCGATACAGGAAAGTGAGACCATATAAGCTGTGAAACTGTATGTTTTGGGTCATTACGGCGACCAGATTTTGCTAGTTTGCACTATATCATTCAGGGCCAAAGCAGAATTTCAAATGCCAATTGAGCTTACAGCATGTAATATCCAGCCCCTTAAATGACTGATTTCAGTAGAAGTGTCCTTTCTAATGATATCAACTGCATGTCTTAAGATCTACGCCAGAGCGTCAATCATATCTAGGAATAGGTCCTGACTTTAGACTTTGAAAACCTTTCTAAACCCTTTTTGAGATCCAAATTGGGGGTCATAACAATTATTTTATTTTTTTCTAAATTTAGGGCACTTTTACACCTTGTCACTACTTTTTACTGCCCAGCTGCTACTCACTAAAATCCCTTTTGCTACTGTTACAAAGTAGCAGCTGGTTACCAACTGAAAAAAATTTAACAATATTGACAGGGTGTTAGTGAAATGCCAGTAGTTAAGGCTTCTGTTAATTACTAAGGGAGCCGCTAAGCATTATTTTTACATGTTACCTTCATCAATTACTATTAAAAGTCACATTTACTTGAAATGTTCCTGTATACGTCTAGTCAAATTGACTTACTGTACTAATGAAGTACCAGCATTTCTGTTCCAAGAGCGCTTTTGGAAAGGAAATGGCAATCCACTTCAAATTCTGTTTGGCTCTCAAAACGGATCACAAAGTTTTTAGGTTTCAGTAGAGATTACATTCACTCAGGAGGTGCTTAATGTATTCCAAACCTGGCTGAAAATGCACAATGCCACATATTTACCGGCAAGTCTCAATCTCTTGGCAACCATGTCAGATCATCTCCTTGAATCCAGAAAATTTAATTTGAGAGTTAACGTATATTTCCTACAAAATGTCCCCAAATAAAATATCACTTGACATCACTTTTAAAAAAAAAAATTAAGTGAATGTCCCTTCATTGAACTTACTAACAGATCACTAATTTCTTTGGCCTAGCGATAGACAGCCACATTAATTACAGTTACAATGGAGAGTGTGAAAACTGAATTCTAAGATTTAAACTGTGATGGATCAGACTAAATCAGGGGGAAAATGAAACTCTGCTTTATGTGACTGTCACCTTCATTTTAATCCACAAGGCCAGACAATGGCCAAAGAACACCCATCCTCTTCTTTGCTCACCTAGTAATTCGGCAGACTATGTATTTCCAATTGTGTAAACAGTTGTGAGTTTCAAGACACTCTGCATGTTCACACTTACTCACTAATATAAATATGTGTGCTCAACAGAAAAAGTCAACAAACTGCCAATTTTCTCCAAGAACAAGACATCTCAGCTATCTCTGTAACTGACTAGCTTGTGGTAAAAATTGCCCGATGATGCATTGTGATTGATATCCAGCCAAACACAGCACAGTAGGAAGTGAACTAGCATAAGTAGGAACATATATATATATAAAAAAATCACAAAAGCATGGCACTCCCCTTTTTGGTAACCTTTTGCCATTGGCTAAAGTACCTGTCTTATTATTTGTTAAAGTACAAAAAGAAAGATCCACAGAGAGTAGGTCAGGCAGTCACTGCTATAACATCTTGTTTATAGATAGAATACATTAAAAAGAACAAAAAGACAAAAACCCAAATGTGACATAATGTGTTGGGGTAAATGACACAAACTGACAAAATAAAATATTCAGGCATACTTACAGGGTTATTCACTAAAGAGAGAATTCAAGGGGAATTAAACGTGAACTTGAAAAATCCTCTAAGTTAGCTATACTTGCAGTTTGGCTACTTTGAAATTATCTTTGAATTCACTTTGAAGTCTCATTTTAGTGAATAACCCTGTTGGTTTTTGTAGCACAAACTTTATTCTTTAGCTTGAGGTAGTTTTTTATGTGTATTATAATTGCTGAACCATCACCTGGACACACACGGGACTTAACACAACGTTCACTAACTTGACGCATAGCTTTAATGCCACCGACAAGTTGAGGGAGCCCGACACCCATCCCCCCCCCCCCCAAAGACTAGACACGGATCTGGTAGAACCCAGGCAACCCCACATGGACAGAGCCTTCCTAAAGACCGATTAGATGCCAGCAATGGGAAACCAGGGAGACAATCTATCCAAAACGAGACAGGAGCTAAACGGATGACTAAGGGGAGGTAGACTACGTAGACCTCATAATACCGTCCACAGGTATTTGACACTGCGACCAGGCAAGACGCTACCTGAGTTAAATTTAACCTTAAACACGACAAACTAAGCGAAACCAATTGCAGCGAGACGTGCTCCCCTACTGTGAGATGTAGGCCAATTTAGTGTTCATATGTTTACTCTTGCTAACCACTGTACTAAATATGTCACGTACACGCTGTATTACTGTTGTTATCCTGGAAAACTCAATAAATATTGATTGGCAAAAAAAAATAATTGCTTAACCATGGGTTATGTTTTTTAACTGTTCTTTGGCCATTGTCTGGCCTTGTTAATTAACATAAAGTTGGGTCAAGGTGACAGTCGCAGAAAGCAGAGATTAATTTTTCCACTGATTTAGTCTGAGGCATCACAGTTTAAATCTTTGAATTGTGTTCATACACTTTCCAGTAAAAGATACTTCTTGCCAACCCTAAGCAGGACTTGTAAAGTGCTGCTTACAAAGTGATTTTGCAGTAAACTAATTGTAGATAACGTTTTCTTTATCAATCCACATGCCATTTCTTTTGGCAGTATTTAATCATTATGTATATCACATTTATGTTAAATTGCCGAGGGTATCATCAATGGCTCCCAGATACAAACCCTGCTACATTACCAATGCAGGCAACAGTACTATGCTTAAAGAGGTTAGAAGCAGAAATACTGTGATTGCCTTTTTGAAATTAAATGCCATTTCCCAGGATTCACAGATGTGTGATTCTTTTTTTTAAGGCAACATCTTTTTGACCTGACCTGGATATGTAAATGTAGTAATAACAAAATTTCCTTTTCCCACAAATAATTACATTATTGATGATAATTCCTGATATCATGTATAGTTTATGTGAAAGACTCTAATAACTTTACAAATTTTGGCCTCGATTTATCATCTGTCAATAACATCTAATAAGTATTGACTTTTTTCGGCACACTTTTTTCCTTGCCAGACAAAATGTAGGTAACGGAACTTGAAAAACGGGTTAGCTGATGGAAACAACATCTTTTTTAAGGTTTCAGACATGAGATTTGCAGGTTTTGCAATCTGTTTTTAGATATGCCCCCCAATAAAACATGTATAATTAAATGCTTGCATGTTTTTTAGGGGACATATCTACTGAACAGTGATTTTTATTTATTTTGTATTCGAGCAGTGGAATGTCCCTTTAAATATAAAATGTGTTTTGAATTTGAATTAGACACAAATAATGTGACAGCTGCAGTTGGTTTATGGCATATGTGATAGACACAGATGAGTATTATTAAGCTATTTTATTGATGTATAGTGAGTTAATTTATACATGCTTCCATTAGAGCTGGGTAGGGTTTATGCATTTTCAATCTGGGTAATGCTAGTTGTGAATCATGTGGTTGACATTGTAGACCTACATGAAATTGTATCCGTCTAGCTGCGCACATGAACACTGAAAACATGTAATCGATTTTAAAATACAAGCTTTCATTATTATTATTTTCCATGGCTGGGTTTCTTACGGACGATATGTGAATTTACTGTGGGCCATTGCACTGATCAGTGATCGTGTGTCAAAACTAGCACTGCAAACCAGAGAAGCATTGTTATTTTTTCTTTTACTATCAACTAAATAAAGTCTTCTGTGTCTCAATGTGGTGACAACATTACATTTACATTCACTACTCTCAGTTGCCTCTCTGAGCTGACGTGCAGAATGATGGCTCTGTATCTCATTGGCACTAAGCCATTCAGTATGTAGATTAATAACTGCTTTTGCAGAATAGATGTAAATAGAATTTCTGGCAGTATTCCATTGAATCGGGCGCTGCATGAGAACTTCTGAAAAATAACTAAAGACATTTGGCTGGCATTATTCCATCTTAAAGGTGGCCGCCTACGAGAGTTTCAGGACCGAACGATGCTTCACAACTATAATCTACTAATGTTGTAATGTTACCATCTGCTTTACTTAAACAGCGGTGTGTGTTATTAACTACTTCAAACAATCCTGAATCAGCTGTTGCAATTACTGCATTGATAACATATGCTGATACTCAGCAGAGGGGAAACTGTGCACAATTAATTACCCAGAAAACACCACGAATGCAGTTTGTGAGAATTTTGGCCAAGGAAGCTTAAAGTACATTTTTGACACAAATAAGATACTTTGCTTAACAGAGCATCACATTCCCCTCAGCATAAAAAACAACAAAATCTGTGTGACTACAAACACTCTCTGGGTAGTAATAAAAATGGTATGCTCTAAAACATCTCATACCCAAAGGATCAAGTGACTTAACCAGCACCAAAGTAAACTACTAAAGGACTTGGATACTCTAAACTTTATGCTTTTCAGAAATATGATACATTTGGAGTGATCTGATAATATAGTATGTTCTTGAAAATAATAATGTATTGAAACTGGTTAATGCAGCTAAACTAATTATTAGAATTTTTTTTATTAAGAAGATCTCCACAGGGTGAAGGGCTACTCCACGAAACATATAAAGGCATTGTGTTTGTTCTGTCACATTTCTAGAGTAAATTTTCTCTTTTCATTCTTCCTATTCATCAGAAAATGATTATATGGAATCCTTGGAGAGTAGTGTGTAATGACATATATAGCTCGGTACTGCACGATTAAAAGAATTGGGTTAAGGAATCTTTTGAGGGACAAAGGGCACATTTTACACTATCTAATGTATGCATGTGAAGCACGTTTGATAAGCCTGAACTTTATGGTGCAAATAAGTGAATTTGCATATGAACTGAGATCTGTTATTTTTGGTTTCTTGTAATGTGTACGAAACTGAAATGCCAACTCCAATACCAACAGACCATGCATGAATTACTATGTCGTTTAACTAACAAGATCTGTACTAGACATCAGGTGATTTATTTTGCTCATCTATCCTTTACAAATATCCACTGGTTGACTCCCATGTCAAAGGATTGAGATTTCTGACGATCCTCTGCCAGATAGCATAGCTATAAGACACTCAGCAGCAAGGTTTCCCAAACTCTGGCCCTCCAGATGTTGCTGAACTACAACTCCCATGATTCTCAGCCTAACTATTTAATTCATAGAATCATGGGAGTTCAAGTTCAGCAACATCTGGAGGGCCGGAGTTTGGGGAAGCCTGCTCCAGGGCCTCAATATACTATTGTTGAATACAATTTCCAAATGATTTAATATATTCAAATTCATTTTTTTTTTAAATATTTTTTTCAACATATTAAAAATATCAAAACATATACCTTATATAAAAATATATACCAATATATTAAAAAAAAAGATAAAAATATTACAGACTTTTACTATAAGATTGTTTCATAATATTAAATTATTTGAAAGTTTTTCTAAAAATATATATTTCCTTTGGAAAACGTATCCAACAACATTAAATTGAGGCCCAAGTACCCAAACTCTCTCAAGGTTATTCACTAAAGTGAGAATTGGAGTGCAAAGTGAATTTTAAATTTAAGGCCAAAGTAGCTGAACTGACAGCATTGCTGCCTACTATGGCCTTAAATTTGAACTTTAGTGAATAGCCTTGTATGCCTATCCCCTTATTTCTGTCCTGTTGTTGTTCTTGTTATTTTTAATTGATTTGTAATTGGTTTTCCTCCTCTGCCTGATGTTATTCCTGATTTTTTATGTAATTTGCCTTTGAGTATTTACTTTCTTTTTAGTTGTTTTACGATGAAGTCTAACAAACACAGGAGGAGGCTAAACTTCCCGAGTAGGGAAGGCAATCTCAAAAGATGGCTAGAAAAAAACTGGGAGTGACAAACAAACACTAGGAGGCCGACAAGCACAGGTGGGTGCTGTCTGCTGGTCTAAACTGAGCAGGAATAACACACAAGCGCACACATGCTTTGCAAGGACAATACTAGTTTATTTAGAAAGCTGTAACATATTTTGCAGAGTTCTATAATGGGAAAACAAAAATCAAATAATTTATAACAAAACTAGTTAGGCACATAGGGCAAATTAATGGGGTGTCATTGTACAAAAGTAAAAGTCAATGTATCCAGCATGATGAGTGCATACAACCTGAATATTATTTATGTAAACTAGATGATATGCATATTAACTGTAGTAATGTATGCCCTATATCCCCAAATGTTTATCTCCCTGAGTGCGATATTCCCTGTCGTTCTTTATCACTGCACTTTTTTTCGCTCCAAACTGAGTCTCAGTGAGGAAACCAGTGCTGGCAGGGAGAGCAGAGCAACATGGTAGCAATGGCAGGAGACCACGATGTGTAGGGCTGTCTCTCCATACAGGCAGCTTGCAAATAGAGTGATTTGCCACCTGCCTTCTTCTCAATCAACCTCCAAGAGCTATCTTTTTTATTGTGTATATGTTTGCCTATATGTGCTTTTTTTGTCTATGTCTGCGTGTGCCTGTCTGTGGGCATGTCTCTGTGTGTCTGTCTGTGTGTGCATGTGTCACGGAGCCCACCGGATCCGCTCCTTTCCGAGAGTGGTATGGCATCCGGCGGGCGCATCTCGTTGCAGCGGCGTTCCTACGTGGCAAATGGAAATGCCGCTGATATACACTTACCTACTCCCCTCACACAGCGGCCAAGTCTGAAATAATTAGAGACGTCGGCCGCTGCAAGTCAGAATTTTTAAGGGTTCTGTTAACTCCTTAGTTCCTAACCACTGGGAACGTGCGTGTGACATCATGTCACATGCTCCTCTGCAGTCAATCATAAATCACCTTAAGCTATATAAACCTTTTTTGACCATTTCTCTGTGCCCTGTTATGGTTTCCATTATGGTTATCCAAGAGCACGTTCATGGTATTGATTCTTGTATATTTTGACATTGGCTTTGTTATTGACTATTCTGATTTCTGTATCCCTTGGACTTTGGCTTGTTTCCTAACTATTCTGACTTCTGTACTTCTTGACCTTTGACTTGCCTACGGTTTACGTACACTCTGTATTTTTGATCTCAGCCTGTCTTGTAACTTTCATTTATTGCGCAAATCCGGCCGGTAATACGCCTTAGGGTTTTCTTTTATATTAGTATTAGTGTATCCTGAAAGTCTGTAAGTAATTGTGAGTGAGCCAATAATTGTGTTGGGAGGTGCAGGGTTGGGATTTGGAGAGGGGTCATGAGTGGGGTTTGAAGAAGGAATCACCAAATAATTGTTTAGCTCAAGCCCAGGTGTGTTTTTTTCTTGTTTGTTTTTTTATTTGACCATAGCAACTCTCCTGTGTCAACCATAGAGCAGACTGGTATACAAAATGATTTTGGAACTGTAGCATTGCACCCCAATCAGTACCTAAAATTGTATTCTATTCTTAATGATTCAATCAACAGTTAAAATAAAGTTAAGATTTTTATGGATAAACTTGTCTCGTTTTTTTGTTGTTGTTTTTTTTTTTGTTTTTTTTTATCAACATCAAACTGAGGCTGCTTAGCCAAAAATCTGTTCACCAAAATCCTACCTCTTAATCCCATACCACTGCATAGGGCCTCCTATCGTCATTACAACAAATTATTTTTTGCCCACATTAATATTTCACTTCCTCTACTGCCCCCTCCCTTCATGTATATGCCCCTTATAATTACCCCCTAGTTAATTTCTAATTTTTCTGTTTGCCTTGCATATCTGCCATTAATCCTAAATTGATATACAGAATATAGTCCTCCTGTTGCATCCCCTGTACAGTTTCCCAAATTCATCCTCCATTCCCATATTCTTTCGATGTCCTTTCCCCAATCATAGAGCTATTCATTACTCCCAGGCATATTGCTCTAATTTAAGTTTGACATATACCATGTTCCTTCAATACATACCCACCAGTCATACTGCCCCTGCTTCATTCAGTCATCCCTATTTCTCACAATGCATACCTTCCTAGCTCTATACTCCCAAAATCCCAACCTTTGGCCATATCTTCCCTATTCATTTCTTTGGTTAAACTTCTCCAATTAATTCCCCCTGGCATATTCCAGTTCACTTCCTTAGCCATATGTTAGCTTCTTATTGATAACTGGATCTATGGGTAGATTTTAGCTGGATAGGGTATTAAAACTACACTACAACAATACACATACATTTATTAAAATGTGAGATGGGAAATGCAATTCCGATTGCAATAAAAGGCATATGCAATGGAAATAAGAATATGCAAAGAGAGAGCTTACAGCAGCAGCCACAAAATCAATCTTGATTAAATGCAAACAAGCTGTTTTAAAGTGTTAAATATCTACAAGCGCACAGTGTCAATTTGCAAAAATAATATAGATTACTTAATATACTTATTAGCTCAGACAAAACATTTAATTTCTCCATCTAAATGAATCCTATATCATATAGTCTTTTTATTTTTACTTGTATTCCTTTCTGAAATGGCAATTATCCAATACATAAGTCACTATACAACCTGTATTCTAATTTGGGACTCAAATTGTGTGGTCCCTAACTCCCTAAATTTAGCGAACAATAGAACAAGTTAATTTAGAATTGGGGTTAGAAAGACACCTTTTAAGGACTTAGGGCTATGGTCAGGTTAGCCTTCGAGTATTATATATGTTTCGAAATTCTTATCTAAAAGACATAAAAATCATACAGATTGCAGGGCAATGTTAACAAAAGAATGTAAGAACACATCCCATTTTCTAATTATTCATATTGACAATACAAAACTAGAATGAAAATAAATAAAAAGGAAAGGATTGGAAGGGATAGGGCCGGGAAGGAAGGGAAGGAAGAAAAGAAGAAATGAGTAGCTCAAGTCAGTAGTCACGTCAAGGATTCCATATTTGAAATGAGGGAAGGGTAATATAAGCATTTGTTTTCAATTGATTAAATGGTTATCTTCAATCTTGGCTCTGACCTCTTGAAAGGAAGGAACAGAGGTCCCCAACCAAACCGTACTAGCTGTCGCTTTTGGGCCTGGACAGGGAGACCCTGTAAAGGACAGGACAGTAGTACAAACCATGGTTCTATTACAAAAAACCTCTGGAAGACAACTGCCAAAAGAACATGCATCAAAAAGGGATCTCCACTGGATAATACCCCCCAATACTAACACCAGGTATGTAACATTATGCCCACACAGTCTTCAACAACAATCAAAGACTGTTTTCCCATTCAAATTAGTTGGACTAGGGTAGTGTGTCACCAGAAAATACTTTTGTATTTATGCTCCTGAGATTTAACACAAATCAGTACCCTGGCGGCAGCCACACAATTGTCTCCCCAGGAGTCACCATCCATTTAATCCCCAGATCCTACATTCACTGAATGACATAGTGCACAGGCCCCCAGATTGTAAAATTGGAACAGATGCGATTGTAAATCAATTAAATGAGACCCTCTGAAACTGTCCCCTCAAACATAGGTCTTCAAAGAAAGTTAACAGTGTTAAAAAAAAGTCTTTACTAGTAAAGATGTCAAGGCAAATTTCTGCCTAACACTATTCTACACTGACACTGGTGTAAAAATGGCAGGGCACATTGTATGAATAAGGGACCTTTGAGACTTATCTAACCAACCACTTGAAAAACATTTGAAGATAAGAATACATTAATTTGGACTGAACATTTACTAACCTCTCCTCCTCCAGAAGAGCATGCCACATGACCAACTATGCTAATTACGCTGCATAATAATATGCTAGATAGCCAGGACATGACATAGTGGATCCTGTCAATCCATGAGATCAATCTCTTTCCCAAAGACCTTTTAAGGGTATGAAACATCGGAGAGTAATTGGATGCAAAGAGAGTCTCGGGATCTTCAATGACATGAATCTCAAAATACTTAAAGAAGAGTTTTAGCTGAACCCAAAGATAGACTGTGTCTGTCCAGTGTCAGAAGCTGACAGGTTCAGAGATAGAGAACTACCCTCATAGACAGCTAAATGAATTCAGTAACTTGAATAAAGGGAGTAAAGAGGAAATGTGATTGGTGATAGTTAATAATATAATGTCATCATAAGCAGCTATCTTGCAGAAATAGTCTTGTCTGGGCAATGGGGATACTTGATGGGATAGAATCACGATCACTGCTTGGGGGGTCCCTAGCTCGTTCACCCTCCCTCCCCCCTCCTCTTTATTCCTTAGTCCTTATTTCTATTCTTTCTTTTCTCTTCCTCTATTCTCTTCATATCTTTCCATAACCCTTGGTATATGAGGGTGTTCTCTTATATTCTGTCTTTCTTTTACTTGTATTGTCTCAGTTCACATGGATATGGTTCCTTCCTAGCACAGACATGTGTCCTGATGGAGAGACGGGGATCCCTAGGGCTCATCCTACTTTGGGTAGTCCTTGGGCTAATGCTCGGGGTACAGGACCTGTCTAGAAGTACAACATACATGTAGAGAGGCGGGTAGCCTGGAATTCCAGAGGTGGATTATCTGTAGGACTGATATATAATTGGAGCTCTGGAAGAGGTTATCTAACATTGTATACTACTGCACAAGCTTTATCATCACGCTATTTCTCGCTATGCCTCTCCTATATAACAGTAAGGAACTTAACTGATGTTACTATGAAAACGAAAACCCTCGATGGGGGGCAAGTGATACAGAATGCATAAAGTGAATTGTTGTATGTGCTAAAGGAGTTATATTTGTATTTAAAATGTATGTTCCTGTATATTTTGTCTTCTGCACAAGCCTACAAGTCGTGTTACTCTTGCCTTCCCTATCGGGTGCAAAAATAAAGAATTAAAAAAAAAAAAAAAAATAGTCTTGTCTAAAAAGTGGAAGGGCTATAAGAAAAGGGCAAACAATAAAAGGGAAAGAGGACACCCCTGTCTAGTCCTGCTGGAAATGGCAAAGAAGAAGGGCCTGAACTAGGAAACATTTTTTTTTAGATATTCCCCACCCATGGTAGGGCTGTTGGAGTCATAAGCAAGAAAATAATGTTCCTTATAGTTAGACAATATGTTGGTCATATTGAGCCCCCAAATGCTTTGATTTTCTTTTATTTATATGTTTTACTGTGAATGGAGACTAGAGAATGCTGGCCTCCTCATAATCAGTGGGGGCTGGTAAAGTTTAAAGTTTATGGGAAGCCAGCCCTATGTCTTGTTGGGTTCTACTTAACCCCATGAGATGCCATGCCCTGTAAGAGGGTAGTGGAAACTGCAGATATAATAATGATACACTTATCAGCAGTGCTTACAATGGCAACACATTTAATTTATTTATTGCAACAAATACAGGAGGGGGTGGCACAGCCCTACCTACCCCTATGGACCAGCCTCCACTGCTCATAACTTAACCTTCGCTCTGACACTGGTTATTGTTTTACGTATTCGTCCACTGGCAATAGTTTTGATTTTCAAGATACAGGCTCGGCTTTTACCAACCTAGGCTCATTGTTCAACATTCAGATTTGGATTTCAGCCGTTTAGGCAGGCTGAAATCCAGACCTGATTCAGGCTCATTCAAGCCTGTTTTGCTGAATTCTGATACTTATAGGTCTTATGAATGTCTATATTTTACAATTAAAATACCTGAATGCTCCTCAATGGGTTTGCCCTATTCAGTATTCGGTTTTTAGTTAATCACCCCGCAGGGGAAAATATTTACATTGCAGAAAATACTGCAAACTATTATAGACACTTGTGGTTACATCTGGTAAAAAAACATAGTAGCCAAAATTCTTACCTGTTATCTCTAAATCTGATCTATTTGCCAAATTCTAGACAAGAAACTGAACAAGAATATAGCTATGTCATATATTTATATTCATGCATTACATTGTACATATTGAATACATTTCAGAACAAATCAAAATATCATACTTTTGGGTCGAAATTTATATTCTTTCGGAAACTGTGTTGAAGATGAGTAAACAGCTCAACATCCTCTGTTTTCAGAGTGCTCATGACTCGTTCAGCCATTGCAAATATTTCTAGCCATGAAGGGAATGTGTTTTTAATCAGGAGATGCAAGTACATAAATAATTCATATGGATGTTCAGCTGCAAAACGAAAAACAAAATGTAGTTCATGATTTCCACCTAAAGTAACTTAAAACTACTGACTTTAGCGAGTACAAATGTTACATTGAACATGCAAGTAATTGCATAGTTTTCTTCCTTGATAAAAAAAAAACCTTTCACATTGAACTACTATTTGAACTAAATAAAAGTAGAAAAGTAGCATCAGGGACAGCACTGCCATAAGGTGGCACAGCAACCATAGATAAGAGAGCACATAAGGGGGGTAAAGAAGCAAAATCAGGGATAAGAACAACAAAAAACGACAATCAATATACAAAATTGAGAAAATAACACAAAAAAAGTTATACAAAAAGGGCAAAAGAAAGGGTAAAAGGGGCAAAAGGCATTTCAGAGATACACATATTTGCCTATGTAGCCAAAAATCCTTGCACTGGCTTTGTACAGCATAATGCCCCAATGGACTAGCAAATAATACACTTTCAAATACTCACAATTGTTTATAAATAGATTTTATTTCAGACACTTTTTGGTGGCCAGGAAAACGACTTGTCTTAAATTTAATTAAAATATACTCTAACAGTTAAAGGGGAAAGTGTTTTTTTGTGTGTGTGTTGAGCATGCCCTTGTAGTCTTACTGCTCAGTTCACTATTATTTAGGAGTTAAATCCCTTTATTTGTGCAGCCATAGCCACCCCCTGGCTGTGACTCACACACCCTCCATGAAAAGATAAAGTTATTTCAGTGCTTAGACTGTCACTTTTAATGAGAAGATGCTGATTGGTGTAGCATTGTGTTTTGACTTTTGTGCACTTTAGCCTTCCACTGCTTTCCTATGGGAAAGCAATGGATTGGCTGTGATCATCAAGACTGAAGATCTCAGCTGAGGGGGAAGAGCGTGGGCGGAGACAGTGACAGCAGACTTACTCTGCGCTGGAATAAAGGTAAGTTTAACCCCTTAAGGACACATGACATGTCTGACACGTCATGATTCCCTTTTATTCCAGAAGTTTGGTCCTTAAGGGGTTAAACCCTTTTTAATTGGGGTGAGGGGAGGCCAGTCACCCAACATGTTTTTAACACTATAGGGTCAGGAATACACTTTTGTGTCATGCACAGTGGCTGTGCCATTCCAAATTTTATATTAACATCACTGAATTCACATGTCCTGTATCTATGTTCAGGGCCGGTGCTTCCTATAAGGCGAACTAGACAGCGGCCTAGGGCTCCATATAGGAGGGGGCGCCCTGCGCCCCCATCGCGGGCCCTTTAAATACTGCAGCCGTCTGAGCGCTAGAGCTGCCTCACCTCCCCTTCCTGTAGCGTGGCCGAACTCCTCTCAGCTACAGGAAGAGCAGGTGAGGTGGCTACTCGGCCATGCTACAGAAAGGGGAGGTGAGGAGAACAGAGGGGGGGGGGTGTGGAGAAGAAGAGAAGATTACAGGGGGGGAGTGGAGAAGATTACAAGGGGGGAGAAGAGAAAATTACAAGGAGGGGGGAGAAGAGAAGATTACAGAAGGGGGGGAAGAGAAGATTAGGGGGGGAGTAGAGAAGATTACAGGGAGGGAGGTGAAAAGAAGAGAAGATTACAAGGAGGGGGAGAAGAAGAGAAGATTACAGGGAGGGAGGGGGGAGAAGAAGAGAAGATTACAGGGGGGAGGGGAGAAGATTAGAAGATTACAGGGGGGAGGGGAGAAGGTTACAGGGAGGGGGAAGGGAGAAGAGCAGAAGGGGAGCAGAACACGCGGGGGGAGATGAGAACACAGCGGGAGTTGAGGAGAAGGTGGGGGAAGGAGAGACCACTAAAGGAGGGGGGGTTGAGGAGAACGTAGGGGAAGGAGAGACCACTAAAAGAGGGGGGGTTGAGGAGAACGTGGGGGAGAGACCACTAAAGGAGGGGAGGGTTGAGGAGAACGTGGGGAGGGAGAGACCACTGAAGGAGGGAGGGGGTGGTGGAGAGAACACTAGGGGAGGGGGGTGAGGAGAGACTGCTAAGGGAGGGTGGGGGAGAGCAGAGACCACTAAGGGAGGGGGGGTGGAGGATAGACCACTAAGGGTGGGGGGAGACCACTAATGGAAAGGGAGGCAGAGGAGAGCAGAGACCACTAAGGGGGAGATGAGAGACCACTAATGGAAAGTTGGGGAGAAAAGGAGACCACTAAGGGAGGTGGGGAGGAGGAGAGACCACTAAGGGGCAGGGGAGATCTCTAAGGGACGGAAGGGAGAGCTCAACAGGACAGGGGGCAGGACAGGGAACTCTTTCACACTACGCACACACACACAATGCATCCCTACACATACTCAGAAACACACAATGCATCCCTACACACACAGAAACACAACATGCTTCGCTTACACACAGAGAAACACACAATGCAACCCTTACACATAAAGACCATGCATCTTTTGCACACATACACAGAAACACACAATGCATCACTTACACACACATGCAAACACACATTGCTTCTCTTACACACACATGCAAACACACATTGCTTCTCTTACACACACATGCAAACACACAGAAACACAATGCACCCCTTACAGACACACACACACTGCATCCCTTGCATACACAGAAACACACTTTGCATCCCTTATGCATACAAACACAGATTCACACAATGCATCCCTTATACACAAACACACACTGCTTTCTATCCCTTAAACAAAAACACACAGCTTCCACTACACACAAACACACTGCATCACCTACACAAACTGGTATCCCTATACACTACATACCATAAGCACACATATTAGATCCTCTACAATAACACATAACACATCCCTTACACACTCCACTCCCTGTGAGCGAACTCATTGGTGGAACATGTAGGTGGACTTATGGGTGGGCCTTATGCACATACTCACCGTCAGGCCCTGGGGCCCAGACCTTGAGCTGTGTAAGGGGGCCCAAAAAATGGAGCTGCTTCCCGTTCTCCCAGAACATTGAATTTTGTGACCACAGTTACAAACAGCCTCTAGAGATCCGGTTCTACACCAGACCAGTGGGGCCAGACTGCAGCCAGAGCCCATCACCATCCTCATCTGATTGTAAGTAGACAATCTAGTATATTATTAGTGACACTAATCTCTAATTTATCTCACATTAAAGGAACACTATAGTCCCCAGAACCACTGCAGCTTAATGAAGTGGTTCTGGTGTCTATAGCCGGTCCCTGCAGGCTTATTAATGTAAACATACACTGTGTGCAGCACTGGCGTTAGTTCATATGGCAGATCATATAGGTGGGGCAGCAAATCTCTGTTTTGCCTAGGGCGGCAAAAATCCTTGCACCGGCCCTGTCTATGTATGTAGTGTTTAGATTAAGTTTAACAGCACAGTAACATATGTTTCATATTTTGTCACATCTATCATTATGGTACATTTGCTTGTAGCAATAAAATTAAATACATATGTAAACCTCATGTCCTAGGGTTACCTCATATTACTTTGCCAGTGGAAGGTTTTTCCAAGTTCAATTAACCTACAATATATTTTCACTTCTTTCCATGTGTCTACGAATTTGAATTATTACATATTTTTGCTGAACCATGGGTAATATTTCAACACAAAAATTATATTAGGATCAGATTGTTGGGTAATTGTAAAAGGCACTAATAAGCCAATGATTGTATACAATATATAAAGAAATATATTTGGAATTTGGCAGTTTCATAATTGCTTATCGTCTGATAACATGGATTTTAAGTACTGTAATTATTTTAATTCTAATAATCTAAATGAGTGATTATGTCATTATTTTATTCCTTCACATTAGACATTTGTTTGGTGTACAGTGACAGCACCATGAAAATATTCATTATAAGGTTTGCAGAAAGGTATTGATTACTAGTCTACTAATGCATCTGAATGCCTGTATTTTTATAGACACACTAATTACTAGGAATGTAAAGAATCATCAGTACCAAGACAAGGGTACCAGCAAGTGCAGAACAAGGCATGATTTTACATTTATAACACCGATAACATGCTCTCAGTACACCTTGTAAAAGGCTTGTACTAATTAACCCATATAAGGGAAAAAAAATATATTTTACAGGGCAGTGGCTTACACATGACCCATGGGGCCCCGGTGCGAAAATTGATCTGTGGGCCCCCACCCCCCCCCACCCCCCACCTCGCGCTTACTCTGCGCGGGCCGGGGCAGCAACACATGGCGGCGGGCACCTGGTCGCAGGGGTTGCAGGGCTGCGACCGCGGTATGTACGCCACTGCATGCAGATGCACACACACTTAAAGGACCACTACAGACACCCAGATCACATCAGCTCAATGAAGTGGTCTAGGTGTCAGGTCCCTCTAGTTTTAACCCTGCAGCTGAAAGCATAGCCGTTTCAGAGAAACTGTTATGTTTCACTGAGGGTTAATCCAGCCTCTAGTGGCTGTCTCACTGACAGCCGCTAGAGGCGCTTCCGCCATTTTAAGACACTGAACGTCCATAGGAAAGCATTGAGTAATGCTTTCCTATGGGCGGTTTGAATGCGTGCGCGGCTCTTGCCGTGCATGCACACTCGGAGCTGAGAGGCGGAGGGATCCCCAGCGCCATGGAAGTCCGGCGCTGGAGAAAGGTAAGTGCTGAAGACACACACACACACTCTCACGAACAAATGCATACACACTAGCTAACAGATACACACATTTACTGACAAAGACACACTCAGCGGCAGACATACATACACACTCACTTACAAAACATACACTCTCACTGACAAACACACACTCACTAACAGACATCAAACAGACTCACTAACACACACACACACAAACACACTCAGTAACAGACACACACAGTAACACACTCACTGACACTCACTAGCAGACACACACTCTAACACAAACACCAACACTCACACTAACACACACACACACACTAACACACACACACACACTCACACACACACTAACACTCATACACACACTAACACACACACACACACACACACACACACTCACACACACTTACACGTTTTTTGTTTTTTTTTAATTTAATCCCCCAAGCCTCCCTACCTTTTGGAGTGCTGAGGGGATTCCCTGGGGTCCAGTGGTGCTGCTGGGCTCCTGGGTGGGCGGTCACCCGTCGGCCGGTCAGGCTGGCTGGTGCGCGAGGGAGCACTCCCCCCTGAGTGCTTCCTCTTCAGCTCCCTCGCGCGCCGCGTACTGATACCGGCGCCGGAAGATGACATCATCTTCCGGCTCCGGTATCAGTGCGGTGCGCGAGGGAGCTGAAGAGGAAGCACTCAGGGGAGAGTGCTCCCTCGCGCACCAGTCCAGCCTGACCGGCCGCCGGGTGTAAGCAGGGCCAGCCTCGGGCCCCCCAGGAGAAGAGGCTGGCCCAGAGTGTACATACCGGGTCGCAGGGGCGGCCGGGCCCCCTGGTGGGTCGGGCCCGGTCGCAGCCGCGACCCTAGTATGTACGCCACTGTTACAGGGTAAGTAGCCAGGGTCTTGGGAAACCCTAGCGAACTGAGAGGAGGATTTGTGCAGGGGACTATGGAACTACATATCATGTCTTGGTTGGGGATGTACTGGGCTCAGAATAGGTTTGGGGTTTAGGGTCCCTCTGGACTTCCCATATTAGTAGTTGAACAAAAACTAGTAGGCTGTAATCACTGAGCTAAGGGGTTCGGGGACACCTAGCCCACTATTATTGCTTGCTACCATTAAATTACATTCAATTGTGCACAACTGGTTCTTTTTATGTTTTTATTTATTTTTATGCAATTTAGTTTGGTACCTAAGGAAGTCCTGAAAAGGAAGAAATGCGTTGGTTCTGACTTAATATTTGTTTTTAAATTGTTAAAGAAATATTGTGCAATAAATATTTGAAAATCTTACGATGCGTCAAGCTGATGAGCCAGAGGGAGGGTGTCCATTGGTCCCACAACCGGTTGGTTAGCCTCAAGCGGAAGAGGAGAGGCACCTTGAAAGGCTTTTTCTCATCTGAATCTCGTGAGTGCATTTCATCAAGTGTATATGAATTATGTTAAACAGCACTTTACTATTGTATATTATATATCTCTTATAGCTATATTAGAGGGCAGAAGGACGGCCCCCTTTTGTAGCTGCCACTAACACCCTCTTGACATTATAAAGTTTCAAAAACAGTCATATCAGTTGGAATAGTGAAAGAAGGAATGCCAAGTGAGTGGGTTTAAGGGGCAATAACAGCTGGACAGCAGGGAAATGGCCAATATAAGCTGAGGAACAGACTGGTGACACCAACTTATTAACATATTAATGAAGGGGTGAGTGAAGGAAGGTAGATATCAATTGGAGATAAATGGAATGGAAATATTTGTGATGTGAATGGGTGAAAAACATTTTTTGTTTCGATGCGTTAGTTTTGGAATTTAAGTTTGGCCAAAGTTGGGAAATTCCAAGTTCAGAACTATTGCTGACAGAACTAGAAAATTAAATTTAGAAAAAAAAAATGTGTTCTCTTTCAAAATTTGGATGCCCATTATTATGGGTGCTGTTTAGCAGATAGGACCCTAGTTTAGTAGGCTGATCTTGGTCTGGGCTTAAAAAAGCCTGTGTGAAGGTGAAACACGTTAGTGTTCTATACTTTATTTTTTTTATTATTATTTTGGTAATAATTAAAACTAGTTTATCTAATTTGGACCTTCAGGGGTGGCAAGACATATCCATACATATTATTGGCATATTTATTTTTCTAATTCAAAATATTGATCCTTTCAGGGTAATTAAATTATACAGTAAGCATACTCACATGCAGATACAGACAATCTTACTGACACAAGCTCATTGATATACAGGGTCACAGACAATCTTATTGACATAAAAACACAAGTTCACTGATGCACACAGAGAAGCTTACTGGTACACACGAACAAGCTTACTACAGACAAGCTAATGGACACACACACACACATGCTCACTACAGACAAGCTCAATGTCACACACACGCTCACTACAGACAAGCTCACTGACACACACACATGCTCACTAAAGACAAGCTTACTGGAACACACACACACATTTAGTACAGAAAAACTGACACACACACGCTTTCTACAGACAAGCACACTAACACACACAAATATAAGCTTACTGACACACTCACACAATCTCATTCCCTAGCAGACACACAAACACACACACAAGCTCACTCACTAGCAGACACACACACACACACAAGCTCACTCACTAGCAGACACACACACAAGCTTACTCAATAGCAGCCACACACACAAGCTCACTCACTAGCAGCCACACACAATCATTGTCATGGCTGGAGCTTACTTGGCACTGGTAGGTGAATTTGTCATTATCTGGCCTCTTCCTTCCAGGGAGGTCAGCAGCTTGCCTTAGGGGGTGGAGCTTTCTCGCAGGAGGTGGGGCTTGTATTCAGGAGCAGGGCTAAGGTGCAAGGGTGGGCATGGGGCGTCGAATTGCTAAGCATTGTGCAGAGAGACTGACAGGTCTCCCTCCAGCAGCCAGCACCCTAATTGGGGCCGCACCAGCCCCCAGCACCTCCCTCCTTAATCCCTTGGATTGAGACAGGCTGTCTGAGTCCGAGGGGAAAATCATTTAAATCAAATTTGCCTAATTTAGGGCTGTCTGATCAGCCTCAGCCCCCGGGTGCCCCGGCCCACCAGGAAATTTCCCGGTATCCTGGTGGGCCAGTCCGGCCCTGGGTATCTATATTAAACATTGATTTCTTTTTTTATGTGAGCATTGGAGTATAACATTTAATTATGCCAATCCCACTTAAGCATACTAAATTAGGTTGCTCTCTAGTAGACAGCTGAAAGAGCAAAATTAAGAAAAGCACTTTTTCTTAATTTTGCTCTTTCACTTGCTTACTAGATAAATCGCTAATGTGCTATCCTTCTAAAAATTAATGGATGCAAAATATTTTGTAATTTAATAATGGATTGAATTATTCCAAATTAATTTAATTTTGTTTTTCGCTTTGTAAAGAATAAAAAAATGTGGCCGATTCAGAACTAAACGAATTGCACATGTTTAGGCAATATCAACTGGGACAGAGAAATTAAATATTAGAATTATAGCAATAAAAAGTCTCTGGTAGTAATTTGCTAAACAGTGATTTGCAGTGCGTTAACGGTCGTGCAAAACTTTGGCTAATATAGGAAATCTAGAAAGAATATCAACTAGCATTTACTGTAATTTAGTATCATTGCAATATCTGCTAACAATGCAAAATGTGGATGTTTTTTGGCTCATACCTATTATAGGTATTATAGGTATATACTACACAATTTATTTAGGAAATATCATTAATTTAGGAAAGATTATTTTGTACTTAGTTTTAATCTTTCACAAATTTACCTGTTGTTGGTGTTTGTTTGAAAGCCATTTGCAAGGGGAAAAGCCAGTGAATAAAGTAAGGCTCATATGTCCCATTGTAAACATAAAGCACATTCAATGTCTTGCTTGATTCAAGGGTCATATGTTCATCTGCTGCAAAATTCTGCATACATGGAGTGTTTCCATATTTCTGATAAACAAAAAAAATGCAATTTAGTTATTCTAGCAATTTTTCAAAAATAGAAATGTCGAAATTACATTCTTGCAAAGAACATTTATTCAGAGTATACTAATCCTGAGTATTTAAATGATAAAGAGCACAAAAGGCTGACCTGACCAATAGAAATATTGAGGCTATAAATAAAATAAATTTGAAATTATGAGTTTGCTTAGTGCCACAAAAAATAAGCAATTGCTAAAAAAACAAACAAAACAAAAAAAAAACAGAGAAAGGCAAAAAAAATAAAAAATTAGAACACATTTAAAACTTACTAGGCATGTGCATGGGGAAAATTTTCGGTTCGGTTCGGCATTCCAAAATTCTGGACTTCGGCAATTCTGGACTTCGGAACTTCGGAATTTCGGCATTTTGGAATTTCGGGACTTCGGCTCTTCGGGACTTCTCTTGCAGCCGCTTAGCAGATAACTCCCTAATTCCCACAGTATTAGGGAGTTATCTATCAAAAGGCTGAAAGACCTAAATTGGTCTTTCAGCCAAATTTACTAATACTAATTAAGAATTACTTAGTATTAGTAAATGTTGCCCCTACTCGCTATACCGCGAGTAGGGGCATGTCCATTAAACAGTGAGCAGCCTGTGGCCTTAAATTATAATAAAGGGGGGGACCTAATGTCCTCCCCCCTGGCCCCCACCCCTGAGTGGTGCATGGGGGCCCTAAATACCAAATGCACTCCCCCCTGGCCCTCACCCCTGAGCGGTGGGTGGGGGCCCTAAATACTAATAAGGGGGGGACCTAATGTCCTCCCCCTTGGCCCCCACCCCTGAACGGTGAGTGGGGGCCATACATACTAAGGGGGGAACCTAATGTCCTCCCCCCTGGCCCCCACCCCTGAGCGGCGGGTGGGGGCCCTAAAAAAAAAAATTATCCTCCCCTCCCCCTGGTCACCCTAAAAATAACGAGGGGGGTCCATTAACTAAGTACCTGTAAAAAAAAAAAAAAAAGATTACCATTTGATGTTTTCTTTCTTCTAAAATCTTTTTTTTCAGCCCCAAAAAAGTCCAAATAAAAAATCCATAATAACCGACGCACTTATAAAGCCTTGCCCCACCCTGCAATTAGGCTCAGAGCACTCTGATTGGTGGGTTTAAGCCATCCAATCAGATTGCTCTGACAGGTAAATGAAGAGACTGACAGTTAAGTCTCTACATTTACCTGTCACAGCACTCTGATTGGTTAGCTTGAAATCCACCAATCAGAGTGCTCTGTGTCATTTTACACAGCGTGGGAAAGTTCTTTGGAATTTTCCCACGCTGTGTAATTTGACTCATAACACTGATTAGTTACTTAATTGGGGACCTTTTTTTTTTTTTTTTTTTTTAACAGTGAGCAGCCACAGGCTGTTTAATAGACATGCCCCTACTCCCGGTAGGGGCATAATTTACTAATACTAAGTAATCTTTACTTAGTATTAGTAAATTTGGCTGAAAGACCAATTTAGGTCTTTCAGCCTTTTAGTAGATAGCTCTCTAATACCGTGGGAATTAGGGAGTTATCTACTTATTCATTCCTGTCATTACATTGACAGGCTAAGTAACTTACATTTCATATGAATGTATGTTACTTGATTGTTGTAAGTGTTGCAAATGCTTACAGCTGAATCCTGGCTATAAAATATACTTTTTATTTATACTTTTTATTTAAAACTGTATACAGTGTAACATTCTTCATTCTTCCACTGGGTAAATATATTAATTCTTAGGCAATACTGTGCTTCGGAACTTCGGCACTTCAGAACTTCGGTAATTGCGGAACTTTGACAATTCGGCAATTCAGCAATTCATCTATTAGGACATTCGGAAGTACCCGAATGTACGAATTGACCAAAATTTGTCAGAATTTCCATTCGGACCGGAAAGAATTGCACATGTCTAAAAATTACACAAAATGCTTCTAATTCTTTATGTGAATTCTTTTTATTCAATTTGTGGCATGATACGAACTGGATTAATCCAAAATCTACAATCTCCCTCACCTCCACCACAGCATTTTCTATCATGCCTGATATTGGAGAACGAGTTGCTCTTCTGAGTTTCAGCTCCGCAAGTTTGTGTTCTAATGTTCTGCCATATTTCCCTCGCATCTCTTTCTCGATAGTTCTGTACAAATAATTAATATAACATATTACTGCCAGCTCTGTGCTGCAGATAAAGCTAGAGAATATTCAGCAAATAATGTTTTATGGATAGGGTCATTCTTAAAAATCTGGCTATAGATTGCAAGAGACTCTTCAGAACTAAAAGCTAATCAGATTCAGCAAATGTAGCAATTGCATTCCTGGAAATAGCATGCCTCTGGGAATGATGGAAGACCTGCTGGAAGCATACCAGCATTGCAGAAAAAGAAGAAAAATATGTTTCGTGGTTGATGCTGTGTTTTATGGGAACACTTTGGGTTAAAAGAAACTGTCATTTTCATGGTTCATGTCACCACCAAGTTGATTTTTTTTATGGCTGTAAATCAGACTGACTAGACAATTTCATCGTCATGGATACGGAATGTCATTGCACTGTGTGTTAGATTGATTCTAATAATAAGCTTTAGCCACTATGTAAAGGATAGTATAATATTAATATGCCAGTTTTGGCTATTTTATTGTAATGTGATACATGCAGTGGTGTTTTCTGAAGGGGTGCACGTGTATGTGGGGGTCAGTTTCATGGTTATTCAATAAAGTGAAAATTCAAGGTGAATTTAAAATGGATTTCAAATTAAATGGATACTACAGTCACCAAAACAATTTTAGCTTAAAGGAACACTATAGTCACCTAAATTACTTTGGCTAAATAAAGCAGTTTTAGTGTATAGATCATTCCCCTGCAATTTTACTGCTCAATTCACTGTCATTTAGGAGTTAAATCACTTTGTTTCTGTTTATGCAGCCCTAGCCACACCTCCCCTGGCTATGATTGACAGAGCCTGCACGAAAAAAAAAAAAACTGGTTTCACTTTCAAACAGATGTAATTTACCTTAAATAATTGCATCTCAATCTCTAAATTGAACTTTAATCACATACAGAACGCTCTTGCAGGGTCTAGCAAGCTATTAACATAGCAGGGGATAAGAAAATCTTAATTAAACAGAACTTGCAATAAAGAAAGCCTAAATAGGGCTCTCTTTACAGGAAATGTTTATGGAAGGCTGTGCAAGTCACATGCAGGGAGGTGTGACTAGGGTTCATAAACAAAGGGATTTAACTCCTAAATGGCAGAGGATTGAGCAGTGAGGCTGCAGGGGCATGTTCTATACACCAAAACTGCTTAATTAAGCTAAAGTTGTTCAGGTGACTATAGTGTCCCTTTAATGAAGCAGTTTTTGTGTATAAATAGTGCCTCTGCAGTCTGGCTGCTCAATTACCTGCCATTTAGGAGTTAAATCACTTTTGTTTCTGTCCATTGTGCCCTAACCACATCTCCCCTGGCTGTGACTCACAACCTGCATGAAAAAAATGGTTTCATTTTCAATCAGATGTTTTTTTAATTACTACAGAAGTTATTACCTCCTCTTTAAATTAAACTTTAATCACACAAATGAGGGTCCTGTAAGGTCTAGCATGCTATTATAAGTGCAGGAGATAAGAAATTCAAAATTAAACAGACTGTGCAGTAAAGGAAGTTTAAAAATTAGATCTCTCTAAAAGGAATGCTGGGCAAGTCACATGCAGGGAGGTGTATAAACATAGAGATTTAACTCCTAAATGGTAAGGTAAGTGACTGAACAGGTTATTAACCCCTTCAGCTCTGCGGGAGGGGGCCTTGACAAAGAGGGAAGCAATAGTGCCAGGAAAACAAGTTTGTTTTCCTGGCACTAAAGTAAAAGTTGTTTTGCTGAACTGGAAAAATTCTCTAATTCAGCTATGTTTTCAGTTCAGCTACTCTGGCCTTAAATTTGAAATTCACTTTGAAGTCTTACTTTACTAAATAATTATTCTAACAGCAGTTTTAGGCAATTTTAATAAAAATGCTGAAGCACAGACTTCTTAATGATGTACCATGTGGCATATCATGTAATTAGTGCAATCAATAAGTTCACGGTTGTTTGTGTCAAATTTTCAAATGGCAGCTCATTGCAAACGTCCAAAAATCTGCTGTGGTGTTATAAAATTGCAGAAGGAATTAATAAACCTGCTGTGTAAAAACTGCAAGATTTACGAGATCTTTAAGGTAGGTCACAAGTTCATAGGTATTCCTTAGGTTTATACTTTATTCAAAAAGGTAACATATAAACATTCTGTTTTTTTTTTTATGTTGTTAAGTGATACTAAAGTTTAAAGGAACACTATAGTGTCAGGAATACAAACCTGTATTCCTGACACTATAGTCCTGAAGTGGTTGTTTAGGTTTCTGGTCCCTGTCCGATCTCAGTATGGTGATTTTACACACCTTTTCTCCATTTTGCGCCAATCTCGCTGCAGTTGGCCCCACCTACATGGGGGAGATCATCAATCTTGAAAATGTATTGAATCAATGCATCTCTGTGGGAAACGTTCAGCATCTCCATGTGAATGTTTGTGAGTGTGTGTATCAGTGTGTGTGTGTGTATGTCAGTGTGTGTCTGTCAATAAATGTATGTCACTGTATGTGTATCTGAGAGTGTATGCATGTCAGTGTGTGTCTTTCAGTTAAAGTGTGTGTTGGTCTTAAACAGGAAGAGATGTGACCTTGACAAGAAGGGTTGGGGCAAATTTAGATTGTGGGGATGCCAGAGTTTCATCACAAATCCAAAATACACCACTGATGGCAATACAGGCAAACATTATGATCTGATCTGACCTACCAAGAGAAGCCCTATTAAATCCAACAAGTAATTTGTAAAACACTATATCAGAACAGGGTAACCACTAACAGCTTTATTACAATTATATAGTCTGTTTTCTTCTTTAACAGGCTAATAAGCAAGCCTTGAATTGTACACTTATACCATAATGAAGGCACAGGCTTACTTTGAAATTTCTCCTTTGTAATATTTATCAGATTTCAGTAGTTTATCCATCCATATGAACTGTCTTAGCTTCTTTGGAAGCAATCTTCCACTTAGATTTTCACAAACCATTCTCATGTTTTCTGGTTCTAACAAAATAATTTTACAGACTGCATCTCCAAGTACTTCACTTCCAGCACAGCTAATAGGAGGTGGTTCCAGCTCTGGTCCTGGGCTTACTATAAAATAATAAGCAGAAGAAGAATGTTCCAAATGACAGTCAGTCAGCCAGTGTGAATAAAATACAATCAACATTTTATTGTTGCTATGGCTAGATGCTCAAAACAGATTCGGAGACACGATATAGTATGAAGCTGTGAAAAAATAAAGTGCACCTGTCATAAACAAATTGCACGGATGCCATCTATAGAACATTCAGTTTCATCTATACATCGTGGCAGAGAAAATGCTAAATGTACAGCTGAAATTATATTCTCTTTATGCTATTTCTTATTTGGCATTGATAAATCAAACAGGTTTCTGAAGAATCGCCTGTTTAGACAGAGATGGATGCATATTTGTCCATTGCCTTTCCACAAGACCCAGGTTACTATATAATGTGAATAAAATATATGTTAAACAATTAAAGAAACAGGAGATGATAATCGGATTGTGTTTAGTATTACTAGTAATGATATATTAGTGATTATGCAATGAATACGGTATGGAGAAACTAATTAATAAAGGCTATAGCCAGGGTGCTAATCCTCACTGGTACTCCCTCAAATACCAATATAAATAGTAGTGAAATAACAAAGAGAATGCACACCAGAAATCACAAGTAATAACTAACCTGGTTTAATAAACCAATACTAGGTTCAAGCAAAAAATAACAGTAATACATAAAGTGACACAAAAACAGGCACGAAGCATAGATAATAAACAATAATAGTGTACCGAAATTCTCACAAGCCTCATAGGGCAGAAACAGGAATCAAAAATAACCCCCCAACGTTTCGGCACCTCCTAGCTGCCTTTATCAAGTGATTATGCAAATAATGCTGAGTTTCTGTGCCTAAAGTAAACTTTCACTGCTGCAAGAGGATGTAGTACAGCAATGCTCTCTGCTTCAACACTCATTGCATTTGAGGGTTCTGGCCAAGGTTGAAGAATACTAGAAGACGACAGAAAGATAACCAAGCCAGGTAAATAATATCAGAATAGTCATTAAAATCCAAGTAATCAGATAAACCAAATCACTGTAAACACGCCACAGAATCACAGAGCAATGTGCTCCAGGGCTTAAGTGGTTTATTAAGTGACTGGCGCTGGATTGGCATCTTTAATCTTTTCGATGCACCCAGAATATACACATACCCCCATACCCCTCTTTTCTATAGCATAGGGTAAAAAATGTGCCAAACAATAAATGTGTTGAAATTTCAGAATTTTATTTTTCCAATTACTTGCACAATGTTGCTTAAAATGTAAAAACATATTCAGTTAATTTGAAATTTAAGGCCAGAGTAGCTGAACTGAAAGCATAATAGACTCAGCGAATGTTTCCAGTTCGTCTAATTTGACCTTCAATTTCATATTCACTTTCAATTCCGACTTTGGTGAATAACAATGATCAATCATCTCTTTCTGCCGCATTCTACAATACAAGATATCCCACAATTCTACAAGTCTAGTGTATGAAGAGTATAATGGGAAAACAAATATCATACATTTTCTTTTCCACAATTTGTTAGTATACAGAAGACCTCAAGATCTATATCACAAAGAATGTTAACAGGTTATTCAGCATATTCTTATATAGACAAATATGTGCAACCATTTTTTTAAATTAGATTTTCCTTTCAGATTTACACAAATTATGTTTGCAAGAAGAAGATCATTAATCCACTTAATGCAGATGATATTAATATTACAAAGCCTGAAGGGATTAAACCTGTGACATTTTAATGAATTTATTCTATTTAATGATATCCATTACTCTGTAAATGCATGTTTATCTAAGTCATTGTAAAATGTAAATCCCCCTCTCCACAACTAACCAACTTGCTAGGTGTGACATCACCGGTTCAGTTTGTCAATGGCCCTGACAACATGATATGTCACCTATAACAGTACCAAACTCAACGGGGAAGCTTCTATTCCATCAAGCAGACAGGTGATAGCCTGCTGAGTATAACAATGTTGCACAAGATATAAGACACTTTGAGGGCTTGCTGAAGAAAATTAAGCAGTTTCACACATTCCTTTTAAACGTCACCTATATCTGTAGGTAAGATATACTAATTAAAATGACATTTGAAAATGCCATTTCAGTAATGTCTTTCTTTTAATGACATGTAAGAATAAGAAGAAAAGAAAACGAGCAATGCTAAAATAAGTGGTCATACTCTGGGGCTGGAAGTGGCATATGATAATAGGCTGCTTAGTGATTAAGGTTGTAGGCTGACATCTACCTATTAGTGCTTAAAAGAAAAAAAAAATCATATATATATATATATACACACACACACACATCATCTGTCTGTGTTATAATTTTAACATAAATTACAGCAATGGCTTAATTAATAAAATATGTTTGTAGCACTTTTCATGTCCATGCCTGTGATGTTGAGGGATGTGTTGCATATTCTATACTCATTGAGGCCCATCATGAAATATAAGAAGAATGAAAGTAAAATGTATTGTCAGAGAAGAGGGCAAGAGATGAAAGGGTAAATTGACGAGTCCAGCCAGATGGGGCAGTGTAAGATGATTGAATATGTAGACCTCCATACCTTCCTAATGTAGTGATACTAGCAATGTATCCAGGTAGGGTTCAGTAGCAGCTAGCCCTCGAGACTTCCTACTTGTCTTCCTATACACAACGCAAGAAAACTATTAGGGAAACTTGAGGGAAATGCATAGGACCGACTTTGTTTTATTTTATTTTTACTGTTTTAACCCCTTAAGGACTGAGCCAAATGTACACGTTGTGAACAAAACAAAACGTAAACAAAATCTGGCATTTGCGCTATATGTCTGTCCAACCGTAATTCACCTCTTTCATATTAAATGCACCCCCTTATTATATATTATTTTATTCAGGGGAAAAAGGGCTTTTGTTTAACATCAAATATTTAGCTATGAAAAATTACTTAATATGAAAAAATTGAAGAAAATAAGATTTTTTTTATTTTTTTAGTTCTACATGACATTTTAACTGTCAATGTCATAATACTGTTTGCTTTTATTGAAATAAAATACACATATTATTTGATTTCCAGCCAGCAGGGGGACTAACTGTCATTACATAACTGTCTCAGCCAGCTAACACGGCCATGTGATTGTGAGGTCCTCGCCCCCAGGAGGACGGACGTGCCGCGGGGGGCTCCCTGGGAGTCCCCGCAACCGCAATCGCCAGCGTGGGATCGCCGGCGACCGGGTAAGTTAAAAAAAAATGGAGGGTGTACTATTACGCCCGGCGGCGTTTAGAGCCGCTTAAAACAGGGCGTAATAGTACGCCCTCCGGTCTTAAAGGGTTAATAAACATTTTTGCCATGCTTACCTGCCTTGCTGAAGTCCCTTTCTGAAATGAAAGATCATAGAAGGAACTGTAAACATGCCCCCCAACAAGGATCGGGAAGGCACCTATTGAGCACTAACTTTACACTTTATCCTGTCAGAGCAATAATTAAACAATGTCTTTAGTATTTTTGTACATACACACTATTATTTATGTTCTGTGTTTATGTTAAACATTTAACCTCTTAAGGACGGAGGCAATTGTACATATTCTAATCAAAACAAAACCTGGAATTTGATTATGTCTATTCAACCATCATTTACCTCTTTCATATTAGTTGCATCAACACTTATTATATATAATTTTGTTCAGGACAAAACAGGGCTTTCATTTCACAGCAAATATTTATGTATGAAACATAATTTAATATGAATACATTCTAAATAAGTGTAAGAAATTGAGATTTTTTTTTAAATTCTGCATGGCATTTTAACTGTGAATGTCATAATACCGTAACTCTTTACTGCAATAAAAATTACACATATTTGTGTTCAGCAATGTCTCATGAGCACAACAGTCCCCCTATGTACAGGTTTTATGGGGTTTGGGAATAATAGAGGGTCAAATATAGCATGTTCCATTTCAGTTTACACACATTTAAATTTAACAGACTGGCTCTGTTACATTTGAGAACGTATGGTAGCCCAGGAAAGCAAATTACCCCTGTCATGGCATACCATTTGCAAAAATAGACAACCCAATATATTGCAAATGGGGTGTGTCCAGTCTTTTTTAGTAGCCACTTAGTCACAAACACTGGCTAATGTTAGCGTTCATATTTGTTTGTGTGTAAAAACTGGAAAAAAAACCAATATGAAAACTAAATTTGGCCAGTGTTTGTGACTGCTAGAAGATGCTACAAAAAAGACTACACATACCCCATATGTAATACCTTGGATTGTCTACTTTTGCAAATTATATGCCATAATGGAGGTAATTCTCATTCCTGGGCTACCAGATGGTCTCAAAAGCAACATAACCATTCTGGCAAATATCAATGTGATAAAAAATGAAATGGGCAAGCCTTATATCTGACTCTATATTTAACTTTCGAAAACACCATAAAATCTGTACATGGGAGGTACTGTTATTAGTGTTTCAAAACTATAAAACATATCACAACAATTATATTGCCAGTGAAAGTGCCTTGTGTGTATGAAAATTTAAAAACCTGCACTTTTACTGATGATTTTATAATTGTGATATGTTTTACTGTCCTGAAACATTAATATTTGTGTTCAATGAAGTCTCCCGAGTTCAACAGGACCCCCAATGGTGTCTTGGAAAGTTACAGGGTAAAATCTAGGTTTGGAAAAGAAATGAAAGAAAGGTCTCGAAATGGGATGATTTTCCAACTGGAGGGCCTAACCATAAATATATTAACCAAAAAGAATGGTCCCAAACTTAAAAAAGAGAGGAACCTGAAATGTTGGCATATCCTTTGAAGAATAGTGTATATATTATTTTATAAAAGGACCATAAATCTAAGTATACAAACGAGAATAATATGTTTATATACAACGAATTGGATTGTGTCACAGTGGTGCCTTATCTTTATGAACAATACGATCAGGCTGGGTCAAAATCTCCTAGGCTATGTATTTTTATACTAGTATGTTTACTTCTGATTTAATTGGTATGTAGGGATCTTATATCCCGAGATATTAGGAGTGGCATTTTCTCTACTTAGTACTTAACCCCTTAATATACCTGTGGAACCTTTGCTAAGTGGGGTAATAAATATATTAGTGGTATCTTGGCCGGCTGTATCAATATTCTTAATCCTATTCCTACTCACATCTGGTAAAATCTACATTGACCTTTATTACGCCTTGATACTCTATTGTTTATTTTCACCGCCTATCTAGCTCAATCTAATACTGTCACTGTTCTTGGCTACAATCATATACGCAATGTTATTCTGATGTAGCATATCAAGTAGATATTTTTTAATTTCCACGTTATAAACAGCTAGCTTCAACAGGGCTTTTTCTACTTTGATTCTTTAACCAATTTCTAGTATTTTCCCTTTGAAGCATTTGGTTAAAAATAATCCTATCTCGTTAGGCATTTAGTTGACATTCCAACTCACATATGTCCAAGCACTAAATAAAGGAGATTTCCAAATAATAATTGCAATGGCTATGTGTAAGTACTGTATTAATATAGTCTTATACTCCATTTTATCTTGTGTGACACAATCCAATTTGTAGTATGTAAATATATTTTTCTCATTTGTATACTCAGATTTAAGGTCCTGTTATAAAATATATACGCTATCCTTCAAGGGATATTCCAACATTTCAGGTTCATCTCTTTTTTTAGTTTGGGACCATTCTTTTGGAGTAAAATGTAGGTCTTGCAAACTAAATTCTCTAGACTTTCTGCCTGGGTTGTCAGGCAGATTCCTCAAATTGTAATCAATAAATTTACTTATGTTGAAATATTACATAAATATATACGCAGAATTTATATATATATATATATATATATATATATATATATATATATATATAAATTCTGCGAATATATTTATGTAATATTTTGACATAATTAAGTAAATTTATTGATGCATATTCACCGGACATGTCACCCATTGAGTATGTTTGGGATGCTCTGGATCGGCGTATACAACAGCGTGTTTCAGGTCCTGCCAATATCCAGCAACTTCGCACAGGCATTGAAGAGGAGTGGACCAACATTCCACAGGCCACAATCAACAACCTAATTAACTCTATGTGAAGTAGATGTGTTGCACTGTGTGAGGCAAATGGTGGTCACACCAGATACTGCCTGGTTTTCGGCCCCTTCCCCCAATACAGTAAAACTGCACATTTTAGAGTGGCCTTTTATTGTGGCCAGCCTAAGGCACACCTGTGAAAACGTCTTAGATCTTTAAGTTCAGCTCATGAAAAATGGGGGCAAAAACAAAAGTGTTGCGTTTATAATTTTGTTCAGTGTATATATATTAATATTAAAATACACTTAGAATTATGTGCATATAAAAGTACTTAGTTCATATATATATATATTTATATATATGATCTAAGTACTTATGTGTGTATATATATATATGTATGATCTGTGTACTTTTATTTACGTTATAAACTTTTATTTAACTTTATAAAACTTTGCAGGCATTAGGGGGACTGCCTGACATCCCAGGCACTTCCCCAGCAGGCACTGCACAGGCCTGCTATTCCCACTATGTGATCGCAGGGTATATATATTTTTGCACCATTTAGGTTCACATATCAAGTGCGAAGAAGTAACCAATAGAGGGAAAAAGAAGTGGAGCAGTGTAAAATCTATATATTGTATATATTTATTAAATATATACATACATATTTTTTATTGCTCCTCCTTTTTTCCATCTGTTGGTCACTTTTCACTTTATCTGTGAATAAAATCTTAGATAGGGGGAGTCTGACTCTCTAGGAAGATGGTAACTTAATGCAAAATACAGCAGAATCTCAAAATCCTCATCAACCTGCCCCTCACCTTGCCGGCTGAACCATGCTGCACCCTTTGTGCATCCTAAAAGATGGGAGGAGACCGCAAGACTGTCACGGTAATATACCCCAACACGCAGGAATAGTTCACAGTCAAGAGACAAGAAACAGAGTTCGTCTTACCGGACCTTAGAATGGCCGGACTAGGACGAGAGAAAGACAGAGTCAGAACAAGCCGAGGACAAGGGAACTGAGAGACAGCGTAACGTAGAACAAGCCGAGGACTGGTACACAGAGGACTAAACAGCGGATAAGCAAGCAAGGATAAGGAGAGAGCGGAGTCAGGAACAAAGCCAAGGTCAAGCACCAAAAAACCAACTGAACGATACAAGCACTAAAGGGAACTGGACAGAAACCACGATAGGGCAAAGAGCAAGGGAAACAGGTGAGTATAAATACCCTTAAGGTTCACTTTGATTGGCCCCTGTCATATCCACGCCCCCAAAACGTGAGTGTATGGGGAATGTGGCCTGACAGGGGCCAATGGGAGACTGATTCTAATTTAGTCTCCCACTGTCCCTTTAAGAGCGCGCCCGAGGCGCGCGGCGCGCTCTTAGTGTCAGGCGGGACATGTGACCGCTTCTCGCGGTCACTGCCCTCCTGACTGATCCCATCGTTGGCTGAGCCGCGCGCGGCTCGTGCAGGAGCAGGACCGCGCGCGGCGAGAAGGGAGGACCCCGGCCGGCCCCTGGAGAGGGTAAGTACCGCTACAGTACCCCCCCCTGAAGACACGCCCACCGGGCGGGGAGGAGCAGGCCTGGCAGGAAAACGAGCGTGGAAAGAACGCACAAGGCGAGGAGCGTGAACAGCGTCAGCGGAAATCCAACTGCGTTCCTCAGGCCCATAGCCCTTCCAATGTACCAGATATTGGAGGCGACCCCGAAGCAAGCGAGAGTCAATTACAGCTGCCACCTCAAACTCCTCATGGCCCTCCACCGAAACCGGAGGAGGAGGGGGGACATGCCGAGTAAAACGGTTGCACAGGAGGGGTTTTAACAAGGAGGTATGAAACACGTTAGGAATGCGTAAATTTTTTGGAAGATCCAATGCATACGAGACAGGATTAACCACATGCAAGATACGAAAAGGGCCAATAAAACGAGGGGCCAACTTCATAGAAGGCACACGAAGACGAATATTGCGAGTAGAAAGCCAAACCCGGTCTCCCACAGCATAGGATGGAGCCGCCCTGCGATGCTTGTCAGCGTGAATCTTCTGGCGAGCAGCTGAGGCCACCAAAGAACACTGAACCTGCTCCCAAGTATTACGTAGACTAGCCAAATGTTCGTCCAGAGCTGGCATGCCCTGTAAGGAGAATGCAGCTGGAAGAACCACGGGATGCCGGCCATAAACAACGTAAAAAGGGCTGTTACCGGAGGATTCATGAGCAGCATTATTACGAGCAAGCTCAGCCCAAGGAAGCAGGTCAGCCCAATTGTTCTGATGGTGGGACACGAAACAGCGAAGATACTGCTCCAGAGATTGGTTGGCACGTTCAGCAGCTCCATTAGACTGGGGGTGGTAGGCTGAAGAAAACGAGAGGGAGATACCCATCTCTGCACAAAACGCTCTCCAGAATCTGGAAATAAACTGGCTACCCCTATCGGACACGATCGAAGTGGGAATACCATGCAACCGAAACACCTCCCCGGCAAAGATAGAGGCAAGTTCCTTGGATGATGGCAATTTCAGAAGAGACACAAAATGAGCCATCTTAGAAAAACGATCCACAATCATCAGGATGACAGTTTTACCATTAGAGGGAGGTAATTCAACAATAAAATCCATGGATATATTGGACCATGGCCTCTCGGGTATGGGCAGCGGATGCAACAACCCACAAGGAACTCTGTGGGAGGACTTCATACTGGCACAAGTGCTACAGGCATTAACGTAATCGGTGACGTCCTTGCGCAAGGAAGCCCACCAGAAATATCTAGAAACTGCTGAGGCTGTCTTAGAAATACCAGGGTGTCCAGCAGTTCTAGTGTCATGATATAATGACAAGATGTCTCGTCTCTCTGGTATATCAACGAATAGCTTATCAGCAGGCCTCTCCTCAGGAGCCAAGTTTTGTTTAGCCTGAATAGTTTGTAATAGAGAAGACGAAATAGAAAGAACAGTAGTCGCTATTATTCTGTCAGGCGGAATGACAGGGGTAACATCGACCTCGAGTTTGTCAGTAGTTTCGAATTGTCTGGACAGAGCGTCAGCTTTAGTATTACGATCACCCGGTCTGTAAGTGATTATGTAATTAAAACGAGACAAAAAGAGAGACCACCTGGCCTGCCTAGAAGACAATCTTTTTGCTTCACTAAGGTATGAGAGGTTTTTGTGATCCGTTAAAATGAGGATAGGATCCCTGGTACCCTCTAGCAGATGTCTCCACTCCTTGAGCGCCAAAATGATAGCAAGGAGTTCACGATTGCCTACATCATAATTCCTCTCTGCTTTGGACATCTGTCTGGAAAAGAAGCCACAAGGGTGTAACGGCTTTTCAGGTGAATCTCTTTGAGACAAGATAGCACCTACCCCTATCTCAGAAGCATCAACCTCAAGAATAAAGGGCAGTGAAGGGACAGGATGCTGTAAAACAGGAGCAGAGGCAAATGTAGCTTTCAAGAATTCAAAGGCCTCGAGTGCTTCTGGTTTCCAGACACGAGTATTACCATCCTTCTTGGTCATTCTTGTTATAGGCGCTACAATGGCAGAAAATCCTTTAATAAAACGCCTATAATAATTAGAGAACCCCAGAAAACGCTGAATGGCTTTCAAACCCTGGGGCAGAGGCCATTCCACAATGGCAGACAGTTTCTTGGGATCCATACGAAAACCCTTGGCAGAGATTATATAACCCAAGAATTGGACTTCAGATTGATCAAATGAACATTTTTCGAGTTTGCAATAGAGACCGTTAACCAGAAGAGTTCTCAACACTAATTTAACATGCATGTGATGAGTCTGTAAATCATTAGAATAAATTAATATGTCGTCCAAGTATACTATAACGAATGTATGTATAAATTGACGTAGGACATCATTAATAAATTCTTGAAAAACTGCTGGGGCGTTACAAAGACCAAAGGGCATCACAGTGTACTCGTAGTGGCCACTCCTAGTATTGAAAGCAGTCTTCCACTCGTGATCCTTTTTGATACGTATGAGGTTGTAAGCACCCCTAAGGTCCAATTTAGTAAAAACTGTGGCCTGTTTAAGCCTATCAAAAAGTTCAGTGATCAAAGGTATGGGGTACGCATTTTTGACGGTGATTTTATTAAGGCCCCTATAGTCAATACAAGGCCTTAATTCGCCATCTTTCTTAGACACAAAGAAGAACCCAGCCCCTGCCGGGGAAGAGGATCTTCTTATAAATCCCTTCTCTAGAGATTCCTTGATATATTCCTCCATAACCAGATTCTCCTGAGGAGATAAAGGATATATTCTCCCTTTGGGAGGCATCGTACCAGGTAATAAATCAATTGCACAATCGTAAGGCCTGTGAGGTGGCAATCTTTCAGCCTCCCTTTTATCAAAAACAGATTTAAGAGACAGGTACTGAGAGGGTATGGCCGTAGGCACGGGAGGAATATGAGTAGAATTCAAAGGGGTGACTTTAACAACACAAGACTCTTGGCAAGAATCACTCCAAGAAACTACTTGTCCTGACTCCCAATCAATGGTGGGATTATGAGTACGTAACCAAGGATACCCTAACACGAGGTGAGAGGAAGGAGAAGTAATGATCTGAAACCGAATGGTCTCAGAGTGTAACACCCCTGTAGACATATGTAGGGGAACAGTCTCATGTGTGATAATTGGAGAGCATAATGGTCTACCACGGCCAAGGGTGTCTCCTTCTCTCTGGTGGGTATGTTATTCTCCTTGACAAAACTGGAATCGATAAAGTTTTCGGCCGCTCCGGAATCAACCAGGGCTAGTATATTCCCTGCTATGCAGTCACTATCAAGGTGCAGGGAAACAGGAAGAAGTAACTTATTAAGAGGCAAATGTGAGGACTGTGATGTCACACCCAAGGCCAGTCCTCTATACGGTCTTAGGTGCGATAGTTTCCCGGACGCACGGGACATTCTTGTCTCATATGACCCCTCCTACCACAATAAAGACAAAGTCCCTCCTTTCTCCTATAAAGCTTTTCAGCGTCAGTAAGTTTAGCAACCCCTAACTGCATAGGTTCCTCCTCAGAACCCTTAGATCTCTCGGGAATCTCAGCTCTAGGGGAGTTAAAGGGAACAAAATGTCTATTTCTGGACCTGGTATATAACCTGTCACGGATCCTGTTATCTATATCGATAAGATAGTCAATCAGGTCCTCCAGGGGTACAGGGAGGTCCTTAGCTGCTACCTCATCTAAGATAGTATCAGACAGACCTTCCATAAAGGCAGTAGTAAGGCCATTATTAGTCCAATCTACCTGTGAGGCAAGGGTCCGGAACTGAATAGCATAATCAGCTACAGATTAAGATCCTTGCTTTATTCTCATTAATGCCCTGGCGGCATTTTTTGACCTTTTAGTCGTATCAAATGTTCTACGGAACGCTGTGAGGAAGCTATTGAAGTCGTGTACCATAGGCCCATTAGCCTCCCAAATAGGATTTGCCCATTCTAGTGCCTTATCCGTAAGCTGGTGCATAAGAAAACCCACCTTAGATCTGTCAGTGGGAAATGAACGTGGGTACATTTCGAAGTGGAATTCCACTTGATTAAGGAATCCCCTACATGTCTTAGCGTCCCCTCCATACCTAGGTGGCGGGGTTAGATGTGCAGAAGCATTAGACATATTAGCTGTGTCCGGTATAGGGTTTACAGGAGGCGTAGGTACAGGTACCGGAACAGATCTGGATAACAGTGTCTGGATGGCTTGAGCCATTTGATCCATACGGTGATCCTGTTCTGCGAATCTAGCCTCATGAGTGGCCATCTGTTGACCTAAACCTGCGGGGTCCATGGCCCTATCGTAATGTCACGGTAATATACCCCAACACGCAGGAATAGTTCACAGTCAAGAGACAAGAAACAGAGTTCGTCTTACCGGACCTTAGAATGGCCGGACTAGGACGAGAGAAAGACAGAGTCAGAACAAGCCGAGGACAAGGGAACTGAGAGACAGCGTAACGTAGAACAAGCCGAGGACTGGTACACAGAGGACTAAACAGCGGATAAGCAAGCAAGGATAAGGAGAGAGCGGAGTCAGGAACAAAGCCAAGGTCAAGCACCAAAAAAACAACTGAACGATACAAGCACTAAAGGGAACTGGACAGAAACCACGATAGGGCAAAGAGCAAGGGAAACAGGTGAGTATAAATACCCTTAAGGTTCACTTTGATTGGCCCCTGTCATATCCACGCCCCCAAAACGTGAGTGTATGGGGAATGTGGCCTGACAGGGGCCAATGGGAGACTGATTCTAATTTAGTCTCCCACTGTCCCTTTAAGAGCGCGCCCGAGGCGCGCGGCGCGCTCTTAGTGTCAGGCGGGACATGTGACCGCTTCTCGCGGTCACTGCCCTCCTGACTGATCCCATCGTTGGCTGAGCCGCACGCGGCTCGTGCAGGAGCAGGACCGCGCGCGGCGAGAAGGGAGGACCCCGGCCGGCCCCTGGAGAGGGTAAGTACCGCTACAAAGACTAAACCATCGATTGTGGAGTCTATACTTCGAGCAAGTACGGATACGGCCAAGACGCCTACACAAGGCGCAACATCTTCAGACTCCAACTCGGAGAGGAGCTACACAATCCATGCCGAGAACCCTGATGCCCCACGTACCAGGAGAGTTATAAGGGGATTCCTCAGTGAATTTCAAGTGCATGTGGCAGCCGAATTTCAAAAACATATTCAACCTCTTAACGAAGTCCTCACTCACTTAGCAATGTGCATGCATGAAGTGGAAACCAAAATGGAGGACACCATTACCGTTGATGACAACCATGATGTCGTCATCCAAGATGTTAAAGATCAAATTAGAAGTCTTGAGAGGGCACAGGAAGATTTAACCAACGGTCTAGCCGGAATAACACACAGACTCGAGGCCTACCAGAATCCATATCAGTGAAACATCTGCAGACTACACTGACAGAATCCTTTCAGAGATTACCTGACCTGCTCATGGACTGAGCACACCGAGCATTGCACTCCCCTATAACCAACTCCACGCTGCCACGTGATGTGACAGTGCAGATGCACTATTTCCACATTAATGAAGTCTCACGGCAGCTGCCAGGGACACCCAGCTCCAAATTGATGGAACTCTAGTGCAACTGTATCAGGACTTGGTGGCCAGCACAATGCATAAAAGGAGTGAACTGTGCCCACTCACACAACTTCTTGTACAACAAAACCTACGATACAACCGTGGGCACCTCTTCAGACTGAGTGTCAGAAATAACAATAAATTCTATGTATTGACACAGCTTTTCCAGCCTTCCTGGAAAAATTAGCTTATCGCCGGATACCATGCCACTTCGACAGAGGCCTAAACGACAGGACCCTCTTACGCCACTGTGGAAACATTTGATGTCTCAAAGAAGCAGAGACGCTGATCCAGACTCACTCTATGATGGCACACCCTTCTCCTCACAGTCAACCTGAGGTTTGAAACGGTTGCTGAGGTTTGACGCTTGCTGAGTCCATCATAGCCACTTGCCTAACGGACCCTCTGTAATCACCCGGTTTACTCATGGATACTCTACACACACATATGTTGTTAGGTTATTTTTTCTCTTTTTTTTTTTTCCTCTTTTTTGTGCTTGTCTGTGTGGTGGCATGTTGATATAGGTTACTTTTACATACATTAGTTGTTTTACGCTTGAAGCACTAAGTGTGCAACCAAACAGAAACTAGAATACTAGAACTAGAAACAGAAACTAGAATAGGGCAATGAGTAAGGGCCTAAACAGGCTTTTAGTAGGTCCACATGTGTTCTGATAGGCCCCTTAAGGGCTGGCATGAGGTCATGAATTTCTAATCTATTTAAGGAAGCGTCCTTTAAGAAGGCAGCATCAGAACGTCTGTCTGCAGAGATCAGCGGCTTGGCGCCAGCGAATGCAGATGAGCTATTATATTTCTCCATACAGGTTTCCAGTAGAGGGAAGCTGATGGGCATGGATATGCCAAATCGGGGAGCATGGACATCAAAGTGAGGGACCCAACTATGTTCTTCAGGACCATACCCCTAGTAAATCAACATTTAGTGGCTCTCACCCAGCCGTCAAACTTTTTTTTCATATGAAGTATATTTTTCTTGTATAACAGCTGGAACTCGGAATCAAACTAAATAGTTATGTGCATTGTACATATTCAGAGTTTGGGATTTTAAAAATCTGGTTGAATTGTAATTTGGGAGAAATCAAATGCAAACATATATGTTATACTATTTATTCTGGCTTGTTAACATTCTGGTAAATGTTGAGTGTTAAGTAATTATTACGGTTATAAAATCCATCATGCTTCAATACTTTTTTTTTTAATGGAATAATATATGCAAGCTCTTTAGGAGTAAGTGGAATGAGCCCATCACTGCTATGCAGTGATTATGATCACTCAGAAATACACACAATTAAATGCTTATGAATCCTCAATGGAGGTATTAAACAAAATGAGCTTAAACGCGAAATATATGATGTAAAATACTATATTGCAATGGTATTTTTAGATTTATTAGGAACTGTTTTAACCTAGAAAAAAAAAGTTACTAGTATTGATCGTGATGGCAGACGTTATGAGATAGTGTCTCAAAAGAACTGTTGCTCCAGAATTTATTGAAAAATACAGCGTGCTAGTTATGTATGCATACAGTTACAACACATCATGGTGAACTCTGATGATGTCTGTGTTAGCCCTGTACCAATCTACATAAAGAACTGACATCAACAGAGATTGAGAATGGTGGAACCCAGGGGACCTTTGTGTGTGAATAGTGAGTGTGAATCATCAGTGCCGAATCCTGTATGTTAATCAGCCCCCGTTTTGGCTGCCAATGTCAGCGGCTAAAATTGGTACACGCAATTAACTCCTTCTGGGTTCAAATGACAGGATTTTTGTGACATAAGAAGAATTGCTATTCACTTGTCATGAACTGGTTAAGCATGAGATTTTATTACATATCACTTAAGCTTGTTGCTTTCACGTGGGAAAGGAGACACAAAAAATAGTAAACGCATTCAAGCAATCTGAATCAATAACACATTTAAAATAATTTGCTACTGTACTAAAAAAAATAGTGTTAAAATTGATTGGGCAAAAAAAACAAAAACCACAAAAATATGTTCCAGTATATATTCCTGTTAGACATACAATGTCTGGGAGCTGATGATCTCACTGTCAGGACAGTTAATAAAGGCTACAGCACATGGCTAGGAGCAAATCAGGGATTTGACATTTTTGCAGTGTCTTGCAAAATGCAAACCCATGTTTTGCAAGTATCTCATGCCCCCTGCTGTGCAATCTTGTTCTGACAATTCTTTAAATGATGGAAGGGTTTCTAACGTGTATTTTCACCTAATATCATTTTACTGGTTTTCATTTTTTATGCAAAATCTAAAATATATATTTTATTTATAAATATAATTCTTTTTTTTTTTTATGTTACAATGTTCCTATAGATATTTTAGTAACACGTCTTTACTCCCCACAGAGGAACAAGGGGAAGGGGATCTCAACCCCAACAAAATAAGGTGCCTCCCTTAAAAGGGATCTCCACACATATATTAAACTCCTCAGAAATGTAATTACTCAATAAACGTCTCAGTTTTGCTCCCGTTAAAAATCCAAATAATCTTAGATCTATTCAAAGATTTTAATAATTTTATTAGAAAATTGACACTTACTAGGTCCTTCAACATCAAGGAGGCCAATAGTGTGAATCACTGCCCTGGCTTCCTTAACAATCCACAGAATAAAATTATGTTTAAGAATTTAATGATGCTCTTAAATGAGCAACATGAGTCTAATATAGAGATTGATGCTATGGAAGTGCTGAATGCCAATGTGACTACTGGTTTGAAACCCCCTTCCACTTATTATCCAGTTGCTGATAATGGAAGTTTTATACCCATATTCTATGAGTTAGTGATGAAAGATTTTAAGAAACTGGACTGTAATAGGAGCACTAACCATAGGACATCCATCCCCATAAAAACCTGACTCAATCTGAAATGGGAGCTCTAAGAGAACTCAAAAGTAACCGAAACATTATTATAAAAGGAGCGGACAAGGGTGGAGGGATTGTGAATAGAGAAGATTATTTGGAGGAAGCTTACCATATCTTGGGTGATAAGGCTTATTGCAAAACTCTTAACAGCAACCCTACGATTCAATTCACTAAAGAACCATGTTTATTGGTAGAGACTATGTATGACAGGGGGTGTATTGAAAAAAACGGAGAAAGGATTTCTATTATCTAGTACTGGGGATGTACCGATCTTTTACTATCTCTCTAAGATTCATAAGTCCCTTACTAATCCCCCTGGACAACTAATCATCTCATCAATTGGTTCACTAACAGCAACTCTATCTAAATAGGTGGATTTTCACCTTCAGAAGTTTGTGATCAATCTTTCTTCATATATCAAAGACACGGGTCATGTCTTATCTTTGATGCAGGAGATCAGTTGGAAAGAAAATTATTGTTGGATAACAATTGATGTCATGGTACTTTACTCTAATATAGACCACAATTTAGGGCTCAAGGCCCTTGAATATTTTCTTTTTGCTGATCCACTACTCCCTCAAAGTCAGGTGGAGGCCCTGCGAGATAGTGTCTCCTTCATTTTAACTCATAATTATTTCAATTTTAATGGACAATTTGATCTACAAATAAAAGGCAATGCAATGGGGGCAAATTTTGCTCCTTCCTATGCAAACCTTTTTATGGGATTTTGGGAACACACTCATGTTCTAAATAATCTACGGTGGAGGGAACACATAGTTTTTTATAGACCCTTTTATTGACAATATACTCGTCATTTGGAAAGGTGATTATGGTGACATAGATAACGTTGTCACTAACCTCAATACCAACAATTGGGGGCTCTCCTTCACTAGTAAAAAGAACAAACTGGAAATTGAATGTCTTGATCTTATATTATGTGGAAAACCAGGGCACATACTAACCAAAACCTTCAAAAAGCCAGTTGATGTTAATGGATTCCTACATTCCACAAGTGGAGATCATCCAACCCAATAATATGCCCTTTGGGCAATTTGTGAAGTTACGTTGAAACTGTACCTTAATGGAAGATTTTGAGGAAGAATCACTTGATCTATGTCAATGCTTTCTTGATAAAGAGTTTGACCCATATTTACCATGCTTACAACAGAGCTAGAAATATCAATAGAAGTTCCCTTTTTGACCTATCCATCAAGATTCACCACTCACCTTAATCTATTATGTGTCCCCCATCATCGGAGTTACACGAGTTGATTATATCCCTATTGGAAAAACAGCCTTCAAAACCGAAAAAGATACATAATAAATTCAACATCAGCACCACGGACATTTTTGAGAACAAAGGTCCCATCTTCACCACAGTATTCAATAATGCATACGATCACATCATTCAGATTCTATACAAACATTGGCCTATCCTGCGTTTAGATCCTTGGTTACATTTTAGTATATCTATGGAACCCAGAGTCACTTTTAGAAAAATTATGAATTTGAAAAATACATTAGCCCCCTCTAAACGTACAGCTGCATAACCTACTAATCAATCAACACACCATAAAATAGGCAATTTCAGATGTGGTTCTACACGCTGCCTCACTTGCCAATTTATTTGTCATGGGAGATCTGAGTTTGGTCCCTCACTAAGTTACCGCGAATTTATAATGAATTCTAGGATTTTGTGTAATTCTTCTTTTGTGGTTTACCTCCTCACATGCACATGTGGTCTCCTATATGTAGGACAAACCACTAGAACACTTAAAACTAGAGTTAGAGAACACGGATGGGCGACCATGCATAATGATAAAAAATCCCCAGCAGCCAGGCATTTCCAGGCAGTACACAACAGTGATCCAAAACATATTTCAGTGATGGGGATTCAATTAATCTCTGAGAAGAACAATGTGAAATAGGAAAAAGGCCCTTATTACTGCGGAAACAAATTGGATTTTAAAATTAAATACACTTAACCCCCATGGGCTGAATGAGGAGTTCGAACAGATTATCTAGTTTTATGAACATACCCTCTTTTCTCTCATTTTAGTACAATGATTTTACAGGATGTTTTTTCATATATGCTTATGTTGTGTATTGTAGCCCTTAGGTGGATTTGTTTGTTCTTACAACTTGAATAGTGGTCCATATTATATAGTATGGTGATGACATGCTTAGGCGTTTATTAATTATGTGAGAATAAAAGATAAAAGTGTAACAGAATAAAACTAACCAGCTCAACACTTTTTCACATAAATTAATTTGAATGTCTGATGGTAAGACTACTTTTATAGAGATGATGTATATTTACATCTGAAAAATAATGTTTTGTTTCTTTTTGCTGTTTAAGTGAGAATTGCTTGCCTTTGATGATCAATGTATATTTGTATTTGAAAAATAATGTCTTGTTACATTAAGTTGTTTAATTGACAATTGCTTTCCTTTGATGATCAATATTGTAGTATATCCTTAGATCCATTTTGTCTCTTATGAAGGATTTATTGCAAATTAATGATTGTTCCTTTAAGGAACGGTTTCTCACTCATTATGATGTCATTTTTAATTTAATGGACACTCCTAAGTTACGGTATTTATACCGAACACATACCCGATGAACATTAGTCTTGAGAAAGTCTTTACCTAAGACGAAATGCGTAGACAATCATTTCATCGCATATTTTGCACTCATCCTCCATCACGATCTTTTGAATTTGGTTAACCTTCCCTTGTAGTGGAATTACCAGCCGAAGTTAGCAGATACACTTACCATTTAGCGGGTTGATCGGTGTGCTCCCTTAGCCTGGCGTGTGGTGTGGTGAACAAGGTAACGTTTATTCCGACTTGGGAGTCCTCGTGCAGCAAGCTTAGCCTTGTCATATCAGCCGGGTGGGTTTCAGTGCTCCATGTCCCTTTAATTTGACGGTTTCATATATCTTTTTTATTACTTATGATAACGGACTATTTGTTGGTTCTATTTTTAGACTTGTGATTACTCCAGTGAAGGGGCCCCTCACTAGAGATATACATATATATGTTTTACCAACTATAGGGACTCTTTTGAATATATTTTTTATGTATGTTTTATATTTTATGTATCAACTTATTATTATTTATGCCATTTTGATTGATGTTCCTATATACGTCATTTTATTTTTAACGTCTCATGGGGTTTTCATGAGCTGTAAGCCATAATAATCGCACTTATGACAAATCACGGCTTGAACTATCTAGCTTTGCATGTAATACGTTTATCTCATATATTAGTTTCCCCTTTTACGTTGCATTACTGAAATAAATGAAGTTTTAAACAATATTCAAATTTTTCGAGTTTCACCTGTATTATATTTGTAGCATTTGATGTACTGTATCTCATTGATCTATCTTAACGTTGCTGGAGTACATTTTGAGTATTTTATTGGAGTGCTCACACATCTATACCTTTTATGTTTTATATATTGATTAGTCACTCAAATTCGTTGTGAAGCAGCCCTTTTAATAGTGATATCCTAATCTTTCCTTATTCAGTTACCTATTGTGTTTTTATCCATTTTTAATAACACGTCTTTACTTACATTACTGCTTTCTTGCACTTAAAACTTGAGGTTTATCTTCTACTTTTCAAATTGTAGTAAATTAAAATCTGAATGGCAAGATTTAGTTTAAAATAGCAAAGCTGTGTCTATAGCCAATGGGGAGATTTTTTCAAAATCAACAATTGATACTTACATTTTACCATTGAATTTAATTTGCAACAATTTGAAGTTTAGTAAATAAACACCAAGTTTTAAATAAAGATACAGGGATTTATTCACAAACTATATTGAAGTAGAATACAACTGTATCGGCTAATTAGTATAAATTTTGCACTTTAATTTACAATTCATTTCTATTGGTGTTTAATGAATGAACTGGTGTCCCTGTAGTTGTTCAGGTGTCCCTTCTCACCCCTGCTCTAAGAACATGAAAAGGGTGAGTTTTATTTATATTTCTTCCCTTGACGCACACTTCTCTCTGCCTCTGCCATGACTCTCTGGCCTAAATCAACAATCTTGATGATCTCAGCCAATCCAATGCTTTTCCATAGAGAAAAATTTGGGAGGCTAGTAAGCATGCACATCAAATTGCCGCACTGCACTGTGAGCAGAATTTTACTGAGAACCAAGTTTGATTCGGCTATCAAAGTGGTCCATGATGTTACCTACACACCTGAGGAGATCATACATTACTGAACTTAAAGCTTTAAAGGATGCAGTGGTCTAGTACCAAACAGATTTCAGACATCAAAGCACAGACATCAAAATTATATGCCACAGTCATTGTCCTGCCGTGGAGAATATCCTTTACCAGATTGGTATCCCTGCCAGCAGTGCTGCAACTGATGCTGATCCAAGAGAGATGGGAGGGGGCAATGCTGGTGTTTTGGTGTTTATCAGGAAACCAGTCTCACAATAACATGTGCCACACCATTCATTTTTAGCAAAGACATGACCATACTTTGTCCAGTAAAGTGTAATTAAGCATTTCATGACAGCTCCACAGCCAATACAAGCAGTCACATAGTGGTGATAATTTATGGAGCAATCTTGCTAGGCTGTCCGAGCATTCAACGAGCGCCTTGTGGGAGGAGAAGGAGAGGAGGGAGTCAGAGTGAGAACCCATCAGCCTGAGTCAGCCACTGGACTCCAGGGAAATCCTCCTCCTGAAACCCAAAAGGTAGGAAATAGGAGAAAGACTAGAAACTGTACATTTAGCATGTATGTATGTATCTGTTTGTATGTGTGTCTGTGTATTTGTGTGTGTGTCTGTATGTGACCCTATGTATTTGTGTGTGTCTGTATGTGTTTATGTGTGTCCGTATGTGTACCTGTGTCACGACACTCCTTAGTTAATATGCCCTCGTGCAGTACTCGCACTCACCACTGTTTCTGTTTGGCACTGTTTCTCATTTCTTTTCGTTAAGCACTACACCTGGCCCTTGTTTAGCACCTATATATTCTGGTTTCTCCCCTCACTCCCTGTCAGATCATTATCCTCTATCCTTCATCCTGTACCTGCTGTTTCCTGGTTCTCGTGATTCTGACTCCTTGCTCCTGTGTCGTGTATCCTGTGTATCCTGATCCGGTGTTCCGATGTCCTTATGGTCCTGTGTTCTTGTCTCTGCCTGGTCCTGTGTCCTGTGCCTCCTGTTCCAGTGTTCGCCTGCAGTGTTCCTGCCTAGACTCCTTCTCCAGTGATTCTGACCTTGCTGCCTTATTTCTGTGTGACCTGCTTCGGGCTTTGCTCCTTGGTGTTTATTTAGTGCTTGGTGGCTTAGGATCTGTGCCCCACTTATATTCTGTGGTGGCTGCACTATCCTGACTAAAGCCTTTACCTTTGCCTAAGGACTATCGTGTACTCTGCCTGCTCTATTGTATATATTGATTTATTGTATATATTTGTGGCATTGTCATATTTTGTTTTGTGTGTGTGTGTATATATATATATATATATATATATCTCCTTTGGTTTTCTTTAATACATTTTCTTTATTACTCCATTCATCGTGTCCTAGCATTATTTCTCTGCTAAGTTGGTTCCCACATTTAAAGGGACAGTGCTGTCGCAGGGCAGCACCCCTTCATGTCCTTACAACCTGTGTCTGTGTATCTGTGTGTCTATGTATTTGTGTGTGTTATGTGTATCTGTATGTATATATGTGTCTGTATGCGTATCTTTGTGTCCGTATGCCTGTGTGTCTGTATTTATGTGTGTCTGTGTGATGTTTTGTACAAATCAGCCAACAATTCCTGTATAACGAAGTACTCACTTCATTAATACATATATAACAGGATCTTCATATTGCAGCATTGGGGGGGGGGGCATTTTTATTTTTTTTTTTTTATATATATATTATTTTTATATTATTATTATTTTTATTTTATTTTTTTTTCATGCCCCCTCCCTGCTAGATACATGGCAGGGAGGGTTTCTGCAGCCGCCATTTCAAATCCCTCGAACATTCCACCAACTGCCAACAGGAACAGGAAGTAAAGAGCCACAAGAAAGGAAGTGCATCATTCAACAACAGCCCAACTGCCCAATGCCCATACATCACAATACATACACTCATACACAGCCCAACCGCCCATACATCACAGTCTGTGTATCTGTCTGTATGTGTATCTGTGTGTTTGTATGTGTATCTGTTTGTCTGTATGTGTATCTGTATGCTTATTTGTCTGTTTGTGTGTATATGTTTTGTATGTGTGTCTGCATGTATGTCTGTGTACCCGTGTATCTGTGTGTCTGTATGTGTCAGTATTTGTGTGAGTGTCATTCTGTGTATTTGAATGTGTATCTGCATGTGTGTTAGTGTGTGTGTCAGTATGTGCATCTATATATGTATGTGTATCTGAGTGTCTGTGTATCTGCATGTGCGTCTGTGTATCTATCTGTATGCTATTGTGTGTATCTGCATATATGTCATATGTTTGTCTGTCTATTTGTATGTGTGTTAGTGTTTCTGTTTATCTGCATGTTTGTCAGTAAGTGTATCTGTGCATATGTGAATCTGAATTTGTGTCAGTGTGTATCTGTATGTAGCTGCGACCCCTGAGACCCCTGTATGTACACCACTGATTTAACAGTATATTTTAATGAAAACAATTTCTATTAGATGTGTGGTTTTTGAGTTAGACTGAAATCAGTCTAACTCAAAAACCACACTGAAAAACCAGACTGAAGTCAGCACATGTTCTTCTTAATTAATGTAAAATTAATAGGAAGTACATAGATAACACATTCAGATATATGAAATTACACTTTTTTATTTTTCAGTTCATGGTAAAAATAAGTCTTCAATGTTATAAGGGTACAAACTAAAAAAGGGGACACACATACACACACACACACACATACACATACACATACAGGAAGTCAAATTGAATTCCAGCAGAGACTAATTAACGCTTACCAAAACGAGTTAAGAACACTTATGATTAAAGAACATTTGAGAAAAATCTGAATACTGTGCAACTATTCACAATGTTTTATATGTAGGGGTACATATGTTTTTAAACACATTGAAACTGTCACCCTTCTGTTTTTTTAAAGGAACACTACAGACCCCTAAATAACCTAACCTTGCTTGCTGAAGTACTTTAGGGGTTAACAGACTGTCTTCTCTTTCTTACTTTCTAAAAGTGGTAATTTCATTAGAAATCTGCACTTTTTTAAAGTTCTTACGTTGCATCCAGGAGCTATTTCTGATTGGTTTGTGTGGTGGCTATAAAGACAGAATACAATGCTTCTTAGAAAGAAGCATTGGAAACAATGCTTTTCTATTTTTTAGGCATTGCTAGTATATTGTGGCAAATGCAGTACATTCACCTTGCCTTGATTGGCTGGGAGATTTCCGGTTCTGAGTGGGACTGGCTAGAGCACTCAACAGGCCCGTCCCTTTTAATGCCCATATTTGCCACTTGCCTCCACGCCTGTTAGCCCACTGTCAGGATACCTGTGGTCTCTACCTCCGAAAGAGGTAGAGACTTAGCTGTTCCTCCATCCAAACGGCCTGATGGCTCCCTTCCCCACGGTCTATCCGGTCATGCAAGGCCGGCCGCGAGGGAGTGACTGCCTTTTACAGCATCTAGGCAGGAAGTTGTCATCAGGACACTCCTCCGGAACGACCTGTCACTCAATTGCTGCAGGACCAATCAGGACACCTCGGAGGCGTGGTTACTGCTCTGAACAGGGTATTTAACAGAGCTTCTTTCATTAGCTCATTGCCCTGTCGTGGTTCTAGCTTGTTCTAATCACTCAGTGCTTGTGTATTCTATTATCCCTTTTGGTTTTGACCCGGCTTGTTTACCTTACTCTGCTTATCTCTGTTACCCTTGATTCGGCTTGTCTCTCGCTTACCTGTCTTCTGTTACCCTCGGCTTGTCTTTGACCATTCTATACTGTACTACTTACGTTAGTCCGGCCATTCTAAGGTCCGGTATATGTATCTGGCTACTGTTTGTACTCTGCGTGTTGGATCCCTGTCCTGATCCTGACATTACGACAGGGCCAATGGATCCTGCAAGTACAAACAGTCAGCTGGCTTCTCCTGATCCTCGGTTTGAAGCCATGGATCACAGAATGGATCAGATGGCGCTTGCGCTACAGGCTCTATTATCTCGTGCCAATAACCCACCAGAGGAGATACGTAATACCCCTGTTTCTCCTGTCGGTTCAGGTCTAGAGGTAGCCACAGTGGGTGCTTCTTCTCGCATTACCCCCCCAGTACGCTATGGTGGGGCTCCTGAGAAGTGTCGTGGTTTCTTAAACCAAATTAGTATCCACTTTGAATTGCAACCTCGCTCTTATCCTACAGATAGGGCAAAGGTAGGATTTATTATCACCCTACTTATTGAGAAAGCTCTGAGATGGGCCAACCCATTATGGGAGAACGATAACCCATTAGTTTATAACTATAACGCCTTTGTAACTGCTTTTAGAAGAACATTTGACCCTCCAGGTAGAAAGGTTAATGCAGCCAGATTACTGTTGCGTCTGAAACAGGAGAACCAAACACTGGTGGATTATGCACTAGAGTTCAGGTCTCTGGCGTCAGAGGTCAAGTGGAATGAGCAGGCGTATATGGATGTATTTTTGAATGGCTTATCTGAAGTAATCCTTGATGAGGTTGCTACCAGAGAACTCCCTGAGAATTTAGAGGATTTAATTTCGTTCATCTCTCGTATAGTTGAACGTTTAAGAGAGAGACAAAACACTCGAGAGAGGAACCGGAGACCTTCTTTTAGGTTAGCCCCCGCTTTTCCAAGTCCTGACTCCACGGTATCTTTGCTTCCTGAACCTATGCAGATAGGGTATACCCGCCTCTCTGAGGAGGAAAGACAGTACAGGAGAAGAGAGGGTTTGTGTATGTATTGTGGAGCTAAGGGTCATTTACTCTCGAACTGTTCTAACCGCCCGGGAAACGCTCGCACCTAAGTCTCTCTAGAGGACAGGCCTTGGGTGTTTCTATTTTGTCCTCTACTCCTAATTATAAAGATCACAGGCTTCTGCTACCAGTTTCCTTAACTTGCGGGAGGGAAGTAGTAAGGGCTATGGCTTTGATAGATTCCGGTGCTGCTGAGAATTTTATCGACCAAGCCTTTGCTAGTAAAAACAATTTCCCATCTCAGCTAAGGGAGACACCCTTGGCCGTTGAGGCCATAGATGGTAGACCACTACTAGACCCTGTTATCTTTCGTGAGACCATACCCATTGAGTTAAATGTTGGTATCCTACACGTGGAGAATTTATCTCTTCTGCTCATTTCGTCTCCTTCCTTTCCCATAGTTCTGGGGTACCCATGGTTGAAAGAACATAACCCTATTATCGATTGGGAGTTAGGGGAGATACTCTCGTGGGGCCAGGGCTGCCAGGATCGGTGTTTGTGCAAGGTTTCTCCATTAGCTAATATTAACATACAGGAGAATCCTACTCAGTCCACAGAGAGACAAATACCAGACCTTTACCTAGACTTAAGGGCAGTGTTTGACAAGAAGAATGCCGATTCTTTGCCGCCACACAGGTCATTTGACTGTAAAATTAAGCTTCTACCCGGGACTATGCCTCCGAGGGGCCATGTATATCCTTTGTCTGTTCAGGAAAACTCGGTTCTAGAGGAGTATATTCAGGAGAATTTAGAAAAGGGATTTATCAGGAGGTCTTCTTCTCCGGCCGGGGCGGGGTTCTTTTTCATTAAGAAGAAGGATGGCACGCTGAGACCTTGTATCGATTACCGAGGCTTGAATAAAATAACTGTCAGAAATGCCTATCCTATCCCACTGATTACCGAGTTATTTGATCGTCTTAAGGGCTCCAAAATCTTCACCAAGTTAGATCTCAGAGGGGCTTACAATTTGGTGAGAATCCAGCAAGGTCACGAGTGGATGACGGCATTCAATACCCGGTATGGCCATTACGAATACACTGTTATGCCATTTGGACTATGCAATGCTCCTGCAGTATTTCAAGATTTGATTAATGAGGTACTTAGGGAGTTTCAGCATGATTGTGTTATTGTTTACCTGGACGACATACTAATACACTCTAAGGAGATTGAGACTCACCATAAACAGGTCAGAAAGGTATTACACAAACTTCTGCAACATGGTCTATACTGCAAATTGGAGAAGTGCAGTTTTGATCAGTCTCAGGTAGACTTTCTTGGGTACGTGATTTCTGGGGAAGGTTTTAAAATGGATCCTGGTAAACTCCAATCTATTTTAGACTGGCCTTTGCCCAAAGGACTCAAGGCTATCCAAAGGTTTATTGGTTTTTCCAACTACTATAGGCGCTTCATTAAGGGTTACTCCTCTATCATTGCGCCTATTACCAATATGACCAAACAAGGGGCTGATACTAAGTTCTGGTCTGAGGAAGCTCTTGGTGCTTTTAAGACTCTCAAGGAACTTTTTGCCTCAGCTCCCATTCTAGTTCATCCTGATACGACTCTGCCTTTCTTGCTCGAGGTCGATGCTTCTGAGACAGGAGTTGGGGCTGTTCTGTCTCAAAGGTTAGGGGTGGATAAACCGCTACACCCTTGTGGTTTCTTCTCTAAAAAATTTTCTGGGCCTGAGAGCAGATATGACATCGGGGAGAGGGAACTGTTAGCGGTCATTAAGGCTTTAAAGGAGTGGAGACATTTACTGGAAGGGACACTACACCCTGTTACTATTCTAACGGATCATAAGAACTTGTCTTATATTGGGGAGGCGAAGCGCTTGTCCGCCAGGCAGGCTCGCTGGGCCTTGTTCCTCACTCACTTTAATTATGTACTTACGTATAGACCTGGTTCTAAGAACTCTAAAGCCGATGCATTGTCTCGTCAATATGAACCATCCACTATAACTGAACCACTGCTGTCCTCCATAGTTCCTAAGGGGAATATCATCGCGAACACGAATCTCAGGATTCACTCTCCATTGCTTTCTGAGATCATGGAGTTTCAGCATTTGGCACCCAAACAGACCCCTGGGGATCGACACTTCGTTCCTGCCGCTCTCCAACTGGAGGTGCTACGCTGTCTCCATAACAGCAAGGTGGCTGGGCATCCTGGCATCCGCAAGACTTATGCGCTGGTCTCTAAAGATTTTTGGTGGCCTGACTTACGCAAGGATATTAAAGAATTCCTCGGGGCATGTGAAGTTTGTACCAAGACCAAGCTACCCCATTCGCTTCCATGCGGATTTTTGCACCCTTTAGAGGTTCCTGAAAAGCCTTGGTCCTGCCTGGCAATGGACTTCATTGTTGATTTGCCTATCTCTAAAAAGCAGACTGTCATCCTCACTGTGGTAGACAGATTTACTAAAATGGCTCACTTCATTCCCTTACCTAAACTCCCATCTTCGCCCGAATTAGCGGAGATATTCGTCAGGGAGATTTTCCGTTTGCATGGGATACCTTCCCAGATTGTCTCTGACAGAGGCTCCCAATTTGTTTCCCGTTTTTGGAGATCATTCTGCTCCCAACTAGGCATCAAATTGAATTTCTCCTCTGCCTATCATCCTCAGTCCAATGGAGCTGCTGAACGCACTAACCAAAAAGTTGAACAATATTTACGTTGTTTCGTTTCAGAACACCAGGACGATTGGGTCGGTTTGATTCCTTGGGCGGAGTTTGCACATAACAATCTCATTTGTGATTCTACGCATTCTAGCCCTTTTTTCTTGAATTATGGCTTTCATCCTTCCATCCTTCCTTCGGAGTCTTCTTCTCAAGGGATACCGTCGGTGGATGTTCATGTTGCCAATTTAAGAGAGTTGTGGGATCAAACTCGACAAATCCTTCTGCACAATTCTACGCTGGTTAAAAAACACGCTGACAAATGTAGAAGGGCAGCACCGGTGTTTGTTCCAGGCGATAGAGTATGGTTAAGTACTAGAAACATTTGGTTAAAAGTGCCGTCCATGAAGTTTGCTCCTCGATATATTGGACCTTACAGGGTACTGTCTTAAATTAACCCAGTTGCGTATCGTTTAGCATTGCCTAATGCCTTACGCATTCCTAATTCATTTCATGTTTCCTTGCTAAAACCATTATGTAACAGGTTCTCCTCCACGATCGCCCCTCCCCGCTCAGTTCAGGTGGAGGGTCAGGAGGAGTATGAGGTCAATTCCATCGTTGATTCTCGAATCTCCCGGGGGAAACTGCAATATCTGGTCGATTGGAAGGGTTATGGTCCTGAGGAGAGAAGTTGGGTACCTCAGGAGGAGGTGCATGCTCCCCGTCTCCGCAGGGCATTTCACTCTCGATTCCCTTCTCGCCCTGGTGTATTCCGCCCTGTGGGCGTATCTGAGAGGGGGGGTACTGTCAGGGTACCTGTGGTCTCTACCTCCGAAAGAGGTAGAGACTTAGCTGTTCCTCCATCCAAACGGCCTGATGGCTCCCTTCCCCACGGTCTATCCGGTCATGCAAGGCCGGCCGCGAGGGAGTGACTGCCTTTTACAGCATCTAGGCAGGAAGTTGTCATCAGGACACTCCTCCGGAACGACCTGTCACTCAATTGCTGCAGGACCAATCAGGACACCTCGGAGGCGTGGTTACTGCTCTGAACAGGGTATTTAACAGAGCTTCTTTCATTAGCTCATTGCCCTGTCGTGGTTCTAGCTTGTTCTAGTCACTCAGTGCTTGTGTATTCTATTATCCCTTTTGGTTTTGACCCGGCTTGTTTACCTTACTCTGCTTATCTCTGTTACCCTTGATTCGGCTTGTCTCTCGCTTACCTGTCTTCTGTTACCCTCGACCTCGGCTTGTCTTTGACCATTCTATACTGTACTACTTACGTTAGTCCGGCCATTCTAAGGTCTGGTATACGTATCTGGCTACTGTTTGTACTCTGCGTGTTGGATCCCTGTCCCGATCCTGACACCCACCCACGATTCTATCTCAGATCATATTTACATGCTGAATGGTATTATTGCACAACTCTTGCGACTCTGGTGCTCTAAACAATGTAAGACCTAATTTATGAACAGTTAAAGCATTAGTTAAAAGCAGGGCGGCAATTGAAAAAGCACCTATATTTTATTGCGGCACAGACAGTCATTTTTAGAGAAACTAAACAAAAAACAAATCTTGAGCATTTATTTAGATTTTGTTTTTTTTCAACAGAGGAAACTACAAACAACTGCAAAATGCTGCACAGCTTGAAGATATTATTTATTTCTAATAGCAGCTAAGTAAAACGTATTGATCGGGAATGCTTGCAGGCTCTGCCAGCATGTTTCTATACAATAAATGTGCAAAATACTGTAATTCTTCAGAGACTACACATTAAAAGCCTCAATGAAGCCCATTTTTAAAATAAAATATTTTATTTCTTAAAGTCTCCAGAAGAGATCCAGTAGAAGAAAGAAGAAGAACAAATGCCACTGTTTTCAGTGTTAATTGATATGTACACTCAGGGCCGCCACCATGATGGTTGTCACGGGCCCGGCGGCCCTGGCCCGGACTGCTCTGGCAGTCCTGGGCCCCACTTTCTTTCTTTGCACACATAGATAGCGAATATCGCTATCTATGTGTGCAGCCGCGGGCCCCCGGCTCCCTGTTACCACAGAGAGGGCCCAGGCAGCACACAGCTTCTCCTTCCTCCTCCCCCCTCCCTGGACACAGGTAAGCAGGGAGGGGGGAGAAACATTTAATTTCATTTAATTTAATATAAAATTAATGGGAAAATGCCCCTTCCTCCCCCTCCCCCCCCCCCCAGATTGCACATTTACACACACACCGCATACACTGACACAACACAGACACACTGCATACACTAACACAACACAGACACACTGCATACACTAACACAACACAGACACACTGCATACACTAACACAACACAGACACACTGCATACACTAACACAACATACACACTGCATACACTAACACAACACACACTGCATACACTAACACACACACTGCATACACTGACACAACACAGACACTGCATACACTAACACAACACAGACACTGCATACACTAACAGACACACTGCATACACTAACAGACACACTGCATACACTAACACACACACTGCATACACTAACACACACACTGCATACACTAACACAACACACACACTGCATACACTAACACAACACACACGCTGCATACACTAACACAACACACACACTGCATACACTAACACAACACTGCATACACTAATACAATACACACACTGCATACACTAATACAACATACACTACACACTAACACACTCACTGCATCCACTACACTGACACACACTCTGCATTCGCTACACATTAACACACTCTGCATTCACTACACATTAACACACTCTGCATCCACTACACATTACACTAAAACACACTCTGCATCCGCTACACACTAACACACTCTCTGCATTCACTACACATTAACACATTCTGCATTCACTACACTAACACACACTCTGCATCCGCTACACACTAACACACACTCTGCATTCACTACACATTTACACACACTCTGCATTCACTACACATTTACACACACTCTGCATTCATTACACTGACACACTCTGCATTCACTACACACTCACACTCTGCATTCATTACACACTAACACACACTCTGCATTCACTAAACTATGCACACACTCTGGATTCACTATACTGACACACACTCTGCATTCACTACACTAACATACACTCTGCATTAACTGGACACACAGCATCCACTACACAAACATCCTGTATTCACAGTACACACACTACATCCACCACACATTGAAACACTCAGCATTCACTATACACAGACACTGCGTCTAATACACACACTATATCCACTACAGACACTGCATCCACTAAACACATTTCATCTAGTACATACAAACACTACATCCACTACACAAACACACACTACATCATTGTACACACACTACATCCACTATGCAAACACACTCTGCGTTCACTATACACACTGCATTCGCTACACAAACACACACTCTGCATTCACTGCACAAACGGTATCTAATACACACAAACACTACATCCATTACACACATTCTAATTCACTTCTACTATACACACCACATTCAGTCCTGCATCATTGTCAGCGGACTAGGTAGGGCGTGGTCGGGCCTGGGAGGGAGGGGGGTGGGGGACCCCAGACCTTGTGCTTTGTCAGGGGCCCCAAAATTTCTGATGGCGGCCCTGTGTACACTCATGGAAAAAAGAAAGTACACCCTCTTTGAATGCTATGGTTTTACATATCAGGACATAATAACAATCAACTGCAGGGTTTGAATTAAGTAAATACATCTTTAGATGAACAACACATGGCATATTACACTGTGTCTTGATTTGTTTTAACCCCTTAGTGACCAGACCGTTTTTCAATTTTCTTCCCATTAAGGACTCTTTTTACATTTCTGCGGTGTTTGTGTTTAGCTGTAATTTTCCTCTTGCTCATTTACTGTACCCACACATATTATATACTGGTTTTCTCGCCATTATCATATGATATAATTTACTATAAAAACAAATTATAAAATATGATGAAAATTTAAAAAAAAAACACTTTTCTTTTTCTAACTTTGACCCCCAAAATCTGTTACGCATCTACAACTGCCAAAAAACACCCGTGCTAAATAGTTTCACATTTTTGTCCTGAGTTTAGAAATACCCAATGTTAACATGTTTTTAGCTTCTTTTTTTTTTTTTAGAAAGTTATGGGGCAATAAGTACAAGTAGCACTTTGCTATTTACAAACCACTTTTTTTTTCCCAAAAATTATTGCAAGCTACATTGCAACACTGATATCTGCCAGGAATCCCTGAATAACCCTTCACATGTATATATTTTTTAAAGAAGACAACCTAAGGTATTAAACTTGGGGTATTTTGACTCTTTGCATGCAACCATTTTACCACCAATCTATGCCAAATTAAAACAAAATAATAATAATTGGTGATTATTTTGACACACATAGCAATTTAAAAACACATGTATGGAGAACTTTAAGGGTTACTACCAAAGAAAACCCCAATATGTGTTCAGCAACATCTCCTGAGTACAGTGATACCCCCATGTATAGGTGTGACGGGTTCTCTGGGGGCTAAAAGACGTTATTTGGAGGGTGCTCATTACAGTTTTCCAACTTGGAATTTTCACAGCTGGTCATCATGTACCCATGTTCTATTTAGGAAATTTTCAAAGCCGGCCAATGTAATTTATCCCTATCAAACCATATATTTTTGAAAAGTAGACAACCTAGGGCAAGCATGTCAAACTCAAGGCCTGCAGGCCGCATGCGGCCCACAATGGACATCTTTGCGATCCGGCAAGCCACGAGTGCATGCTTAGTGTTAACTCAGAGTAGGCACCTGCTTTTTCCACATTGCAGGTGCCTACTCTGCTAAAAGTTACCTGGCCGGGGAGGAGAGGTTCCTGGCGGCAGCAAGGGAGCTCAACCTTTCTGCTCCTCACTGCTCCCTCGCGCCGCCATCTGTAGTGATGCCAGGCGCCGGAATATGACATCATATTCCGGCAACCAGCACCACTAAGCTGCACACAAGGGAGCGGCCCACATAAACTTAAACCTTGTTTGTGCGGCCCATGCTAGACTTTCAATTTGACATGCTTGCCCTAGGGTATTTCCAATGGTGGTATTTTAACACTTTCCATGCACTAATTCTACCACCAGTCTTTGTCAAACTTTTAGGTAGTCATTGTTTTGTGTTATTTTTCTCTCACGTTGTACTTTAGGCATAGATTCTCAGTTCCTGTTATGTGTTACTGACAAAGAACACCCTAATATGTGTTCTACAACATCTCCTGAGTACAGTGATACCCCCCATGTATAGGTGTGTAGGGTTCTCTGGGGCTAAAATACCTTATTTGGAGGGTGCGCATTCCAGTTTTCCAACTTGGAATATTCACAGTTGGTCATCATGCACCCATGTTCTATTTGGGATATTTTTTAAGTTGGCCAATGTAATTTACCCCCATCAAACCATATATTTTTGAAAACTAGACACCCTAGGGCAAATAGGAGCCCTGGACTTACCCGGACCGGCGAACCGCGGCAATCATGATCAGGGGGGACTGCCGGAGACCCCAGCATTCCCCCTGCAGCAGCTCCGACCACCCTGGCCCTCCTGGGCCATGTGATCACCATGATCACATTGCCGCAATAGGAGTCTAGGAGCTAGTACGCGGTCCTTAACAACCGTTTTTTGTCGGACGTACATAGTACGTCCACGGTCGTTAAGGGTATATACATAGATTTATATAATTTCATTCTATGTGTATTTTGATATAAATATATATTAATATCAAAATACAGTTAGAATAAAATTAAATATATATATATATATATATATATATATGTGTATGTGTATAATATAAACATTTTTTATTTTTACAGTTTATTTATTTGTATTTATTATTTATTTTTATAATATATACATAATATATATATAGTTATTATACATGTTTTATATATATATACGTATATATTTGTATATATTAATTAAAAGAATACACTTAGTATGACGTTATACATAAGATATATTTATTTTTTATTTATTACCTTTTATTTATTTATTTCACTTTTTTTCAACTTAATTTTAACTTTTTTCACCAGCAGGGGCACTGCCTGTCAGATCAGACAGTCCCCCTGCAGGCAGCACTGAGGACACCTATGGGGGCCATGTGACTGCTCTTTTAGCCTGAAGGCTTCCGATGCTCTGTCTAACTTCTGGGCTCCACGTGGAGCAACCCGGATGTGATTGCTCCGGGGGGAGCGATCACTCGGTAATTTCCGGTGGCCCCCCGCAGTGAGGGGGGTATTACAGCAATGCCTCAACATTGAGGCATCGCTGTAATACCATTAGAGCTGTTGGAAACAATCATGATCGCTTCCATAGCTCTAATTACCCCAGGACGTATCAGGTACGTCCGCGGTCCTTAAGGGACGTTTTTTGTCGGACGTACCTGATACGTCAGCGGTCACTAAGGGGTTAAAGAGTCTCTACTGAAAGGCCACATACGTAAATCTTCTTCTCCTGCAGGTGCAGGGTTCTTTTTTGTTACTAAGAAAGGAGGATAGTTATGGACATGTATTGATTATAGGGCATTGAACAAGATCACCATTAAACATTTTTATCCCGTTCTCCTTAACTCAGAATTATGTGACAGACTCCAGGGCAGTAAGGTGTTTACCAAACTCGACCTTAGGAGTGCTTATAATTTGGTAAGAATTAAGAAGGGACATGAATGGAGAACTGCGTTTAACACGAGAAATGGTCACTATGAGTATCTTGTCGTGCCCTTCGGCTTATGCAATGCTCCAGCCGTATTTCAAGATCTCATTAATGATGTTCTCAGAGACTACATTTATACTTTCATATTGGTATATCTGGATGATATACATATTTATTCCCCTGATATCCAGACTCATCATGGGCATGTTAAACAAGTGTAGCAAACTTTGCTAAAAAAAACTGGCTATATTGCAAACTTGATAAATGTCTATTCGACCAGACGGAAGTTCAGCTCTTGGGCTATAATATTTCGGCCTCTGGTTCTGATAGATCCACGTAAACTAGAAGCTGTTTTACACTGGCCATTACCCAATGGGTTAAAAGCCATTCAAAGGTTCATTGGGTTTGCAAATTATGATAGGAGATGCATCATCAATGTTTCTCTACTGTAATAGCACCCATCACCAATTTGACGCGAAAGAGGGTTGACTGTAATATATGGTCTAAAGCAGCTAAAGAAGATTTTGAGCTACTTAAGAAATTATTAGCTTCTGCTGACATATTGGTACACCCTGACACTAGCAAACCCTTCATAGTAGAGGTAGACACCTCTGAGACAGGGGTCGGGGCTGTCCTTTTTCAGAGGGAGAGTCAGGATACCCCTTTGCATCCTTGTGGGTTCTTTTCTAGAAAGTTGTCACCAGCGGAACGCAACTATGATATTGGTAACAGGGAATTGTTAGCCATTATCCTATCTCTGAAAGAATGGCGAAATCTTTTAGAAGGTTTCAAGGACCCTCTCCTCATCATAACTGATCACAAAAACTTGGCATACATTAGAGATGCTAAAAGGCTGTGTTCTAGACAAGCTAGATGGTCATTGTTCTTGTCACGCTTTAACTTTATCATCACGTACAGGCCTGTTCCTAAGAACGTTAAGGCAGACGCCCTATCGAGGCAATTTGACCTAAAAACCTCTCCCTTCATACCACCTGAATGTATCATTGCCTCTACGGTTCTTTCCTTGTCTTCTCCTCTTCACTGTGATATAATATCAGCTCAGGCACCTAGTGATAAACCTCAAGATATATTGTTTATTCCATTACTGGAAAGAGAGTGGGTACTAATAGTGTTTCACGATAATGTGACAGCTGGTCATCCAGGTAATAATAAAACTGTGTCCCCTGTCTCTAGGTCATTTTGGTGGCCTTCTCTTAGAAAGGACATCAGAAAGTATGTGGAGGCATGTACTATTTGTGTGGTTTCTAAGGTTCCCCATAAACTATCTTGTGGGCTATTACAACCGCTTCCTACACCCAGTATTCCATGGTCTCATGTGTCTATGGACTTTATTGTGGAACTACCAATTTCTAAAGGATACAACACCATCTTTATGGTTGTTGATCGCTTTTCTAAAATGGCACACTTTGTTCCGCTCAAGAAGATACCCTCTTGCCAAGAGATGGCTCATATATTTATACGCAAAATAGTCATATTACTTGGTATTCCACTAAATATTGTGTCAGACAAGGGTTCCCAATTTGTGTCACGATTTTGGAGAGCATTTTCTAAACAGTTGGAAATGTAATTATCGTTTTCTTATTCTTATCATCCTCAAACCAATTGTGCGGCTGAGAGAGCCAACCAATCATTGGATCAATATTTAAGATGTTGTATTAATGGCACTCAGGAAAACTGGTCTGATTTGCTACCATGGGCCGAATTCGCCAAAAATAATGCTACCCATGACTCATCTGGACATAGTCCATTTTTTGTTAACAAAGGTCGTCACCCTACTGTCCTCCCTGCGGTATTCTCTGACACTGCTATTCCCGCTTTGGATGACCATCTCACATGTATACGTGAGACTTGGACTAAAGTCCACACGGCTTTGGAAACAGCTGTTGCTCATTTCAAAATGCATGCTGATAAGAGGCATGATGCCAACCCTGGTTACCAGGTGGGTGACAGAGTATGTATCTCCACACGCAATATTAAACTCAAGGTTTCTAGCATGAAGTTTGCACCTAGGTTTATTGACCCCTTTCAAATAATTTGCAGGGTTAATCCTGTGTCTTATTCTCTGGCTCTCCCGCCTCTCTGCGTATACCTAATACTTTTCATGTATCCCCATTGAAGCCCCTTATATGCAACAGGTATACCACCCCTTCTTACCCACCCCCTCCTTTAGTTGCTTCTGGACAGGAGGAATATGAGGTCTCCTCTATAATTGACTCCAGATTTTCTCAAGGGTCTCTGCAGTATTTAGTTAATTGGAAGGGTTGTGGGCCTGCCGATCGTTCCTGGTTTCTGCTTCAGACATACACGCGGGCCGCAAAATCTGTTCCTTCCATGTTAAATTTCCCCTCAAGCCTGGTCCTGCCCACCCGGTGGGTGGTCTTCAAGTGGGGGGTACTGTCACGACTCCCAACATCTCTGCCGGCATGGCTGCACTCAAACATAGCAGCCACGTGTTTCAAAATTACCTAGGACTCGGTGGGCAGCTACTTGATCTCCCTCCGTTCCGGTCCCCAGTGGGTACAATGTTCTTAGGAACACCGGCCACTGCGGACTGGACTTTTATAAGAAACTTACCTTCGCCCACATCAAAGATGGCGCCGACGTGCGTGCGGCATCACGTCACAGACGCACACGCACGTTTTGGGTCAGAGACAGCCAATTACAGCTTGAGGAGGGTTATTTAAACCCAAATTATCTTTTTGTCAGTGCCCTGTCGTGGTTTCCACTAGCTTGTTATCCGAGAATGTGTGCCTGATTGCGTTTTTTCTGGTATTTGACTTTGGCTTAATTTTGACTTCCCTGTATTCTGGTATCCTTGACTTCTGGCTTTCCTCATCATTGTGTCTCATCTGTGTCCCTGACCTCGGCAAGTATTTTGACTATTCTGCGGTACGTTAAGTCCGGCCATTCTAAGGTCCGGTTAGACGTTATCCGTAGTCCTAGGTGTGATACAATTCTGCGTGCTGGTCAATTATAATCCTGACACACACCCACCCTCTCTCTGGCGACCCCACTCAAGGCGCTACCATATTCTATCCCCACGTTTAACCCATTACCATAGCATTGCAGGGGCGCAATACACCTTTACCACCTATTCGAAGTTGACAAACTGTCAGGTTACACAGACCTCACCGCTAAATATTCACTCCCACAGTCTTCACTATACTCATATCTACAGCTAATATCCTACTTAACCAAAACACTGAGGCAAAACCCAGCCTCATCTCTTGCCACCACATCACTCACTGTTTGGGAACAAATATGTATTTATGCAAAACTTTCACCTCAATGTAAACCAATCTCCATGTGCCATAACCCAATAACCAACCACGCCACCTTCTCCCCTTCCAAATATGCAAAACAATGGGAAGCGGACCTCCAATGCTCGATGAAACCTAAAGAGTAGGATACCCTAATATCCAACCCGCTTAAACTACTCTGATCATCCTCCCACATAGAACAGCATCGGAAAATCCTCTACAGGTGGCACTTAGAGACAACCCGATTACATCAAATCTTCCCTTCCACCTCCACCAGATTTTTGGAGATGTCACGGATCCAAGTGGCAATGTGCGAAGCTAGGTCAATACTGGACGGAGGTCCATGATTTAGTCCAAACCATAATGAACAGCACCCTCCCCTTTACCTCAAAAACATACCTGCTGTTAGATATCCCATTGGAGATACCCAATTACAAAAGAAGATTTTACACATCACTCTGACAGGACAACAACTAATAGCAAGAAAATGGAAGTCTCATTTACCGCCCTCAAAAGAGGACCTTCTTGGGGACTCACACAAACAATGGATATACGAGACTTCCTATACATCCCTTTCACACTTTACAAAAGACAAGGGAACTCTGGGGCACATGGAGATCTAGTAACCCATGATGATTGTAATTTCATGTGTACAATAAGAACCTAATCTTGACCTTACCTGCTATGAAACTGGAGCGTGCCATTTACACTTCCAGCATCTACATAACATGTTGGCAACAAACAGTAGATGAAACTTCATTACTTTACTGTAAAGTATAAATCGAGCTCTGCATGAGTTGTAAGAGTAATGCACTGTACCAAAGATGTTTCCCATTCCCTCCCCCCAATTGTATTTATGTACCTATCCCTATCTATTTTTTTTTTTTTTTTTAATGAAAATTTCAAATGGAAAAAAAAAGTTGAGAAAGAAAAACACACAAAAAAACCTAAGCACATATTGAACATTTAATGATAAATATAAGCCACACTGTCTGGAAAAGAGGGCATCACAGGCATCAAAGATGACCTGACACTCAAGAGAGAATAGGAACAATGATTCAGTCATGTTGAGGTTATTCTTATGCTTTATGGTTTGAAATCTCAGATCTGCCATTTTGATTATATTAGCAGAAAAGTCTTAAGATGCGTTAGACTCAAACTAACTTTTCGTTCACATCCTTTGCGCTTAGCTTCAACACATTCACTTCCTTTCTCAATTGGTCCTGTTTGTTTTATATTCTGTATTGATTGACAGCCTGCTTTAAATTCTGTGCATAACAGAGATCATAAGCAGCACATGTATTTAAGATGGAAATGATTGTACAGGAAAGAAAAAAATATATATTTACAGTGTAATGTTGCTGTTTAAGCAGCGTTTGTGTAAAAGAAATAACACAAATCCAGCACCAGTTTAAGTACGACACAAGCTTTTAATATTCTAGTAATTGCTGTCGTAGCAGTAAATACATGATTAGTTTTGCAAAATGTAAATATAACCAGATTTGTATGCATGGCAAAGTTTCATTTGGTTGAATAATGCTTTTTTTTTGCTTTTGAAGAGTAAATAATGTGGGTGACTGCTTTACAATCAGGTTAATTCATTAGTTTTTAGTATGAGCGTTATATATGTACAATCTTCTTGTTTTGCCATATATCTTAGTGAAGACTAAGACAATGTTTTTGTTTCTTCATTAATGCTATAAATACCGTAACCAGTTTAGCCAAGTTTATGGTAGTGGTTATGATATAAGGAGTCTTTGGGTACCATACTTTGGCTTGTGTTAAACTGTTTTTAAAAGGTGTGACTAAAAAATGGGCTCTCAGCCCACCTCTCTGTGGCTAGCAAAAAAACAAGGTGGAAGAGAGTACTGAGAAGGACAACACTTCAAGTAGCCTGCCCTTCAGTGTGTCCCCGCTCAGGTCTCAAGTTGGTTCTAGCTCATCTTGTGCCGTTACAAAAAGAACCAGGGCCATTTTCATATCAGACGGATCCCACCTAAAAGGGAGGTCCCGATCTGAAATGCATTCCAGCTCTCTCTGTACGAGAGATACAGCAACCCCAGACGATCGTTTCAGCCATGTTAAGTCATCGTAAGTGAGGTATAACTAATACCCCACTAGTGTCAGACATCTTGTGGTTAAAATTAATGCTATATTCTCACACGAGGTACCGTGCCTCACTGTGGCAGCTCAGGTAATGCAGAGGTGAAGTTCCAGGTCAGTGATGGTAAACCTTTTTAAACCCAAATGCATTTAGAAAATTCTCATTTATCTCAGTGCCATCACTGCAACTGAACATGAAAATAAAGGTCAGGTGTGTGGTTGTTTGTTTTTAAATAACTGCATTAAAGGGACACTGGTGGCAACAGGCACTGAGGTTTCAGTGAGCACGGTAAGATGCGTACTAAACACATAAGGTTTCCATGCCAGAACTCCAAGATGTATACTACTACTGACCCAAATGCACAAGAAAAGTTGGCCCCAATATGCTCAAAATCATGTAAATAAGTAACATAAATTTGGTGATTCTGTTCTGTGGGGTGATGAAACAAAACTGGAACTTTTCAGCCCAATGGATCAGTGGTACGTCTGGAGGAAGAAGAATGAAGCATACACTTAAAAGAACACGCTACCTATAGTTAAGCATGGGGTGGTTTGGTGATGCTCTAGGGCTGCTTTGCATCCTCTGGCACTGGAAACCTGCAGCATGTGGAAACCGAGATAGATTAATTGATGTATTAGGAAATCCTAAGAGAAAACTGTCTGTGAGGAAGGTGAAGCTTGCCGTCTGTGAGGTCCGTCATTGGACCTTCCAACAAGACAATGATGCCAAGCATACCTCAAATTCTGCCAAGGGTTGGTTACAGAAGTCCAAGAAGATTGTCATAACAGCCTTGTACCCCATAGAAAATCTCTGATGGGATTTGAAGAAGGCGGTTGCAGCATGCAAACCCAAGTATATGACTGAACTGGAGGCCATTGATCATGAGCAATGGGCTAAGATTCCTTATGATTGCTGCCAGAGGTTGGTGTCTGGCTATGCGTCTTGTTTGCAGCAGCTCATAACCGCAAACGGGTGCTCTACAAAGTACTAAAGATGCTTGCCATGAAGAGGTTAAATAATTTTGAGACTGGATAAGTCAATAGAAGTTGCATTTTCAGTTGAATTTGAGAACACCACTTGAAGCATTCATTGTGTTGAGCTATTTCAGTTACTTTTGTTTGATTATTCATTGTTCAAACAGCTAGAAGTCTGTAAATTTTGACAATAAACCTGATTTTCAATGGCGGTTGAATAAATTTGATTACAACTGTACATTGCTTTAAAGTGCTTGTTTGTTTTTGTAGGAGATCCAGACTTGATCTACTACCCCTGGTAAAAAGTAGACAATTTGTGCCCTTTCATCTTTTTATTTTTTTTAATCCCACACATTTATATAACTACACTGACTATTGTGATACTGAGATCAGTCAGGTTAATAAACTTGCTGAGCATTATTAAATGCATAGGAAATCATGTTGGATACAATCTTCCATCACTTATCTAATTTTTCATTAACGCAATTGATGTAATGCTTGTTCAGGCCTTTTTTTAATATGGAGTCAATACTGCATTTCCTAGTCACAGGTGACTAATGGAATGCTACATCACTCTGGTACATTCAACAATGGAAAACGGACTTATCATTACCCAGCTTTATCCAAGCAGAGTATCTGCACGAATATTCTCGTATCAATGTTCTGCGCTAAGGTCACTGATGGTCCTCTAACGTAGGAAGTTGTAGAAATTCTCTTCTCCAGAAGATGCACCTATTTTTATTTGAGCAGATGGCTTAGACCCCAGTAACACTCCCCTCTAACAGAAGTTAGGATGTGTCCAGGGTAGGTCCCTTTACCCTGCCTGGAGGACAGTCCTCAGTTACTTAAAGGGATAGTATAGGCACCAAAACAAATTTAGCTTAATGAAGAAGTTTGGGGTAAAGTCCATGCCCCTGCAGTCTCACTGCTGAATTCTCTGCCATTTAGAAGTTAAATTACTTTGATTAGGAAGCCTTAGTCTCATATCCCTTCATGTACCTACACTATCTTCCTAAACTAACTATATATTTTAGGTTCCTTTATTGCAGAGTCTGTTTAATCTAGAATTCTTAGCTCCTGCACTGTTAATAGCTTTTTAGCGCCTGGAGGAGAATCATGTGTGGTGTTTAAGTTTAATTTACAGAGCTGTAGATAAAACCTCTAAAGTAAGTTAACATCGGATTGAAAATTATATTTTTTTTCATGCAGACTTTGTGAGTGACAGCCATTGGAGGTGTGGCTAGAGCTGAATAAACAGGGACAAAAGTCATCTACCGTATATACTCGAGTATAAGCCAACCCGAATATAAGCCGAGGCCCCTAATTTCACCCAAAAGAACTGGGAAAACTTATTGACTCGAGTATAAGACTAGGGTGGGAAATGCAGCAGCTACTGGTAAATTTCTAAATAAAATTCGATCCTAAAAAAATTATATTAATTGAATATTTATTTACAGTGTGTGTATATAATGAATGCAGTGTGTGTGTATGAGAATGCAGTGTGTGTGTATGAGAATGCAGTGTGTGTGTGTATGAATGCAGTGTGTGTGTGTGTATGAATGCAGTGTGTGTGTGTATGAATGCAGTGTGTGTGTGTGTATGAATGCAGTGTGTGGGTGTGTGATGCAGAGTGTGATGCAGAGCCTTGGTGGGGGGTTATTTTTTAATTATTTTAATATTGTTTTTTGTTTCATTAATATTTTTTATTATTATTTTTTTTATTATTATTATATTATTATTATTATTAATATATATAAAAAAATTTCGTCCCCCCTCCCTGCTTCCTAGCTGGCCAGGGAGGGGGGCTCTCACTCCCTGGTGGTCCAGTGGCATTGGTAGTTCAGTGGGGGGAAGAGGGAGGCTGGCAGGGAGCACTTACCTCTCCTGCAGCTCCTGTCAGCTCCCTTCTCCTCCGCACCGGTCCGTTCAGCACCTCTGCCAGCTCACACTGTAAGTCTCGCGAGAGCCGCACTATGACCCCGCTGCTCTCGCGAGACTTACACTGGGAGCCGACAGAGGTGCTGAACGGACCGGCGCAGAGGAGAAGGGAGCTGACAGGAGCTGCAGGAGAGGTAAGCGCTCGCTGCCAGCCCCCAGTCTGTATTATGGAAATGTAAATTGCCATAATACAGACACTGACTCGAGTATAAGACGAGTTGGGGTTTTTCAGCACAAAAAAAATGTGCTGAAAAACTCGTCTTATACTTGAGTATATACGGTATTCACCCAAATGGCTTCAATAAGACAAAGTTGATTTGATGCCTATAGTATTCCTTTAAGTGTATATAATTAGTTATGTGTTGTCTTAAAAATATGTTTTCTTTCTTTTTATTATCTCTAGTTTTGAACCTCCAAGTAGAGGTTATGACCTTAACCCACTCTAAGTGTGCTGTTACAGCTGTCCTCTAAAAAAAATTTCAGCGTTGGTAATAACACACAACTAGTCACCATGTGTTTATATCATTACGCCTCCTGATGCCTTCGTGGTTAGGGGTGCTTAAGCAACTTAGGCAATTTCAATTATAGCCTTTTAGGTGCTTTGAATAAAAGTTAGTCGATATGACATAAGTTGAATACACATTTATCTCCTCTACAAGGTTTTATCTTTTTTATATAGCATATACAGTATATACATATAATCTATATAATGTAAAATGGGTGATTTGCTGAATTTGCTAAAAGCCAATTCATCCACAAATATTGAAAATCAAAACGTTTGTAAACCACTGCAAAAATGAGTAAGTGCCTGAAATGTTTCATGTCAGATATTATTCTTAATCATTTTAACCATTGGGTCCAATGGATATTTTAACTATTCTTATACAAAGATGAAAAAATATTTGTTAAACGGGCATAGTGCTTTTACAGGCTGATTAAGAAGGGCACTATTAAAAGAATATGCTAAGTAAAGTGAGAGGTAGTTAGATGATTAAAACAATTAAATGCTTGGACAGTAGATTTAAATAACGCTTACAAAGCTTCTCACGCTTGCTGGCATTTGGTATGAATGGGATGCAGCTGGACCTTGTTTGTTTAAGAAGGGATTACGGAATCTCCAACACATGTAAGTGTCCTTAGTGTAAAGATGCTTAGCTGCAAACTAGTGTTAAGTAAGTTTCACAGCCCCTTCCACACAGGCTTGCGGCATGAATAGATAAATGGTATGGGCAGCTGCATCAAGTTACTTTTATTATGGTTACAGCCCATCCCACACAAGTTGGCAATTTGGTTTACAGAATAATTGTGTTACCTTTAACATGCTTGAGCTTTATTGTTGATGGACTTGCTACTGTAAAATGAATGTCTGCACTTTGAACTGAATTTCGTCGTTGCTTTAAAAATGATCTCAGCATAAACCGATTCACATTTGAATTGCTTTCCTAAAAGTCAAAGGATATTATTAAGTTTGAAGTAACTAGTATAAAAAAACAATTAATTCTTATATCCAACTGCAATCTGCATTTCCTTTTTTTTTTGTAATGTCTTTCTTTCTCTACAACCAATAGGCCTATGTTTTATATGCCATATGTGTATTAGGTTTATTTGCCATTACTTGTAATTAACGTAACACTGTGACAAAACAAATTAAACAAAAAATATATGTTTACAGATTCACCTTTTCCTTAATTTCATGCTTGGCAAGATGTAGTTCCATCTCTTTTTCAACAAGACTATAAGTATGGTTCACAAAACTGGTCATTTCCATTGAAAGTTCACCATCTATAAAAAAGAAAAGAACAATGGACATAGATTCATAGTCTATATTGGAGCCAGCTGCAATTGCAAAGTGTTCAGCAGTTGTGTCATTCAAGACTGTCCATACAAATACAAAAGACATTGCTACCAAAACAAGTTTAGTTTAATGATGCAGTTTCAGTATATACAGTAGATCATGTCCCTGCAGTCTCACAGCTCAATTTCCTGCCATTTAGTTCTTAAAGGGACACTATAGACACCGAGACCACTTCAACACATTGAAGTGGTCTGGGTGCAGTGTCCCTGTCCCCTTAACCCTGCATTTGAAATTATTGCTGTTATTCAGATACTGCAATAATTACCTTGCAGGGTTTTACTCCACCTGTAGTGGCTGCTTACTAGACAGCCAATAAAGTCGCTTCTGGGTCCTTAGCAGACTTTTGCTCTGCTAAATGAAACTGGATGTCCTCATGCTTTGCATTAAAACATCCAGTGTCAGCTAAAACCCCACAGAAAAGCATGATTCAATGCCTTGATAAGGGGAACATCTGATGCGATCTTGGTGCTTTCCACGCATGCGCATTAGGTACCCCCATCGGCTTATGTCAAGGGAGTAGGGGCAGAGGCGGATCCTGACCCAGCGCTGAGGGACATTGGCGCTGGAATCAGGTAAGTGACAGATTTTTATCCTTTTATTGACTGTGCAGGAGAGGGGGCACGAGGGGGCGGGGGGAGCAGAGGCTACTATAGTGCTAGGAATACAACTTTGTATTCCTAGTGCTATAATTTCCCTTTAAATCACTTTGTTTATGCAGCCCTTACCTGTGACCTGAACATCCTTCCTAAACACTTTCTATGAAGAGATATCTAATGTATAAACTTCCCATATTTTGGAAATTCCTATATCCTGCTCTTGTTAATGTCCAGGTAAAGCCTGCAGGAGACTCGCGTGTGTGATTAAAGTTCAATTAACAGAGCAGAAGATAAAAAAAACTTAGACAAACTTAGAAAGTAACGGGGCGTGGCTTCGACACCGACTAAGATGGCTGCTTAGAGTCTGAGCTCCGCTACACCTCACCCCTATGAAGCGATCTCCCATACGCAATAGAACACAAATGGGCCGTAGCCGCCGCACAGATAACCCACAGACCCCTAAGAACCCACACTCAAACCCACAGCAGGGGCCGATGGATGGTTTTCTGCAGCCGCCTCGTGAAACACCCGGCGAGACTGAGAACCCGGGCCCAAGCCCGACCACGCGGTTACCTACCTCGATGGCAAGTGGCGACTCCCCAGCCTTGGACCGGATCAGCACCGAACTGAGGACCATGGCAGCTGCCATGGCTGCCATGGCTACTAAGGCTGATCTCCTCACCCTCACCACCACGATCCAAGACGCCATGAGAGCTGAGATGGCTGGGCTGCGGTCGGAAGTGGGAGAGCAGGCAGGCCGTATACAGGCCTTGGAACACTCTACTGCCTCACAGGCTGCACAGCACGCGGCTACCGACCTTGCTGTCTCCAGACAGGGAGACTTAATCCTCCACATGCGACGGCACTTGGAGGATCTGGATAATAGGGGCCGGAGGCACAATGTCAGGATCCGGGGGATCCCGGAGACTGAAGGGAGGGAGAATCCCCAAGACCTACTCACGGAGCTCTTCACGAGCATACTGGGCGCCGAAGCTCCTCAAACATTTGCTTTTGAACGTGCACATAGAGCATTACGACCACGGGCGGCGGATGATGGCCCAAGAGATATGATCTGTTGCCTCCAATCCTTCCCTGTTAAGGACATGATCATGAAAAAGGCCAGGACACAGCCCACATGGCTCTTCCACGGTACTCCCATATCCCTATATAATGATCTTTCTCCACTCACTCTGGAAGCAAGGAGGGCGCTCCGGCCGGTGACAACAATGCTCCGTGAAAACAACATCACCTACAAGTGGGGATTTCCTTTTGCACTGATGGCACGCCACCACAATACCTGGATATCGGCTAGATGGCCTGAAGACGTTCCACGGTTCCTACAAGAGCTTAATCTACCACCTACTCCGGTCATGAATTGGATCCTAGGCCCTCAAGGGCAGGAACCTAGGCAGAGGGGTGCTCCCCGCAGACGCGGAGGCGGATCTCCAATGGGTCGACCATACCAGCGTCGTCGACAGGGTTCCGGGGACCAAGCTGAGTAAGTACTGTCCTCCCCTACCTGGGTCACCCCTTGCGCCCACCGAGCTGGGTCCGCATCCCCCCCCGTGTGACATTGGAGCCTCCTGGGCCAAAGGTATCATCACAGGGCTGATGTGGTTACACTCTATTTGTTTGGGGGGGTGTGGGTACTGGGGGTTCCGGGGCACCGTCCCTATGCAGTAATCTTTATGCCTGTATTGTACCCCTTGCCCCTTGCCAGGACAGTGTCAACGTGGGGGCAATTGGATCCTGTAATCGCAGGACTGCACTTCTGGACGCTGGGGGTTTTGGGAGGGGGTCTTGGGGTGGCATGCATTGGACTATAATTGCAGGCATGGATGGTGTGGGGACTTATGCCTACGATGTGTTTTACTCTGTGATTGGGTCTCACCACTCCCCATATGCTCTTGATTGCCCCGTCCCCCCCCTCCCCCCCCCCCTCTTTTTCCTTTCCCCCGACTAGACAAAGGTATCAAAAGTCAGGAATAAAAAATACAAGCCACATACAATATGTATAAAAATAAATAAATAAAAAGAGGAATAAAGAGAAAAGAAAGAGAAAGGGAAGAAACATAATAATAAATAAACGACTCCTCTATAAAAATTCACACTGTAAGCAAGACTTAGGATATATTAGTCAGAGCAATAAAGGATACGCCAGAATATGCATGTCTCCCCCCCCCCCCCCTATAAATAAATAAAGCAAACAAAAAAAAAAAACAAAAAAAAAAAAACAAAACAAACAAAAAAAATAATAATATGCAAAAAAAAAAAGTATATTCCCTGTATATCCCCCCCCCCCCCCCCCAGCTACCGCATTATAAGCTTACTGTCTATCGCGCACTGTACTTTCTATTTTTACATTTTGTAACTAGGGCTGGAGTGCCCCTTACACAGGCTTACTTGCACGTGGGTCTCACTACTTTCCACCCACCCTTTTATATTGTTATTGTTTCTTATTATGCTCACAGTACCATGTCTCTAGCGGTACTCACAGTGTTGTATATCCAGCGACACTCTGAATACTGTCTCCAATGGTACTCACGGTATTGTATCTCCAATGACACTCACAGTGCTCTGTCTCCAGTAGTGTTCACAATGTTGAGTCTCCAGTAGCATACTCAGTACCGTGTCTCCAGTAATACTCGCAGTATTGTATCTCCAGCAATGCTCACAGTAATACGTCTCCAGTAATGCCCACAGTACTGTGTCTCCAGTAATACTCACGGTAATGTGTCTTCAGTAATACAGCAGTGTATAGCCAGTAATGCTCACGGTATTGTGTCACTGTATTCTCTGTAACGTTCACAGTATTGTGTCTCCAGTAATGCTCACAGTAATGTACCTTCACTAATACTCACAGTATTGAGTCTCCAGTAATGCTCACAGGATTGTATCTCCAATAATGCTCATAGTAATGTGTCTCCAATATTGCTCAAAGCATTGTACCTTATGTAACACTCACAGTATTGTGTCTCCAGTAATGTTCACAGTAATGTGTCTCCAGTAATACTCACAGTATTGTGTCTCCAGTAATGCTCACAGTACTATGTCTCAAGTAACACTCACGGTAATGTGTCTTCAGTAACACAGCAGCGTATAGCCAGTAATGCACACGGTACTGTGTCACTGTATTGTCTGTAGCACTCACAGTATTGTGTCTATAGTAATGCTCACAGTAATGTGTCTCCAGTAATACTCACAGTATTGTGTCTCCTGTAATGCTCACAGTATTATGTCTCCAGTAATGCTCACAGTATTGTGTCTCCAGTAATGCTCACAGTAATGTGTCTCCAGCAATGCTCATAGTATTGTGCCTTCTGTAACACTCACAGTATTGTGTCTCCAGTGATGTTCACAGTAATGTGTCTCCAGTAATAATCACAGTATTGTGCCTCCAGTAATGCACACAGTAATGTGTCTACAGTACTAATCCCAGCATTGTGTCTCCAGTAAAGTTCACAGTACTGTGTCTCTAGTCACACTCACGGTATAGTATCTTTGGTAACACTCATAGTAATGGGGTTCCAGTAATGCTCACGGTATTATGTCACAGTATTGAATCTCCCCCCCCCCCCCCCCTTAGACACCAGGTCCCCCGACGACGACTATGCATATGACACGGGGCAGGCTAGACCTCTATGGCTATTTGGGGCCTCACCTGGTAGGGATACAGGACAGAAGTTGTGGCGCTTTGTTATTAACACCGCTTAAATTACATAGTTACTGGCTTTTGAATTATTGAATTATTGTATTATTATCATCCATGGGCTACGGTTATGCCCTTATGGCTGTTCTATTATTCACGCATACAAAAAATTTTTTACAGATCGCGCTAATTTGTACTTCACGTAACACATTGTCAGGGGTTGGGGTGTAGGGACCCTCCCAATCCCATACATACTCTAACACTCTTGTCTGGTGCCGAACCGCACATCCCAACACGCACTCGTGCTTACCCTACACGGCGGAACCTGGGGCCTCCTGATACCTGGCCTAGCTGCCGGTACGGACTCCCTTTGCCTCCGACCGTAGCACGAGTCACCCCCCATAAGGGGGTGGATCTTCTGGGACGCCTTCTGTCTCAGCTGTAACACCCGTTGCCACGGGCGTTTACTTCTCTTCTCTAATCTTCTCTCCTCGTTCTTGAGTCTCTCCCTCCTCTGACCTACCCCCTCCTGCCCTGCACCCGGGGTGGTCTGTCCCTCTGGGCCTCTCCTTGACCCGCGCTAGGGCGGTTGTGACCCCCCCTGGATTTGCCCACCTAAGGTGACGGGAGGGTATACTTCATTACAATGGATCCCGGAAAGGGGAGTGCGGAGCCTGGTGCTTATCGCCCTGCTCCCTTGTCTGTCCGCACTATTAACTGCAGGGGCCTGAACATACCTGAGCGACGGACCCATCTACTTCGAGAATTAAAAAAGAATCATATCTCGGTGGCGTTGCTACAGGAAACGCACTTCCGAACTGGGGCAGCTCCCAGATTACATAACAAACATTTCCCGATCAATTATTTCTGCGATCATCCAACATCGCGGAAAGCAGGGGTGGCCATCCTAATAGCAGCGCACCTGGACTTCCAGAAGCTGGACAGTCAGCTTGATTCACAGGGACGCTATCTTTTTCTGAAGGGGACGATCTCGGGCATGATGTACACGTTTGCCACGGCCTACGTACCTAATGCCCGACAAGCTCAGTTCCTCAGAGGAATGCTGAATAAACTAAACAACTTCTCGGAAGGTGCACTCATCCTGGGGGGGGATCTCAACGCATCCCTGGACCCCATCATGGACACCTCCACGGGACATAGCAGTATCTCCCATCTACACTTGCGTTCTATGAAACGGTCGCTGGGAGATATGGGTCTGGTAGACTGCTGGAGGGCCCTTCACCCCTCCACCAAAGACTACACCTATTATTCGGCGTTGCATGATCGGTACTCCCGCATCGATTATGTTTTTATTCGCCAACTGGGCCTACAGAGGCTCATCTCCGCTACCATAGATCCAGCCACGTGGTCAGATCACAACACGGTCACAGTGGACCTTGAATCTCCTCTCTATCGGCCCTCGTCGTGGTCGTGGAGGCTGAATGAAGCCCTTCTACTCGATCCTGGGACACGGACCCAAGTTGCCCAAGCTTTAGAACAGTATTTCCAAGAAAACGACGTGCCGGAAACCTCTCCAGTGTCGATTTGGGAGGCACATAAAAGCGTTATTAGAGGCACACTCATCCGAATAGCGTCCCACAAAAAGAAAGCAGCTGCACTCGAAATGGCGGATCTATACAAATCAATATCAGCTCTAGAACAGCAACACAAACACTCTCACCTAATGGAGACATATGGGAAACTCATGCAGGCCAGACGACAACTGAAGGATCTTCTCACAAAACGTTATCTCAATTCCCTACAACGCAATCGGGGGTTCTTCTATACTCATGCCAACAAGGGGGGGAAATACCTAGCTCATCTCCTGAAGGGGAATGCCCCCCGTTCACAGGTTCGCAGCCTACGCCTCTCTTCGGGCACCTCCACGATCTTCCCGGCTGAGATAGCTGAGGAATTTAAGAAATACTATCACTCACTTTACAATATACACGCGACAGACGACGATGTTGCTGCACTTGACGAAGGCATCCTGACGCGGAACTACTTGCGAGAGTCGGTGGAGAGGACGATCGGCCCCGATACAGCAGAGACGCTGGACGGGCTGATCACTGAGGAGGAATTAAAAACGGCCTTGAAATCGACCAAGACGGGCAAGGCACCGGGCCCAGACGGATTTTCCGTGGGGTACTATAAAGCATTCTCGACCATACTGTTACCTTGGTTCACGAAGGCTCTGAATGCGATAGCTACAGGGGAGACCTTCGGAACGGAATCCCAGGCTGCTATTATCACTGTCCTGCCGAAACCGGGAAAAGACCCCACGATATGTAGCAATTATCGCCCAATTTCCCTTCTAAATGTGGATGCTAAGCTATTTACTAAGGCACTTGCAACAAGACTCAGATTTGTTCTACCGGCACTCATACATATGGATCAGACAGGATTCATCCCCGGCCGAGAGGCAAGAGATAGCACCCTGAGGGTATTCGCAATTCAACATAGAGCGCGCACGCAGGGACAACCTCTCCTCCTCCTCTCCACCGACGCTGAGAAGGCGTTTGACAGGGTAAAATGGCCATACATGCTTACCACCCTTGGCGCTATGGGGTTGGGACAGAGGTTCCTCACATGGATACGGGCGCTGTACCACAATCCGCGGGCCGCGGTTCGTGTGAATGGGGCGCTAACGGCGGATTTTGCAATCTCCAACGGCACAAGGCAGGGATGCCCACTGTCGCCCCTGCTCTTTGCCATGTCCTTAGAACCCCTACTTCAAACTATTCGACAACATCCAGACGTTAGGGGATACTCGTGGCGAGGGGTGGAACATAAAGTGGCCGCATATGCGGATGACCTTTTGTTCTTCATTTCCTCACCTCGCGTCACCATGCCCTGCTTGATGGCCGCGCTTGAGCAATTCGGCACAATATCAGGTTTCAAACTTAACCTGTCCAAATGCGAGGTACTTAATATTACCATTCCGGAAGCTGAATATTGGGCTTTGGATACCCTGTTCCCCTTCCGCTGGTGTCCCAGTAAAATGAAATATCTTGGGATATGGCTCACGTCGGACCCGAGCGACCTATACCCTCTAAACTTCCCTCCACTCTTGAAGACGATCCTGGCGGACCTGGAAAGATGGGCATACCCACACGTTTCATGGTTTGGACGAATCGCTGTCCTTAAAATGAATGTTCTACCCAGGCTCCTGTATGCATTTCAAACTCTACCCTGGGCCATTCCTCCACATTTCTTCTCCACACTGAGATCGGCAATTCTCCGCTATGTCTGGAAAGGCGAGAGACCGCGGCTCCGCCACGATCTACTTTGCTTACCACGATGCCGTGGGGGACTGGCATTGCCAGATTTTAAAAAATACCACCAGGCCACGACCCTCCAGCGCATCCTGGAATGGCATGCAACCACGCACCAGAAACAGTGGGTGACACTGACTAAGGATGGGCAGGAGGCACAACTAAAATACGCCATCTGGGCGGGAAGACCTATGGCAGTTGACAAGGGGAACTCGGTAGACATCATAACACAAACGCTCATCAGCTGGAAACACGCGAGAGAACAACCGCATGTCTCGCCCACACCTAGTCCCTTACTCCCCATCATCCATAACCCGGCGATAGGCGGGGGCATCCCACCAAGCGCATGGCCCTTTGCAGAGAGCCGCACCCATGTTCCCATATCCACAGTCCTGCGTAATGGCGCCCTGAAATCCCTGGATTCCCTACTGGGACAATCGCCACGGACGCCTCTGCTCACACTACGTTATATGCAGGTACAGCACTACTACAATAATGTACGCAACAAGGAGAAACTACACAGAGACCTCACCTGGTTTGAACGGCGCTGCGAAAGGGGCTCATCGCTGGGAAAACCTATATCCACCCTCTACCAACACTTGGTGGTGGGACACTTGACAGAGAATAATGTCTTCCGCAGGCAATGGGAGACTTTGTTAAGTACTGCCTTTACGTCCCAGCAATGGGAAACTGCGCTGCTCTGGCAGCACAAAAGCTCCGTCTGCACTCAATACCAGGAAACGAACTATAAACTACTGGCCCTATGGTACCGGACACCCATATTACTCCATAGGATTTTTCCAACGACGCCCCCGACATGCTGGAGGTGTCTTGAGGAAAGGGGCACGATCGTACACATTTGGTGGGACTGTCGCCTTATAGTCCCATTCTGGGACATGGTCAGGGATGCGATCGTCGAAATCTTGGGAGCGACGACGGAATGGACGGCGGCGCTAGCCCTCCTACATATTTCGACGCTGTCAATTGCTGGATACAAAAAATCGATCCTGCGCCATCTCCTTAATGCGGCCAAAGCATTGATCCCCCTATACTGGAAGAAGACAGAGATTCCCAAGAAGGAAGAATGGATTCGTAGGGTGGAGGAGATTCAGGGAGCGGAAGCTACTCGGGCCTCGTTGCTTGGTAGGGGGGACAGACATGCGGAGCAGTGGCAACCATGGTTTGCATTCATATCTAATGGCCACTGAGAGTTGGAAGAAAGGGCACCTGGCCCGGCGGGGTTTGACCACCCCTACCCTCCATATCCTCCCTAAACCATCTATAACTGAACTTGGGAGCAACTCTCCTATCCTATTCTACTCTCTCTCTCAATTCTTTTTCTCTCTCCATCTATATATTCTTGATTCTTCTCTAGGATCCCTAACTGTTACAAACGCATGACTATAATACACGCTAGATGTGGTGACACATTTCTATTAATGTAGGGGCCGGGCGATTCGGCCAGGTGGACATTGGGTTTGCCTCACACTGCCTCTCACGGAATTGGTTGAGGGTTTAGGGTCTCATACACAATTGACTTGAGTGGAGATGTGGTGTTTAGTAGAATAGCGGCGGTCCGCATGACCGCTAACGCACGCACATACTCCTACAAGCGGGTGACGCAGTGCCTCATAGCCACACGAAGACCCATGATATCTAGCTATACCCGACCTGGACTGCACCTCGCTATAGCGACGCTAATCACAATGCCTCACGTACCCCACCACAACTAGTAGGGTACACTTCAGACACGTAGCGCACTACACAAAGGTGACCTCTAGCTGTCCGCTCTGTTATGCGGCACATTAGGATGGTATCATTATATGTTGAACGCTGTTTATAACACTACGTCTTCCTTGCCGAATATGTATATGTCATGTATAATTCTGTATGTTAACAGTTCACTTATTTTGTATAATACTTTTTCAGGTTTCGAGCAATTAGGACCTGCGAGTCCTCGCTCACGAATATGTCTGTACACTTGAACCTCTGACCTCGTATCATACTAATAAAACAGATTTATTAAAAAAAAAAAAAACTTAGAAAGTAACATAAGAAACCATTTTTTTCATGACAAACAAAAGTGATTTAACTCCTAAGTAGCAGACTGCAGAGGCATGTTGGGCATAAACATGATCTATACACCAAAACTGCTTCATTAACCCCTTAAGGACCGGACTGTTTTTGCGATGTTGTACATTTGCGACCAGGCATCTTTTTACACTTTTGTTGTGTTTAGCTGTAATTTTCCACTCTCTCATTTACTGTTCTCATACAAATTATATATTGTTTTTTTCAGGACAAAAGGGGCTTTCTTTACATACCATTATTTATATAATCTCATCTAATTTAATTTAAAAAAAAATGAAATAATATGATGAAAAATTGAAAGAAATACATGTTTTTTGACTTTTAAGTGAAAAATCTTTTACTCATCTACAAAAGTGAATAAAACAAAACTGCTAAATAGATTAAAAATGTTGCCCTGAGTTTAAAAATACCCAGTGTTTACATGTTTTTTGCATGTTATAGGGCTATAAGTACAAGTAGGATATTGCGGTTTCAAAACATACATTTTTAAAATGTATCAATAGTGACATTGTAACACTATTATCTGTCATAAATCTCTGACTAACACCCCACATGTACATATTTTTTTTAAAGTAGACAACCCAGGGTATTTAATATGGGGTATGCCCAGACTTTTTTAGTAGCCACTTAGTCGCAAACACTGGCCAAAGTTAGCGTTCATATTTGTTTGTGTGTGAAAAAAGTAAAAAACTAAATTGAACGCTAATTTTGGCCAGTGTTTGTGACTAAGTGGTTACTAAAAAAGACTGGACATACCCCATTTGCAATACCTTGGGTTGTCTTCTTTTGCAAATGGTATGCCATCATGGGGGTAATTCTCATTTCTGGGCTACCATACGCTCTCAAAGGCAACGTAACCAACCTGGCCATTTTCAATGTAAAAATATTTGACCCATATTTTTGACCCTTTAACTTTCAAAAACGCTATAAAACCTGTACATGGGGGGGTACTGTTATACTCAGGAGACTTTGCTGAACACAAATATTAGTGTTTCAAAACTGGAAAATGTATCACAACAATTATATCATCAGTAAAAGTGCTGTTTGTGTGTGAAAAATGCAAAAAAAAAAGTCACTTTCACTGACAATATCATCGCTGTGATATGTTTTACTGTTTTGAATCACTAATATTTGTATTCAGCAAAGTCTCCCGAGTAAAACAGTACCCCCCATGAACAGGTTTTAGGGTGTCGTAGAACGTTACAGGGTAAAATACAGTGCTAGCAAATTAAATTATCTGGACTTTCGACCTGGGTTTGCAGGCAGGTCCCTCAAATTGCAATCAATAAAATTACTTAATTATGTAAAAATATTACATAAATACACACGTAGAATTTAAATATATATGCATATTTAGATATTTGAAGTCTACATGTATATTTATATAATTATTTATGTAATTTTGTATATGGACATATATATATTTCATATTCTTTTTATTTATTTATATATACATAGATATATATACAATTTCATTCTAAGTGTATTTTGATATAAATATATATATATATATTAATATCAAAATACAGTTAGAATAAAATTTCATATAGATATATAATTTTTTTTTTTAATTATTATTTTTACATTTTTTTATTTAATTTAAATTACTTATTATTTGTATTTTATAATAATATATATATACAATATATATAGTTATTATATATATATGATATATATACGTTTGTAATTTAATTCTAAGTGTATTTTTATATTAATATATGTACATATTAATATAAAAATACACTTAGCATGACATTATATATATATATATATATATATATATGATATATAGACATATATTATATAGGTATAATATATGTCTATATATCATATATATATATATATATATATATATACACATTGTGACCGAAAGCAAGGAATTGTGCTGGAGGGAATCTATATACCTCCCCAGATTTTGCAAGGATCCTACTTGGTGTAATTAGCCCCAGGGAAATGTGTTATGTTATAATGAATGTTGCACTTTAAATATGTGTATATTTGGGCCCTGGGGTGGAGTACTTGGAGAGTAGGGTGGGCCAGTGCTCCACTCCACATTTTGGAAGTTGCTTGTAACCTACAGGTGAGAAAGTCCAGTTCCAGAGTTTGAATCCTAATCTAACTCACCTGAAAAGGATTGTCAATTACCAGTGCTATTAAGTACTCCCCTGCCAAGGAAGGGGGGAGATTGTGTTTGGTTTCTGTGAGTGGAAACAGAGAGCTGAAAACCTGAAACAGTAAGGTTGTTTATGTTGGGAAATGGACAAGCCATCCAACCCAGTTAGCTGATTATTTTGTTTAGTTAGTGCTCAGAAGAGCAAGGCTTTTGTTTTGTATATTTTGTTACCTTTATACCTTACTGTGCATTTATTTTGGAGCCACAATAAAAGAGCAATTCCTTTTACCTCATCCAGCGTGTGAAGTGTCTCTAAAGCCTGAAAAGACTGTGTGTAACACCCCAATCCCAGGACAAGGTACCAAGGGAAAGGAGTACTTTTGTCACAACATATATAATTTTTTTTTTTTTTTTTATTAACATTAACTTAATTTTTTTTTTTTTTTATGATTTTACACTAGCAGGGAGACTGCCTGTCAGCACAGACAGTCACCGTGCAGGCAGACACATGGACACCTATTGTGACCATGTGGTCGCTCTGTTGAGCGATCACATGGCCCCAGGGGTCCAAATCCGCCATGGGGAGACTGTCTGGGCTGCAGACAGTCTCCCCACACTGGGAGCACCGCCGATCGCCGCCGGGGGAACGACGGCGATCGGGTAAGTAACTAAGACCGTTAGGACGGTTCTGGACCGTCACCGGTCGGCAATGCAAAAATGCCGATGACGGTCCTGACCCGTCCTCGGTCCTTAAGGGGCTAAGCTAAAGTTGTTTTGGTGCCTATAGTATAGCTTTAAGTGGGCAAAGTCCAACTGGTTAAGGGCAAAGTTTACAGCAAGGGGCAGGATTAAATTGCAGGGGTGAAGCCTAGTGCCCCATAATCCGAAAACTTAACCAGCTGCTACTGTCTTCCAGTGCTATAGTTTTCTTAAATATTACATTTTAATATGATTTTCGTTTCAGACTTACTAATAGCATCTTTACCTTTATATTTTGCTGATCTTAGTTTCCATCTTCTGTTTATATTAGATAAAAATTACAAAAATAAGTGCTCTCTATCTGTGAATAAGCTGCAGTTCATCAACAAGGTGTTCCCTCAACCTTGTGAAAAACAAGACAAATATATAGAAAAGGGTGAACAGCGCTAGCAGTATACAAAATATATATATTACATACGTAATTGGAGATACTTCTCGGTGGTATAGCTTAAAAGAAAAAACAAAATACAATAATAGTGCAATATATTTTGCTGGTATAATGGATGATGGAGTAATATATAATTCTCACTCACACTTTGGAGAGCTTTATAAGCTCAATTTCAAGGGCCTGGATGGAATAATCCCCGTCTGTGGATTTCTTGGTGTGCAGTCTTCTAGGTGAACTTATAGGTATGGATTTTCGTGGTATATAGAACGAAAAAATAAAAAGAAACCAATGGTATAGATAGTAGGTATATGTACAACGCAAATAGAAAAGATCCTACTTACATATACTAGAGCAATGGACCTGCTCTAGTTTCAACAGCTTCAGGTGGAACAATCCCCACCTTTGGATGTAATGGACCCAAATGTAGCAGCAGCAAGATGGAGTAGGAAGTAGGACTAAGATAGACTGGGTATATATAAAAATGTATATACTTTATTGTAACAAATATTTAAAAGTGGAATAACAAATATATAAAATACCAGTCAGAATAAAAAAAGTCTGTGGTTCTTCCTCACTTAACGCGTTTCGCCGTGGCTTTTTCAAAAGTGAATGCTTGCTGCAGGGGGTCCTCTCGGTTATAAATCTTCTGTAATTGTGGAAATGGATTCCGGTGTGTATAGTGTGTCACTTCCAGTTTCGTCGCGATGACGCGGACGGAAGACCTTCAGGCGCCATTTTGGATATGGGCAAAGAGTCCGTGAGTGCCCAAAAGACGGCACAGTAGTATACAAATGAAAGTAATATGTTAAATAGGTATTTTCACATAGAAAATGATGGATATTATGCCAGCATAGGTGTTTAAACAAAGTATTTATGTAACGTTTACATAGGTTGATATGGAGCACAACTGCAGATTTCTTAGGACTTAGATTGTTGATTAGGATACTTAGAGAATAGAATAGGAACTGTGTATTCAATAATGTAAAATATAGGTACTGTATCTTTAATTACTTCGCTGTTGGTTTAATTGGAGTAAGCAGCTTCCGATATACATGCAATCTAGCACATTGGTGTTTGCAAGTTTTAAGGAAATGGAGGAAGTTAGAAATGAAGTTGTAACAGGAGTGATTCGTTTTGGAGTTAGAGATAGCAGGCCTGGGAGCAGCTGTAGCCTGAATGCTTAACGGACTTGAGAGCAGGCTGTAGCAGAAATGCTTAGCGGTTTTGAGAGAAGGTAAGCTCTTATCACAGATATAACAATTGACTTAGCTTCCAAAGGGTGAAAAATCAGGTTCCCGGAGTTCTCCTCCGGGGAGGGTTGTTTCTCAGGCAGGATGAGGAAATTCCAGATACTAGCCGTGGTCAAGGAGAGGAGAAGGAGGGTAAAGTAGAATTCCAGTCCGGTTCGGTACACAAGTAGAGGTTGCAGAGAAACTTTTAGCCGGGTTGATATCGCGGTAACGCTGTTCAATAATCCAGCGTCTTGTATCTGGCGCGGTCGCATTATGTAGCGTGGGGATACCGCGTCAGAGAAGGGGTGTGGCTAAACTCCATCAACCCGGAAGAGACAAGGAATTACCGGTAGTTGAGGCATGACAATTTAGAGAGAGGCATTGGAATATTCCATGCAGGTGATTACTGTTAAATATTATTTGTTATTATTATTTATTATGTTGTAAAAAATTTGCAGATACTGAGTGATTTTTATAGCCCTTTTCAATATTGCGGCAATGTTCGCTGATACGTATCTTTAGTGGACGTATGGTTCTTCCAATGTATTGTAGTCCACAAGGGCACTCTAATAGGTAAACCACATTATTGCTATTGCACGTAATAATTTCATTTATATTAAAACTTTTTCCATTTCTGTGGGATTTAAAATTTAAAGTGCACTTGTCCATTTTGTGTGTTTTTTTTACAGGCTATGCATGTATTGCACCTATAGAAACCTTTGTTGATAGTTAGAAAATTGTTGTTACATGTGTTTTGATTTTTTGTAAAGTTTTTTTGTAAGCTGTAGTTAAATTGGGTGCACCTCTGAATATTATGGTGGGTTTCTCTGGTAGGGATTTTATTAAAATTGGGTCTTCTTTGAGTAGATGCCAATTTTTATTGATAATTTTTTTAATATGTTTATTTTTATTATTATAATCGAAAATGAAGGGGAGAGTGAACTTATTAGTCTGAGGATCCTGAAGGGGTTTTTGACTTAGTAATATTTCTCTTTGTGTTTTATCAATTAACGTTATTGTTTTGTCAATTTTTTCAATATTATAGCCTCTTTGTACAAACTTTTGCTTCATATCTACAGCCTGTGTTTGGAATACCGAAGGTTCTGAGCAATTTCTCTTTAGTCTAAGCATTTGGCTTTTAGGTATTCCATCCAACCATGTTGCATTATGACAGCTATCATAGCTGATAAAGGTGTTGCATGTACTTCCTTGAAGTGGGTTTTTGTATATATTATATTTTCTTTAATGTAAATCTCCAAATCTAGGAAGGTAACTGTCTGTTTGCTTAGATGAGAGGTTAAGATGATCCCCTCATCATTATGGTTAAGGTGATCTATGAATAATTGTGCTGAGGACATAGGGCCTTCCCATATAAATAGGATAAAATAAAGCTCTCCAAAGTGTGAGTGAGAATTATATATTCCTCCATCATCCACTATACCATCAAAATATATTGCACTATTATTGTATTTTGTTTTTTCTTTTAAGCTATACCACCGAGAAGTATCTCCAATTACGTATGTAATATATATATTTTGTATACTGCTAGCGTTGTTCACCTTTTTCTATATATTTGTTCTGTTTATATTACAAACATGTTTTTCCACATATAGCATAAATAAGTAATATTATGCATTGTGGCAGGATGACCAGGCTCTTCACAATAAACTTCAAGTGCAACAGTCAGGATAAAATAGTACTGCAGTTTATTGTCACTTTCCACAATTTATACAAGGTTGTGCTCTCCCACAAAATAAAACAAAAAGAAAATAAATCCTACTCCAACTTGGAGACTTACTAAACAACAGTATTACTAACTAGCCAACTGGCCAGCTAATCTAGTTCCCAGTTTTAAACAAAATGAAATACAGCACTTTTAGCAGGTTTCACACACTACCTTTTTCTCAGAGTCTCAGGCTTAACTGCCTCCTCTCTCCCAGCTGTTAGACTCTGATGTCTTCAGAGACTAACCTTTTAAAACCCTAGGGCTGGTTAATTACATTCACCTGGTTGATAACAATTAACAATCATGCTGGGAATAGAGATCGCTCCAATCTATTACTCACATAGAAAGCCTCTCTGACCTTGCCACAGCATGTACAAACTTTTTTTCAACAACCAGACACATATTAATGCAGATTCACTCTCCACCCTTCTTGCAATTGTTCCTATTTTTAAACAACACATTGAAATGAGTCACAGATTCACAGGTTCTTCTCATGGCTTTACTTGTTTGTCTGCACATTTGGCTTTGTGCAGCCAGTTCACCTTGGTTACTTTTATTCATTATTGCCATTTATATAGCGCCAACAGATTCCGTAGCGCTTTACAATATTATGAGAGGGGGATTTAACTATAAATAGGACAATTACAAATAAACTTACAGGAACAATAGGTTGAAGAGGACCCTGCTCGATCGAGCTTACATTCTATAGGAGGTGGGGTGTAAAACACATTAGGACAGGAATTTACAATCAAATAAGGTGGGCTGCCCTTTAGGAGAGGGCAAGAGACAGGTATGTGAGGTAAGGGTTAGTCTTGGAGGCCATAAGCTTAAGCTTACTTAAAGAGTCACTGTCAAAATGTAAAGATAAAATCTAGTAATATAAAAAAGTAGGGTCTACTTTAAAAACCAAAGAAAAGAGTTATCTGCACACTACCCCAAATCCCTATGCAAATTTAAACAAATTAAGGTTTTTTGTTTCACTCCAATGGCCTCTTAGGTGAGTCCTACACTAACAATTCACCTTGCTTCCTTCAGCTTCAGGCAAAAAAAAAAATCTCTAATGAGACAGAGAGGGGTATTATTCTAAACCCCTATACAGTGGTGTATCCTGGTTTTGTGCTGCCCTAGGCAGGACAAAACTCAGGCGCCCCCTCCCGCCCGCGCCACCCCCACCCAACCCTTCCCCCGCCACACCCACCCAACCCTTCCCCCGCCACCCCCACCCAACCCAACAGACACACACACACACACTAACAGACACACACACACACTAACAGACACACACACACTAACAGACATTCATACACACTAACAGACACACACACACACTAACAGACACACACACACTAACAGACACACACACTAACAGACATACATACACACACTAACAGACACACACACACACTAACAGACACACACACACACTAACAGACATACAGACACACACACACACTAACAGACATACATACACACTAGCAGACACACACACACACTAACAGACATACACACACACTAACAGACATACACACACACTAACAGACATACACACACACTAACAGACACACACACACTAACAGACATACACACACACTAACAGACATACACACACACTAACAGACATACACACACACTAACAGACATACACACACACTAACAGACACACACACACACTCACATATTTGTTTTTTAAATGTAACCCCCTCCAGCCTCCTTACCTTTGGAAATGCTGGGGGTGTGGGTTCTCTTCCCCCCTGGTGATCCAGTGGCTGCTGGGCTGGCGGCATTGGCGAGGGAGCACTTCCCCTGAGCTGTCTGCTCAGCTCCCTCGCGCGCCTCAGAGTGAGGCTGGGAACCGGAATATGACGTCATCTTCCGGCTCCCAGCCTCACTCTGCGGTGCGCGAGGGAGCTGAGCAGACAGCTCAGGGGAAGTGCTCCCTCGCCAGCCGCCCGCCCAGCCTAGCAGCCCGCCAGCATGTCTGTTAGCCACAAGGCTAACAAGACATTTGCCTTGGGCATTTGGGGGCGGCTTTTTTTGCCGCCCCCTGGAAAATGCCGACCAAGGCAAATGCCTTGTTTGCCTCACGGCTAATACGCCCCTGCCCCTATATACTTATTAACCTTTAATAGGGAACACCTGGGCTGGGTGGCAGCATTGTAGGGTCTACTTTGTCTCAGTATTTCTCCTATGCCTGACACTGGGTGGAGCTAATGCCATCTACAAGTGTCAATCTCTCAGCTGTTACTAGTGATGGCTGCAATGATATTGGCTGTATCTATTGAGGATCCCGCTGTCAGCCAAGCCAAGTCAGTTATCAGAAATAACAAAACAATAGGAATGGCTAGCAATAACCACGACAGGGCAATAATGAGAGGTAGTAATGGCTTAATATAGACCCTCGCGCCCTCTGATTTATTTGTATCACATTGTGCACCAAAACAAATACAACCAGACCCATGTCTTGTGTATACCCCCTGCCAGAATTCTTTGCCCGCACAAGACATGAGTCACGACTAAAGTAAAGGGAATGTAGATTTATTTCTTGTTTTTAAACAATTTTTCAAGTATAAAGAAATCAATGCACTAAAACCAAGGGAAAAGATAAACATTTTCTACACACTGACAAAGTATTGACAAAGTGAAATAAGCAAAAGTCTAATAAAGTACATTTCAATAAAACGCCAGATATAATATGCAATCTAATCAGTTACACATAAGTCGTTAAAAGTGACCTAATATGCGTCAATTTGTCGGGCAAGATATCAAATAGGTATGGATTAATGCACTACTTTCACAGCTCCCAGCGTGGCCGCACTGAAACATAGCGGCCACGCCAACAGAATAATGTAATACTTACCTTGGTCGCGGCAAACCGCTGCCCGACCTCCTTCTATTCCGGTCCCCAGCGAGTACGGCGTTCCTAGAGACGCAGGCCGCGGAGGTTCCAGTTTTAATAGGAAACTCCGCCCACATCAAAGATTCCGCCAACATGCGTGCAACGTCACATAAAAGACCTGCACACACGTTTTGTGGTCAGTGGTCAGAGGCAGCCAATTACCGCCTAAATGTCACATGTTCATCCTTACCTTGTGGTGTCCGTAATGGTAAATGCCTTTCTGGCATTAACGGAGGTGCTACTCAGCAGCCCCGTGCCGTTGTATCTGATGTTGAAGGCCGCCGGCCGCTGTGGATCCATTCCAATTTGTAACCCCACGTCCGCCCACAGTATGACGTCACGCAAAGGACGTGCACATCCTGGGATCAAAGGCTGGGTATGGCCGATCGTATCTGAAGGAGACTTATTTAAACTCCTTTTTTCCTCATTGCCCTGTCGTGGTTTCCCTTAGTAGTTTATCTGAGAGTGTGTTTCTGAGCGTTTATTTCTGGTTATTGACTTTGGCTTCGTTTGACTTCCCTGTATTCTGGTATCCTTGACTTTTGGCTTTCCCTCATCGTTGTGTCTGATTCTGTGTCCCCGACCTCGGCAAGTATTCTGACTATTCTCTGGTACGTTAAGTCCTGCCATTCTAAGGCCCGGTAAGACGTTACTTTTAGTCCTAGGTGTGATACAGTTCTGCGTAATGGATCAACCAGTATCCTGACACTAAGGAGGGTTTTTTAAACCCAAATTACCTTTCTGTCAGTGCTCTGTCGTGGTTTCCACTTGCTGGTTATCCGAGATTGCGTTTTTCTGGTATTTGGCTCGTTTTGACTTCCCTAATTTCTGCTTTCCTTGACTTCTGGCTTTTCTAATTGCTGTGTCCCTTTCTGTGTCCCTGACCTCGGCAAGTATTTTAACTATTATCAGGTACATTAAGTCCGGCCATTCTAAGGTCCGGTTAGACGTTATCCTTAGTCCTAGGTGTGATACTATTCTGCGTGCTAGATCAACTATAATCCTGACAACTACAGAGAATTGGAATATAATAAGAATGCCAGACTAGTCAGAATGGAAATGTAGCTATATTACTAGCTAAAGTAAATAACTTACCACATTCAGCACTAGGGCACAACCAAGATACCTACTACTTACTATTTTATTTGTTAAATTAACATTCCAGACTTGTATATTAATACAATAAATGAAAGATAAAAAATAAAAATCATGACAGGATAAGCAATATATAATATTTTTTTGCTGTTAATTATTTAAATAAAGTAGGCTGCATTCTTATGAGTTCTTATAACAAACAGTAGTTCTGCTTTTCATGATGAAATATAAACATGTTATATATTTTTTTAATTTTGCTTTTTGTTTTGTTTTGTATCATACACTAACATCAAACAAATCTTAAACCGAGGTAAGAAGTAAAATTAGCACATTTATATTAAAGGACCACTATAGTGCCAGGAAAACAAACTCGTTTTCCTGGCACTATAGTGCCCTGAGGGTGCCCCCACCCTCATGGACCCCCTCCCACCGGGCTGAAGTTGGAGGAAGGGGTTAAATTCTTACCTTTCTCCAGCACCGGGCTCCCTCGGCGCTGGGGACTCTCCTCCTCCTTCCGACGTTATTGGCTGAATGCGCATGCGCGGCAAGAGAATGCTTGAGAATGCTTTCCTATGGACGCTGGCGTCTTCTCACGGTGAAAATCACAGTGAGAAGCGCCTCTAGCGGCTGTCAATGAGACAGCCACTAGAGAATGGATTAACCCTAAAGTAAACATAGCAGTTTCTCTGAAACTGCTATGTTTACAGGAGGCAGGACCTGGCACCCAGACCACTTCATTGAGCTGAAGTGGTCTGGGTGCCTATAGTGGTCCTTTAATGTAAGTTCTCCTCTGGAAGAGAATAAAAATAAACAGCACTTTCATTACATTTTTAAATTGCTCCCAATTGTGGAAAATTCTCCCAATGCTCACCTGAAAAATTGCATCCTGTTTCTTCTGCTGCCTTTGTACATTGTTTCAAAAGCCAAGCCTGAGTTTTTTTCTCCAAAGGTGTATATTCTAGTTCACTCATATTTGGATAAAGCTACATTGTAAACAAACAAAAGGTCGTGTACATATGATATATAACAGGGAGATTGACTGATAATACAAATACAACATTCACAGGGCTCTTAGGGAGTAGAAGAAGCAGAGCATAAACCAGCTACTTATTTATCTTGAATGGGAGTGGAATATTAACTTCTCTTTGCGCAGTTTATTGCACAAGTTGCATTCTTGCCACTGTATGTTGATGCTTGAAACAGCAAGATTTGCGAAACTCCATGAAACTAAAAGGGTAAATGAGAAATGTATGCTCCTTCAAGTACTTGTATGGTATATGCATACAATACATTTAACAGGCTTTTTAGGGCTACAACAGGTTGCGGAAGAGAACATGATAAAATTACAATGTCTGTGCTACATTTTGGAAAGAAATGCGAGATCTGAGCTATTTTACCTTTTTTTTTTTTTGTCAGAGTGGTGTTCCACCTCTTGCTTCTTTTAAGCTATAAACTATAAACAAACTTTCTGGGCTGGCTAGATCAGTTTGTCCATGATGTGTCTGTGCTGTCTCTCTCCTCCTCTTCTGCTCTCGCTTCTTCTACAGTGAACTGGGCTATATGTAAATTGATAGCAGCAGTCGTCTTTCTGCTTATCAGTCTGCTCTAGGAGATAATTATACAGTCCATAAACCCCTGCAGTGCAGAAGTTTATGGATAAGAGTTACTTACTGGTGTGGAAGGGATCTGCCTAAACAGTGCACCAGAGGTATAAATCGTTTTTGTATTTATTTATTTGCATTTTAATGTAGACACTCTCCAATGTGTTTTTTGCTTGTTTTCATTTTTTCACTTGCTCTAGGATCTACGCAGTTTTGGAGTGCAACTTTGAGGTTTCTGCATCTATTCAGTCTCCTGACACTGAATGGGACGCAGTTGCTATTTTTTTTTACCCCTGAGCATTTATTAAGCCTCTCCCCTCTACGTCTGTATTAGTCTTTTATCTTTAAGTAGCCTTAGTCCCTAGAATCAATAAAGGTAGGGTTCCCTCCCCTATTACTTTAATAGTCCTCCTATTTAGGACCCTATGCTATTGAGGGTTCCTCACTCTTTATCTTTTTTTTTAACTTTTGTTCTTTTTATACTTTTGCTGGTTTGTTAAAACGCTTTTACTATAAGACATGTTAAACAAAAGTAGGGGTATATTCAAGGGGGAGCTTCACTATATGTTAGACTACCATCAATGTAATAATAATAATAAGGTAAATAGTCACAACTCGTAGTTCACCACTGTGGAAAAACTGACCATAATGTACTCATCATCATGTATTTTAATGGAACATTTTAATAGAATAAACAAACCCAGTAGCTGTCAGTCTCCTTTCTGCTGAAATGCATGAATTATTCATCATATATATATATGAGCCTTGTCATTTGTAATGTTTCTATTTTAACATCCGGAGACAGGTAAAAGAAAACAAAATGTACAGGCTCTAAAATGAAAAAATGTAATTAACATTATAGCCAAAACAGTGCCCCAGCCGTCTTCACTGTAATATGTAGAAGATATAATAAATGAATGGAAGGATAATGCCACTTTCAGATTTTCACTAGCTATTTTTTTTTTTTTTTAAATTGTCTTCGCTCTGACCAGCTGTCCTTCCACTTCTAAATGAAAATAAATGAGTACTGTGAAATACTATTCATTCCCCTGACTCATATTGTAGCTGCCGTATGCCCCTTACCAGCAGACTGGGAAAATTAGGATATTCGCTGAAATATGTCTCCACAAAATCATGCCCCAGAAGTTTGAATATCATTTGTCTTCTCTTTGTGTCTTGAAGTGCTGGTTTCAATTTTTCAGCTAACACATCTCCAATTTTTTGCGAGACCTAGAAAAAAAATCAAATAGAATTCATACATTTCTATAAACATTTATTTAACTTTGCTTACATTTTAAATATAATTAATATCTGAATTAAGTCAAAAGAAAAAACACCCAGATTACCCAATCCAATAGATACTAATAAAACAGAACATTTATTATGTCAATGAAAATATAGAAATATAATTGTTCTAAGGGAGCCAAATACACACCAAATTAGAAAGGACAAACTAAGAAGTAGGATAAATAGGGAAACTGCCTATAGATATTGTGACGAAACCAATCTCGCCACATTGTATTGGAGGAGCCTGGTTGCCCGCCTGCTGCCTCTGGACTATGGACCGGCAGCTAAAGGGTTAATTTTACTGTGCAGAAGGATTTATTTCTCCCTTTCTGCACAGCAGTTCGGTAGATTCCATCTACCGAACAAACAGCCGTTCACCAACATCCCCAGAGCCGTGGGAAGCCGGCCGGCGTTGTTAATTGGCCACCCAGAAGCTGGAGTGTGCTGCCAATTTACCTCCCTGAAGCTGCGGTTAACCGCAGCTTAATTGCTTGTTAACTGTGTGGCCGCTGTTACACTTTGTGGCCGCTAGGTGGCGGTGTTCTGGAGCTCCCCGGGCAGCCAGCGCTTTTCTGCCCGGCTTTCATGCACCCAAATCGGACACTTTTACGTGCAGGCACCGCTGAACCTCCAGCCCCTGGTTCTCATTCGTATGGATTTGGTGAATGCAGGGAAATTCGGTAGTTTGTTTTATGTGAACTGTAGTAACCCAGATAGCCTGCCATGGAGCCTGTTCGTATAATTAAAGACTTTGGCTCCATGGCAATTAAAATGTATTTGTGTGGTCTGGGTGCCATTCTCCTAATAATGTGCACCCAGACCTGAGCTATCTGGGGATATGTTACATGTCTGTGTTTTGTGTATAAAATGTGTCTGTATGTATTTTAAAGTGATAGTCTGTTTCTGTGTCACCATGTGCATAATGGAGTCTGGCCTTTGTCCTAGGAGATAGTTGAATTACTTCATTAATTATCTCCAGGGCAGAGAGGAGGAAACCAAGATGCATGGTGGGAAAGTATTGTGGCTGTGTGTACGAAAATGATACATGTCTGTCTGCTGTTTCAGTCTTCCATCTGGTCCCCTAGGGGAGTGTCCACCAAGTGGGAGACCTGCATAAATACAGGGGCAGGTAGCCCTGAATAAACAGACCACTGCTTGACCCTCAACACGGAGCCTTGTCTCGTTCTTGGGGGGATTCACTGTATGCTGATAGGGACTGACTGCCAGGAGTGTAAGCCGCTTGGGAGCTTTTCCTGTTCGTCTGCTAGCAGCAATTCGTGAGGTTCCAGTTCGGGAGTTTGGAGTGCTACCTTATTCCCTTGTATGCAGTTCGGGAGTTTGATGTATTCACCTATATCCGAATTCGTGAGTTTTGGTGCTTTTACAGGAGCTGTGCCTTTTTGTGAAAAGGGGATTATCGCCTAAACGGAGTTTTACCCTTTTCTGCTGAAACGGTCCGTAACAGATATGTAAATCTATGCCTATAGTAGTTCAGCCATATGCAACAGCAACGATATCGAATAGTTTTTTGTTACTATTTGCTATTTTTGCTAGGGAGCTCGATTTATAGGGCCGTTTGTTACTTTGTGTTCATATACTAGTAGTTTAGTACTGCCTCATCTGTCCTTTTTTTGGATTTTTATTTTAAATATGTTTATATAGACCGATTTGAATACTAAGTTTGAAGGCAGTTTCCTCATTTGTCACACTTCTTAGTTTGCCCTTTTTAATTTGATGTGTCCTTTGCTCCTTTGAAAGCTGTTACTTTGGTTTTATTTATGTGGAATCATATAATTTCATATATTAAATTGACATATAAATGGTTTTATAAGTATCAAATGGGTGTTTTTCTTTTGACTATTTGGCATCTCATTAGGAGTTAACCCCCATTACAGTTTCCCATCCTGACACCCTTTTTTAATCTAGTGTGTCATTTAGTTGATATTTTAGTTTTCTATATTGCTTAGTGTCTGTCCTAAACATTTTAATGAAGAAAAATGATGTTCTTTGCAGCAATTGAGCTTTTTACAACTTGAGAAAAGGCACGTTTTACTGTAATTACTGAATTTCATTTTACTGAAATTTTAGAAGATGCAATTCAAAATAAAATATAATTATTTTTATTTATTGAGAACTAGTAGCCAGGTGACCCACTCAGCCTAATGCTCCAATAAATCAAAGGATATTCTTATAACACATAGATATTGATGCAAAGCATAATTATTTTTCTCATTGTTGATAGATTAGCATGCCAAACAAATTAACGGTCGGTAAGAGGGCTGGAAATCAAGTATTCAATATTATGTGTACTTTGTAGTTTTAATATATATATATATAAATATATATATATATATATATATATATATATATACACTGCTCAAAAAAATAAAGGTAACACTTAAACAATAGTGATGTCGCGAACATAAAATTTTCGGTTCGCGAACGGTGAACGCAAACTTCCTCAAACGTTCGCGAACCGGCGAACCAGGCGAACCGCCATTGACTTCAATGGGCAGGCGAATTTTAAAACCCACAGGGACTCTTTCTGGCCACAATAGTGATGGAAAAGTTGTTTCAAGGGGACTAACACCTGGACTGTGGCATGCCGGAGGGGGATCCATGGCAAAACTCCCATGGAAAATTACACAGTTGATGCAGAGTCTGGTTTTAATCCATAAAGGGCAGAAATCACCTAACATTCCTAAATCACAATGGATATGGATTGACACCTGACATATGACATATTGACACCTTGACATATGGATTGACACCTGTCCTCAGAGACCCTGATACACACTGACACAGAGCAGAACAGGGACTGTTCCCCCTACATAGGGTCACTTGGCAGATATGGATTGACACCTGTCCTCAGGGACCCTGATACACACTGACACAGAGCAGAATAGGAACTGTTCCCCCTACATAGGGTCACTTGACAGATATGTATTGACACCTGTGCTCAGGGACCCTGATACACACTGACACAGAGCAGAATAGGAACTGTTCCCCCTACATAGGGTCACTTGGCAGATATGTATTGACACCTGTCCTCAGGGACCCTGATACACACTGACACAGAGCAGAATAGAGACTGTTCCCCCTACATAGGGTCACTTGGCAGATATGAATTGACACCTGTCCTCAGGGACCCTGATACACACTGACACAGAGCAGAATAGAGACTGTTCCCCCTACATAGGGTCACTTGGCAGATATGAATTGACACCTGTCCTCAGAGACCCTGATACACACTGACACAGAGCAGAATAGGGACTGTTCCCCCTACATAGGGTCACTTGGCAGATATGGATTGACACCTGTCCTCAGGGACCCTGATACACACTGACACAGAGCAGAATAGGGACTGTTCCTCCTGCATAGGGTCACTTGGCAGATATGGATTGACACCTGTCCTCAGGGACCCTGATACACACAGACACAGAGCAGAATAGGGACTGTTCCTCCTACATAGGGTCACCATTTTTAGCCCAAGGCAGCTCATATCATCAGGCCTTTTTTAGTCGAATGTATCGCCCACTGTCAGTCCCTTCAGGATCCATCCCTCATTCATCTTAATAAAGGTGATGTAATCTAGACTTTTTTGACCTAGGCAACCTCTCTTCTTAGTGACAATACCTCCTGCTGCACTGAAGGTCCTTTCTGACAGGACACTTGAAGCGGGGCAGGCCAGAAGTTCTATCGCAAATTGGGATAGCTCAGGCCACAGGTCAAGCCTGCACACCCATTAGTCAAGGGGTTCATCGCTCCTCAGAGTGTCGATATCTGCAGTTAAGGCAAGGTAGTCTGCTACCTGTCGGTCGAGTCGTTCTCTGAGGGTGGATCCCGAAGGGCTGTGGCGATGCGTAGGACTTAAAAAGCTCCGCATGTCCTCCATCAACAACACGTCTTTAAAGTGTCCTGTCCTTGCCGGCGTGGTCGTGGGAGGAGGAGGATTACTTTCACCTCTTCCCCTGTTAGATTCCCGTTGTGCTTTGACATCACCCTTATACGCTGTGTAAAGCATACTTTTTAATTTATTTTGCAAATGCTGCATCTTTTCTGACTTGTTGTAATTTGGTAACATTTCAGCCACTTTCTGCTTATACCGGGGGTCTAGTAGCGTGGACACCCAGTACAGGTCGTTCTCCTTCAGCCTTTTTATACGAGGGTCCCTCAACAGGCACGGCAGCATAAAAGACCCCATTTGCACAAGGTTAGATGCCGAGCTACTCATTTCCCGTTCCTCCTCCTCAGTGATCTCAATGAAGGTATGTTCTTCCCCCCAGCCACGTACAACACCACGGGTACCAGATAGGTGACAACGAGCACCCTGGGATGCCTGTTGTGGTTGGTCTTCCTCCTCCTCCTCAAAGCCACATTCCTCCTCTGACTCCTCTTCCTCACAATCCTCTTCCAGCGTTGCCGCAGGTCCAGCAAGCGATGCTGATAAGGCTGTTTCAGGTGGTGATGGTGACCACAACTCTTCCTCTTCCTCTTCACGCTCATCTACGGCCTGATCCAGCACTCTTTGCAGGGCATGCTCCAGGAAGAAAACAAATGGTATGATGTCGCTGATGGTGCCTTCGGTGCGACTGACTAAGTTTGTCACCTCCTCAAAAGGACGCATGAGCCTACAGGCATTGCGCATGAGCGTCCAGTAACGTGGCAAAAAAATTCCCAGCTCCCCAGAGGCTGTCCTAGCACCCCGGTCATACAAATATTCATTAACGGCTTTATCTTGTTGGAGCAGGCGGTCGAACATTAGGAGTGTTGAATTCCAACGTGTCGGGCTGTCGCAAATCAAGCGCTTCACTGACATGCTGTTTCGCCGCTGGATATCTGCAAAGTGCGCCATAGCCGTGTAGGAACGCCTAAAATGGCCACACACCTTCCTGGCCTGCTTCAGGACGTCCTGTAAGCCTGTGTACTTATGCACAAAGCGTTGTACGATCAGATTACCCACATGTGCCATGCACGGCACATGTGTCAACTTGCCCAACTTCAATGCCGCCAACAAATTTGTTCCGTTGTCACAAACCACTTTGCCAATATCCAGTTGCTGCGCAGTCAGCCACTTTTCCACCTGTGCGTTCAGGGCGGACAGGAGTGCTTGTCCGGTGTGACTCTCTGCTTTCAAGCAAGTCAAACCCAAGATGTTGTGACACTGCCGTATCCGGGATGTGGAATAGTACCTGGGGAGCTGGAGGGGTGCCGTTGATGTGAAGCAAGACGCAGCAGCAGAAGAGGACTCAGCCGAGGAGGTTATGGAAGAGGATGGAGTAGGAGGAGTAGAGGAGGTGGCAGCAGGCCTGCCTGCAAGTCGTGGCGGTGTCACCAACTCCTCTGCAATGCCACGCATTCCTTGCTTGACAGCCGTCAGCAGGTTTACCCAATGCGCAGTGTAGGTGATATACCTGCCCTGACCATGCTTTGCAGACCAGGTATCAGTGGTAAGATGGACCCTTGCCCCAACACTGTGTGCCAGACATGCCATTACTTCCTTTTGCACAATCGAGTACAGGTTGGGGATTGCCTTTTGTGCAAAGAAATTTCGTCCGGGTACCTTCCACTGCGGTATCCCAATAGCCACAAATTTTTTGAACGCCTCAGACTCCACCAGCTTGTATGGTAAAAGATGGCGGGCTAATAGTTCAGACAAGCTAGCTGTCAGACGCTGGGCAAGGGGGTGACTTTCTGACATTGGCTTCTTACGCTCAAATATGTCCTTAACAGACACCTGACTGTGGGCAGATGAGCGGGAACTGCTCAAGGCGAGAGACGGAGTGGCGGATGGTTGAGAGGGGGCAAGGAGGACAGCAGTGGTTGACGTGGCTGAAGATGCTGGACCAGGAGAAGGATGTCAGCTTTGAGTTTGTGTGCTGCTTGTACTCATGTGTTGATCCCATAGGCGTTTGTGATGTGCGATCATGTGCCTACGCAAAGCAGTTGTACCTAGATGGGTGTTGGACTTCCCACGACTCAGTTTCTTTTGGCACAGGTTGCAAATGGCATCGTTGTTGTCAGGGGCAGACACACAAAAAAAATGCCACACTGCTGAGCTCTGCAATGACGGCATTCTGGTGGTGGACACAGCATGCGTTGATTGGCGTGCTGTCGGGCTGACCCCGGGTGCCGATGTATGCTGTCTGACTGTGCCACTAGCTCCTTGCGACGACCTCCCCCTGCTTCCAACTCGTCTCCTCCTCCTCCTCTGTCTCCCCATCTGAACTTTCGCCCTGTTCTTCTTCTTGCCGAGCGGGCACCCACGTGACATCCATGGACGCATCGTCACCATCAACCGCTTCACTTGTATCTGACAACTCAGCAAAGGAAGCAGCAGCGGGTACAACATCATCATCATCACACCGTACGTCCATGTGTGTAATGCTGCCTGCCTGAGACATATCCCTGTTATCTACATCCTCTGGCAATAATGGTTGCGCATCACTCATTTCTTCAAACGGATGTGTAAATAACTCCTCTGACATACCAAGTGAAGCGGCTGTGGTGCTAGTGTTGGTGGTGGCGGCAGGCAGGCGAGTGGTATCTTGAGAGGTGCCCGAAGCTAAGCTGGAGGAGGATGGTGCGTCAAGGTTCTAAGCGGAAGCTGTAGAAAATTGGGTGTCCTGTGTTAGCCAGTCAACTATGTCCTCAGAACTTTTCAAGTTCAGGGTACGTGGCCTCTGAAAACTGGGCATTATTCTAGGGCAAAAGGGAATCACAGCACCACGACCACGATGGCCCCTGCGGGGTGGGCTGCCTCTGCCTGTCATTTTTTTTTTGGATTAGTGGTACTATGCATGCAAGCTACTGTGAGACCAGATATAAGTAGCACTGTGCAGTGGCAGAGGTTGGCAGAGTACACGCTGTAGGCCTGACACACCCGCTTGAAGACAACTAACTGCTATTCAATCTATAACAGTGTAAAAAGTTTTTTGGTTTTAAATGCACGCTATTGTGACACCAGATATTAGTGGCAATGTGCACTGGCAGAGGTTGGCAGAGTACACGCTGTTGGCCTGACACACCCGCTTGCAGACAACTAACTGCTATTCAATCTATAACAGTGAAAAAAGTTTTTTGTTTTTAAATGCACGCTATTGTGCCACCAGTTATGAGTGGTGGCACTGGGCAAGTGGGCACAGTATCCACTGTGAGCCTGACACACAGACGCTTGCAGACAACTAACTGCTATTCAATCTATTACAGTGAAAAAAAGTTTGTGGGTTTTTAAATGCACGCTATTGTGCCACCAGATATGAGTGGCACTGTGCACACTGGCAGAGTACACGCTGTTGGCTTGACACACAGACACTTGCAGACAACTAACTGCTATTCAATCTATTACAGTGAAAAAGAAGTGTGTGGGTTTTTAAATGCACGCTATTGTGCCACCAGATATGAGTGGCACTGTGCACACTGGCAGAGTACACGCTGTTGGCCTGACACACAGACGCTTGCAGACAACTAACTGCTAATTAATCTATTACAGTGAAAAAAAAAATGTTATTTTTAAATGCAAGCTATTGTGACACCAGATATGAGTGGTGGCACTGGGCAAGTGGGCACAGTATCCACTGTGAGCCTCATGTGAAGAAAATGGACTTTCTCCACCCTTTTTCTTCAATTTTTATGTGTTATTACCTTTGTTTTCTGCCTAAAATGGATTATTAGTTCGGCAGTTGGAAACTACCGAACCCCGACCTCCTCCTGGCTTGTTATGTTCAAAAACCCCGACAATAAAGTGTTCCCTGGGTGGCCGCTGTTCGTATAGCCGAACGCCACGTGGAAAAGAAAACGGCGGCCATCTTGTTCGCACGAGGAGAGTCAGCGGGACTTGGTCGTCGAGTGTCTGGAACTAAAATCGGACACTCGACCGCACGAAGTACCACTGAGAACTACCGAATTCCCGCTTCTCCTATCTACCGAACAGCCAGAAGAGCGGCATTCGGTAGTTATGTTCGTACAGACCAGGGGAACAATCGCTACTATGAGCCAGGAGGATATATTCGGTATTTTGACCGCTTTTCACCCTTTTCCCAATTGACCGACCGCACATTTCTCAATAATAGCAAAGATTCCATTTCATTTTATTGCATTTTATGCTATTCCAGTAATATATAGTATTTAATAACTTTTCTATTATGAGTGGAATACCACTTAGAACTAATTGATTAATTAACAATCATGACCACTTTCAAAAGTGAGAGAGGGGGTATGTATACTCTGCTCTTAGACAGCATACTTTGTCTTGAGAAAGTCCTCTAGTAAGGACGAAACGCGTAGACGTGCTGTCAGCTTCTCCACTACACCGCCGACCCGTTTTTTCACCCGGTCCTTCACTTACGATCCGGTATTGATTTTCGGCGACTGGCCTGGCGGGAACGGCATCGTTTGCACCTCCCATCGTTTGGAGTTGGCGTGCTCCCATTACCTTATCCGAAGGTTGGACGAACAGGGTAAGTTGCCATGGTAAACCCCCAGAATGTTTAATATCTTGTGTATATTGCTTTACACTTGGGGATATTCTGATCGCAACCCCCTTAGTCCCGACCCGGTATTTTGGTTGGTTTACGAGCTCCCTTCACCTGAGACGGTGCATACATTTAGGTATTATTCTTAACATTATTTTTTCTCTGGAATAAATATTTTTTACATTTGAATCTACACATTTTTTTTATATTTTTCATGTGCACATCTCCAGTTCCAAACATCAGCTTATTTGTGAAAAAAGGGGCCCCATACTATCTACTTTACAGATATTTGATCTGGACATTTGATGTGTTTTATGATATGATTTATTTTATTGTAACTATTATGGATTCTTTTTATATATAATAAATGATGTTTTTTTTATATACTTTGTACATGTTTATAGTACATTTATTTAGACAGATTAACCCAGTGTATATGCCAGTTCCTATGCTGATTCCCAACTTGGCGGTTATTGTGGTGTTTATGCTATAGTGGTCACTATTTTATCATTAGTTGTTTATTATTAATTGGAGCGCTCACATACCAGATATACTTTTCAAGTTTGCTCATATAAGTCGCTCTCCTGTATGTGATTCAGCCCTGCCTTTAGTGATTTATTGTATTCATTTATCACCCCCATTCTCACTGTCAGTTCCTTTATATTTGTATTGACCGACCGCACACGCTGAATTCGTGGAACTGTTTTGGGCAGGAGCCTCGTGTGTGGTCGGTAAAACAGGACTTCCACACTTTTCAAGAACCCCTGAACCGATCTGGGTGAAATTTGGATATGTTTGCCTCCCAGATCGGGGCTATCAGGGGGTATGTATTTTGTGGGGATACCTTGTGGGGAAAGGGGTGTTCTAACTTTTAGGGAAAATGTGTGCCCTTTGCCTGGAGCTAATTGATTTACTCCTTAACTTATCTCAATATCTCCCAGGCAGAGGGAGGGCGTGTATTAGTAAAATACAGTACAGTGATTGGCGAATGTATTTGTTTGTTCTGGGACGTCCTCTTGCATGAGGATCCCCCATAAAAGCCAGCCTGTTTCAATAAAGCTTTAGTTCTGTTACACCCTTCATGAAGTCTTGGCTGATGTTTGGGGAAGGAATATTCTATCCACTGGGAAGGATTGTCTGGGAAGCTGTATTCATCTCTACCACCCTGCTGGAGCTATAATCACTTATACTCAGCAGCTGGGAAAGGAACAGGAGACCGCAGCACCATCACCACTGCAGGTCTTAACACCTGACACACAGACGCTTGCAGACAACTAACTGCTATTCAATCTATTACAGTGAAAAAAAATGTTGTGGGTTTTTAAATGCACGCTATTGTGCCACCAGATATGAGTGGCACTGTGCACACTGGCAGAGTACACGCTGTTGGCCTGACACACAGACGCTTGCAGACAACTAACTGCTAATTAATCTATTACAGTGAAAACATTTTTTTGTTTTTAAATGCAAGCTATTGTGACACCAGATATGAGTGGTGGCACTGGGCAAGTGGGCACAGTATCCACAGTGAGCCTGACACACAGACGCTTGCAGACAACTAACTGCTATTCAATCTATTACAGTGAAAAAAAGTTTGTGGGTTTTTAAATGCACGCTATTGTGCCACCAGATATGAGTGGCACTGTGCACACTGGCAGAGTACACGCTGTTGGCCTGACACACAGACGCTTGCAGACAACTAACTGCTAATTAATCTATTACAGTGAAAACATTTTTTTTGTTTTTAAATGCAAGTTATTGGGGCGGAGCCAAGCAGCCGAGCTGAGCGGTCGCACGGGAGAAGAGCTCCGTGCAAAACCGCTCATACCCAGCCAGAATTGGGGCAAAACCCTGCAAAACGACGTCTCAACGACATTGAGTATGGAGCCCCAAACTACAGAATACAAACCCTAGTATCCTGATTGCGACCGGCGGCTCCTAACCGGAGATTGACCTGAGGCCTATCTGAGGCCTACTCAGACGGGGCGGGGAGGCGGCCGATCCCTGCGCTGCCTGCAGCCGTTCATTTGGAGGTCTCTCTGGCGTACTCCCTCCCCCCCCCCACCGGTGAGGGATATCCCGGTACCTAAAGCTTGGAACGCAGCAGCACAACCACAAAGGGGAGAGTCCCACGCAGCATCACTGGCAATTATGGCGGACACCACGTGTCAACCCCGAAACAGCGCCCAGCGGTTATCTCTGGAGGAAAGATTGGACCGCCTGTTTGAAGCCTTTTGGGCTAAAATCTACCGCCAAGGGGACACGGAAGTGGAGACTCCACCAGCAACAACCCAAGGAGAGGCTGGGGTGAGACCCACAACTCCCGCCCGGGGTAACGCCAAAGCTAAGATGGCAAGAGGGAGGAGGGGGACACCCCGACACAAACCCCGAAAACGCAGACCAAGAACAGCGGTGAGTCCCTCTACCCCCCAGCAGGGACTACCCCTTCACAGCCTCAGCACCCACCACACGGGGAACCAGCACGACAGGCCACGGAGACCCTCAGCGACACCCTTCCGCACACCCTCAACACCTCTGAGAACCCCTTCCCCAGAGACTGACCTGCCTTGCATACGAAGGCACAACATGGCTCCCGGCCAAACAACCTCTCCAGCTCCAACACTCCTGCACAAGCGGGGCATCGGCTGAATTGGCCCCACCATGGATGCACCAGCCATATTCTCCAAGGTGCAGATTGGATGACCGGCACACAAGCCCTGCATACCCACACACTGAGACTCTCACCTGCAAAATGTCCTAATGTCTTCCCCAAAATGCAAACTAGCAATTTTCTAGCAAACTCAGCTTACCAGACCTAAATGTGCCAGTACTCCCTAGCAAATCTAGTAATGTTAACTGCTTCCTACCCAGTCTTAATTCTACTCAGAAGGGATAGATGCTGGGCCCAACTTGCTTACCTAACCAAGTAGAACTGTACTAATGCCATAAAACGTTAACCTATGCTTGCAATTGTTGCTGAGGCAAAACTTAATAATATGCTCTTTATGCTATAGCTAAAGTAGTTAAGGCCGTCCCTAACTGGTGTGGCAGTGAAAACCTGCTGTATTTCTTCCTATGCGCGATTGGTTAATCGCTGTATAACGCTCCCTAGATATATACGCTTAGCCTAACCTCTACAAGTATTCTTTAATCTAGCAACTGCTGTAAAATGAACCGGGCTTAAACGACATGTCTATGATAGCATTGCAACAGCAGAATTGGAAACCAACCGTTAGTCAAACACAGTGTACTCTGATTCATGCAGACTTGTATGTCCCAGCATTCATTTTTGCTGCACTAGTATACAGCTAAGCAACCTTAAATTTCTCGCATGCCATATCACATGGCAGTAAATATTTATCAATGTTAAGCCTGTTATATATTGTTTGTATTCAAAAAAAAAAATGTGCACGCACTCATGCCACTGCTCAATCTATGTGAATAACTATGTACGCTGTTGTGGCGCTTACAATGTCATGTACCTACCTGCACAACAAAAATAAAGAATTAAAAAAAAAAAAAAAATGCAAGCTATTGTGACACCAGATATGAGTGGTGGCACTTGGCAAGTGGGCACAGTATCCACTGTGAGCCTGACACAGAAGCTGGCAGGCAGGCAGGCAACTGCAATTAGGTTACACAAAAAATAAATAAAATAAAAGCAGACTGATGTTCTAGCCCTAAAAAGGGCTTTTTGGGGTGCTGTCCTTACAGCAGAGATCAGATGAGTCCTTCAGGACTGTAGTGGACACTGAATACACTAGCCAAGCTATACATTTCCCTATCAAATGAGCAGCAGCTACCCTTTCCCTCCTCTATCTAAGAATGCAGCTTCAGAATGAATCTAAAATGGATGCTGTACAGGAGGTGGGAGGGTCTGGAAGGGAGGGACTGCTGCCGATTGGCTGTAATGTGTCTGCTGACTGTGAGGCACAGGGTCAAAGTTTAGTCAATGATGACGAATAGGGGGCGGATCGAACCGCGCATGTGTTCGCCCGCCGTGGCGAACGCGAACACGCTATGTTCGCCAGGAACTATTCGCCAGCGAACAGTTCAGAGCATCACTATTAAACAACACAATCTAACTCCAAGTCAATCACACTTCTGTGAAATCAAACTGTCCACTTAGGAAGCAACACTGAGTGACAATCAATTTCACATGCTGTTGTGCAATAGGATAGACAACAGGTGGAAATTATAGGCAATTAGCAAGACACCCCCAATAAAGGAGTGGTTCTGCAGGTGGTGACCACAGACCACTTCTCAGTTCCTATGCTTCCTGGCTGATGTTTTGGTCACTTTTGAATGCTAGCGGTGCTTTCACTCTAGTGGTAGCATGAGACGGAGTCTACAACCCACACAAGTGGCTCAGGTAGTGCAGCTCATCCAGGATGGCACATCAATGCGAGCTGTGGCAAGGTTTGCTGTGTCTGTCAGCGTAGTGTCCAGAGCATGGAGGCGCTACCAGGAGACAGGCCAGTACATCAGGAGGCGTGGAGGAGGCCATAGGGGGGCAACAACTCAGCAGCAGGACCGCTACCTCCGCCTTTGTGCAAGGAGGAACAGGAGGAGCACTGCCAGAGCCCTGCAAAATGACGTCCAGAAGGCCACAAATGTGCATGTGTCTGCTCAAACGGTCAGAAACAGACTCCATGAGGGTGGTATGAGGGACCGACGTCCACAGGTGTGGGTTGTGCTTACAGCCCAACACCGTGCAGGATGTTTGGCATTTGCCAGAGAACACCAAGATTGGCAAATGCGCCACTGGCGCCCTATGCTCTTCACAGATGAAAGCAGGTTCACACTGAGCACATGTGACAGACGTGACAGAGTCTGGAGATGCCGTGGAGAACGTTCTGCTGCCTGCAACATCCTCTAGCATGACCGGTTTGGCAGTGGGTCAGTAATGGTGTGGGGTGGCATTTCTTTGTGGGGCCGCACAGCCCTCCATGTGCTCGCCAGAGGTAGCCTGACTGCCATTAGGTACCGAGATGAGATCCTCTGCCTGGTAGGTAACCATACACCAATGTGTCCATGTATCTACATATGATTGGGTATGGCCCTGAGCTGAAAATTTAATTTCCTCCAGTCGTCGTAATTCATCTATTTTGTCAAACCACATAGTGAGGGTTTGAGGAACATCTTTTTTCCAGTCTAGGGTTACAACTTGTTTTGCAGTGTCTGATAAGGGATTTCAGAAAGGGAGGAAGGTTGTCAGAGAACTTCTTCAAGATGGCATAAAATGCTTTCCAAAAACGTGTAATCTTAGGGTGTTTCACCAAATGTGTAAAAACTTACCTCTAGCAACATGACAACAACAATAGTCTCCATCTTAGAATGGAGTTACACTCCAGAGAAGTTGTTGTGTGCTCTACCACAGTGTCAAAACTTTATAGGCTGTTTCTTGGGTTTTACTGGACAATTCGCAATGGTGTACCAAATATTACCACACTGATGTTCCGTAAAAGTCTCCCCAATTGCAGTTTCTCATTTGCCCATATATGGGGAGATGGGATATTCCTATTTTGTTGGAGCAGGGAGTATAAATAGGAAATGGCATGTAGTTGTGGGTTCAGGTCATCACACAAAAGATCAAACAGAGTAAGAGCTCTATGGTCTTCTACCATCAGATGTCGAGCCCGGACATGTGTCTGCGGGAGTATATATGCATATGCCCTCCCCTCCATACCCGGGACAAATTCAGGAACATTCATTAAAGGGTAATGGGAGGAAGGAAAGGAAGAGAAGCCCATCCTTGGTGCAATTCTATGTCAGATATCTAAGGTGGCTCTAACAAAAGGTTGGTGATGTGAAAGTTTCATACTCTCTACTGGGTTCATTCACGTTAAGTCCTTCAAAGACCAGCCTGTCTGAGTCCGTTCAATGTCCTTCAATAATTCCTCCTTACTTACCAACTCTAACACTCTCTGTAAATGGGAAGAACAATAATATAAATAAAAATCGGGGACAGCTTGCCCTCCTTCAGCCTTGTCTGTATTTTATACCGTAACCTAAGTTAGCTTGAGACCCAGATATACCTAATCAATAGTGACTGGAGAGACCGTAAATTATGCAGTTGGAATCTGAATGGAAAGTGTTTGAAATAAAAGATGCTAAGTACGAGATTAATTTTAGACACAGCGATATGCCCTAACCAGGATATATGAGGCAGTGTCCACTCCTCCAAGTTCTTCTTGAATGTATTCAGCAAGGAAGGGAGGGATGGGGGTGAGAAGGGGAGTGGGTGGAGAGGGGTGAAGGAAGGGGAGGTGGAAGGGGGAGAAAGGGAGGGAAGGGGAGAGAGGGTGGAGGGGGAAGAGAGAAGGGGGATTAAAGGGAAGGCTGATGGAACAAACAAGAGAGGGACAGAGAAGAGAGGGGGTAGAAAAAAGAAAGTAAGAAGGGGGTGAAAGCCCCTACCCTTACATCATCTTCTATCCTGTGAGAAGAAAGTAAGGTGAGGGAGTCACTGCTCAGTTTTTATTACAATATAAGCCAAAGCACATAGGAATGAAATAAGAGGGAAGGATTATTGGTTGAGCCCGTCTGGCATGCCATCTACAATATTGGGGAACTCTGTTACACACAGGGACTTGTTCTGACATGTGAAGTTAAATCTATGATTGGGGATAACTGTGATATTTATTTTAAATACATAACTATCACAGTACATATTCTATAACTGGAGAGAAATGCATAGAGAAAAACATATTTCCCTATTTAACTATAATTTAACCAAGGCTTTATCTACTGTGCTCATGTTTTCTTATGTATTATAAAAAAAAAAAAAGGGTAAAGAAATTATATTTGTACACGATAAAGTAATGATAATCTTAAACTGAACATAGTATAATGTAGGGGTCAGCAACCTACGGCATGTGAGGTGTGTTTCTACTGCACATAAGGTTGCCAGACCCAAACATGCTGTTGAGGTCTGTGGATCTTTGCTGAAGACTGCCAATCAGGGTACCTGAGTGGGAATGCTTCATACATGTGCTAGAGCAAACTTGCACTATCAGTGATTGCAGTGATTGAAGCAGGTGGTGAGGGGCAGTACTCACAGCATTTGTGAAGGGGAAACACACTGGAAGAGAGCAGCCACCGCAGTCCTAGCCCTTGTCCTAAACCTGGCCTGCCCAGTCCCCACTGGACCACAGGGAAGCCACCCACACAGCCAGATATACATACAGCTGCAGAAGAACCCTGCACGACATGCAAATAGGACAAATAGCCCACCCACAAACACACAAATACCGCTGACAACCCAAATAAACGCACACAATTTCACAATATGGTAGATCTGGTGTCAGAATTGTTATTAGAATGACACCTGGCATCACAATGGACCAGATGAGGATGTAGAGATAGACCAGGTAACATAACAGTTAGCTCATTTGACATGAAATACAGTTTTCTTCCATATACCGGTATATTTCTAACAATAGTTTTTACATATGAAATAGGTTTTCCTTATATTGTATATGCAGGTTATATAATGGATCCAACTGTCCTTTAGAAATGTTGAGCTGTGCAGACTATGCACTTAATGTTTTAAATGATATACACTGCCAGAGAAAATTCTAAAGCACAAAGAAATATAAATCAACAAGTTTTGCCTTTTTAAAGTTACATCATGTATTCAGCAATTTTAGTTTACACTTTTTCATGATAGATGAGTGCCACTAAATGGACAAACTTTGTACTACAGTTTATAAACATAAACCTTTAAACTGATTGTGAATTCAGTTTAATGTGGATTGTAACATGAGCTTATTTTTAATAAACATATTAATTTCCCTGAATATCTTGGGGGAGTAAATCTCTCCACTTTTGGGTTACATTCCCTGAAAAAAACAGACCATGAATACGTAATGGCCCCACATGAATACACTTGTAATTGCTTCTCATTCCCTATATAATTAAGAGGCTTCAAAATAGAAAAATATTAATAAGTTATTTAATAACTTATGATGGCATACCATTTGCAAAAGTAGACAACCCAAGGTATTGCAAATGGGGTATGTCCAGTCTTTTTTAGTAGCCACTTGGTCACAAACACTGGCCAAAGTTAGTGTTAATATTTGAAAATGCAATTTGGCCAGTGTTTGTGACTAAGTGGTTACTAAAAAAGACTGAACATACCCCATTTGCAATACCTTGGGTTGTCTACTATTGCAAATGGTATGCCATCATGGGGGTAATTTTCATTCCTGGGCTACCGTACGGTCTCAAAGGCAACATAACCAACCTGGCGAATTTCAATGTGAAAAAACTGAAACCCAAGCCTTATATTTTACTCTGTAACTTTTGAAAACACCATAAAACCTGTACATGAGGTGTACTGTTATACTGGGGAGACTTCGCTGAACACAAATATTAGTGTTTCAAAACAGTAAAACATACCACAACAATTATATCGTCAGTGTAAGTGCCATTTGTGTGTGAAAAATGCAAAAAAATTCACTTTCACTGACGATATTGTCGTTGTAATACATTTTACTGTTTTGAAACACTAATATTTGTGTTCAGCGAATCCTCCGAGTAAAACAGTACTCCCCATGTACAGGTTTTATGGTGTCTTGGAAAGTTACAGAGTTAAATATAGTGCTAGCAAATTAAATTCCCTGAACTTTCGGCCTAGGTTGTCAGGCAGGTCCTGCAAATTGTAATCGATAAAATGACCTAAGTATGTAAAATTATTACATAAATATATATGTAGAATTATTATATATATATATACATGTGTATATATACATGTATATATTTTTTTTAAAATAATTTGTATTCATATATATAGGTATATATATAGTGATATATATGTATATACTTATGTATATAGATATATATATTATTTCATTCTACATGTATTTTGATATCAATACATATATTAATTTTAAAATAGAGTTAGAACGAAATTACTCATGTATATATATTTTTATTTATTTAGTTTTTATTATTTTTAAATTTTATTTTTTAACATATTTACATATTTGTTTTATATTATATGTAAATGTATATATAATGGTAATTATATATATTTAGTCAATATCATTGTACATGTACTTTGATATGAATATATATATATATATATATATATATAATTATATATATTAATATTTAAATACACTTATACAGTGTATGTGTATTTATGTGTATGTGTGTATATATATATATGTATACTGTCTTAGATCATATATATAAATATATATATAATCTAAGTATATATTATTTCATTTTACACTGTTTTAACATTTTATTTTATTTTTCCAGACAGCAGGGTGAGTATCTGTCATTACAGGCACTCCCCCTGCTGGGGCCAAAGAGGAAGGAGGGGTACTCCCTGGGCTCCCAGGTGAGTCCCCATACCGCGATCGCCAGCATGGGATCGCCGGCGACCGGGTAAGTACACGTTCTATGCCGCCCTGTGGCGTTTAGAGCCGCTTCCTTAAGGACGGCATAGAATGCCCTGCGGTCTTAAGGGGTTAAAGGGGTATGTTATTTGTGAGGATCACTGGGCTTTGTTGATATACACATTCAGGTGTTTTAACCCCCTTAAGGACGGAGGACGGTTCAGGACCGTCATCGGCATTTTTGCGTTGCCGACAGGTGACGGTCCTGAACCGTCCTAACCGTCCAATGTACTTACCCGATCGCCGTCGTTCCCCCGGCGGCGATCGGCGGTGCTCCCGGTGTGGGGAGACTGCCTGCAGCCCAGACAGTCTCCCCATGGCGGTTTAGGACCCCTGTGGCCATGTGATCGCTCAACAGGGCGACCACAATGGTCACAATAGGTGTCCTAGTGTCTGCCTGCAGGGGGACTGTCTCTGCTGACAGGCAGTCTCCCTGCTAGTGTAAAATCTGAAAAAAAAATTAAAGTGAAAGTTAATAAAAAAAAATATTATTATATATGTGTATATATATGATATATAGACATATATTATACCTATATAATATATGTCTATATATCATATATATAATGTCATGCTAAGTGTATTTTTATATTAATATGTACATATATTAATATAAAAATACACTTATAATTAAATTACACACGTATATATATAATAACTATATAATAACTATATATATTGTATATATATATTATTATAAAATAAGAATAATAAGTAATTTAAATTAAAAAAATTAAAAATAATAATAAAAATAAAAAAAATTATATATCTATACGAAATTTTATTCTAACTGTATTTTGATATTAATATATATATATTTATATCAAAATACACTTAGAATGAAATTGTATATATATCTATGTATATATAAATAAATAAAAAGAATGCGATCTATTCATATGTCCATATACAAAATTACATAAATAATTATATAAATATACACGTAGACTTCAAATATATAAATATGCATATATATTTAAATTCTACGTGCGTATTTATGTAATATTTTTACATAATTAAGTCATTTTATTGATTGCAATTTGAGGGACCTGCCTGCAAACCCAGGTCGAAAGTCCAGAGAATTTAATTTGCTAGCACTGTATTTTACCCTGTAACGTTCTACGACACCCTAAAACCTGTACATGGGGGGTACTGTTTTACTCGGGAGACTTCGATGAGCACAAATATTAGTGATTCAAAACAGTAAAACATATCACAGCGATGATATTGTCAGTGAAAGTGACTTTTTTGCATTTTTCACACACAAACAGCACTTTTACTGATGATATAATTGTTGTGATACATTTTCCAGTTTTGAAACACTAATATTTGTGTTCAGCAAAGTCTCCTGAGTAGAACAGGACCCCCCATGTACAGGTTTTATAGCGTTTTTGAAAGTTACAGGGTCAAATATATGAGTCAAATATTTTTACATTGAAAACGGCCAGGTTGGTTACGTTGCCTTTGAGAGCGTATGGTAGCCCAGGAATGAGAATTACCCCCATGATGGCATACCATTTGCAAAAGAAGACAACCCAAGGTATTGCAAATGGGGTATGTCCAGTCTTTTTTAGTAACCACTTAGTCACAAACACTGGCCAAAATTAGCGTTCAATTTAGTTTTTTACTTTTTTCACACACAAACAAATATGAACGCTAACTTTGGCCAGTGTTTGCGACTAAGTGGCTACTAAAAAAGTCTGGACATACCCCATATTGAATACTGGGTTGTCTACTTTTAAAAAAATATGTACGGGGGGCGGAGCCTGACAGCTGGAGCGGACGGTCGCATGCTGCCCGAGCTCCAGGCCCAAAACCAGCAAATCGTTGATTAACCACCCAAAACTAACTGCACACGGCTCCACTCATCTACTGGGCACTCGTACATAGCCCGGGGACGCGGTGCATGAAGTAAGTCCGCCAGCGGTCAGCAACTCCACGATGGTGCAAACATGCGGCCTATGGGAGGCCAAGGCGGGGGGAGACGGACGCTCTCCTTGCACTCAGGCCGACCATGGAGGCCACAATCACTCCCATCCTCCCCCCTATGGACCGGCGGGGGTCATCCCGGTCCCCCATAAGGCGCAGACGTACTCACCCCATACTAGCCAGAGGGGCCCAGGAGAGCCGGACTCCGACATGGAGGGAGCCAAGATGGCCACCGAACCGAGGCTCATCTCACTCCAAACCCCCAAGCTGTGGGCCACCCGGGAGGATGGTATTGCCAAGGCCTTTGATGCATTCTGGGCCAAATACCGAGAAATTACCTTACAGAGCGAGGTACAGTGTGCCACTGCAGCACTAACCCAAGGCAAAATACGGACAGACAAGAATCTAGGCCAAGCGGACCTCAAGCAAGCCACAGGGAGGCTGGAGGGAAAGCGGAGGCAACGCAACAGGCAGATGGCCACTCGGGACCTGACCTGGCCTCATCCACCAAAACAAGCTCAGCCTGCCAACACCCGCACTCCTCACCGCAACCCGAGAAAGAAATCTGGAGCACAGAGGCCTATCTACATGCACGCAATTCACGGTGCAGTACCACGAGAGCACCGGGCCGGTCATCAGCACCGTCTACCCAGATACACACCAAGAAACGCGGGACAACCGCCACGGTGGAACAGGCACAATAAGTCTACACCTCACCACAATGGCCCTCTCATGTGTAGCGGACTGCTCCAAAATCGGCCATCCGAACACACTATGCCACAACGCAACCCATCTGCTCCGGTGGCCTGTTACCCTTTCCACTGCGGGCACGAGACTCAAGACAGGTGCACTCAAGACTCTGTTAAGGGACAGCCTCTCCGTGTGTGGCAGCGCCTACTTACCTGTGTGAGTACCTGGTCCGGGGAGTGGCACCCTGGCGGGGATGCCGAGGAGGGCAGGAACGCGTCCTACACGACTTGAACAGGCTTCTGGGCCCACACCCCATGCCTGCTGCTTGGCTGCGACACCCATGGTTGTACTAGGCATACTGTCTGCAACACTTATGGGACTTAACCAATACGGTGAAACAGCATACTTACCACAGCATAATTTATGATGTGCATATCACCTTTATCTCTCTTCGTTTATACTTTTGATTTTTTTTTTTTTTTTTTTTTAAACTTAGCCATGCTAGTTTTACTTACCTAAGCCTTGGCAGGGCGGGGGCGGAGCCTGGCACTCAGGCTGAACGGCTGTGTTTCACTTCAGCTCCTGCTAACTACTGTACTTCGAGGGGGTAAATCCCAAAAAACACGGCACAGTCGCCCACCTGAGGTGAGAAAACATGTTGGGGACACCCGGGGGAATTGACAGACACCAAATGCAAGACTCTACCACCCCGGGAACCCATAAAAGAGTCCTGAGGCCTACCGGAGATCGAGCGCTGGGGAGACGGCCGCTTCCCGCGCTGACTGACCTGGTCGGACATACCTCGGGGGCGCCACCTCCTACCCCCCCCCCCCTCTGGACCGATGGGGGTCATCTCGGTCCACAACAAGCGACAGGAAAAGCGGCAACAAACAGAGCCCACAATATGGGGCAAAACAACAACAGGATAGGCAAACACGAGGCGCAACTAAAATGGCGACAGATCAAGCACCGAGTGAGATACATGAACGCCATACAGTAATACCAAACTACGAAGCCAGACTCACCGCTCTCTTCGATGCATTTTGGGCACAGTTGGAGCGCCGGGCGTGGCTGCACAAACAGAGCACTCACCAGAGCCAAGTGCAATTCCAGCAACATATCTGCCGACGCCTCACTCCTAAACGGCGTGGAGCCCCAAGATGGCGCCGCAGGAGGAGTGATCCTCTGCCCGCAGGCATACTCATAAAGAGAAAACAAACATCAGAGCGCGACAGCAGAACGCATGGGACCCCCCGTGCACCCAAGAGTTCTCCCCACTCTTCTTCCGAGCAGGGAGCCCACCTGAGGATTACTCCTCTTCGCCACCCATACACCCCGGGGGAACAACCGGACTCCGGCAAAACCTTGGGCCCACGACCCTGGAGATGGGGTCAATGGACCTGTGGCAAGGGCCCCCGCTAAGGCCTCGGGCCGAAGACACGGGACACTTAAGCGGCAACGCACTAGGAGAAACACCGGGGGCACCATAACTCAGGGGGCCAAGCACCAAGCAGGTCAAAATGCCCACTATGGAGAAGCTGATCCCGGCCTCAATGGAGCGACGGATCAAGAAGGCAGCCCCCCACAACCGAATGGACTAGACTGCGCAAAATACAACACAACTCCTCCAAGTGGGGTGGGCTGAACAACAGCATGGACACTTGAGGCCTTGGACTGATCCAAGCAACCGAAAGAGACACCTTGTATTACCCTGAGGGTTCTACCCATGAGGACTCTGTTTACATACTCCGTGATGTTTAACTTTTTCTTTTCACAGTTAACACTTTATGACTGCAACCTAACAGATAGTTATAAGCTATGCCACCAGCCTGCCTTAGCAATTCTAATTGTACCTGTTAGAGCACAAATTAGCTTTCTTAATATGTTAATATGTAGATGTAAAACTGCTGGCACCGATCCCACTAGAGATGGCAGGATTGATATCCCGGCAGGGTTATATCCAACTTAGTCCAACATGCCTCTAATGTTTAGCTTGATTAGCTTGTCTAGCCTGTCATAACAGTACTAATGGAAACCTCTATATGCCTGTAGTTAAGCGTTTGCCGTAACACCTACTACTGTACTAACATAAACCATTCCACTGGTGCGAGATAAGCTTGCCTATTGTAACACACCAAGCTCCTTACTCAATCACAGATAACTTAACTCACATTTTGCATATACCCTCTCTGGTAGAGCTTTGCTATGCTATGTCCTGCTTAACACATCTGCCTTTCATTAAATGCTGATATTACTCGAAATACACTTGATTGGCACCAGGAGGCACTAAACTATATTTTGTAAAACGCACCACCCTATCAGTCACACATTAAGCACCATTGAAATGTTTAGATAGTTGGGCCCAGGCAGACCAGCAAGGTAACCTAATCTGCATGCCAAGCAACCAGCACCAGCACTAGGCCTCGTGCCGATGGGTTTTTATGTAGCTCTAACGGATCAGCCCTAGCTCATGTCATTCAGCCTGTACGTTCCTGTATAACATAGGCGTGCGCAGCCTATTGCATTAGGGTGTGCACCCTAAAGCACAAGCACACGCGGCGTGTATATATATATATGTATATATGTATGTATGTATATATATATACACATATATACACACACACACACAAAGCTGTGTGTGTGCTGTGTGAGGGTGCTGTTAGTGTGATGTGTGTGTGAGGGTGCTGGTAGTGTACTATGTGGGTGAGGGTGTTTGTGTGTGCGTGCTTGTGAGGGTTCTGTGAATGTACTGTGTGTCAGGGTGCTGTTTGTGTGTGTGTGCACTTGTGAGGGTGCTGTAAATGTACTGTGTGTGAGGGTGCTGTTTGTGTGTGTGTGTGTTTGTGAGGGTACTGTTAGTGTGCTGTGTGAGTGTGAGGGTGCTGTTTGTGTAATGTGTGTGAGGGTGCTGTGTGTGGGTGCTGTATGTGTGTGTGGGTGCTGTATGTGTGTTGGTGCTGTGTATGTGTGTTGGTGCTGTGTATGTGTGTGGGTGCTGTGTATGTGTGTGGGTGCTGTGTATGTTTGTGGGTGCTGTATGTGTGTATGTGCTGTATGTCTGTGGGTGCTGTATGTGTGTATGTCTGTGGGTGCTGTATGTGTGTGTGTGCTGTATGTGTGTGGGTGCTGTATGTGTGTGGGTGCTGTATGTGTGTAGGTGCTGTATGTGTGTGGGTGCTGTATGTGTGTAGGTGCTGTATGTGTGTAGGTGCTGTGTATGTCTGTGGGTGCTGAATGTGTGTTGGTGCTGTGTATGTGTGTAGGTGCTGTGTATGTGTGTGGGTGCTGTGTATGTGTGTGGGTGATGTGTATGTGTGTGGGTGCTGTGTATGTTTGTGGGTGCTGTATGTGTGTATGTGCTGTATGTCTGTGGGTGCTGTATGTGTGTATGTGCTGTGTATGTCTGTGGGTGCTGTATGTGTGTGGGTGCTGTATGTGTGTAGGTGCTGTATGTGTGTAGGTGCTGTGTATGTCTGTGGGTGCTGAATGTGTGTTGGTGCTGTGTAGGTGTGTAGGTGCTGTATGTGTGTAGGTGCTGTATGTGTGTGGGTGCTGTATGTGTGTGGGTGCTGTATGTGTGTGGGTGCTGTGTATGTGTGTAGGTGCTGTATGTGTGTTGGTGCTGTGTATGTCTGTGGGTGCTGTGTATGTGTGTGGGTGATTGTGGGGGGTGGAGGTGGGGGTACATTACTTAATATCCCCCCTCCCTTCTTACTTTATGTAGGGAGGGGGATCCTTCCCTGCTGCCTTCCCTGGTGGTCCAGTGGAGGTGGGGACAGATCAGTTATCCCCCCTCCCTTCTTACCTTATGCCTGGGAGGGGGGATCCTGCTGCTGCCGCCATCCATCCCTGGTGGTCCAGTGGAGAGTGAACTCTAGCCCCGCAGGGCTAGAGTTCACTCACGCGAGATCTGAGCGTTGCCGCGGCAACGCTCAGATCTCGCGAGAGGAGCCCGGCGGAGCTGCTGGCAATAGCTCCCCGGGTCCTCTCCTGCCTCCCTCACTGCCTGTGAGCCGGTGAGGGGAGGCTGAGAGCAGAGCCGGCGCTCGGATAGCGCCGGCTCTGCATGAGCCGGCAGGGGAGAACCTGAGATCTCCCCTGCCGGTCTCAATACATAGGCGTGCCGCGGGGATTAGGGTGTGCCCAGGCACACCCGGCACACCCCGTGCGCACGCCTATGCTGTATAACTGCTCATGTTGATAAGGTCACACCTGTCTTATAGCATCTACTGTTAACCTGTTTAAATTGTGTTCCCGTTTACCGACTCATAAAAACATAAAAAATTAGGCAATACCACTCTGGAAATGTAATGCACACTGTTTTTGCTGTACTAATCCACTTTGATGATTACCCATGCATTTCCCCCTTTTTTCTATTCTGTACCCCTCACAAGTGCCTCAATAAAAGAAAGATTTACAAAAAAAAAAAAAAAGCCTTGGCAGGGCAGTATGAGTATAAGTGGCTAGCCAAATCTTTAAGGATCAATGCCAGACATGTAAGCCATGCAATGTCCATTTGACATAATTGAGTCTCAGGCCTTCATTATCCACGCTGTTAATATTATTAATAGGTTTTAAGCTTCAGTCTATACCATGCGTACATCTAGCGTATTTTATGGGTTATTTTTATTTTTTTCTCTTTTTTTTTGTTTTGTTTCTTAATAAGTTCAGCACGAGACTTGCATATCTCACAATAAGCAACAGTGAGCTTATATATGATAAATAGTAATATGCATACTCATTAAGCTAATGCGTTCACACTACTATTGTCTCAAACTTCAGTTTATCACGAGCGTAAATGGCTTGAATTTTTTTTAATTTATTATTATTTTCATTTTCTTTTTTTTATACTTCATAATTGCTAAGCGACAATTATACTTAAAAACGCGCAGTTAATCGACTATATACATCCTATAACTAGATCTGTTTTATGCATGTCTAGCCTAGCGTGTTTTATCACAAAAACGATGTTTAAGAGCTTGCTATCTTCATATAATATAAAAATGTGCCGTCTACAATGCCACACTGTGAAATGTTATGGAAATGCTTGTAGAAGCTGTTGTGGCTCTACACGCTTGTTGTCAATCTATGCACAAGAAAAATAAAGAATTCAAAAAAAAAAAAAAAAATATGTACATGTGGGGTGTTATTTAGCGATTTATGACCGATAATAGTGTTATAATGTCACTATTGATACATTTTAAAAATGTATGTTTTGAAACCGCAATATCCTACTTGTACTTATAGCCCTATAACATGCAAAAAAATAGCAAAAAGCATGTAAAACACTGGGTATTTTTAAACTCAGGACAAAATTTTGAATCTATTTAGCAGTTTTTTTTCATTCGGTTTTGTAGATGAGTAAAAGATTTTTCACATAAAAGTTGAAAAATTAAAAAAAATACGCGTTTTTTATCATATTTTTTCATTTTTTTTAAATTAAATTACATGAGATTATATAAATAATGGTATGTAAAGAAAGCCCCTTTTGTCCTGAAAAAAACAATATATAATTTGTATGGGAACAGTAAATGAGAGAGCGGAAAATTACAGCTAAACACAAACACCACAAAAGTGTAAAAAGATGCCTGGTCGCAAATGTACAACATCGCAAAAACAGTCCGGTCCTTAAGGGGTTAATCAGACCCATTGCCACATGTGTATATAATCAAGCACCTAGCCATGCAGTCTGCATTTACAAACATTTGTGAACAAAAAAGGTAATTCTGCAATGTCAGTTTGTGAAATTTTATCGCTGATAAATATTGCATGGTTAACTGTAAGTGGTATTATTAGAAAATGGAAGAATTTAAGAACACCAGCAACAGTATACACACAAAAATATAGTCCCAAAGACCAAGCACACAGTTTAATAATCTGTGCTTACCCTGGCGCCGCAACCAGCCGTAGTTATATTAAACAAGGAGAAGCACATTCTTGAGAATTTCTAAATCAAAATTTCACTTTTTATTAACTCCAAAAGCAGACAAGCACAATGTATCAACTTTCAGTCTCGTTTACTTGAGAAGAGATTCCCGTTGAGATTGAAATATTGATATATCTGAAAGAATTACGACACACTTCTTAATGACTGAATTCAGGTGTTTCAATCAGACCCAGGCCCGTTGCTACCGGGCAGGCAAACCAAGCAATTGCTTGGGGCCCTGAGCTGGCCCGGGCCCCAAGCAGACCCGGTGTTTCCTATAAGGCTGCAGCCGTCTGAGCGCTCTATAGAGAGCCTCAGGCGGCTGCAGCACTCCTCTCTCGTCACCTCCCCTTCTCTGTAGCGTGGCCGAGCTCCTCTTCTCTTCCTCCTGGCTGTCAGTCCGGCCGGGTACCACGCGGTACAGGAGATTCAGTTTCCTGTTCCCGGCCGGACTGACAGGAAGTGCACACTGACAGCCAGGAGGAAGAGAAGAGGAGCTCAGCCACGCTACAGGGTAGGGGAGGTAACTGAGAAGAACATAGGGAGGGGAGGGGGGGAAGGGGTAGTAAAAAGAACATAGGGAGGGAGGAGTGAGTAAAAAAATATGGTGGGGAGAGGGGGAGTAAAAAAACATGGGGAGGGGGGAGCAAAAGTAAAACATAGGGAGGGGGAGTAAAATAAAACATAGGGGGAAGTAAAAAAAATATAGGGAGGGGGAGTAAAAAAACATGGGGGAGTAAAAAAACATAGGGAGGGGGAGGGGGAGTAAAAAAACATGGGGGGGAGTAAAAAGAACATAGGGGGAGAGGAGTAAGTAGGACACAGGGAGGGGGAGTAAGAACAGGGGGAGGGGGGAGTAAGAAGGACACAGGGAGGGGAGTAAGAAGGACACAGGGAGGGGGGAGAGGAGTAAGAAGGACAGGAGGGGGAGGGGAGTAAGAGGAACATGGGGGAGGGGAGTAAGAAGGACACAGTGAGGGTGGGAGGGGAGTAAGAAGAACATATGGAGGGGGAGGGGGGAGTTGTAAGAAGAACATAGGGGGGAGGAGTAAGAAGAATACAGGGAGGGGTGATGAGTAAGAAGAACACAGGGAGAGGGGGGTGAGGAGATGAGGAGAACACGGAGGGGGGAGGTGAGGAGAAGCGGAGATGAGGAGAACACGGAGGGGGGAGGTGAGGAGAACACAGGGAGGGGGTGAGGAGAAGCAGAGATGAGGAGAACACAGGTAGGGGGGTGAAGAGAACACAGGGAGGGGGTGAGGAGAACACAGGGAGGGGGTGAGGAGAAGCAGAGATGAGGAGAACACATGGAGGGGGTGAGGAGAAGCTGAGATGAGGAGAACACAGGGAAAGGGGGTTAGGAGAACACAGGGAGGGGGGGTGAGGAGAATACAGGGGGGTGAGAAGAGACTGGTAGCGGAGGGTGGGGGGAGAGGAAAGACCACTAAGGGGTAGGGCAGAGCTCTAAGGGACGGAAGAGAGAGCTCTATAGGACAGGGGGCAGGACATGGAGCTCTTTCACACTACGCACACAGTTTTAGATAAAATGCACATGTTTGTGAGAACTGAAAAATGTATGTGTGTGTGTGTGTGTGTATGTTTTTTAAGTATGTTGGATTTAATTTTTTTTTTTTTTTTATTCTTTATTTTATTTGTGCATAGTAAGAAGAACATACGTTTGCACTGCCACGACAGCTGGTGCATACAGATTTGTAAACGTATTATAACATTGGTATGGCATCGATAACATAGCACATTTTTTGTTTTTAAGAGTCAAATTGTGTAACAAGTCGAATGTTTATCATGCTTATACAGTTTGAGCTACTGCAAGTTTTTAAATCAAGAGATAATCTAGTAGTGCTTTTTAGTAGTATGTGACATGTAGTTTAACAAAACATTGTGTAGACATGTGTGTAGATCAAGCATTGAAACTTATATAATATATGCAGTATGACTAGTTGCTGATGATCGGCTATGCAAAGGTTTGACACTCTGACTAAACAACTTGGTTAGGTAGGCTCAGACAATTCAAGACCATTGTAAGGGTTAATAGCATTAGTTTAGCTACGAGGGGTAAAATTGACAGTTTGAGTGATCTCAAAGACAATTTAAGATTAAACGCCTACGTGAATGGTGAACTCTCTAGGGCTGAGTAGGTGTATAAGCATTGTGTTGTCATTAATGCCAGTTGTTCTGTGAGATTATCAATGGAGTTGAATGGCTAAATAGCAAGAGGCCCGATGTAGGTTGATTGCAGGCCTATTCAGTGTGAATGTGTCAGCCAATCGGCATGTTGTGTGTGATATGTGGTTAGGTACACGTGATTCTCCATCACTAGGCGTTTAGGTGAGGCAGGGACTATACAAATAATAATATTAATAAAGCTGCGCAGTCATGCAACTCAGAGTCCATTAACTGTGGGCTAATAGAAATATGAAAAAATAAATAAATAAAAAAATAAAAAATAGAAGAAAAATCCCGCACTGGCAAAGTCCCCTGGGATCTCTCAGACCTCCCAGACCCTCTGTGTGTAGGACGGTTGAAGGGGGAACGATTCCCCGAGTTTGCGGTGTAGCACAGTGTGTTGTGGTAGGTCTTCCCATCTTGGTCCCCTGTTCACTGTGTTTCTCTGGAGGTTCATCCAATGCCTCGTTTGGGCCTTACGGTTCCCTGTTGTCTGTGTCCCTGGGTCTCCGTTTGGGATCGGTGCGTGTGCAGGGGTTGGTGGGGTCTTTTGGCTGTACCTTGCTGCTGGTGTCGGGTCGCCCTCGGGATGGTAGGTGCTAAGTACGAGTTTTCAGCGTGTGTCCATAAGTGTGGGGACTTGCTGCGATGGTCGGAGGCTTCAGATGCCGCTGAGCGGTGAGTGGGTCGGGTATGTGTGGCTATCTTGTGCTGCCATGTGTGGATGCTAGTGTTGGAGCCTGGGAGGCCATTCTCCGCTCTCCCCCATTCCGATCTCCCACCTCGTCTCTGTCTGAGGGCCGCTCTGGAGGCTCGGGTCAGGCATCCACTCAGGAGGCGCCGGGTGGCAGGGCGAATCCAGGCCGCCGCCTCTCTCCTCGCTTGCTTAAAGAGCCAACGCCTGTTGCGGAGCCCAGACCATAGGCTGGTGCAGAGCCGTTCGAAGAAGTCCAGCGTGTGATCGGGTGGTTTGGTAGGTGAGCCTTTTGTCGCATGTTGCGCCTGTGGCGCCATCTTGTTTGGGCCTTGACAGTCCCGTTTACCAGCAAGGGTTGTTGCTTGATCGTGTCTTGTTGTGGGGGTAATCGTCCCCAGGGAGGACCGGGATATCCCCCGCCGGTCCAGAGGGGGGGGGGGTAGCTGGGCAGCCGCCTCCCCCAGGCTTCAGGCTCCGCTGCAGTATAGGCCGCATGGCCGGTTCATGTGTTTGTGTATCGCTGTGGTGCATGACCGGTACCGTTTTGTTCCTCGTGTAGTTCTATATCGTTTTCCGGGCACCGTGGGCTGTTGGCTTGATTGGGCTTGCCAGGATTGTCGTTTTTGTGCCCACCGGTGCAGGAGCTCTTAGAGAGCACGTCCGGCCATTTTGGCTGTCAGGCCCTGCCCCCTTGGATTTAGTTATTGTGCACTTTTTTAATGTATATTTGATTTTATGGTACAGTGGTGTTTTTTGCAAATGTTAAATTGTTGAAAATGTAAAAATGTTATGCACATTATATGCAACAGCAGTATTTGCACTGTAAACATTTTTTTATTTATGCACAGTTTATGCAACAGCAGTATTTGCACTGTAAACCTTTTCTATTTATATAAAGTGTGGGTAAACTTAAACTGTATGGCTATGCTGTGGATCCTGTAGGCTTTGCGTGCGTGGGGGTGGGGTGTTGAGTGGGCCTCCATGTCCATTTTGCTTGGGGCCCCCAAATTCCTTCAAACGGCCCTGATCAGACACACTGCCACATGTGTATAAAATGAAACACCTAGCCATGCAGTCTGCATTTACAAACATTTGTGATAAATATGAGTCATTCTGAAGAGCTCAGTATTTTCAAGTGTGGTATAGGATGCCACCATTTTCTATTTTTTTTTTTTTATTCAAGGTTTTTATTGGTGACATATAATAAGCATTAAACATCGATACAATTGTATACATAGCAGGTAATATCTCATCGCTGGGCAAGCCAGTAAAGTATACAGTTTTTGTTGCTTGTTACGGATGTACATAGTATGCATTGTAGGTCGTACAGTAGGTATTTTCAGTGACATAGTGCATTTCCTTAGTGCAGGTAACCTGCATGGTGGGGTAGTTTATAAGAGGCAGCCACGGGGGCGGGGCCGGTTCGCCATGCTGACCGGTCGCATGGCGGATGGGCTCCTGAGAAATCCGACATCGGAGGCAACATAGGCGGTCACCCAAACCCGCAACCAGCGAGAAACAACTCACACAGCGGTGGGAAGGGTAGCGGACCCCGAGATCGGGAGTTCCGGATCCCACACGGGCAGCACGGGACTTCGGAGGCCGCGGCCTACTTTAGGGGGAGCGGGGTGGACGGCCGCTGCCCTGTCTCCCTACTATACTGCCCCACGCTGGAGTGCTTAATGCCTGCCGGTCCTGTTCCCCCCCCCCTCTGGGCCGGGGGGGTCATCCCGGTCCACACTGGGGCGCACTCAAACTGACCTGCAAGATGACTACAAGGCGCCAGGCACACAAGGCCCAAACCCACAAAGGCGGCGGTTCAGAGCACCTACACTACTGCTCCTGCGATATGGAACAGCCGTCTGAATGCAGATACGGCGACCGCACCGGACCCAGGACAAAGGGAAAGCTGCAGCCTCTCAGCATGGCACTTGGGTGGGAGCAACACACAGCCCACAAGTGAGCTTGGAGTTTGCACCTGGGCAGATCTACAATGGCAACCCACATGATTACTCCCACACCCAGGAGAGCGAACTCACCAGCCCAATGCGCCACAACAGCCACTCACCCGACCAGGGAATCAGTAGAGGGCACAGCTCGTCACCACCCTTTCAAGCCACAGCCGCAAATCGGGGAGCCGTAAAGCTACACACACTGCAAGCACTGCTGGAGCTGAGTCCCATCGCTGGGGATGGCTAGCAGTCTATACTCTTCACTGTCAGCCCCCATCCTAAGGGACAAAACGGGACTTACCTAGGGCTTACACGGTTGGTGCCAGATGCCCCTTTCTCACCCTCTCAGCAGAACAGTATGTCTTCACACGCGACCCCACTCTCAAGCTGCATACCCCACTATGCTGTATTACTATTGTTCTAGGCAACTTGTATGAGCAAATGTTCTAAACGACTGTGACAAGCTAATGTTATCTACAAAGAGTTTAACGCTGATATAATCGTCTGTTTAATAGATTACTAACGTATGCATAAAATTGCCTAGTTTAGCATGTTCAACAAAAATATAATCGTCTGTTTAATAGATTACTAACGTATGCATAAAATTGCCTAGTTTAGCATGTTCACAAAACAATCTATAACATACCAAAATAACGTGATCTAAGCCTGTTCATAAATATAAAAATAGTGCATTGTACTATCATACCCTAATGCTTTCCATGTTATCACCCTTTGTCTTGAAATATGCATGCGGATTGCCTTTGGGGTACCACGTGCCTGACTGTTACCACCATATGCACTGCAAAAATAAAGAATTCAAAAAAAAAAATAAGAGGCAGCCACTTGTAGTGGTTTCAGCGGCTTCTGTGTTGTTGCCGGTGTGTTGGTCAAGTTATATGTCTTGTCAAGCCGAGCACGGCGTTCGGAGGTGGGATGCCACCATTTTCATCCCTGCAATGGTCAACTGTAAGTTGTATCACTGGAAGGTGGAAGCATTTAGGAACAGCAGCAACGTAGCCACGAAGTGAAAGACCACGTAAAGTAACAGAACGGCGTCACTGAATCCTGAGGCGCATGGTGCGTAAAAGTCACCAACACTCTGATTCCGTAACTGAAGAGTTCCAAATTTCCACTGGCATTAATATCAGCACAAAAACTGTGTGGCGGGAGCTTCATGGAATGGGTTTCCATGGCTAAGCAATTGCGTGTAAGCCTCACATCACCAAGTACAAAGCCAAGGATTACGTAATGTGCCAACTGTAAAGTTTGGTGGAAGAGGGATAATAGTATGGGGCTGTTTTTAAGGAGTTTGACTAGGCCCTGTACTTCCATGTGTAACAACCTGTTGGAGTCGTGTTCAGCCCTGTAACTCAGGTGCTGTTACAGGCCTTACAAGCATGATCCACAGATATCCTGCGGGTGAGAAGAGGATTCTGTTGGGTTGATGATGGCCTGGGATTTTTGAAAAAGTAAAAGAAGATCAAAGGCAACGGTAGCCAAAGAAGGGTCAGAATCAGATGATCCAGAAGTCAGGGCAGGCAGCAATCAGAAAAATCGGAGAGCAAGCAAAGTCAGGAAACTGGCAAGGAAATGAAAAAAACAGGAAGGCTAGGAGTTTTGAAGTAGGCGATAAAACAACCAAGCACTGACTGAAAGGTGTGCTCTGCTTACAAAGGAGTTGCTCAATAACAGAACCTGGTCTCACATGGAGGAGGGATTACCTAAGGTCATTATGACTGACTACGGGACTCAGCACCATCTTGGATACAGCATCATCATCCCGGCTCTGCCCCAGCCACACCTCCTCCGACCTCTGAACTGCAGACCAATCGCAAATCTACCATCTTGGAATGCAGGAATGATTGCCACGATTTCATCAGAGGATGCCAACTTAGGTGCAGCAGCCACAGGAAGTATCACTGTTGCGGATCGACCTGCAGGGCATCGCGGCACCTTGGGAAGGGTGAGTTCTGTCAGCAAATGTGACAGAGCCCCCTTCACAGGCGCAACCTCAGGAAGCGAGCCAGGGGCTGCTGACCAGGATGCTTCCAATGGAAAGCCCTCACCTTGGCAGGTGTTTGAACATTACTAGCCAGCTCTCTGGAATGTTCCTCTAGCTATAACTTTTCCAGTGTATGTAGTATTCTACATGGCCATAGCATTGTCTGGAATCCAAGATCTCTTGGATTTTGTATTTTTAAGAACCATCAACAATTACAGAGGTGGGGTGTTATTGCGCTGATGAAACCTGTTAGACTTCCATGACTTTAAGAATGAGACATGGAAAACAGAGTGTATTTGTACATTGGAGTTAGTACTGCCACAGGGCTAATTGCCACTGGTACCTTGAACGGATCAATGTAGCATGGTCTTCTTGGAAGAACAGGACAAATGTAAGTTATGTGTGGACAACCAGACCTTGCACATCGAGTGGCTCCAGGGACCTTTTGATGTCGGCATGTCTTCCTTAGCGTTGTTGTGCTTTGCTTAAAATGTGTTGTAGCAATTGTCTGTGTTGTTTTAAATTGTTCAATCGGTGAGCTACTTCAGGGATAGTCGTGGGACAAGGGGGGTTAGGCAAGGCAATTTAAATTGAAAAATATTATGGGTGTAGCGGAATAGATGCTCTAGCTACACTTTTATTCCCTTTTGTTTGGCTGTTCGTACACTCCCCGTTCATTTACCAAACCAACTATGCGTGGGTCCCAAGATTCCTTTTGTGTTTTGGTCACCCTGTGCCCATTATTGGTGCAGGGTATGTTGAATGTATTCCTTGTCTGTCCCTCTTCCCCTTTCTCTTGTCCTATTGTTTCCCCAGCAGGGTGTTGTTTCAGGGACACTGACAGGCCAGTTTAAACTAGCTGCTTTGTCCCTCCTCAATCGCCCATCAGCCCTTGCTATTGTCTGACCCCACCGTTCCATATACTATAGTACTCTATGCACCATTGTATGTAAATGAGGCTGTGGGGTCTTAAAATATGTGTGCTATATCTAATAAAGTTAGTTGCTGTTTTAACCTTTACCATGTGTCGGCTGGTGTTTGGGGAAAGGGATATAATCTGCTGATGAAAAGGGTGTCCAGGGATGTAAGCACATTAGCCTGGTCCAGGGTGGAAAAGGCCCTCAGTGATCCCAGACAAGACTCGGTGACTGAATATGAAGTGCCCCATGGTCCCTGATAACTAAGAGGTAGCAGACTTGGTGGAGGTACTCAGTCAGAGTACTGGAGCTCCGTCACAATGGGTATACATGAAAAGTCTCTGGTCCTATGCGTTTTGTTCGATAAACTAAAATGTTTTCAGGGACCAAAGATATTGAGGATAAAATTGCATAAATCAATGCTGCAAAAACAATAACCCTAAAATCCCCTTCCCTCACATGTTCGTTATATAGGGCTAGTCTGGATCAGACTCAAGAATCCATGTGTAATTAAAATAATATTTTATTATAGCAGCGTAATTACAGACACAAATTGAAAAATATTATGGGTGTATATATAAAAAGTCCCAGGTCCTACGTGTTTCGTTCTATAAAAAAGAAGGGTCCAAAGATATTAAGAATAGGGAAACATCAATCAATGCTGCAAGAAAACCAACCTTCTCCCACATGTGCCTTAGGCAGGACTAGTCACGAAAGTTAATTGGTGGTCCAGTGAATGTGGAAGGTGTCCTGATCGTCAATTGGTTCCAACAGAAAACCAATCACTTGTTTCAAATGATTGCTTAACCCGATCTTCCAGGCTCCATTCTGTTTGTACTTCAGTCATGTGGTTTTCTTCTTAGCAGTATAGATTTTGTGACGGCTAACTTCTTTACATTTATAGATTGCGATTTACAAAAATATGCGCATGGGGCTCGATTGTATACGAAAGATACTAGACTTTCTTGCAAGAGATGGAAAATATAGAATGGTCAGAGGAATACAGTTGGGCCACATTAGATGTAACATCGTATACGATAATTACAATTTGGGTTTGGAAGCTATTGAATACTATATGAGTCTTGATAATAATATTTCAGAAGGTCTACACACTTTGATTTTGACATCAGTAAATATTATATTGAACACAATTATTTTTATTTTAAGGGCACTTTTTACTTACAAGTCACGGGTAACGCCATGGGCGCTAAGTTCGCCCCCAGTTATGACAATATCTACATGAGGAGATTTGAAGATATTTTTGTGTAGTCTTGTCTTGACTGGAGGCAGAGCCTGGTGCTCTGGCAGAGGTATATTGATAACATTATTATTATGTGGAAAAGGTTTGGTTTGGTTTATTGATTTTGTTAAGCACTTGCACTTGAATAACTAGAATTTAAAGTTCACATCAGTCTGGAATAAATATCAAATTAACTTTTTGACAATCCTACTTTTTGTCAGTGCTAGAATAACAAACAGGCTTGTATTGCCTCAACAGCAGGTACAAGCTTATGAACACAACTCAAAATAAACAATCTTATGGCACTCGATAAATGAGCACAATTTGTTTTTGTAAATTAGACATACATGTTCAAACAGATTGATGATGAAGTAATGTAAGAATCCATAAAGTTAGTTATGATGCTTAGTAAATCAGGCTATGTTAATTGACAAGGTGAGAAACAAGGATAGAAACAAGAATACCACTGGGTAGTAGATATAAGATATAAAAATGCATAGAGCACAAAGCAAATTAAAAGCATAGATCTCTGTTATGGTAAATTAAATGGTGTCCTCAGGATATGTAGATATCACCCTATGTCACAGGTAGGCCACATCAAGATGTCCAGCTCTACACCAGGCTCATTGTCCCCTATCTCCATTGCTAGATTATGCTGATATTGCTAGGATTATGTGTGATTTGGCATATATTAAATTGCAGCACCACTTATCCCTGCACCTTTGGCCCCAGGCCTTAAAGGGAGCCAGTTCCTTTAGACCATAGATCCTCCAATTCCACTTGGCAGGATCTTGAGCCTGTAGTTTTTCTGTATCACGAATGGTCCCTTGGGAGTATCGTCAACAGCCTGGAAGTGACTCCGGACAGGCCCCTGGCCCAGATGAGGAGCGGGTTAATGATTCCACGGCTCGAGGCAGCAGAACGGCTATTAACATCCCACCAGAATTCCCGGCAGCCTCAATTTGACATTGAAACGGTCTCTCCAACTCTGAACCTCCTTGCTCTCTCTGCAGTGCCAATGTCCAATGCATCGGCCATCTTGGACACGCCACAGGTTCTTCAAGGTACTATCTCAATCCTTCTTTGAGGTACTATGCTTGCAGGGCTTTGTTGAAGAGTTGCTGTATCCCATTGGGGACCGGTCCAAAAGGGGGGGGGAATAACTGGGCTGTGGACCAACTCTGGAGGAAGCATGCAGTGTCAAAATATTGGAACATATAAATAAATATCAAAAAGGGTCTACAGACCGATTCAATCCCTTTACATTGTAATGCATGCCCTTTTTTTAGTTTCAGAAAGTTCACATGTACAGGCATAGAAAGAATTCTAGCCCACTGGCGAGGAGGCGATAGAACTAGGAGGCCCAAAGTGAAACTTTTTGGATATATAAACTAAACACATTGGAACCAAATGGTCTAAACGTGGATTTAGATCTAGTTTGTTTTCTGTGACAGGAGACATAAACTGAATGGAGCCATATGAGATCTCAATAAAATAGAGATAGGGATATGTACTTTCTTTTTGGCAACTATAAAATAAGGATTTAAATAATGAGATATTACAGGGAATTAAACCATGTTATTATTATAGCACTTTAATTGTATTGTCACTTTACATAATGAATTTACATAATTATATAGGAACATATATATTTAAGATGGTACTTCATATATTAAATAACATACATTTGCAATTACAAATAACCAAAAATTAATTTGGAAGAATTTTGGATTAATTTACGAATATATAAGCTATCATAAAATCATATAATACACAAAAATCAAATGATCTAAAAATAATTATAATACATATAGACTGGTGTAAACTTATAAGAGAGAACATTGGAAGGTGAATATACATATAAAAGATCCAGTACAGAAACAAGGGGGTAACCCTATTGATCAGTACAATGAAGAGAAAAGAGAACGTTAACTGTCCTGGTGTCAGCTCATTTAGATGATATACGCTGGTGTTTAGAATTTAGTCATCCCAGGCAATCCATTTAGACATGATAAAAGCATTGGGGATTGTAATATGGACATTACATGCATAATTGTATCGCATGACTAAATGTGACTGTTTAGGTAATATCCCCCTTGTTTTTCCTTTTCCAATTTTTTCTTTTACATGTATATATTGGAGTGTTAAAGGTTCCCACCTGGGAGGTAACCTTGGGAGGCTGAAGTACACAGTGCAAGTTAGGTTACTTTACTTCACTTATTGATTGTATTTTCACTTTTATTTCACTTTTACTTGTGGTAAAAAGCAATATATGCTAAACATATGGGGATAACCTTAGTCATCTTTGTGAGGGATTAGTTAGTTCTTTCAGTTTTACCATTCGACTGGGGGTGATAGGCTGAGGGCAAATTTTGCTGGATTCTCAGGTGTCTCCGAGCTCTAGGTCAGTAAACATTGTTTGTATTTTATGGGTTTTTGGCAAAAGCACTTTATGTCTTAGGCACTTGATTAAATCTGAATGCAGTACTATACATTTGATAGTATTATGTGTACATCTGTTTTGCACAGTTGCATTTCTTTATTAAATATACATCTAAAGAAATAAAATTATCTTCGTACTAAAATCATTGATGTGCTTGGGAATTATACAACACATACAACTATTCCCGGACCTATGCCAGGCCACGCTGGGCTACCGCAGAGCACTTAAACCCCTTACCCCTTACGCGCTGTGGTTGCACAGAAAAAGAGATATAGGTGGACCTTTCCGACAGGCCTGTGTCACATGTTCATCCTCACCTTCTGGTGTCTCTGGGGATAACTACCTTCCGGGCATTGGTGAAAATGCTGGTCGGCAGCCCTGTACCGTGGTACCTGAATCCTGCGGCATATTGAAAGACGCCGGCCGCTGTGGACCCATGCCAATTTGTAGCCCCATGTCCACCCACTGTGTTAATAACGTCAATGCGCGTATGACATCACGCAAAGGATGCGCACGCAAGTTCTGGGGTCAGAGGCTGGGTACGGCCAATCGGATTTAAAGGAGACTTATTTAAACTCCTTTCTTGCCATGACTCATTGCCCTGTCGAGGTTTTCCTTATTGGTTGTCTGAGAGTGTGTTCCTAAGAGTTTGTCTGGTTATTGACTTTGGCTTTGTTTGACTTCCCTGTATTCTGGTACCCTTGGCTTTTGGCTTTCCCTCATCGTTGTGTCTCATTCTGTGTCCCCGACCTCGGCAAGTATTCTGACTATTCTCTGGTACGTTAAGTCCTGCCATTCTAAGGCCCGGTAAGACGTTACCTTTAGTCCTAGGTGTTATACAGGTCTGCGGGCTGGATCAACTAGTACCCTGACATTACGATATGGCCATAGATCCTGCAGAACTGTGTCAATATAGCTTGTGAAAGAAAGCTAAAGGAGAATGGTCACCGTATGGATCAATTTGCCCAGGCTTTCAGTACGCTTCTTACTCGAACAGCGCATAGTCAGCCTGAGGTTTCTCCAACTATGTCACCTCTGCCTAAAGTACCTCCACCTATAGTACATAAGGCACCTACTATCTCCCTATCTCCTCCCCCACATTTTGATGGTAATAATCAAGAATGCCAGGGATTTCTGAATCAAATTGAGTACCACTTTGAGGCCTCACCGGGATCTTTTCCCTTGGATAGAGCTTGTTGGTAATTGGTAAGGCATTTGATTTGATTAGCTAGGTACTTGCTATTGATTGTTGGTTAATTACCTATTGTTTGCAAATAAGCATAGGCCTACCCAGGTGTTAAACATTCCTAGTGGGTGGTGATTTTAAGAGTTATATAAGGGTTGTGGTCATTAGCTTGGCTTCTACATCTAAGTGCTGCTTCTAAGTTTGTGATTGGAGATAATCTGGAGATATTCTATAGGTAATCTTAGGTAATCTGAGGTATTCAGGAGGAAAAAAAATAAAAAAAATAAGATTTGTTTGATTTAAATAATTCACCTCATTAAAATGGCAGACTTAGTTCATTGTAATAGTTATGCATTTGTTTCACGTTCAACTTTTTGGAGATTTGGATGCTGTTTAATCTGTAGACAGTTCTCTATATTGCGGCAGGAGATTGTATTTTTGAAGTCTGAGATTTGTAAATTATCTGGTAAACAAACTCAGGCTGGAACTGCTGCAAAGCCACTACCGCAGAGACATACTAGGAATGGCAGATGGATTACTGTAGGAGTGGTGGAGTACCATGCTGATTTCCTGGCAATAAATGATGCAGAGTTTTTGGCAGAGCATAGACTTTAGTTTGCGTTGCAATTTCTCTAAAATATCACCCCCAGGTACAGCTGCATAAACTCCACTGGGCCATAGCTGGACATGTCATCCTGTATTCCAGGGGTTGCAGTAAAGATAGGAATGTCATGGGTAAAACCATTGAGGGTTACCCATTTATCTGCATCTTGAGCAGCATAAGGGGAATCAGCTCAGGCACATAATTGCTGTCACCTGCGTAACACTCTATCAGTCACCTCTGAATCAGCAGTTAAAACTGTATAAGCCTCCTCGGCAGTAAACTTTCTAAGCATTTTCATACTGAACTCTAACTACAACTACCTTTTTTTTGTATTTTGTTTTTGCTTTTTTTAAACAATTTTTGCTTTTAAAAAAAAAAAAAAAAAAAAACTTTTTTCTTTTAAATACTAACTAACCTAACACTAAAATTCCCAATTTCCCACTAACTTCGACTCATCCCAACTATCTTACCCTCCAAATTAAAATTTATAAAATTTGAAAAAAAAAAATGTAACGCCTGAGGGTTAAAAAAATAGTGATCTGTCATCTGAATTCTCATCACTGCAAGCAGTGTTCAAAGGACAGGGAAAGTGTTAAAATTGGTTATACAGGGCTGAAATTAGTCTTTATTTAACTGACACAATTTTATATATAGTATCATACAAAGTATCACTCCAATCCCTCTCTCTCCACTTCACTAGTCACACAGAGGTGGAGAGAGGTAGATCAGATTTCCCAGCAGAACTGTGATCGGATATGTCTTGGACATTGAAGCACCCAGCAAGAGCACCCAGCAAGTTGCCACAACAGCAACAATCTGGCATTAAGCTTAGTACATGATGGAATTATTCCATCAGTGGTCCTCTAGGCATGGACAGCAATGATGGAGTAATTCTGTCAGTGGCTCATAAAGGGTTAATATGTACTTTTTTATGTTTACATAAAAAGTAGGGTGAAAAGACGGGAGCAGCCAGAGATGAAGGGGCCTACCCAAGGCAACATGCTGTCGGCAACTGTCATCAACTGCCCTCAGAAGGAGATAGACGTGATCCTAGTAGTAACCAAGTCTGTGGTACACTGATGCTGGCCCTCCCTCATAACTGGGGATGAAGGTGCTCCCCATTGATGCTGGCCCTCACTCATGCCTGGGGCTGAAGGTGCTCCCCATTGATGCTGGCCCTCACTCATGCCTGGGGCTGAAGGTGCTCCCCATTGATGCTGGCCCTCACTCATGCCTGGGGCTGAAGGAGCTCACCATTGATGCTGGCCCTCACTCATGCCTGGGGCTGAAGGTGCTCCCGATTCCAGGTACAAATCTCAATTGGCTGTGAAGCAACTTTTATACAAATGGGAGTTGGCTGATTTCGATTGTAGGGCTGCCACCTAAGCCATTTTGACACTCAACAACAGAGGATGTTACTTTATTTACAACATAAGTCAATAAACTCGTTTTCTGTATTTCTTGATGTTTAACATCAAACTACTTAATATTACTGTGGTATAGTGTGGCATATCATTCTATATGCCTGAGCCTATATCTCATGCTATTTCTGTTTTAATATTCCTTACTCTATGAAGATCATCATTAGTGCTCATAGCTTGTCTCTTTATCTATTTGCATGACTTACTTACTCAGCACCATGCTCTTCTTAATTCTTGTTTGTTTCATTTTACCAAATAAGATGCTCGTCCAATCTTTTAGTGAACATGTATTCACTGTTACTTAACATTACCTTATTGCGCAAGTTATTGCTCACATGAAGTTACATTATAGCTTGATCTGCAATTGTCACGACGTGTTAAAACTATGCCTCAATAAAACCAAAGATTGAAAAAAAAAAAAAATAGTAACATGCATTAACACAATTAAGTGAAATTGGCCTGGGGAAAAAAATCTATTTGAAATACACGACTTTCATATTAAATCTATAAGATACAATAGCTACAAATAAAGGATCCATTATGTTTATATGTTGAGTTTAGCAAATATAGGCAATAGGCATTGTGTAATCAATCCACCTCCTGTCCGTTGTCCGCACTCGTACGGCCAACTCGGCTTGCAGTACTTCTCGCGGGCGGCTCCCTTCCTATGGAATAGCCTGCCTACCGCCATCAGACTCTCCCCTAGTCTTGCATCTTTTAAGAAGTGCCTTAAAACCCATCTCTTTAGGAAAGCTTATGGCCTCCAAGACTAACCAATACCTCACATACCTGTCTCTTGCCCTCTCCTAAAGGGCAGTCCACCTTATTTGATTGCAAATTCCTGTCCTAATGTGTTTTACACCCCACCTCCTATAGAATGTAAGCTCGATCGAGCAGGTTCCTCTTCAACCTATTGTTCCTGTAAGTTTATTTGTAATTGTCCTATTTATAGTTAAATCCCCTTCTTAATATTGTAAAGCGCTACGGAATCTGTTGGCGCTATATAAATTGCAATAATAATAATAATATTAGAGCACAGAACTCCATAAATTACAATAAGAAATATAAATATATATATATATATATATTTTAAATTTACCAGTCCATTGAATGTAATTTCAAATGTACATATGTTGTGGCACAGACCAAAGTATATCCCATGACATATTGTATTCCAAAAGGATATGCATAATTTATAGCCATCCTCCATTAAATATAAGCAGTAGTATTGTAATAGACTACACCAATATAATAAAATATAGCAAACTACCTAAAAATCTGAAATTATGAATGATGTTCCTTACCTTTTGCCATGGACTTCCAGGAAACAAGGTTGCATTAAAGCAAGAGTCCAGCCACGGTTCGTTAAAACGACTTTGACTATGATTCTGAACTGTCTCCATACCTACTAATATATAGATCGTATTAGCACATGGCTTAGAATTCTTCTGATAAACAATTATTTGCATATTACTTTTTCTTATTTTGAGCTATTTGAAATACAAATACAATGTTGTGTTTGTACATTCTAGCACATTCTGGATTACTAATGACAATTACTAATTAAAAATGACAATTGTAGTGATGTCTTGCCTGGATAAGGTATGCACTGTACCTCCCAATATTACAAATGGACAATGGGGAACACTTTAATATAAGGGGTGTGAGCGGGGTGTGGCCAGGAGCAGGTGAACTACTTATAATAAATTTAGGTGACTTACTAAAAACAATTTCTGCAACTTAAATGTAATTTAGAACAAGAACTTATTTACACAGACTGATTTCGAAACATTTTGGTTTATTTGTTCTATTGTGCACTTTTTGAGCAGTTATTAATGGCATTTTGTATGTGTATTTTGTTATATTCCAATATTATGTTCTGCATTTTCAATTTTTTGTATATTTTTCCACATTTATTGTAGTTTAGAGCAGGGCCGGACTGGGGATACAAAGCAGCCTTGGAAAAAAAATCTATGCCAGCCCCATAAGTCATTGCGCCATATATTGTTGCATGTAATATGTAAGGCTATGTCTTGGCACCCCATATGATTGAGTAATATATATATATATATATATATATAGCTTTTTCTAATATAAAATATTGGTCCTTTCAGAGTAAAACGTTTAATTATACAGTAAGCATACTCACATGCAGACACAGACAATCTCACTGACACACACAAGCTCATTGTGTCACGTCCTGCTCTGTTCTGTGGAGATGTCTGGCAATGGCTTCTGGTGTCCAGTACTCTTGTTACAATTCTTGCTTAGTTTTTCTTGGTTTTTGGTCTTCTATTCTATGTCTGGTTTTCTTTATGCTGGGATTTCTGGGTTCATTCCTGTAATCCATCCCTGGGATTCCCAGTCTCCAGGTTTCCTTTAAATGTTTGTTTTATGTTGCCACACCCGTTTGTTTTCCACCATTCACTCTGTTTCAGAGTCCTGCAGGCAGCTGCTCAAAGCTTCTGCCCTTTCTTGCAGGTAAGTGCTATATATATTGTAACGGATCGCCTGGCACCCCGACTGGGTACCTCCGTTAAAGGATGCTCCTAGCGTTTCCTGAGGACTCCAAGCACTCTGGCAGACACCACAATCACCGAATCTGAGAAGCATATAAATCCTCTCAAGCCTCTGAATGCTGTAGACAGTTGAATGGGAACCATACGAATAGGTTTGCACTCCTAGCAGTCAAACTGGAACAGCATGCAATAAATCCTCCCCCAATAATGAGACGACACTTCACTTTGAGGGTTAAACAGGAACTCTGGACTGGCACATCCAGCCTGGCTTTTATTACAACTGTACACATACAGGCCACACCCAGGGGGAGGCCTAAAATAACCAATAGCATCACGGGTGCAACCCACACATCCCCTCCCCTTAGTGTGACACATAATCCCATTATTCATACAGTTTAAAATATACTTTTTACCCAATAGTTATAACTTCAAAACCATACATCACATTCACATAAAAATACATATCCACAATCAATCCATTCAGGGGAACAACATATTAAAAAATGGCATGAATCAGACCAGGGGTTCAAAAGTTAGTAATAGTATCTTTTAAAACCCCTGTCAGCATGACTTTCCAGCTCAGACCGGTTACCTCCCACAATGCCTCACAATCCCTCCCCTCTGGCCTGGAGATAATTGGGGAAGGAATCTAATTATCTCCAAGGACTGAGGCAAAACTCCATTACCCACATGGCAGACAAAAAGACAGTAAAAGACAAAATTACATACTGATACATTTAACACATAAAACACATATTTCTACATATCCCCAGTTTAACCGAACACATAAATACCTACATAATATTTAAGACAGTATTACTGTGATATGTTACAAAGTCTTAAAGGGACATTATTCCCAAACGTCCCAATATGTCCACGGATGATTCTAAAAGGGCCAGCAGCAGCAATATAAACTAAAACATGCCCAAATATAGTTCAAACGTACCAATTTTCCAGGGGCCATAGTCAGCAGGTAGGAGGCAGGCAGCCAGGCCCCTCCAATGTCCCGTGGCGAGGCGGTTTCCGCCACATATGTCTACTTAGGATGTTTTAGTATACATTAGGCAGTGTAGGACCTGCCAGATATGGGGTACATTGGCGTTGTTGGCAGGCTTATGCAATGTATTATCATATAGTGTGACTAAATCCCCATGATTTCCAGTTGTAGTACTTAGTTAGTTCTACTCTTGTTTTGCCTATGTTATCTTGTCTTGTTTTAGTTTGTATACCCAGTCCATGTACAGTCCTGTCCAGTCATGCCCATGTTATGTTCATGTTTTTCCTCATGTCTTGTGTGTATGTTCTGGGTTTAGCTTACTATCCTTCTCTGGTTCTGGGTTCTACTAGTTCTGTCTTGTCTTCATGTTTGGTGCCTACCTCTAGTCTAGCCTTGTTTCTAGTACTGGATACAATCTTGCTACAGAGCCTCCCTATTCAGCTCCTGGGAGGTCTGCTTACTTTCCAAGCTCCTAGTTCCTGGTATCCGCTGAAGCTGATTCAGGGTTCTGGTATGTGGCTGCTCAAACGCTGGTGCTCAACACCAGGGGGCGTGCGGTTACCCTGCACCAGACCCTGCTAATCCACCTCCACACTGTGACTCCTACTCTGAACATCAGGCATACTGGGTCCCGATCCTGCACCGCCGCCCGGACACTGTCTGGGTCCCGGGCACCGGACCGCCACCCTGACACATTGATACACAGCCTCATAGACAAACAGTCTCACTGATATACATAAGCTCATTGACATAAAAACACAAGCTCACTCACTAGCAGGCACATACATGCACACACACGCAAGCAAGCTCACTTACTAGCAGGCACACGCACACACACACACAGCTTAATGTAGTGGTTCTGGTGTCTATAGCCTGTCCCTGCAGTGAAAAGGCAGTGTTTACATTTCTTCGTAGTGACACACACTCAGATGGTCACCAGAGGTGCTTCCTGTGTCAGTTGCGGATTGGCTGAGATCATCAAGCTTGATGATCTTAGCCATAGAGGCAGGGCCAGTTGAGGGAAGACCAGCACAACGTGGGGGGGAAAAAAGGTGAGTAAAAACACTATTTTTTTAAAAACACACGCTCCTGTGCACCTGCGGTGTCCTAGAAACAGTCCAGGGACAATGCTGCCCCAGAGTGCTTCACCTACAGGTGGGAGGTGGCTGATCATGTGACTGTTAGCCTATTTAATCCAAGAGCACCTCAAATTGGTGCTTGGTTGTCCTAAGCATAGATATAAAATTTCTAGATGCCGCACGTCTATGGAATTCTCTGCTGAGCGGCGAGAAATGCGGCAGCCATCTTGGACCGGTCGCCGCTCTAATGAAGCCATTGAAGAACCCTTGGAAAGCCCATCTCAATAAAGGTAAGTGAAGGACTTGGGGCACTTATAGCCCTTAATGCCCCTACCCCTTTGTACCCCTACCCATGTCATTAATGCCCCTACCCCTAATCCTTAATACCCCTACACAGTGTTAATACCCCTATCCCTAGTCCTTAATACCCCTACCCCTATGGTGTTAATACCCCTACCCCTACAGTATTATTAATACCCCTGTGCTGGGATAGGGGTATTAAGGACTATGTGTGCTGGGATAGGGGTATTAACACTGTGTGTGTAGGGGTATTAAGGATTAGGGGTAGGGTCATTAATTACATGGGGTAAGGGTACTAAGGGGTATGGGCATTAAGGGCTATAAGTGCCCCCAAGTCCTTCACTTACCTTTAGTGAGATGGGCTTTCCAAGTGTTCGTCAATAGCTTCATTAGAGCGGCGACCGGTCCAAGATGGCTGCCGCATTTCTCGCCGCTCAGCAGAGAATGCGGCATCTAGGTATTCTATATCTATGGTCCTAAGCATCCTCCCTATTCATAATGCCTTGTGATTTTCCTGTTTCCTGACATGCTTCTCCTCTAAATGATTTCCTGGTTCCCAACTCCAGCTTCCCTCCTGACCACTTTCTCCTGCTGCCTGCCTTGATCCTTGGATCAGCTGACTTAAGCTCATATCTTCTCCCTCTGCGATTCCACTGCCTGGTATGCTTTTTCTTATTAAAAGCCCCTGTTCTCACCTTCAGGTTCCCCTGAAAGTTGTAATTGTAAGGGAGTGCTGTTCTGCTGCAACTGAGTTCCTTATCAATAACCAAGAATAACTGTGGCAAAAAGTGGGTACTCTATATGCTTGGTCTGCAGACTGCCAATAGTCCACTGATATCGGCAGCCAATAAGCACTTCAACTTGTTATAGCTTTAATGCTGGTCTGCTGTGTTTTACAAAATATGCCTTTAACAAATAAATACATAAATAGATAATGATACCGGAGAAACTGACGGAAGCCAAGCACAGAGAGATGGACACAGGTTTCTTCAGGAAGGAAGAGATTCTTTATTGGATCACCGATCGGGACTCAGAGGGACTAGCGTCACCAAAATACAGCAAAGTCTGAGTACTGAATACATAGAGTACATTCCTTATATAGCACTGTAGCTCCTCCCACAATTAACTACACCCACACATACCCTTAACCTATTTAATAAATAGAGTCTAAACTCATCCATCCGGTCTAACCACGTGGCTCATCTGATACAAAGGAGAGGGACGCGTAATTCCAGTTCTTACATTCCTGCACCTGGTCAGTACAGTGATAACAGTATCTTAGCTACGTGTAATTAACTAACTGATACTACAAACACATATACATACATATGCCTTGTGGCAATCTTAGCCTGCTAAACTTGTATTTTACTGGAATTACATCACATTCCCCCCTTTGATGCCTCTGATATTTCACAATTACTTGAGGCATCACTTAACCTTGGTTTGCATATACCTCAGGTTACCATGAACCAGACCAGACTTATCTTATGATGTGAATCTTTTAACACTCATCTTCCTGCATTGGTTCTCCTTGATCTAGAGCCTTATACTTATATATCGCCATTATCTGTGCAGCAGCCTTCCTCTCTGCTATACTTCCTATCAGGCTTTGCACAGACCTAACTACTAAGGGTATAAGACACGGTAGGAGTAGACACAACAGTAAAATCAGTAGGACTCCACCTACCACTGCCTTAAGCCCTCCAAACCACTCATACCAGCTACCAAACCAACTACTTGGATTGTACCCTTTCCATACCTGAATAGGCACATGCACTAGTTTAACCATATGGCTAGTAAGCTCAGCTATTGCTTGCCCTTCGTCATCTATTTGAAGACAGCAATTGCTCAGGTTAAACTTCCCACATACACCTCCCTCTACTGCCAAAAGGTAATCCAAGGCTAATCTATTTTGGTACACTGCTGTCCTCATCCTGGTATTATGCTTCGCTAGAAGATTGAGTGCTTGTGAGGTCTCATTAGTAATAATCTCAACCACCGCCTGTAATCTTATAATACGGTTGAGCATATAAATTGGGGTTCTATAACCAAAGGTACCATCTTCTGCCCACGTGGCTGGCCCATAATAATCTATGATACGCTGGGGAGGCCATTCATTATCTTCCCAGGTGCCTATCTCTAAGGGTCCCCTTTTCTTCCTATGATTCACATCATACACTTTAACACCTAAAGTCTCACCTGTTTCAATTGGTAACAAGAAGAAGGATGGTTTGAGCATACCCAACACACATGCCCCTTCCCAGTCCTGTGGCAACTCCGAATAGGCTTTCTTACCACAGATCCAGTACAAATTTGCTGGGGCTCTCCAGGTAGATGTGATGGATAAATCAAACCACACATCCTTTAAACTGGCATATCTAGCAAACGGGTTAGATGGTTCTGAGACATTTGAAGCCGACCACCAAGTTGTATTTTTAGTATCATCATCATAAGCTTTTTGCCCTAGACAAGTTAATTCTCCTACAGAAGTATTATACATTATTCCTTTCCTTGCTATGCAAACATAACCTATGATGGAGGTCTTTAATCTCCACTCAGATTTACCTCTAACACTCAAATGATAATCGGCTTGTGTAGATATTAGTTGGTCAACTGCCTCAGAACCGGACATTACCTCCTTTGCTTCCCAAGGCCATTGGTCTCCCATGTTAGTACCTCCACACACATAGCAGTTGGTAACATTAAGACTACCGGCAATACTTTCAGCTAGGTCAATGAACAGGTTTTTAGCGTTATGGGGGATCTTATTATCTATACTCATCTCTTCATAAAAGGAATGGTATACTTGATGAGTCTGGGAGGATACCGTATCAGTCTCTATTCCTATAAACAATAATGTCCCAGGATCTAAACCCGTCCCGTATATCTGAAACCCAAATAAATTTCCATACTTATCTAGGAACTTGTCGGGGTTATTAATAAGTATATGGACTGGGTTGCATTCCATAGACTTACAATAAGGGCTAGTCGGCAACTTAGTCACTATCATGTCTTTATCTACTGTCTGTCCCCAAGTCGCCCACCCCACACAAGACCAATATGGACAAAAGTTATAGTCTTTATTTGGGCATCTAGGACTCACATATTTATTTTTACTACTGGGACAAATATATTTATCATTAGACCCATACGTCCTCTCCCATCTAAGATCCCCACATACATTCCACGGTTTTCTACCACTTGATATCGCCTTACATGCATCAAATAGCAGAACACCCGAAGAATGTACGGATTCTAACACCGTCTTATTAATTAGGGTCCCCTGAGGATCTCCATTCCTGAGAGTCAACCAAATTGTACGAGGTTGATACTCTGGACTGAAGCACTTAGGTTCTCCTACTCCTAAATGGCACACACTATAGTCTATATTTAGGTATCTACATCTTGATACCTCTCCTTTACATTCGTATTGTGAATGCCAAATTAGGGTTTGGGAAATATGGTTACCTGTTCTCGTAGTCTTAATGCATACCTCACAGCTAGGAGTGTCGGTACCTCTACCTTCCTGAATATAAAAACACATATAAATAAACACAATCAAAAGCACATCTTTCGCCGTCATCCTCAGTCTTCGTCCGTGCGATGGAACCTCAGCTTCCAGGATGTGAGGGCTGCAGGGAATGGAGTTCTGCTCGTCTTCACAGGTGTCCCTTCGAGACTTTCCTGGCTTATACACTATGTGTTGGTAAGCGGACAGGCTTTATTATGGCCTTCTCACTCACACCTGTAACAATAAAATTTGTAATCCACAATAATTCCTCGTTACTCCGACTGAGTAGTGCGTTTCAACCGGATCTTGCAGGGATTCTCTGGATCTGCTGTAATTTGCCAAGAATCGACTGCTGCTGGTTTAACCCTGGAGTGATGTATCCACGGAGTTACTTCGGCTACTTTTATCGCTGTAGGGGTAGACAAAAGAACAACATAAGGACCTCTCCACTTGGGCCCTAACGGTACATTATTCCACTCTTTAATCCACACTTGGTCTCCTGGATGATAACTATGAACAGGGGGATAAATATTCACAGGTAATCTATCTTGTACCCATTTCTGTACCTCCTCCATAGTCTTACCCAACTCTACAACCTGCTGCCGGGTAATTCCTTCTCCCAACTGACTCAAGTCCCCCCTTAAGTTACCAAGTACGGGAGGTGGTCGCCCATACATGATTTCAAAAGGAGAGAGGCCCATCCTTCTGGTAGGGGTACTGCGGATTCGCAATAAAGCTATGGGTAAGAGAACGTTCCACTTAAGTTGGGTTTCCTGACACATTTTAGCCAACTGGTTCTTTATAGTTCTATTCATTCTCTCTACCTTACCAGAACTCTGGGGTCTATATGCAGTATGAAGCCTCCACTTTATACCAAGCATATGAGTCAGTTGTTGTAGGCACTGATGAACAAAAGCTGGACCATTGTCCGATCCTATAGAACAGGGTAGTCCATATCGGGGTATTATTTCTCGTAGCAGGAATCTTACAACTTCTCCTGCTTTCTCTGTACGAGTAGGACATGCTTCTACCCAGCCTGAATAGGTGCACACAATTACCAACAGGTAACGATGTCCACCCGATTTAGGCATTACTGTAAAGTCTATTTGTAGATCGGACATGGGGAGTCCCCCCATAAACTGGACTCCTGGTGGCTTTACTGGTCCTTGTCTTGCATTATTCTTAGCACACGTTACACATCTGCGTACAATGGCCTGAGTCAAGTTGGACAATCTTGGTATGTAGAAATGTTTCCTGAGAGATTCTTCAGTACTGTCTCTCCCAGAATGTGTCCCGTTGTGATAATTTTGGACAATTTCTACCGCTAGTGATGCTGGTATGACTATTCTTCCATCTTCTAGCTGATACCACTTGTTCTCCAAATACTTTCCCGGTTCAGTCTTTAACCACTCCTCTTCTTGAGCTGTATAAACTGGAGTCCATTGGGACAGTGGAGTTGGTATAAGAGCAGCTATATGCCCCACATACTCCTGTCTTCCTGATTCAGCAGCACGCTTAGCTGCACTATCTGCCATCCGATTTCCCTTAGTTACATCACCATCTCCTCTCAGATGCGCTCGACAATGTATGATACCGACTTCTTTCGGCTCCCACACTGCTTCCAATAGTTGTAGGATTTCAGCTGCGTACTTGATTTCTTTGCCTTCTGAATTCAGTAGTCCTCTTTCTTTATACAAAGCTCCGTGGGCATGAGTGGTTAAAAACGCATACTTAGAGTCCGTATAGATATTTACTCTTAAACCTTCAGCCAATTGTAACGCTCGTGTTAGTGCTATTAATTCTGCCTTTTGTGCTGATGTTCCTTTCGCCAGTGGCCGAGCTTCTATCACCTTGTCTATTGTTGTCACTGCATATCCTGCATAGCGGATCCCTTCTTTCACATAACTACTGCCGTCGGTGTAATATTGAACATCGGGGTTCTGGATGGGAAAATCACGAAGATCTGGTCTACTTGAAAATACTTCATCCATTACTTCCAAACAATCATGTTGACTTTCAGTAGGTTGCGGCAAAAGGGTAGCTGGATTTAAGGTGTTTACAGTCTCTAAATGCACTCTTGGGTTTTCACACAACATTGCTTGATACTTGGTCATACGGCTGTTACTAAACCAATGATTTCCTTTGTAATCCAACAACGTCTGTACTGCATGTGGGACTCGTACATAAAGTTCTTGACCCAGAGTGAGTTTATCGGCTTCAGCTACTAGCAGGGCGGCTGCAGCTACGGCTCTTAGACAAGGTGGAAGTCCGCTGGCCACTGCATCCAGTTGCTTAGACATGTAGGCAACAGGTCTTTGCCATGATCCCAAGTACTGTGTCAATACTCCCACAGCCATTCTTCTTTGCTCGTGTACATATAAGTAGAATGGTCGTGTGTGATCAGGTAGACCTAATGCTGGGGCACTCATCAAAGCCTTCTTCACATCTTCAAATGCCGTTTGCTGTTCTTGGGTCCATAAGAAGGGGTCGTGCTCTGTACCTTTGATGGCTGCGTACAGAGGTTTTGCCAGTATCGCATAGCTGGGAATCCATATCCTACAGAAGCCTGCTGCCCCCAAGAATTCTCGCACTTGTCTTCTATTCTTGGGTATTGGTATTTGGCAGACAGCTTCTTTTCTCTCTGGCCCCATAATCCTTTGACCTTCAGAGATATGGAATCCCAGATACTTGACAGTTGGCAAACACAACTGAGCCTTCTTCCTGGACACCTTGTATCCTGCCTTCCAGAGAATATGTAGTAGATCGTGCGTTGCTTGCTGACATTTTTCTTTTGTAACTGCTGCTATCAACAAGTCATCTACATATTGTAACAATACACATTCTCCTGGGATAGACTCGAAATCCAGTAGATCTTGACTTAGAGCTGAACCAAATAGGGTAGGTGAATTTTTAAACCCTTGGGGCAGTCTTGTCCAAGTCATTTGGCGTTTTGAGCCCGTTACAGCGTTCTCCCATTGGAAAGCGAAAATACATTGGCTTTCTGCGGCAATTCGGAGGCAAAAGAAGGCATCTTTGAGATCTAAGACTGTGAAGTAAGTAGCCCCGCCCGGAATTAAAGCAAGCAGGTTATATGGATTGGGTACAACTGGATGTATGCTAACAACCGCATCATTGACTGCTCTTAAGTCCTGTACAGGTCGATACTCATCTGTACCGGGCTTTTGAACAGGCAGCAATGGGGTGTTCCAGGGGGAAGTACAGAATTTTAGGATACCATACCGTATGAACTTATCCAGATAGGATTGGATGTTCTTCTTAGCCTTCTGCGGAATGTGATATTGTCTTAGGCTCACTGGATAAACCCCATGTTTCAGTTCAATTTTTATTGGTGGAATATTGCGGGCCAGTCCTGGTGGGTTGTTCTCTGCCCAAACTCCTGGTATGTTAAACAATGTCTCATCACTCCTAGGGTTTTGGCTAGTCAACACTGTATAAAGTCGCCACTCTTCTTCCTTTGGTACGGATAAAGTCATAATACCTGAAGGTCCATTAAACTTTAAGGATGTTGTTCCATTTGGTAGGAACGTAATCTGCGCTTGTAATTTTGATAGCATATCACGTCCCAGCAATTGGACTGGACATTCAGGCATATAAAGGAATTGGTGTTTTACTACGTGGCCTCCCAATGTACAGAGTCGACTTTTAAGAACCGGTTTTTCAGCACTTCTTCCAGTTGCTCCTATCACAGTAATAGTCCTTCCAGATGGAGGAGCAACTAGATTAGTCACCACTGAATGTTCAGCACCAGTGTCGATCATGAACGCACTCCTTTTCCCCCCTATTGATACATCGACCATAGGCTCCGCTCGACCAAGGGGGATGGAGCCCGGTCGGTATCAATAGTCCTCCATGACAGTGTCAGCCAATCCTACAAAGTCCCTACCTTCTCTATCGCGGGACCTTTGCGCTGCTGGAATATACCTGTCTTCCCTAACACTTCCTCTGTTCCCATTACTCCCTCTATAACCATTACTCCCTCCGGGGCCTCCTCTACCTCTCGCTCTACCTCTAAAGTTTCCGTAGCCTGCCCTGGGTTGGTCTCTCTCGTACTGCTCTCTTTGCGGACATTCGTTCCTCCAATGCCCTTCTTCCTTGCAATACGCGCATTGATCCCTACTCAAAGGCTCCCTACTCCATCTATTATTGCCTCTATCTGGGCCCCGTTTATCTACGCCTGCGATCGCTACCGCTAGCATATCAGCCTTTTTACGCATCTTGCGCTCTTCCTCTTTCTTACTTTCTGTATCCCTGTTCATATAGACCTTATTTGCTACCTCCATTAGTTGGGTGATGGACATACCTGCAAACCCTTCTAACTTTTGTAGCTTGCGCTTAATATCTCCGTATGCTTGGCTGACAAAGGCGGAGTTAACCATTCGGGAATTGTCTGCGTCTTCCGGATTAAAGGGGGTATACAAGCGGTATGCCTCCAATAATCGGTCATAAAAGACACTGGGCGCTTCATCGCTTTTCTGGATCACCTCAACTGTCTTCGACATGTTAATGGCTTTCTTTCCTCCGGCTTTCATGCCAGCAATTATAGCGTCTCTATAGGCTCTGAGTTGAACCATATCAGCACCATTTACGTTCCAATCGGGATCGGTGTTGGGATAGTGTGTCGCGGCCCATGCTGCTGGATTGGCTTGGTTCAAAGCACGGGCTCTATCCTCTAATGCTTTAATGGCTGCTTGATTTATTCTTGTCCTTTCCTCATTGTTAAATAAAGTCATTAGTAACTGCTGGCAATCAGCCCATGTCGGATTATGCGTCTGTACTATTGAGGTGAACAGATCAGTCATAGCTTGTGGTTTCTCAGTATACGAGGAATTATGGGTCTTCCAGTTTAAAAGATCGGTTGTGGTAAATGGGACATATACGAAGACTGGGTCAGCGTGTGCCATTTGACCTGCGGCATCGATATAAGCTGACCCGGGATTCAGACGAAGAGGCATCTGATAGTGCTTTAATTGTTGGGCACCAGTCAACTGTCGGGTTTGGATGGGGCTACGTAGAGAGGCGTCAGTCATGGGTTCCGGTCGGGGAGAGATAGGGTATGGGGATGTGGGAGGTCGGTTTTGGGAAAAGGTCGTAAATAAAACACTTCGAGCCGAGCTAGATGAAGCTTGACCGGAAGTCTGAAGTGGCGCCAAATCAGGATATTCGTTTCTAATGGGGGTGGATTCTGGTTCCGGAAGGGGAGATTTAGTACGAGGGGGGGTGGATCCTGTACTGGAGGAGGAAGCGGAAGTGGATGAGGGTAATGAGGGGAGGGGTGCAGGACTTCCTGCGTTTGCGTCACTTCTTCTTAACGGAAAGTAAGGGGGCGGCAAAGGGATCTCGGACTCAGGGGGCGTGTCCAAAATGGGCCTAACACCAGTCCTAGTGGACGAGCAAGTCCTAGCTACCATGAGGCGACACTGCTCCTCGTGGCATGTCTGGAGCCATTTTGGCGAGTCATTTACGGCCTGTCTCCAACAGTCAATATAAGGAAACTGGCCGTAAAGTTCAGGCCTACCCGATACAGCCACGTGTAAGCGCTGTACCAGAGTTGGATCCAAACTGCCACGTGGCGGCCATGCCGCAACCAAAGTAGGCCACTCCCTAGTACACAAAGTGACCAAACGTACAGGAGACATCTTTACCCCAAAATCACAAACTTTGAATCCCTTTTTAAAATTCTTAACCATACATCCTAAGGGATCCGGAATCGTTGACTGCGACGCACCCATACTTAACAATGGAACGTCGTCGACAACGAATACTATACACGCGTACTATTCAACAGTCACACCCGTTTCCTCTGGCAACAGCACCACGTGGTACGGTTACCAAGTGAAACGTACACAATAACAATAAACACTCAGGGAATTCCCGTACACACACAGCTGTTACACCAGTCACTATATAATCAATATTATGCCCTTTGGCGTAACTATACAGTCACCCACGCTATAATTCTCTATATACGAATTACCCGTCTATAACACACCCCAGTAACATCGTCTTTTACAAATAGCGGTTACAGTACGGTTAGCATAGGTCAAAGCACAAGTTAAGGTCACAATACAATTATTAGTGGTTATGGTGTTAAACATGCAATGGACGACAATGATTAGTACTTATTATATAATGTCAGTAAATATACAGGGTTATGGTACCGTGCACTATAATACAGCAACACACTATTAACACTCTCGCTAGACGGCTGAGCTCGCGCTATCTAACAAGATATACACTTTACTAAAACAATCGTTAACACATTTACAATTCCCAACTAAACTATTGGCCAGTACCTTGAATGGACTACCTAAAACTATATACACCCGTTTTGGTTAGCCACACTGCCCAATCACCACATATATAGCGAGCTAGAGAACCGAATTTACACAGGCGCCTCTTAGTCGCACTATCAAAAGTCTAGTGGGTTCCAAATTTACACGCCTTCCCACTTAGCCCAGATAGGATGAGAACTAGCGAACCGAATTTACACAGGCGCCGCTTAGTCTCCCGGTCCCTCCGACCTAGCGAACGTAATATACACCCTAGAACGCTAGTCTAGACAAGACACCGGTGTCCGGCTAGGGCTATTTACACCAGGACCCCGCCTGACTAACCAAATCAAACGGTCTGACTAAAGAGCGTTCGATCGAGCGGTGCGCCTTCGCTCCTTCCCTCCGACAGAGGGGGCAGATACACAGATTCAAAACCCCTTTGGGCCTACCGCACAATCGGTATACCCCTAGTGGGTCCTGCCGTCTAAAACAGCAGTTGTCTTACCTCCTCGTTCCTGAACCTGAGTTCACACTCATCGACGGGGACACCCCAGCACTTCTCACGTAGAGGCCGATGATCTCCTGGACAACAGACCAGTGGCGCCGAGACGAAGGGAGGTCCACGCAGAAGTTCAGGGGTGCAGCCGTAGAGAACGTGGGCAAAGATAGACCGTCTCACGCCTCTGCCTCTCAGCTACCGTTGAACGATGAGCTTCCCGGCCAACGCACCAAATGATACCGGAGAAACTGACGGAAGCCAAGCACAGAGAGATGGACACAGGTTTCTTCAGGAAGGAAGAGATTCTTTATTGGATCACCGATCGGGACTCAGAGGGACTAGCGTCACCAAAATACAGCAAAGTCTGAGTACTGAATACATAGAGTACATTCCTTATATAGCACTGTAGCTCCTCCCACAATTAACTACACCCACACATACCCTTAACCTATTTAATAAATAGAGTCTAAACTCCTCCATCCGGTCTAACCACGTGGCTCATCTGATACAAAGGAGAGGGACGCGTAATTCCAGTTCTTACATTCCTGCACCTGGTCAGTACAGTGATAACAGTATCTTAGCTACGTGTAATTAACTAACTGATACTACAAACACATATACATACATATGCCTTGTGGCAATCTTAGCCTGCTAAACTTGTATTTTACTGGAATTACATCACAATAACAGGACAAATAATTGTCCACCAATCCTGCGACCCAGAAACATGATAATTTTTAGTACACACATAAAAATTTTGTTTTGACTTTTGACTCAAAATTACCATGGCTTAGTGTAGGTAAAACAAAAATGCATAGACAATCATTTTAGTATTGTATTCCTTTACACTTTACAGCATTCTATTCAGAAATGTAACTGTGATAGATTTTTAATTTGTTGGCTGTGGAATTGAAAATGGCATTCCTTCTAGCACTGCTGCACTTGAACAGACTAGTAACAAAAAATTTATTGGGTGCTATAAAGATTATGCCCCTGCTTAGTATATTCTTGCTGGTTAAGTGGAAGTTTAGTTTGCATGGCTATTCACTAATCCATTAACTGTTGGGAATTTAACAGGGAGCTGTGATTCTTATTCCAAAATTGCCAAGTGGAAACATAGGTGATTGGAGAATTTTACCAATTCAGCTATTTAAGCTTAAAATTTGAAATCCCTGGTCAATTTGTGTTGATTCACATTTTAATAAATAGCCCTGTTAGTTTTCTGATATACTTAGTTCTGTGTAAAATAAGATGAGACAAAGACTTGACATAGACATTTATTTTTAAAAAAATAACATTGCATAACATAATATGCAAAATAATAAGAAATCCTGAATGAAAAATGTATATAAAAATGGAATGGAAACTGTAAAGCATGGTGAAACTCTCTGTAAAACTGAAAATAAAAAAAATAATACATTATGCAATATATTCAGAAAAAGGATTAGGATCCCACAGGACCCTAGAACGGTTACCAGATTTTCATTCTTCACATAGGAATGGTTAAAGTGGCACTGTCAGCATCTGGATTTGCAAAGGGTTCTGGTGGCCAGGGGCCGGTCACGTGAATTTTATATACATGAACCGGCCCCTCACGGGCGCCGCCATCTTTCTTGACCTGCTCTTCTTAACCCCTTAAGGACCAAACTTCTGGAATAAAAGGGGAATCATGACATGTCACACATGACGTGTCCTTAAGGGGTTAAACTCCAAGCGCTTCAGCGCCAGGAGCCAATGTCACTGCTTTACTCTTCTGGGGCCCTCCATTGACACAGCCAATTCCCTGCAGTGGGGATGGACACTTAGACTCCGCCCTGAGTCTAAGAAAGCCAGTTGGAGGAGAAATACAAATAGTGGCTGGTTTGTCTCAGTATATCTCTTTGCTGGGTTGATATTTCAGTGAAATTCCAACACAGTCAGTATGAGTATTTCGAGCTCATGGTTCTGGGGCTGAGCCTCTGTCTGATTCCCAGAGCCTGGGGTCACCATATGGCTAATCCTGCTCTGATTATATTCGATATCATTGGGTCTCAGCCTAAAGTTTGCCAGAATATGGCAGCTGGTGCTCGGTGACGAGCTGTCACTAAGGAGTGATTATAAACGCTATGCATGAAGTGTAATCCTGGGGCATATCTCTCAAAGTGAAGCAGTCACTATGGGTACAATGCAATGCCCCCCGCTGATTGCCCCCCACTCCCCGGTATGTCATTATAAAGCCCTCCCATACACTTAGTGCTTCCATTCACCTGCTTGCTTCCAGCTCCTACGTTGCTATGGCCGACAGACGCCATCTAGCTTCCCGTTAGCAACCACGCACGGCGTGCCGGCGCCCCGCCCACCCGGTGACGTGTCCCAGCGCTGCCTTCGTGCTAGTCCCGATCAGGAATTTGAATGCACCTAGTCCTCCCCCCCCCCCGCATTCTTGTGCACTGACGTCACCGCCGTCCGCTCAGACAGGACGTGTTCACCCGGAACAAGCTGAGTGCGCTCCGTGGATCCCGTGACCTATGACCTGGGGCTACCTGGCCTGGCCCAGCCGTTTACCGCTTAGTGTGCTGAGCCCAGGTGAGCGGGATGGGCAGGGGGCACCATGCAGCTCCGGCCAAGCTATGAGAGGTGAGGGGTCTCTGTGTTTACCTATCAGTGTCTATACACTCTGCGGCTCTCTCACATTCACACAGACCTGTCCTGGCTGCAGCAGTAGTACATTCATGGGCTGTGTGTTACCAGGAGCTGGGCACGGCGTGCAGAGAGATTGTTTTATTTGGAGAAAATCCTCTGTGTTCAGTTATATTCAATAACCTTAAGATAGAATGTGTGATTGTGCTATAATGGGACAATAGTCATCAGAAACACTACGGCTTAAAGGGACAGTGTAGGCACCATGACAAATTCATCTAAATTAAGTTATGGTGCCAGGAGGCCCCGGGGTACACTCTACACAGTACCCCGAAGTGTGCCTCCACCGCCAACCATTTTTTATTCTTTATCGGTTCATGTATATCAAGTTACATTTGCAGAGGATAAGACAAGTAATAGGTATAACATGCATTGGATGACAGCAAGTTATCACAGGTATGGGGGTTTAACAAGTTTCACATTGGGTAATGTACAGGTACAGCTAGGTAGTGCACAGTTATGGTACAGCATATCACTAGCATCTAGGTTGGCAGGCCTGTCGGGAGGTAGTGACTTTTTATACACTGCTCAGCCATAACATTAAAACCTCTGAAATGGTTAACATTGATTATATATCGTTACAATGGCACCTGTCAAGGGGTAAGATATGTTAGGCAACAAGTGAACAGTGAGTTCTTGAATTCATGCGTTTTGGAAGCAGAAGACAATGGCAAGCGAAAAGATCGGAATGACTTTGACTAGGACCAAATAGTGATGACTGAGTCAGTCACAGGCGCCCAAGGGATGGGTAGCAAAAGCTAGCCCCTCAGGTCCGATTACACAGAAGCTACTGTAGCTCATAATGTTGTAAACCTTCGCGCATCAGAGTTTGCTGCGTTTGGGGCTGCACAGAGAGCCAATGATGACCCCCCTCCCCCCATCCACTACTGAAAGAGCCTTCAGTTGGGACATGTGTGTCAGAACAGGACCATGGATCGATGGAAGAAGCTTGCCTATGCTGGTGAATCAGGTTTTCTTTTAGATTAGGTGGATGACTGGGTGCATGTGCATTGATAACCTGGGAAGAAAGCAGGCTGGCAAAGGCAGTGTTATGCTCTGGGAAACCTTGGATCCTGGCATTCATGTGGATGTTACTTTGACATGTACCACCTACGTAGAGATTGTTGCGGACCATATACTCTCCTTCATGGCAATAGTTTTCCCTGATGTTGGCAGCCTCTTTGATAGGTATAATGTACATTATCACACTGCAAAAAATGTTCAGGAATGGTTTGAGGGACATGACAAAAAGTTCAAGGTGTTGATCATCTGAAACAACAAATCTGATCCATGGAGGCTTCACCTTGCTACTTGCAGAACCTAAAGCATATGGTGTTCATATCTTAGTTCCAGATACCACAGGACACATTCAGAGGTCTTGTGGAGTCCATGCCTTGACACATCAGACCTGTTTTTGCAGCACGGGGGGTACCAACATGATATTAAGCAGAAAGTGTTTTTGGTTTTTAACAAAGAAAACTTAGAGGGAAAATTTACAGGGAGGTCCGCAGTGTGTGTGGTCCCTGTCCTAGAAGTACTCTACATACCTAATTCCCATTACTTATATATTCCTACCAAGGATCTCAGACTTTGGAAAAGATGTAGGAGTGTCTAACTTTCGAGGTCCATACGTCCATAACTACATTTTCTTGAATATATGAAATAACCTCTTGCAATGGAGGTTGGTCAATTTTAAGCCATCCGGCTGCAAGAGCAGTACAAGCGTTATTAGATTAATTTCAGAGTATGTCCGAGCAACCCTTCAATAGGCCATGAAAGCAGAGAAGTCAATTGGCCTCTGAAGAACCACCACCACTTTCCCTTTTTTTTTTTTTTTTTTTAATTCTTTATTTTAAAGGTGCATGGTAATATTACTTGCATTACAGTGATGAAGATGGTGTTACATACAGAAAGAAAAAACGGGTTAGTGGTTCATCATATGAGTCTGCACACATTTTCAATTTTTTCAAACAGGTTACGTTACTGGTGTGGTCCCTAGTGTAGAACTGTGCACCCATGTCGTTTGCCTAGCTGCGTTTAAGTTCAGTTCTGTTATGTGCCCTAGCTCATCTCTTGGTTATTCTGGCATATTGCAGGTTTGTGACGAGCGGGGTAGGCGCCATAGTTCAGCATGTCTGGTTCCCACGGGTTGCTATGTGATGTTCGTTATGGCGTTGTGTTGCGCGTTGGTAGGTACCCCTAACCAAGGGGGTGGCGGGGGGGGAAGGGTGAGTTGTGTTGTATTCTGCATGTCCCCTCTGAGGCTATATGTGGGCTGGTGGGCCCGGCTACATTCTAAAAGGTATAAACCGACATAAACAAGTGAGTGTACGGGAAAACAAATCAAATACAAAGGAAAAATTGCACACGATACAGTTGCAAAAAACAGTTGCAAATCAAGAGTCCGTTAGGACCTATTGGACCATGTCCTTGGTGTAGGCGGCTGAGTTCTCATTGATCCGGCTATGGGGTACAGGTTTGCGTCAGGGAGTTGTGTGTGAGCTCCCCGAGGGTCGAGGCACAAAAGAGGACGCCGCGGCTGGGTCCCCCATCCGAGACGAGCCGCCCACACTCCCATGTGTCTCCGTGAGTCCTAGCGTAGCCAGTATAGCAGGTATGTCCGCCTCCGACATGGCCATCGTTTTCCTCCATTGCAGGGTTGCCCTTGTCAGGTCCTGGAAAAAAAGTAATTGGGCATTTTCAAAGCTCAAGGGTGTCTTGCCTTTTACTGCCGTTAGTATGGTTATTTTATCTTGTGTCGTGGTGCAGCAGATGATGACGTCTCTTACTCCTGCGGAAGGCGAGTTGGGCCCAGGTGGTAGGCGGTAAGTGCCCTGTAGGGTGATTTTTCGGGCAGCTTGGGGTGATAGGATCGTGTTCAGGAGCCTCCTAATGTAGTGAGGAATTTCGGCTTGGGAGATTGTAGCGGGTACCCCCCTGAGTTTGATATGGGTGCGGCGCAGGTGGTCCCCCTGGGCGGATATCTGCGCTGCCAGCGCCTGTTGGGTCGTTTGGAGATCATGCAAGGTTTTTTGGAGGTGTGACATGTCACCTGTAACTTGAGCTACGTTCTCCTCCAATGTGTTTATCCTGGTTGTGTTTTGCCGTACCTCTGTCTTTATGGTGCTTATGTCCGCGGTTATGAAATCCTGGAGTGCCTGCATCCATAGTTGAAGATCCTGTTTCGTGGCCAGGGTGTGTTCCCCAGTGTCCGCGGCGGATTCTTGAAGGGTTGGGAGTTTAACCCGTTGTGTCCCTTCTGTTGGGGCCGCCTGTGGTTGGGGTGAAGGTGCAGGCTGCATCTTATGTGTTTGTGCTGGCTGGTCAGTGGGTTGAGGCTGCGTCGTTGGTACAGGGGTTGCCTGAAGTGAGGCTGACAGCGTGGGCCGCATTAGTGCCGTGGAGGACTCCTCCGCCGCCATCTTAGGTGGAGCCTTGCGTTGCAGCAATTCCCCGATGCCGGGTTGTTCTGCTGGGGACCTCTGCCGGCCTTTCTGGGAGCGGCGTGACATTGTTGTTTGGGTGTCCGCGGGTGTCGCAGGATTCCTCCCTTCCTCTCTTGGCTCGTTATGTCCCCAGAAGCCGTCGAGGTAAGTCTCCAGGGTGTGAAGTGTGGGCTGGCGGTAGGCCTGAATTTTACGTTTGGCCTTACCGGTCCTCGTGGGCTGGAAGAAGGGCATCAGCTTGTTCCTCCTGGCGCCCTAGTTCGATCGGTGCTCTTTTTAATTTGGTATTTTTAGTGCAATTTCGCCTTTTTGTCGGTTAAAGATAGTTTTCAGCGGGAGCTAGCTGAGTGTGCGTCTTGTCGGGAACAGTCCCAGGCTCCGCCCCCCACCACTTTGCCTTTTTAACTCTTTCAGAACCCACATTATTAACATATGTTAAAGGGAAACTCCAGTGCCAGGAAAACAATCCGTTTTCCTGGCACTGGAGGGTCCCTCTCCCTCCCAATCCCCGGTTACTGAAGGGGTGAAAACCCCTTCAGTCACTTACCTCAGGCATTGACATGTCCCACGTCGCTGCCTGCTCCTCCCCCGCCGCTCCACCTTCTGATTCCGTCGGCCGGTGGGCGAGACTGATCCCGCCCACCGGTCGAGGAGTCCCAATGCGCATGCGCGGCAATGCCGCGCATGCGCATTGGCGCACACCATAGGAAAGCATTGAAAATGAATTTCAATGCTTCCCTATGGGGAATAGAGCGACGCTGGAGGTCCTCACACAGCGTGAGGACGTCCAGCGACGCTCTAGCACAGATAATCTGTGCTAGGGACCAGGAAGTTCCCTCTAGTGGCTGTCTAGTAGACAGCCACTAGGGGAGGGCTTAACCCTGCAAGGTAATTATTGCAGTTTATAAAAAAACTGCAATAATTACACTTGCAGGGTTAAGGGTAGTGGGAGTTGGCACCCAGACCACTCCAATGAGCAGAAGTGGTCTGGGTGCCTGGAGTGTCCCTTTAATATGTGCCTCTATGGCCGCATAGCTGGCAGCAGAGGTCAGTCCGATTCTTTCCTATTCTACTCAACAGGACAGGGGGTTACAGGCCACTAGAACAATATTTTAAACTCCTGCGACTGTGAGAATATACATGTGGATATTTTGGAAGCTGCTTCCCAAATAGGTGTGTAGATTTAGTGTTGTGGCTGATCAGTATACAGAAGTTTTATTAACATGACTCTATTTCTTGTGGACATGTTTATTTTTATTTTTTATGCAAGTTACATAAAAAGATGCTATTATCAAGGTAACACTCCAAGCACCATAGCCACTACAGATTGCTGTAGTGGTTATAATGCCAGGAGTGCCCTGGAGCCCTCACAGGGTAATTTGTTTAACCCTTTTTTTTTTTTTTTTTTTTTTTTTTAACAGTTTGACAACTTACCTTGGGTGCTATATCCTTTTTCTCTAGCTGGATGGCTTAAGTGAGCTAAGAAGGCAAAATGCTGGACCATACTTATAGCTGATGGATCCTAGTTGATGCTCTTAGCCAATGAGTGTGCCCTAGCAAACTTTAAAGGGACACTTTTTAGTCACAAAAACAACTTTAGCAGTTTTGATTTACAGATCCTGCCCTATTTTCTGCCATTTAGGAGTTGAATCACTTTGTTTATAAAGCCCTAGTCACACTTTCTGCATGTGACTTAAACAGCCTTCCTAAAAACTTCATGTAAAGAGTCACCTACTGCTTATATGTCCTTTATTGCAAATTCGGTTTAGTTTATAATTTCTGATCTGCTGCTCTGTTAATAACCTGCTGCAGGAGCCCCCTGTGTGTGAGTAATGTTCAGTTTACATAGCAGGAGATAACTTCTAGACCAAGTTAAAGGAGCACTATAGGGTCAGGAACACAAACCTGTATTCCTGACCCTGTAGTTCTAAAACCACCATCTAGCGCCACACCCCTCCCCCTTGCCTCCCTAAATATAGTAACATTTTACTTGTATTCCAGTCTGCAGCTGCTGCCTCTGCCCTTTACCCGCCTGCATGCCTGACCTCATCAGAAGTGATTATGTGAGCCACCCAAAGGAATGGCTGAGACTGTCAAGGAGGCAGATTGTGGACAGAGCAAGCCCAAGTCAAACACAGCCCTAGCGAATCAGCATCTCCTCATATAGATTAATTGAATCAACGCATCTCTATTAGGAAAGTTCAGTGTCTGCATGCAGAGGGTGGAGACACTGAATGGCAGTACTGCACAGTGTGCAGCACTGCCTTAGGAAGCACCTCTAGTAGCCATCTGAGGAGTGGCCAGTGGAGTTATCCCTAGGTTTTTATGTAAACACTGCGTTTTTGCTGAAAATACAGTGTTTACTGCAAAAAGCCTGAAGGGAATGAGTCTACTCACCAGAACAAATACCATAAGCTGTAGTTGTTCTGGTGAATATAGTGTCCCTTTTTTTTTTTTTTTTAAATTCTTTATTTTTGGTGCATAGGATAAACAGTACAAATAATCTGGCAATGCCCCAACAGCTGTTGCCGAGAGATCGTTTAACATAGATCAGTGTTAGTGAGGCATGTGTAACAATGCACATTTTGGTTTTTTTTTAAGTAGTGTGAACATTAGATTGTTAGTACAGGCTATAAAAGTAAACATCAAGAGTGTATTTCTGTATGCTTAAATAAATTTAACCACCAGGGGGCAGCAGAGCGCTAGGTTTTCCACATGGTCTCGCTTCATATTTGCTCTCTATGGGGAATTACAGAAGGAGATTCAGCTGCAGTTTACACTCGGGATTTTTGTAAAGGTAAGGTGCTGAAACACAGGGTTTGCCATAGTCCACAACCTTATACATACATATACACATGGCACATATAATATATAATTAGCCTCCGCTTGATCCTCCCTGCCTCTGTGCTGGATCGGTCAGTGTCCTTGATGTAGTCAGGTCTCTTGCCAGGGAGGGGTTAATCTCTTGTTGTGCTAGCTGCAGCTTCTGGTGTTTGAGAGAGGGAGCTTGTGACACAGCAGGGTTAGAGTCCCGATTGAGTTCCCTCTGATCCTCCGGTGACCATGGTGAGAGATTGCCTCATGTTATGCAGGTGTGAGCCTTCCTTACTTTCTGAGCGTTTCCTCCTTAGAGTTATTTGGTGTGCAGCAAGAGTGTGTCTGTGCCTGTGGGTCTCCTGTTCTGCCGCTGGTGATTGATGCGGCGGCCATTTTGTTTTTCGCCATGCGGTCCCTATTTGCGCCGTTTGTCACTGAGGCTACATAGGAGATTGCTGCTTCCCCGGTGGGGTCCGGGATAACCCCCCCGGCCCACAGGGGGGGGTGAACGGGGCCCTCGTTAAGTGCATGGGAGGTCCCGCCGGACTAAGCACGGGAGACCGGCCGCATCTCCCGCCAGAGCCTCACGACAGGCCACAATCCCAGCCATCCAGCGATCATCCTTGCCGGCAGGACGGGGGTCAGTATTCACCCCTTAAGTTGTGCTCGGGTCCCCCCTCGCCTTCTTGTAGCAGCTGTTCGGGTATTCAGGAGAGATTAGGGTGTTTTGCGCTGGATATTGGGGATTCTTTGAGGAGCAGAGGTGCCCCACGTCCAGCCAGCTCGGCGGTCAGGCCCCGCCCCCCTATAGTGTCCCTTTTAACATCTTAATGAAAATTAAAATAAACGGAAACAAAAGTAATGTAACCCCTAAATGACAAATAATTGAGCAGTGAGACTGCAGGGGCTTAATCTACACACACAAACTGCTTAATTAAGCTAAAGTTTTTTTTGATGCCTATAGTGTCTGTTTTAACATTTCCCTATTGTCCTTTGTTGCATTTATTGATTCATTCTCTTTTATTGTTTAGGAAATGTAGCAGTGAGGCCAGCAACTTCAAAGAGAAAAATTCACTCACCATGCAAACACACTCTGGGCATCCCCTTCATCAAAATGGCAATGGCGAAAGTTCTTCAGTCTGCCTGACCCTTCCTCCTATCAGACACCCTGCTGAAGGGTCAAGTATAACAGGAGATGTGGCTGTAGAGATGAACTCCACAGATTCTGACAGTGGACCAAGATCTGGTTCCAGACAAGCTAGAGCAAACCCTCATGGACGTTTTCAGAATAGACACAGCCATGTGCATACTCATTCTCATGAAACAGGTGGGACAGAGGCTCAGAATAATACAGACTCAAGAGAAAACAGCAGCAGTATCTCAGAGGCCCTGCACTTCTATCCGTGGTTGGAAAAAAGCTTTCCATATATCTTAATCTTCGGTGCCAAACTTATTGTACAGCACATAACAGGTACTTCTTTATCTCTGTGTAAAGCACCGACGCGGAGCCTTGCAAATGAAAACAGTGCTGTTTCTAATAAATGGCATTGTTTATATTTCGCAAATTCCACAATTCCTAATTTGATCAACAACCGCTAGGAAATCCAGGCTGCAATAGATTCCGTTATTGAATGTGTTTGATGTCATCACCATGCAAAGTATGCTGACACTGGATCATGCCTGTGTCAAATGCTTCCTATGAGAAGCATTGGATTCTGTGTTTCTACTTAGAGAAGCATTGGATTTTCAGATTGCAACAATTGCTGCTCACATGCCATGCATCCTCATTGCTTCTGTATTAGAAATTTTGAAGAGGAGTCTGTCCTGGCTCTGGAATTAGGCTATGTGTATACCCTTAAAATGCAATATCTAAAAGGCAAGCAAAAGCAAGGGGGGACTCAAATCCTCCTCTTTATATGCACTTGCCACATATTGTACCTACAGTATCTTCAAACAACATTAAGGAGATTATTATAATATCTATTATCCAACAGAATACAGTGTAGCTGCAAAATTAGCCACTGTAAGTGCTATTTGGGAAATAGCTATGCCTCACATAGCAAGACAGACTGATAAATATGATAAACCATATATGTGCTTATGTGTATGAACAACATATCAACACTATAATTCATGTAACTAGTGATGAATATATGTGGAAATTAAAAATGGTCTACATATGTCTGAATGTCTGAACATCTGAACATACATACAAGATATAATAAAAGTGTGTGTATGTATATGTATGTTTGAATTTTTAGACATATGTAGACCATTTTTATATATTTATTTTGATCTTATTATATTTAGATTTCGAAAAGTAAACCCATAATATTAATCCATATATGCAGTGATGGATAACTGAAAACCAATCACTGAAAAAAATAATATAATAAAGTACATACGAAATGTAATACTGAGCAACAAAATATGAAATTCTATAAATATTTTTATAGAATAATTTGACCATAAAATACATTTAATTATAATTCAAGTGGTACATACTGCTAAATCCAAATGTTTTTTTTAGACCACTCTACTTTTTAAGTGTCTAATTGGTAGATCCAAGGATTAGTTAGATTAAAAACAAAAGAAGGAAGGTATGTAGATGAAGATAAAGGTCCAGCTGACTGCCTCAATGAATATTTTTGTTCGGTATTTACAGATGAAAATGAAGGAAAGGGACCTCCGTTAAAAAAAAAAAAGATAAATGAGTCATTTATTACACGTGAGTTTACAGAGGAAGAGGTTCTATTTCAACTGTCAAAAGTAAAGACAAATAAGTCAATGGGACCTGATGGAATACACGCAAAGCTATTAAAAGAGCTTAGTGGTGTACTAACAAAACCATTAACAGATTTATTTAACCAATCATTGATAACAGGAGTAGTCCCAGAAGATTGGAAGTTGGCGAATGTTGTGCCCATTCACAAGAAAGGTAATAGGGAGGAGTCGGGCAACTATAGGCCAGTAAGCCTTACTTCAGTAATGGGGAAAGTGATGGAAACAATGTTAAAGAATAGGATTGTTGAACATCTAAAAACACATGGATTTCAAGATCAGAGACAACATGGGTTTACTTCAAGGAGATCATGCCAAACTAATCTTATTGATTTTTTTTGATTGGGTAACTAAAATTATAGATCAGGGTGGTGCAGTAGACATTGCTTACCTAGATTTCAGTAAGGCTTTTGACACTGTTGCACATAGAAGGCTTATCAATAAACTGCAATCTTTGAGTTTGGATTCCAATATTGTTGAATTGGTAAGGCAGTGGCTGAGTGACAGGCAACAGAGGGTTGTAGTCAATGGAGTATATTTGAAGCTTGGGCTTGTCACCAGTGGGGTACCTCAGGGATCTGTACTTGGACCCATTCTCTTTAATATTTTTATTAGTGATATTGCAGAAGGTCTTGATGGTAAGGTGTGTCTTTTTGCGGATGATACTAAGATATGTAACAGGGTTGATGTTCCAGGAGGGATAAGCCAAATGGCAAATGATTTAGGTAAACTAGAAAAATGGTCAGAGTTGTGGCAACTGACATTTAATGTGGATAAGTGCAAGATAATGCATCTTGGACGTAAAAACCCAGGGGCAGAGTACAGAATATTTGATAGTCTTAACCTCAACATCTGAGGAAAGGGATTTAGGGGTGATTATTTCTGATGACTTAAAGGTAGGCAGACAATGTAATAGAGCAGCAAGAAATGCTAGAAGAACGCTTGGTTATATAGGGAGAGGTATTAGCAGTAGAAAGAGGGAAGTGCTCATGCCATTGTACAGAACACTGGTGAGACCTCACTTGGAGTACTGTACGCAGTACTGGAGACCGTATCTTCAGAAGGATATTGATACTTTAGAGAGAGTTCAGAGAAGGGCTAGTAAACTGGTTCATGGATTGCAGGATAAAACTTACCAGGAAAGGTTAAAGGATCTTAACATGTATAGCTTGGAGGAAAGACGAGACAGGGGGGATATGATAAAAACATATGAGATAGGAGACTATATTTAAAAGAGACTATATTTAAAATAAGAAATGCGTGGGATAGGCATAAGGCTATCCTAACTATAAGATAGGGCCAGGGACTAATGAAAGTATTTAGAAAACTGGGCAGACTAGATGGGCCGAATGGTTCTTATCTGCCATCACATTCTATGTTTCTCTCTGCCTGAGTATAAGCAACCTGTCTCCTCCTCTGTCTATAGGTGGGATTTTTTTTTCAACCTTATACTATACTAACTTCAAACTATATACTATAAACCTTATACTTTATCACTATTTTGACTTGTTAAAAAATATAAACCATAATCCCATGTTTGTTTGAGATACATGCTCGCGCATTTTACATCCTTTCCTCCCACATGGATACATGCCTTTTACATAATAAAAATTCTTTGTTTATTTATTCTATTAAAATTCTTAATTTACTGGGGCCAAAGCATTTTTAATTGTGGTGTTTTGTCTATGTACCACTCTTGGCATTCGATCACTCATTTCAGAAAGGTATCCTGTTGTAGGACACTCCAATGCTTCTCTGTGATTTTCTTGATGTGGCTTGCTCTTGACTTATACGTAGTGCAAAAAATGGTTCCTTCTCAAAATTGTATCATTTTTTGGCATCCCTGAATCCTTCTGCAAAAGAGATTCTCTACTCCATATTTCTTACTTCTATTAGTGTATTATTTAATGACTGTGGATCATAATAGTTCTCTAAAAATCTACATGTAAGAATCTTCCATTCACTTTATACATCTTCTGGTCTGTTACAGTTTCTTTTTAATCTCATGTATTGACTTATAGGATTTTATTTTTTTTAGCTTTAATGGAATATATTGCTTAAAAATCTTCCTTGTCATCAGGGATTCATTATACATATGTTTTTGTTGAGGTGTGTAATTTTCGGAAAACTTATGAGACCAGTGTTGCGTAAAGGACTGTATCTTGTGTAGCCTGTCATACAATGTGTCATCTCTAGGGAGCGCTGTAATTGTTACAGTGTAGGAGAATTGCTGCATTTTTGTCAAATGAATCCCTCTTCATAACTTAAGATAAAAGAAACCAAGATGGGATACTTGTGCCAGTGGGACATTACGCTGGAGGTTTTTTTGGGGGGGGGTTAGTGGGATTCCGTTATAATTTTTCCTCTACCAATTACTAGGGTCAGTGCCTTTCAATATTTGTTATTTCTTTAATTGAATGCCACGTGGGTGTTTTTTGTTTTGGTGTCTCGTGATTTGCAAAGAGATATTGTCTGGAAAACAAAGTGGTTTGCTCAGGAATATGCAGAAATATATCAGCTGACTTAAAAACACTTAAAGGGACACCATAGTCACCCAGACCAGTTCAGCTCAATGAAGTGGTCTGGGTGCAGTGTCCCTCAGGTTTTAAACCTTCAGATGCAAACATAGCAGTTTCAGAGAAACTGCTATGTTTACATTTGGGGTTAAGCCAGCCTCTAGTGGCGGTCTTCTGGACAGCCACTAAAGGCACATCTGCGACGCTGGAGGCATATTATGCCTCCGTCGCGCAGAGCGTCCATAGGAAAGCATTGAAAAATGCTTTCCTATTGACAGCTTGAATGTGCGCGCGGCACTTGCCGAGCATGCGCATTCGGCTCTGCTGACGTCGGCGGGGGAGGAGAGGTCATCAGCACCAAGGGGGCCCAGCGCTGGAATAAGGTAAGCTGCTGAAGGGGTTTTAACCCCTTCAGCACCACGGGAGGGGGACCCTGAGGGTGGGGGCCCCCTCAGGGCACTATAGTGTTAGGAAAACCGCTATGTTTTCCTGACACTATAGTGATCCTTTAAAAACAAACGTATTCCTGACACTGGTGTTAAAACCACCATTTAGGTGGCTTGCCCCACTTAAAAGGGTTAAAACTTAATTATTTCCAGTTCTCCCTGGGTCTGCAAGCAATTAAAAAGCCTGCAGGGGGTTACTATGCTCACCAGAACAACTACATTAAAGGTCAACTAAGTGGTCTGGGTGCCAGGTCCCTCAGGTTTTACCCTTCAGATGTAAACATAGCAGTTTCAGAGAAAGCATTGAGAAATGTTTTCCTATGGACTGTTTGAATGCGCGCACGGATTCTCTTGCCGCGCATTCCGTTCCACCCGGGAGCTGACGTTGACTGGGGAGGAGAGGTCACCAGCGCCGACGGAGCCCGGAAGCTGGATAAAGGTAAGTGGCTGAAGGGGGGCGGGAGGACACCTAAGGATGATATAGTGTCACGAAAACTAGTTTGTTTTCCTGAACCTATAGTGATCCTTTAAGCTGTAGTTTTTCTGGTGACTATAGTGTCCCTTTCAAATAATTTAATGACTCACAAACTTCAATGCTGTTTGTGATGCAAGGAGTTGCCATAAATTGAAGAGGTGGTGAAATTTTGGAGGGTACCCAATTTTCATCTGCCACGGAGGGGCATTCTGATCACCTCCTTGTAGATGGTGGTTTGCTGGAAGCACAATCAGATGAAGCCTTGCATAGCGGAGGATATAAGTGTCTCTGTCCACAATGTTAAATGTGTCACTCTTTGATCATTTTAGAATGATGTAAGCCTCTTTAACTAAATATGAACGAGCCATGATGATGATTTATTGCAGTATAGAAAGCTGTGATCAGCACTGGAAGGGTAATTTATTTTTGTGTAAAGTAAGCAAGATCTTGATAAAGACCCAGCAGGGTCGAAACGTTGATTTTTTTTTTTTTTTGTATACCACAGCTATGTATTCTTTGGAATGCAGTAAATAATTTTGCACTATAACTAAGACCTAGTGTGCTCCCTTTATTGTTATATATATATATATATATATATATATATATATATATATATATATATATATATATTATTTGTGCATTCATTAAACAGAATAGTAGCACGGCCACAATAGCTGGTGCCAACATTTTTCATCACAGATGTACATGTGGCTACATAGACATTGCACTTTTTTATATGGTGAGATAATAATGCGTAAAACCGGAGTTTCTCTATAATATTAAAATAACAGTAGCTTAGCAATGCGATGTGAGTTAGATATATATTCGCTTAGTCTAGACTATACTCTCGTCAGAGATGTGGTCCGGAACAATTTTATAGTGTAAGAGCATTTTAATGAGTGTGGCAGATTTATAGACTTAAACAGGTGTGTCGTTGACAGGCTTAAAAAGTATGTTAGGTCTTTGCGTTGCTATGTGTTAACCGGCAAAATACTAAACATAACAAAGGTTAACATATGCTGCATCATCTAGCCCTTTAGTGTGTGGGTGCTTCTCCTCGTTAGCCATCAGGTGTGTGTGAGGCTGGAAGGGAAACTTAGTGGTATTGTTGTCATGCTGTAGAGCCTGATGTATGAGCTACGAAGATGTATAAACCACTATAGCTAGCGCAAACACGTTGGTGTAAAATTAGTTGAAAATCATACAGAAACAATAGACCAGTACCAGTCTCTGATAGGGGCAGTATGAGGTGCAGGGAGGTTATACCACAGTGTCCCGGTCAGCCAACTCCCGCCAGCGGTATATCACAGTCCCGGTTAAGTGCCCGAGTGCGTCTCGTTCTCTGTCGCCACTGGTGCTTGGCTGGGTGTGGGAGCTCCACCGAGTGAGGATGTTAGGTACTGAATCGCAGTGTGTCTAGTGTGGGTCCTCCCGCCCCATGTCTGTGGCATTCGGTCTGTGTGTGGACATGTGCTGCAGAGTGGGACGTTAAGTTTAAGATCTTACCGTCGTGTGTCGGGTAGAGTTAATGAGGGGCTATGCACCTACTGACGGCATGTGGATGGAAAGTCATAGGCTGAGCTAAGGCTTGGCTATTTCTTATGAGCTTACAACTACTGTAACGGTTAATTCAAGGGGTAAACCGTTATTAAATCTAGTCATGTCCTTGGACAGTACAGTACTGTCTTGCATTTCTTTTTAAACATTGATAGCAGTAAACAATTAAACACGGCTAACCAGGTCCTGTAAGGGCAGGGTTAAGAAGTTGGCGTAAGGCACCCCGAAGGAGTACATAACCGGTCATAAGGTGGTGGCCGCTTTGTAGGTATCTTCGTGGGTTCTCCACGGCACGAATGTGGCAGAGCCCGCTGGGTCCCAAGTGTGCATCTTGGCTGCTGTCCCCGTACCTCTGGTGGTGAGAGCGTCCTTTGGGAGGCCCAGGGTCTCTAGAATAGCCGTCACTCCCTCGAGGTCCCAGATCGGGTATGTATTGGCCCCCTGTAGGACTGTTAGGGCATGGGATCCTTTCCATCGGTACTGGATGTTTCTTGCTCTGAGCAAAAAAAAATACACATTTTATTGTCTAACAAAGTAAATTTAGAGTGCAAAATCATTATTTCTCCTCTTCAGGTATGCTTTATCAATGTGACCCACATAATTTTTCAGCAATGACTAGATTGGTCAACGATAACACACAAACAGTAACATCAAGTAGTTCATCAGTAACAGCTTAGTGTTTATTCAGTTTATGTAGATCGTGTTAATAATCCTTCACTTTACAGGACATTTTGCATGTTTGTTGCACATTCTATTCTGCCATCCAATGGTGTGTCATAAATTCATGGATTATCAAACAAACATTTGGTTGACTGAGGTTGAACTAGAAAGTAGCACGTAATGGTCAAAAGAGATTAGCATAAAAAAATGTTTAAGTTCTAAATAACATATTCACAGAACCCAAAGCTGCTCTTCATTTTCTTGATCTTCTATAGTTTTTTTTTTTTTTTGCAGTTGCAGAGGAAATCATTACATATGTACAGCTGTTCATGGCTAGGACCGTCAAAACAAATGGCAAATGTGTGTTCTTTAGGCAAATAGAGCTGCAGCATTAGTTAATCCTTTATAGGCATAGACTGGCATTATTCATTTAGTGATTGTGAAGGACATAGTCAGTGGGACCTACTTGGACAGACTTGTCCTGCAGACCATACCAAAACATGAACATCTTCAATTACCACAGCCACTTTTTTTTAATATAATTATACTAAATGAATTGAGAAAAAAATTCTCTCTAAAACAATATGGCCCAATATGTTAACATTATTGCCTTTTGTTTATTTTCTGTATTGTTTTATATTTAATTATTTATTTTTATTTAAAAAGTTTTTTGTTTTTTTTTTGTTCATTATAAAAAATATAATTTAGTTTTTCTTTTTTTTTCTTGCCTTTGTTGCTTTTGATACTTATTTTGCTATTTTAACACTTAATTATTTTGTTTTCTAATAGGCATTTCTGTTGGAATTGGTCTGCTAACAACTTTTCTGTATGCAAACAAATGCATTGTAAATCAGGTTTTTCTAAGAGTAAGTAAGCTTATGTTTGAAAATCATTCTACCAATTGTAGACAAGTCACACACACATTCGTATTTACAGCAGATTAGTGTACCTTTTATTTAGAGCAAATGAATTGTTTAATTGCCATTGTCAAATGATTTTAGTAGTTTTCTTGTGTGTATGATCCTACTTATCCATACGTTTCTCCATTGGGTCATATCTATACATGACATATATCCATTAGTACATACCATCAGCACAGGAGAAATGATTACACCTCATAGGACATAGTTTTGGTATACCTTCAAAATAAACAAGGTCAAAGCAGATGCTTGCATACAGTATAAAACCTACTCCAAAATGAAATAAGTTAAATAAACGTACACAAAAAACATAAATAAATAAATCTCTACTTGTATAGAGAAGTTGGGTAGAAACCACAAAAATAAAAAAAATCTGTCTTCTCCCTTTGTTTTAAACACCCCACGTAAAATAAAATGATTGCTCACAAGTTACTTTCACTTACTACCTCTGCCCATTGCCAAAGATTATGCCCCAGGTAAGAAAAACAAATCCTTACTTTTTCTGATGTATAATTTAAATGGTAAGGTTTAAATTACACATAACTAGTTGTTCTGCTATGTTGGATGATTTTTTTTAGCTCAGAGAGTGGAGGCACCCATTGCCTTTTATTTACTAACTTAATGCATCCATCCTGAAACTGGATGTGACTTTTTATGTCTTCCGAGCTGTGATGTTTGCTAATTAGCTGCCTGGATACAGCTGGAGTTATTTGCAGATTTAAAGGGACCCTATATTCACCAGAACAACTACAGCTTATTGAATTTGTTCTGGTGAATAGAATCATTACCTTCAGGCTTTTTGCTGTAAACACGTTGTTTTTTTTCAGAGAAAATGCAGTGTTTACATTACAGCCTAATGATAACTTTACTGGCCACTCCTCAGCTGTTCAAGATCCTTCATTTCCTCATAGAGATTCATTGATTCAATTCATCTCTATGAGGAGATGCTGATTGGCAGGGCTGTGTTTGAATCATGCTGGCTCTGCCCCTGATCTGCCTCTTTGTCAGTCTCAGCCAATCCTATGGGGAAGCACTGTGTTTGGATCAGGCTACCACTTCTGATGTCAACAGACTGCTTGTTTTTCTGAGTCTAACATCATGCAGAGTTACAGCTTCAGGCTTGAATACAGTAAGATTTTGCTATATTTATGAAGGCATGAGGGACCCAGGGGGGCTAGGTGGTGGTTTTAACAGTATAGGGTTAGGAATATAGTGATCCTTTAAAACTGTTAGAACCAAAAGAACTACCAGAACACCCAGAATTAATTAATCCTGCATAAGAAATTTAGAATTTTAATTTATCTGTAAACTCACAAAGAGAAAAAAAAATCTATAATTTTCTTGGTAGGTAGATCAGCACGTTGTGGACTCCCAGATGTAGCCAAAACCAGAATTAATCAGTTATTACTAGCTTTTGAAAATTTAAGTGGTTTCACTATACATGCATCATGTTTGAAATTTTTTATTTTGTTTATATAGAAGATGCCAATACTACTGAGGATATGTTTGCAAAGTTGTGTTCATGGTTTTGTTTTTTGTATTTTTGTTTTTTGACCTTTTTAAATAATTCATTCCTATTTCCTACCGATCAATTTTATTTGTTTTGGCACGGATTAATTTTATTATTGTGATGTTATATTTTTACACAAGTAGCATTTTCCATGTAATGTTTACATTTATTCACCATGAATTTCAAGTAAAAAATGAGTTAAAATTAACCTTTATTTACATTCATTAGAAAAAAGCATTAATCTCCTTTTTTGCACTTTATGTACAACTAGGTCATATTTTTAAATATATAGTTTGCTTTACAGCATATTGTTTCTACCATTTAATGTTAAAGGGACACTATAGTTACTTGAACAGGTACAGGCTAATTTAGCTGTTCTGGTGTCTATTGTCTGTCCTTGCAGGCTTTTTCATGTAGACTCTGCCTTTTTTCATAGAAAAGGCAGTGTTTACATTACTGGCTAGGAACACCTCTAGTGGCAGTCACTCAGATGGCCACTAGAGGTGCTTCCTCGGGCAGTGCTGAACAATTTGCAATGTGCAGCACTGATGTTCAGCATCTCCATGCTCTACATGAGGAGATTCTGATTGACACACCATGTTTTGCCGTGCATGCCAATAGGAAAGCATTGGATTGGCTGAGATCATCCCATACCATGGGTTGAGAAACTAGGCAGTACAACACTTGTCCTTGCAGATACTCAGTTGGCGAAACATTCTATTTAGTACTTGGCAGCCTTTCAACAGTTTCTCACACCTGTAATTGGCTGGTGTCCGTATATTTCCTCTGGTCTGTTTATCTGGGCTACAAGTGGTAGTGTTGTAGAAATCAGTCATAAATTAAGTAAGCTGATGCTGACTAAATACAGTTTATTATAGTGGTTATTGAATAAGGAGGCTATGGGTGCAGTCAGTTTATCAAAAAAATTTGAGCTGTATGCCATAAAACAGGGAATTTCCAGTCACCATAACCATGTTTTGGCTGCAATGACAAGGAATGCCACCTTATTATCTGTACAAATATTTGAATGATGTAAGTACACTTTTAATGCTTACCCAGTGTAATGAAGGGCTGGGGCACAGCAGGATTTGGCTTTGCTGAATTACTGCAGCCGTTTCTGCAATAGCAAACTGCTGTTGTTTAATGCATGCCATGCTAAAACAGGTCATGATAATTGGGGGATATCCTATTATGGTTGTAGAAGAGCTAGTTTTAGAGTAATAAGGAAACCACTTTTGTTTTTATACTGCTTGAAAATAGCTTGGCAAAAAAAGCACTATACTCCTAGTTTCCTTGCACCATAACTACTTTTAGAAAAGCTGTGGTAGTTATGGATACTGCAGTCCATTTTTAAATGGTTCTATAGTTTTGTTTACACAGTTTTTCACCTTTTAAATAAAGGGCTAATGCTTTAAGTTGCAACAAAACCAGAGAATATGAGAACTGTAACCAAAGTCAAGCTACTAAGTTTCCTTAAGCTTTTGCCAACTCTCAGTACCCACTGCGGTCTCAATGTTTTTGCTCACTTGTGCAATTAAAAAGAGAATCTATGGGGCGGAGCTACGCTACGGAACTGAACGGTTGCAAGCTGGATGTGCTCCGTAGCCAGAGGTCTATTAATCGAACTTTTACCGACCCCAGCCCCAACCAAATCGACCCTAACCGGACCCCCCGACGACACACACAGGCATGGGGCGAAAAATTAAAAAACAGAGGCCAGACAAGCTGAAACCAGGTACCAGCATCGGTGACCTATGGCGGCAGGCACATGGCGCATCGATGCCTAAGATGGCCGCCTATATGGGAGAAAGTTCCGACTTCTCGGACGACCAAAGTTTGGAACCCGTGGACCTCCACCCACCTGCTCCTCATGAACCGAACCGGAACCTGACACCTGCAACCCCGAAACAGGACTCAACACCGGTCACCAAGGCCGACATGCAGGAACTGCTGGCGGGCCTGCGGAAAGATATCCAATCGGATATGGCAACGTTCCGTAAAGATTTACAGGGGCTGACTGGCCGAATAAGCACAGTGGAAAGTGACTCACACAATGCGAAGGCACACATTATCCAACTGCAACAAGAGGTTCACAAGCTGCAGAGACAACAAACCGCGACAGAGCACCGGTTTGCAGCACTGGAGGATTCCAGGCGTAACAATAACCTGAAGATCAGGGGTGTAGCGGAATCGGTCCCCGACGCGGAGCTGCCGCACCTCATAAGACGGCTAATTGCTGCAATTCTGCCCTCTAAACAGGCGAAAGTGGTAACACCAGTGGATCTATACCAGATCCCGAAACCAACAAAGGCACCTGCCACAGCCCCGCGGGATCTGATCGTCCGATTTCAATCAGGACAAGACAAAGCTGCGGTTCTGGGAGCTCTCAGGGGAAAAACCCCCTACAACTTTGAGAGCCTAGCACAATTTTTTTTTTCATGGACTTATCAGGGAGCACTTTGGCATGGCGCAAAACACTTCAGCCATTTACACTGCTCCTTAGGGAACGAGGCATAACCTACAGGTGGAAAGGATTGCGTACCTTAGCTGTCCTCCACGGTACCACCACCCACCTTGTCCAGAACTTTGATGAGGCAGCGGCCATCTTAGAGACTCTGGGTCTCCCGCGAGACTCCCTAACCGGCAGAGAGCAAAGGACAGTGACCGCGACACATGTCTGGGACCCGGCCGGCACAGTCCCATTTGTACCGCGAGGACCTTCGGCAGATGCCTACAGGGCAGCCACTACCTGATCTCCAGCTGCTGGACTTTGTGGGGAACCCCATACCTACCTCCTGCTGCAATAATACGAACTCACATTACTTTACTTTTTATTCTACTTTAGGTTATAGGTCTTACCACCACTAGGTCACCCTCAACCAGGAACTGACGTTACGCCCACGGCACTCCCCTTAGATCATAGGGCGACACACCATACCTTTACAGATACGGTGCACCAATAGTATAGAACCCCAAGTCCGGGATACCACTCTGTATCGCCTCCTAGCGACTAAAGCATTAGCATAAGCTTGTAAGCTGTTACATATAACTCGACCTCCCTGACGTAACCAGACTAACATAACGAAACGCATAGGCAACGTTCAAGCCTTTATATAACATAATCCTGCCCATCAACCCCATTCCAGGGCTAACGACTTTTCGGCAGGATCTCTAGTGTATATAGTTTATCATTCACTGTTTTCTGCCTCCATACCCTCCGATGTAAACCAAATCTTACCATAATGCACCATGAGCTCCATATTACACTACTAACGAGCGGCACCCAGGCTAACCGAGACGGGTAACCCACGACTTATACCTTATACGCCGTAGTATCATTATGCGAATCTCGAGCCCCAAGCACACGTAACTAGGCAACACACCTTGGTTGCCCACGATGTACAAGCTACGCAAATCTTAACATACACTACGCAGCTATTATAGAGTTCTCTAAGTATACAGTACGCGTAACTACTTATGGCTCAATGATTGTACAACTCTTTAAACACGACATCCAACCACTTTAACTTTGACACACGTTAGAAAAACTGGACTTGTTCATAACTTTAAAATGTGCATACTTTTTTCTTGCCAATGTACTGATTGTTTATAAATATGTACGCTGTTGTGGCGTTTTGAAACTGCTGTGTAATCACCTGCACAATAAAAATAAAGAATAAAAAAAAAAAAAAGAGATTCTATACGATTTGCTAGGGATGCACCGAGATTCCGGATGAAAATGGACCTATCCCATTTCGGACGAAAATGGGTCAAATCCGCCGAAAATTAGACGTGCTGTCCTGCAATGTGTCTTGATGCATGTGGAGGCTGATGTTACCTGTGAGCACGTCCGCCTTCTACCCTGGCTGGGACCCCGCTAGCATGACTCTGCGGCTGCAGGGGCCACATAACATGGTGACTGGCCCGTGGACCGCCCTGTATGTGCTGAGCTCGCCACCATGGAGGCCGCCGGAGTGATCGCACCCAGTGAGGATCCCGCCCGCCATGCTGAAAGTAAAGAACAGCAAGGGGAGTAAGAACAAGAGGGCGAACAGCAGCGGAGACGAGCTGGAGAACGGGGCCATGGCGGCAGCTGCAGGAGGGACGGCGGCCACACCGATCTGGGCAGGATCCGCAGCCACAAACTCTGCAACCGGACAGTGTGCTCGGCCGCACAGTCTGCAAACCCCCAAAAAAGTAAGATCCGCCTCCAGAGCACGGCTGCGCCTGGCAAGACAGGGCTAAACTGGCATGTATTGACTGAGAGCCACTGACAGCCTGGGCACAGCTCTCTGGCTGGTTGTGGAGCACAGTCCAATGGGGGTCACATCTCTCTGGCTGGGTGGATGGATTGGCTGGGTGGATGGTCCTGCTGGGTTGATGTTAATCAACCCAGCAGGACTCACTGAGCTGTCAATCAAGCTTGTTTAAAGTCACAGCTTGATGTGACATAAATACTTACTATTTTAAAATCATTTGGATAAGTCATTTTATGTTTCGGTTTTCAGGCAAGGGCATCCTGAATTTTCACTTTTGGCCCAGAATTTTCATTTAGGTTCATCCCTACTATTTGCATATCAGACTGATCCCACCTATAAGGGCAGTTCAGAACAGAAATGCAACAAGTTCTCTCTGTACGAGATACAGCAACCCCAACTATTATTTTGGCCTTCTTTGGGCCTCATCAGCGAGGTCTCCAAAAATACTCCATCATAACCAGGAACCCCACAGAAGTTACATCCCCGGATAGCTCTGATTGTAGTGTACAATTTGGCCAAGTATCACTCAGATACGTTCAGCAGAATTGAATTGCCACCGGGGTAAAGTTTTGACCGGCCGTACACAAGGTGATGGCCCAAAACAATTTCAGGGAATTAAATGCCCCTGCTGGTTTCTGCCCCCCCCCCCCCCCCCCCCCCCCTCTCCCCAGTTGGTAGTTCCCATCTCCTGAACATTGTTTGCATAGTTGGTCGGGAAGTAGGACAGCAGCAGTTTAACCTTTACTGGGGTTCGTGCAAGTGCCTAGCCGAAAATAGTTTTTCAGGCACTCAACGACCAAGTACCGCTGCCCACGTTCGGGTGGAAAATGTCAGCCACTTTTTTGCTGACCACGTGTATTCGGTTACACAAAATGGTGGCAACCCATGGGAAGCATATATTATTTACTTCCTTTGCGGTTTCGCACTTAAGTTGCAAGGTGAGAACATCTTAATGGGGTACCGGGGTGGTCCTCGTTCGGGAGTCGAATGCATAGTGTTCAGATCCCATAACTCCCAAACAGATAAAAAGTAAATTACATGAAATTAGCGGATTGTTCCACCCATAGGCGTGCGCAGCCTATTGCATTGGGGTGTGCACCCTAAAGCACAAGCACACGCCGCGTATATATATGTATGTGTGTGTGTGTGTGTGTGTGTGTGTGTGTGTGTGTATATATATATATATATATATATATATATATATAAATATATAATATATATGTGTGTGTGTATATACACACACACTGCTGTGTGTGTGCTGTTAGTGTGTGTGTGTGTGTGTGTGTGTGTGTGTGTGTGTGTAAGGGTGCTGGTAGTGTACCGTGAGGGTGTTTGTGTGTGCGCGCTTGTGAGGGTGCTGTTAATGTACTGTGTGTGAGGGTGCTGTTTGTGTGTGTGCACTTGAGAGGGTGCTGTTAATGTACTGTGTGTGAGGGTACTGGTAGTGTACTGTTTGTGTTTGTTAGGGTCCTGTTTGTGTGCTGTGGGTGCTGTGTGTGTGTGTGTGTGGAGGTCCTGTATGTGTGTGGAGGTCCTGTATGTGTGTGGAGGTCCTGTATGTGTGTGGAGGTCCTGTATGTGTGTGGAGGTCCTGTATGTGTGTGGAGGTCCTGTATGTGTGTGGAGGTCCTGTATGTGTGTGGAGGTCCTGTATGTGTGTGGAGGTCCTGTATGTGTGTGGAGGTCCTGTATGTGTGTGGAGGTCCTGTATGTGTGTGTGGGTGCTGTGTGTCTGTGTTTGCTGTATGTGTTTGTGGATGCTGTATGTGTTTGTGGATGCTGTATGTGTTTGTGGGTGATTGTGGGAGGTGGGGGTACATTACTCAATATCCCCCCTCCCTTCTTACTTTATGTGGGGAGGGGGGATTCCTGTTCCTTGCTACATTCCCTGGTGGTCCAGTGGAGGTGGGGGCAGATCAGTTAATATCCCCCCTCCCTTGTTACCTTATGCCTAGGAGGGGGATCCTTGTTCTGTCATCCTTCCCTGGTGGTCCAGTGGTGAGTGAACTCTAGCCTGCAGGGCTAGAGTTCACTCTCGCGAGATCTGAGCGTTGCCACGGCAACGCTCAGATCTCGCGTGAGGAACCTGGCGGAGCTGCTGGCAAGAGCTCCGCCGGTCCTCTCCTGCCTCCCTCACTGTCGGTGGGGAGGGAGGCTGAGAGCAGAGCCGTCGTTTGGATAGCGCCGGCTCTGCATGAGCCGACAGGGGGGATCCTGAGATCTCCCCTGCCGGTCTCAATATATAGGCGTGCCGCGGGGATTAGGGTGTGCCCAGGCACACCCGGCACACCCCGTGCGCACGCCTATGGTTCCACCACAGATACCGCACTCCTCTAGCAGCCCAGGTGCTCTGGAACCAGGGATGGCCAAGCCCCCCTTCTAGATGTGTAAAATAAATAATGGTCCAGGCAGTGCCTGCCTTGGGCCTCTAGGCGCCCTGTGTGAAAAATCTTCACCACGCCCCTCCCTGGTCATATAGTTTTATGAATAGTGCAAATTTGCAACTTTCCCAAAGAAAGCATTGGATTGGTTAAAGTTGGCAAAGAGGTGAGGCCAAACACAGTTTTGGCCAATTGGCACCTCCTCATAGACATACATTGAATCAATGCATCTCCACTAGAAAATTTCTACGTCTTCATGCAGAGCGTGGAGAAAATGGCAGTGCTGCCTACTGTGCAGCACTGCCTCAGGAAGCACCCACTTGTGGCCACTTGGAGGTGTCCCTAGGGGCCAAGGTAAACGGCAGTGTTTGCATGAAAATGTCTGAAGGAAATTATTATACTCACCAAAGCTGTAGTTGTAGTTGTTCTGTGACTATAGTGTCCCTTTAAAGGAACTAGCCATTTATTGTTTCTAACAATTTAGCAGATGTACCCCCAAAGAAAAAATAAGCATGCAATTCTTTGTGCATGTTTTCTTTGTGGATATGTGAAATCTCTGTTTGCAATAACTGCAGATCTATGATTGATTTACCCTGCTTTGGCACACTTTCCAAAGTAGGGCAATGTAGGTGCATATGCAAGTTCTTGTTCAAAACCCATTGGACTTGCAATATGTAGTTCTTCTGTAAAAGCAGACGTTTGCATTGAGCCTCTGCATCTGCCCATTAAAAAAAACAAACAAAAAAAAACAAAACACGCACACACCACTAACCCAGACATTCACGGACTATGCACACTTTCTGATACACATTGACTTGAGTCCTTCACATGCAAGAATATTGCACAAACTACCCCCATATTAGGCTTCTCCCTCTGTCATAAACTTCTCATCTCTCCCTGCTATTTTTTGCTATTCCGGGGTTTATTTTTAGATTTTATGAAATGTGTGTGCATAGATATTCAGAATATAACATATACACCCTGTCACTTATAGATATAAGAAATAATGACACTGCACTAATGTTCTCTGAATTAAGCTAAATGCTTTTCTTGCCTTTAAAGACCATGTGTGGGTGGAAAAAGATTGATATTTTGATAATTGTTATTTGTATTCTGGAATTTGCATGTTCTTGTGTGATGTTTTAATGTGAGCAAATCTGCTTAAATGTAAAGTAGACCTGGAACTTTAAATGAGCTCTAAGCACTACAAACAATACAACTCATTGTAGCAGTTATGGTGCCATGTTTGGTCTTTTTTCTGTCAAAACATTTTGGTCATGGGGCACTGTATTTCATACTATCACAAATTAAAATCTGTTAAACTATCTCATGTTAGCCTTTTTATTTTTATTTTTTTAATTCTTTATTTTTGTTGTGCATGAGGTAACAAAAATTCTTACAAAGCCACAACGGCGTATGCAAGTACATTGAAAGCACAAAGTTTCACATATATGGCATTAAAGTGAAAGCACTTTTTTTTTTTTTTTTTTAAAGAACAAGTAGAGTTAAACAGGCTATTTGCACACGTCTGCGAGAAGGTTTCAGCAGTAAAAGGATAAAGAGAATAATAAACTTGGTATGCTAGACATGTTGAGTAGCATGCTATAGACTGGCTGAGCGTCTTGTGAGTAGTGCTAAGGCTTTATTTTATTTCACAAGATCAGTGTGAGACACTGCCTTGGTTATTGATTTGGCAGATAGACCTAGACATATGGAAAAAGTGCTGCTCATATAACATGGTTTACAACTTTACTGTTGGTATAACATCCTATCCATCAGCTCGTGTGTGTAGATGCTAGGTGAGAGAGCGTATGCATTAGAGAACATGGTGTGTGACATGAATAAAATAGACTTGTATCTGCTACCCTTAAAAAGTTAAGGTGAGAGAACTAAATAAGAAAAATCTAACAATGTAGAAATGGCAGGATAGCGTCCCTCATGTGTAAAAACTTGCATGTTATCTCCTCCGAGGGTCAGGGTATGACTAGTGGACCCCTGCTTAGCCTATGCCCTCTAGGGGGCAGACAGAGTCCCGTGTCAAGCGCTGCTGGCTGTCCCGTTGTACAACGGATCGGTGAGGTAGGCCTCTCGGTTTAGTCAGTTCCTCTCGGTACCTCGATGAGAGTGTGCCTCCCAGTGTGATCTCGCTGCCGTTACTGCTGTACAGCTGACCTGGTCTGGGCCACAGTGGTGTTTGGACCGTAGCTCGCTGGGTGATCCTTCAGGCGCTTTCCGTGCTGTCGCAGTGTCCCTGTGCTGGTGGAGAAGTAGCGAGGGGATGTCACAGTAGTGGTGCGCACCGTTGCTTGCCGTCTGGTGGCTACTCTTCGTGCAGGTATGTTGGTGCATGCTCGGGCTGTCTGTGGTCGATATCTTGGTGCTTTTTTCCGTCCTCCTTTGCGCTTGTGTGTCGGTATTCCCGCTGGGGCTTTCTTGTTTTTTGCAGCAGGAGTGTGTTTGTTAGGGTGCCGTTGGCTTGAAGCCCCGGTTGCTGGCGGGAGCCGAGGGCTTGGGGGCAGCTTGTGTGTGAAGCTACCACTCGGCTTGTACGAGGAGGGTGCCTGCATCACTTGGCTGAGTTTTGCGAGAAGTCCTCAAAAATTCTATCAAGTGAGGTTGCTTGCAAAGTATGGGTGCTGGTAGGTGCTGCACACATGGCGTCCGCCATATTGGTGCTGTCGTCGTGTTTCCCGCTTATGGAGGCCATTTTGCGTTTATGCTGATCTCTGCTGGTTTGTCTCTTGGACCGGATATCTCCCAGCGGTCCATGGGGTGGGGGGGGATTACAGGGCTCGGTGCGGTGTTTACCCGCTGCTGTCTGGGAGATCCTCAATTTGAGGTCGGCCTCTTCCCCAGGGCTCACTAGGCCGCAGGTCAATCATCCTGCTCTACGGGGTTTTTTACCGCTTCTGGTTCGGTTTGTCCGATTTGTTTGAGCTCTGGTACTGCTTAAGAGGGTGAGCTGCCTTCTTGACTAGTTGTCCTGTCGGGATTTGGGCAGAAATCCTCAGTTTAGTGCTTAATGTTCAGGAGCTCTTACGAGACACGTCTGCATGGTAGTAAGGCCCCGCCCCCCCCCCCCCCCCTCTCATGTTAGCCTTTTGAAGTTGATCATTGTCCATACAACATTCTCTTCTTTCTAGTCCATAAGTGTAAATTTGTTTTCCACTCATACCCCATCATACCCCCACTACAGGTCAGTAGTGTTCATGTATCCCTAATCAAGGCCGGATTAACATAGGGGCTGATGGAGCTGCAGCTCCAGGCCCATGCTCATAAAATAAATTACTTTAAAAATAATGTAAAAAAATTTACACACTAATCTTAGGGTTGCCACCTGGTCGGTATTTATTTGTGGCTGCCTAGCCGGTGCTGATATTGCAGTAATACCGGCAATACAAATGCCGGTATTCTTGTCTGTTTAAACAGATTACTCTGCATTACCGGCACCGACCAGTAGGGGTCGCTATGTGTGTGGAGAGAGGCAGGGATAGGAAGTTACAGCATATACCTGCATCTCTTGACTCGCTGATCCGCGGGGGTACAGCTACACAGCACAGAGTCCAGACAGCAGCTCCCAGCCTGCAGGGACGGCCTACAGCTCAGGGAAGTGAGGGATGGGGTAAAGGCTGCAGGGAGACATGGGGACACTGAGACACTAGGGAACTCTGTAAGATATGTGGACACAGGGAAACCTCTGGGGATGCTGGGACACTTGAATACACTGGGACACACACACTTGAGGGCACTGAGACTTGAGGGCACTGAGACACTAGGGGGCGCTGGATGACATGGGGACACAGAAACTTGGGAGCACAGACACACTAGGAGACGCTGGGGACGTCTGTGTCCCCATGTGTCTGTGTCTCCTTGTCTCTGTGTCCCCTAGTAACATGGGGACACTGGGAGACATGAGGCACTGAGACACTGTGATACATAGTCTGCGTCCCCTAGTGACATGGGGACACAGACATTGGGAGCGATCCATCTTTACAGCAGAATCATACTGTAAGTAGTTTTCTGATGATTTTACAGAATTTTCTCTTGTGTCACTCCTTGTGATTTACATCATGTCATACATGCATAATTAGTTATGCAAATTAGTAAGTCCTGTATTTTTTGTTTTTTTTTTCCCCAAGAAAGGTAGCAACCCTAACTACTCTTCACATACTCTTCACATACTCTTGCTTAAATATGGAAACTTAAGAGGAATATATGAAAACAAAACTTGTGTGGACTTGCTGAAATTAAATTAGTTAAGGTAATGCTGACTTTGGTCTCTCTGTGGCCTTGGTCTCTCTGTGTTTGTGGCATGTTCCCTTTCTTCTACACTCACTACATCCACATTTTCTCTGTCCCAGACTGCATACCATGAGCTTCTGTCTGCTGGTAAGAAGGTAAAGAAACAAGTGGAAATGTCAGTGCTAGGGGGCAGTCCTTAGAAAGCATGGAACAAGCATATTTAAATATTGATTACAAATATGTTTTGGTTAAGGGAAGAGGATTATTTGAATGTAGTAATGCACAGAAATTGAAGTATAAAGTAGTTGTGTATCCTGTGAATGGGACTGATGTATTTATTTTTTTACAGGAAAAATGTTCAAGATTGCAGTGTATTTGGGTCATTGCATTTTTAACCTGCTCCTCGGTCCTTTTGTATTACACTTTCTACACTCAGGCTCTTTATTACAGGTATGTGACTGTAAAAAAAAATGTCTTTAATTCTACATGTTGTAAAGGGGATTTCGAGACTCGGTTGGTTTCCTCATGTACATTTTAAAACACAACCTTGTCCTCTGAGTTATATTTCCTCTTGTTCTATTGTCAACAGCTTGATCTTCATGAACCCTTCTCTTGGACCTCTACAGTTCTGGGATGCTTTGTGGGTTGTGGGGATCACAGATTTCATTGTAAAGTTTTTCTTCATGGGCCTTAAGTGTTTGGTTCTACTGGTGCCTTCTTTTGTGCTATCCTATAAAAGCAAGGTAAGAGGACAATCAAACTTACTTCAAAAAACACCATTCTATTCTCATACATAAACGGATGGAAAAATCTTCCTTTACACTATTTATATCCTAAAGATCTGCAAAGTGGAATGATCTAAAGATGTTTGTGGTCCAGCTTTTGGTCATCTGTAAGCCCTTAACTTTATTTACAAAATATAAAATGTTAGTCTTGCTGAACTTATGGTCAATAACTTGAGGAATCCACACCACAAACTTCTCTAGCTATGCGAAAAGCTATCAAATCTTTCCAGAGATGATTTCAAGCTATTATTTTATCTTGCAATTCGTATAGTAATTTTGTTACAGGATAATGTTATGCATGTTATATTTAATTACTATTAATAAGTGAATGTTAAAAATTAACCATCCTGAAACCTGCAGACTACATATGTCTATTTTAAAGCCACGTGTACCAGGAGTATTATATTTTTTATTTTATTTTTTCACACAGACTTTAATATTTTGGTGATTTGTAATTAAACTAGTACTAATTTGGCAATAAAACATTTTGGTATCCACAACACTCATGTGCTTGTCAATTCTGCCACTTGAAAAATAAAGAATTACAAAAAAAAACATGTTGGTATCAGTAGTGTGGTGTGAATCCAATCATGAAAGGTTTCTTTCAGTTTTATAATAAAATGAAGCCAGACCAAGTATTACAAATGGGTCAACCCTCTAAGGGTTATTAACATTGCAATAGAATCCAAAATAAAAACAAAAATCTGTATGGAAGAGCGAGCTCTAAACATTGTGCAAAGACCTATATATCTACTAAAATTGCAGAATTGCCAATATTTCTTACCCTAATTGATGATAATAGTCCACGTAATAAATGGTCTTGGGTACAAACTATTGTCGCACTAGCTAACCAAGTACAGTACACATGAAAATCAGGTAAAACTGGAAAGCATAAAGCATAGTTATTTCAACAATTATTATCTGACTCTTGAGACATTCCTTGATTGAGCATATCATACATTCATAGAAAGAAGTTTGCATTTTTGGCATAACTGCTAAGAAATAGTATTCTTACACTACTTCCTGTTAAGAATTCCCAGTAATATTAATTGTGGTTTGTGCTGATTTTACTTTTTAATTTAATTTTTTATTTTTCTTAATATATATATTTTTTCTTAATATATATATATTTTTCCTTTTCCAATTATACTGTAAACTTTTTTAAAATTTAAATATATTACTTTCTTTCAGGGCTACTGGTACATGGCTTTAGAGGAAATAGCTCAGTATTTCTGCATGTTTGTTTCTACACCAGTTTGGTTCCGTTACTTAACTGATTATGGTGCTGAAACCAGTGGAGCTGAGTGGCATGTTGGGGTTTTGTTGGCTTTGCTCTACCTCATCTTAAAAGTAAGTACAGGACGCATGATATTTTACATACGACTTGCATGGGTTGTAATTGACTCCTGACACAACTTGTCCAGGCCATGAAGTTCAAGTTACTGATAGACTAATAATTTGCTATGTTAGTCTAAGCAATTTAAATTAAGAGAACAGTTAAAGACCACTCTCAGCAGGAAGAGCGAGTGTTAGGTAACCTTTACCATATCCTTTACAAAGATGTAGAATTGTTCTAATACTTTAAGCCTTCAATAGTCTGGTTGAAGTTCAAACGGTTATGATTTTTGATCCTCCTGACCACCCACAATTATCAAACCAGAACTATTTAAAATTAACTTAGTGGACAGCTTAAATTGTCAAATTAAACATTTATTTTCTTTTACAGCTTTTCATCCTTTTTGGACAGTGGAAAAAATCTGCAAATAACTTACTACTGTTTTTCACTCAGCCGGTAAGGAATGTTTAAAATTTTTGTTTTTCCCATCTAGAATGTTTTTTTTATTTATTTTTTAATGGGGGGGAGGGTGGTGGTGGGGACCTAGACCAGTCACGTCCAAAGTCCGGCTCGTGTTCCAGTTTCATATGGCCCCACAGGTAATTTGTCAAAATCTCTGTTGTGGCCGCCAGTGAATCACTGAGCGCCGCTCAGAACCCCTGGGATCTCTGGGTCTTTCACCGCTGCGGGACTGCACGTCCTCAATCTGCATTCTTGCGATCTCTCGAACGTCGCGGTATTTGATGTGTTCCTTCTTCCTGCGCTGTATCTTCACCACACACAGCCACAAGTGCAGGCAATTCATCTTTGCTGCAACTGAAGAGAACTTGCCATTTTTATTCAGGACAGGGGACAATAGACAATAGTCCAAAAGGGCTAAAAGTAAAAAAATCAAAGTTTATTACATGAGGCTACAAGACACCGTCTCCAGACACTACCCCTCACTTGTGACCCGCCAGCATTTAGCACTGTACATTACAGCGTAACTTCGTTTGGAAGAGATCTCTGGCGAATTCTTGTTTAGCAGTGTATTAGTGCTCGGGTGAACACACTTAGTATAATTAGGGCTTGGGCGAACAGCTCTCTCTTGTGAACTTTTACCGCCAACTGGATGAGAGCCCGTTTCAAGAGATTCGAACATTGGCTAAGAAAATGTTGAGCTTCTTTGGCTCAACATGTTTGTGTTAGAAGACATTCTCTGCTATGAACTTTAACAAGAACCACATGAGGACAAGACTAAGTGACTCTCACCTGCGTGACATTTTGCGCATCAAAACCACTGCCTTTGAACCAGACCTAGCCTATATGCTGCAGTCCAGATCTCAGTTTCACCCTTCACATTAGTGCAGGCAAGTTTTTGTTTTTTCCCCCCAATTGAGATGACTACATCGTAAAATGTCAGTTTGTCTAAATCAGTTATAAATATATTCGGACACAACATGTATACTTTATTAGCAATAATATGTAATGCACTTTACAATGTTCCTGACATATATTTCACCTTCCTGAATTTTTCTTTTCATCTGGCCTTCAGATATGAAAGGCAGAGTGACTTAACACCTGTTTAGATTTGTCATCCATGTGACGAAATGAAAAGTATGCCGTTTGCAATAAACTTTGCATAAAATAGTTAATTTGCATTTCATTTTAATGGTTCAAAGAATGTCAGGCAAAATGGTCTGCCCTCATGCGTGTTCACTTAATCAAATCTGGCTCTCTTTGAAAAAAGTTTGGACAACCCTGACCTAGATCACTTCACCTCAATGATGTTGTCCGTGTCCAGTGCCCCTGGCGTGTTTGCTCCTGCAATGTAAAACATTAAGGTTCTGAGCAGTGGCGTACACACGATCCTTGGGGCCCAGGTGCGAAAATTGACCCCTGCGACCGCGGTATGTACGCCACTGCATGCAGATACATACACTTAAAGGACCACTATAGGCACTCAGATCACTTCAGCTCAATGAAGTGGTCTGGGTGTCAGGTCCCTCTAGTTTTAACCCTGCAGCTGAAAACATAGCAGGTTCAGAGAAACTGCTATGTTTCAGTGAGGGTTAATCCAGCTTCTAGTAGCTGTCTCACTGACAGCCGCTAGAGGCACTTCCGCGATTCTCACTGTGAAAATCACAGTGAGAAGACACTGGACGTCCATCGGAAAGCATTGAGTAATGCTTTCCTTTGGGCAGTTTGAATGTGCGCGCGCGGCTCTTGCCAAGGGGGCCCGGCGCTGGAGAAAGGTGCTAAAGGGGTTTTAACCACACAGACACACATACACACTCACTGACAGACAGACATTTACACTCTCACTGACACACAGACAAACTAACACACTTAGTAACAGACACACACAGTAACACACTCACTGACACACACTGAATAACACACACACCCAAACGAACACACAAGCAGACACACACTCAATAAGAGACACACACGCACACAATTTTTTTTTATTTTATTTTTTTTACATTTAATGCCCCAGCCTCCCTACATTTAGGAGTGCTGAGGGGAGTCCCTGTGGTCCAGTGGGGCTGCCCGGCAGCCGGTCCTGCAGGCGGCGAGGGAGCACTGATACTTCTGTTCCTCGCGCGCCACTTACTGATGGAGACAGAATGACCTCATATTCCGGCATCAGTGCGATGCGTGCGAGGGAGCTGGGCAGAGAGTGCTGAGGGGAGAATGCTCCTGCTCTCGCCCACTCGGTGACTGCACTGCCAGCCTCGGGGGGCCCTGAGGAGGCCAGCTCCCGGGCCCCCCAAAAGAAGAGGCTGGCAAACATACCCGGCCACGGCGCAGCTGCGACCGCGATATGTACACCAGTGGTTCTGAGATATGTTCATGTTTATTGCAGGCCTAAACACATCTCCAGTGGCTGTCAATATGACAGCCACTAGATTGTGCTTCTATAATGAGAACCACGTCAGACTCTGTTCTTGAAGTTGGAAGCACTTTGGGGAAAAGGGCAGCCCAGCGGATGCAGTGTTGTGCTCTGGGCAGTGTTCTGCTGGGTAACCTTGTGTTCTGGTATTCATGTGGATGTTACTTTGACATGTACCACCTACCTAGAGATTATTGCAAACCATGTACAACCCTTTATCGGAATGTTGTCCTCTTGGAATGTTGTCCTCTCGGCATTGTCCTCTTTTAGCAGAATATAGCACCCTGCCACACTGCAAAAATTGTTCAGGAATGGTTTGAGGAGTATGAAAAAGAGTTCAAGGTGTTGCCTTGCTCTCCAAGTTTCCCAGATTTCAGTCCATTTGAGTATCTCTGGGATATGCTGGAACAACAAATCTGATCCATGGAGGCCCTAATCCAGCAAATTGCAGGACCTAAAAAATCTGGTGCTAACGTATTTGTTCCAGATACCACAGGACACATTCAGAAGTCTTGTGGAGTCCATGCCTTGAATCTTCACCCCTGTTTTGGCAGCACAAGGGGGACTTGCACGATGTTGGGCAGGTGGTTTTAATGTTGTGGCTGATCAGTGTAAGTCCACAATGTTTCTCTATAAGAAACATTTGATTGGACAAGGCAGATGAGGGGTTAAAATATTCTTATTTTTCTTTTTTCCCTTTTCATGAATGGTGCTAAAGCCACCGTGCATGCTACTTCATAGGAATCTGTGACAGAGGTGAAGTGCATATCATACATGTGTATGATATGAGTGGCGCACAATGTGGGTGGAAAGGGATTGTGATATTTTCCTTGGGGGCACTATGCCTGCAAGGTAGAAGATGATCAGGTCTGCCACCAGCACGCTATGCTTGCCAACGACAGACGCAAAATATACACTGACATTTGCAGCTTGGAACAGAGTTCTGGGATTCCAATTAGACATTTCTGAGGGTGCAACTAGCCCCCCCGACACACAATTATGAATATCTCTGGATGTGCCACGTACTGACTCCTACCACCATGACCACTTTAGATCACCGAAGTGGTCGTTGTGGTTGGAGTAACCCTTTAATCTAGAACAGATACTGAGATACTCCAATGCAGTTTGTAACAGAGAATTGTAAAAAATATACCAAATGAACTAAAATAGTACAACATAAGAGCGGTTATGATGCAGTGACAGAAGGGTTTAGTGGAATTCTCTGCCAGTCTATTGTTGCTGAGAGTCTGACTGCTAGTTTGATGCTAATTATCTCTGAAGTGTTGCCTTTGTCTCTGTGTGGATTCTGCATTGTAAGCAGTGGTTCCATTAAGCAGGATATCAAGCACTGCCTTTACAGATGCTAATCTCGCACTGGAATGCATATTCAGAAATTGGATCGCAGCACATGCTCCACTCTCCCTACAAAGACAAAGGATGTTAGAAATGAATTGCTTGGCATTGCCAAAATAGTGTTTCTATTGTCCCCCTGTTCCCCCCCCCCCCCCCCAACTCCCTACATAGTTAGAATGCTATGAGAATGTAATCTATTACTGATTCTTGCATATTTCCATCCATCGTAATTTTATTACATGCACGGTTGTAGTAAAATGTGTGTGTGTGTGTGTGTGTGTGTGTGTATATATATAAAAATGTGAGATATATATATATATATATATCTCACATTTTTGATCTAATAAAACTAGTGCTAGTATTGAGATAGTAGAATAATAAACAGGTAGGTTGCATGCATGAAGGCCAAATCCCAGGTCGCCATGGACACTAGAAATTTCGCCCTGGCGTCTGGGATTTGCCAGCTATTTAGTTAATGTGGCTGCCGGAGCTTTGAAGGTGGCTGTCGTGTGGAATTTGGAGGCGGCTGGCCGCCCTGAGAAGCATGGAGGCAGGCAGGTGAGGCAGTATGGAGCCGGCTGCCCATGGGAGCATTGTAGGCAACGTGCGAGGGAGCAGCACTCTGCCTGTAGCTCCTTTCTGCTCCCTCGCGCTGTCTAATGGTGTCGGGAGCTGGAATATGAGGTCACTCTAGTCCATGGGGGGGGGGGAGCAGGGACCCGTGAGACACATCACTGGGCTATTGCTCGGCAGCCAGATTCTGACGCGGGACGGCGGCCGTCCGCCCCACTCTTCACCCACTTAGGCCGCAGGCCCCAAAGCCTCGCATTTCCCCCTGGGGCTGCAAAACTCCCGATCTCGGGGACCGCAGTGGAACCGGCAACCACCCGGACATGAGAGGTGGCCTCTTGGCTCTGAGACAAGCTTTAAGCTTGGTATTTTCCCGCATAGTAGGCCAATTCCTTCAGGAGCCTCTCCAGCCTGCAACCGGACAGCATGGCAGTCGGGCCCCGACCCCCCGGAGCAGTTGGTTTTTAACCGCTCTTCTCTGCCCTTGCTGTAGAGTGAGTTGCCATAGGAAGGAACCCGAGTGTGTGAGCAGCCAGCAGAGTGTTCCAGAACACAGAGGCTGCTAGATGAAACACATTCTCTAAACTGCTGTCATTCCTCTAGTTTTGATAACACAAAAATGAGCACTATCACATTTAATAAATAGATTTCCGTGTTAATCAATTCGTTATACCTGTAACAGTAACCTACAATGTTACAACAATACAGCTAATCAACTTTTGATAAAGTTACTCTGCCCAGTCCAACCTTTCCACAGTTACTCCAGCCACTCCAACCACACAACAGTTACTCAAGCCACTCCACCCAGTTACTCCGCACACTCCAGTTGTAGACTACTGGTGGAGGCAAGAACACTTCACACAATTTCCCCAGAAATTGTAGCTTTTCTAATTTCTATTTGGCATCTACCACTTTTGAGACCATATTTCTCTTAAAACATTTAATATGTTTAATTGGAAGAATTAAGCCAATACCTGAGATACCTGATTCAATTTTTCTTCATCAGCTGCAAATTCTCATGCTGTATATCATCTGTAATGAGCTCAGTCAGTCATGATATTCCATAAACAATCTATAGCTCTGCTGTATGGATCTCATTAGAAGTGCTTATGTGCACCACAGTGGTTTCTGGGTGTTTGAAATAATGCAGTCTTTGAGGATAAACTACTTATAACATCCTGCTTGTCAGGGACTTACGGGGGTAAATTTTTTTACCATACTCCAAAATAAAATTACTATATATTTATTTTTTTTTTTTACTTTTCATTAATGCCTTATATAGCGAGTTAAAGATTATCTAGACAGTACATTTTAACATTCAGCTATAGAAAACAAAAAGTGAAATGTTGTAGGTTCAGAGGAAGGAGCAGAAAGGGTGGCCTTATGCAGCAAAACTAATTATTTAAATAGGCTTCGATTTAAAAAAATAAATAAATAGAAATAACAAATCCCAGAATAACTCCAACACATTGCATGCACTAAACACATTGGTACCAGGAATGCTTCTTCAATGCATGTGAAGGGTATTTTAAGTAAAAAATAAAGGCACCCTTTAATGCAGAGACTGTGATCTGCATAACAGTAATTCAAATGATATCTGGAGAAATTACATCCATATGATGGTACATACAGATGCAGAACAGAAGGTTAAAAAAATACATTCTATTTCTGGTAGCATAATATACAGAATTTTATGGCTGGAACCAAGTAATTGTTTATGTTGCACTTATTTGTATATTATCGTATGTTATACTACTACATACAATGTTGTCAGGAAATGTACATAATTTTACTGGTAAGCCTCTTTTATTATGCAATGATGAATGCAATGTTAGTGCTTTAGAAGTTAAACATTTCTCTTGAATCGGGAAGGTTTGCCTGCTGTCACTGGCATTTTACTCACACAATATGCCTGAATGTAAATCAAAGCAGCATGCAGGATCTCTGCAGCCTGCATAAGAAGCCTATTGTTTAAAAGTCCAAATCATCTCGACAATTTACAAGCCTTTTTTTTTTTTTTTTTTCCTGTCTCTTCCAGACGTACGGAACGCCTGCAACCAAGAGGCAGTGTTCAGAAGCTGATGATATCTGTGCAATCTGTCAGGCAGAATTCACAAAACCCACTGTACTTGTATGCCAGGTATGGCCAGATCAGTTGTGTGATAGAGATTTATTATTAAATGCTTAGATGCATATCAATATTATGAAATTGCTATAAGAAAAGTGTAAGATTTTACCAAGCTCTTTTTTCTTTTACTTGCAGAGATTGCCAGAATTTTGTGGTAGAGCTATTTTTTTTTTAAACTACAACTTCCATGGTGCTCATCCATCTGGCTCCCAGTGGTCTTTTCTGAGGGCTGTGGGATTTAAGTGTTCAACAACTAGTTAGCCTGTTGATGGATGCTAAACAGGGGGTAGGCGTCAACATTCAGCCCTCTAGAGGTTGTGGACTACACCTCTCCTGATGTTTTGCCAACATTATGGCTGTAAAAGTATTATGGGAGATGTAGTCTATAATATCAGTTTTGCCGAATGTTGCCTACCCCGCTATACAAAATAAGGTTTGATTTTCACAATCCAGTTTTATATCCATTTAATTCCTATATGTAAGTGTAGAAGAATCCCAAACGCCATTTTTTTTTTTTGTATCCAGCTACTGGTGTGAGAGGCTGAATTCAAGTAGAACAGAAGGTGACACAAAATTAAATATACATTGTATGATTGTATCTGCTATCAAACAGACATTATTGCCAGTGAGTTGAGTTTTTTTTTTTTGTATATTAACCCCTTAAGGACACATGACATGTGTGACATGTCATGATTCCCTTTTATTCCAGAAGTTTGGTCCTTAAGGGGTTAAAGAAGGAGCTATCTCAATTTAGGCAAGCTATTTGAGGAGCCCTAGTTGTTTTGCTTTTTAACATCTTCATTTCATTGATGGTACGTCCACATCAAGCCAGGGGGGGAAATATGTTTTCTGGCTTTTCCTAATTTGTTTTATTGAAAACTGGATTTTTATTTATTTACCGTATATACTAGAGTATAAGCCGACCCGAATATAAGCCGAGGCCCCTAATTTTTCCCCAAAAAACTGGGAAAACGTATTGACTCGAGTATAAGACTAGGGTGGGAAATGCAGCAGCTACTGGTAAATTTCTAAATAAAATTAGATCCTAAAAAAAATATATTAATTGAATATTTATTTACAGTGTGTGTATAATGAATGCAGTGTGTGCGTATGAGTGCAGCGTGTGTGCGTATGAGTGCAGCGTGTGTGCGTATGAGTGCAGCGTGTGTGCGTATGAGTGCAGCGTGTGTGTGTGTGTGTATGAATGCAGTGTGTGTATGAATGCAGTGTGTGTGTGTGTGTGTGTGTGTGTATGAATGCAGTGTGTGTGTGTGTGTGTGTGTATGAATGCAGTGTGTGCAGGGCCGGTGCAAGGATATTTGCTCCCCATATGTCCTGACCTCCCCTCCTCCTCCCTCAGTGGTCCTTACCTCCCCACCCCCGTGTTCCTTCACCCCCCTCCCCCAGTGGTCCTGACTCACCCCTCCCCCAGTGGTCCTGACTCACCCCTCCCCCAGTGGTCCTGACTCACCCCTCCCCTAGTGGTCCTGACTCACCCCTCCCCTAGTGGTCCTGACTCACCCCTCCCCTAGTGGTCCTGACTCACCCCTCCCCTAGTGGTCCTGACTCACCCCTCCCCTAGTGGTCCTGACTCACCCCTCCCCTAGTGGTCCTGACTCACCCCTCCCCTAGTGGTCCTGACTCACCCCTCCCCTAGTGGTCCTGACTCACCCCTCCCCTAGTGGTCCTGACTCACCCCTCCCCTAGTGGTCCTGACTCACCCCTCCCCTAGTGGTCCTGACTCACCCCTCCCCTAGTGGTCCTGACTCACCCCTCCCCTCCCCTAGTGGTCCTTACTTCCCCCTCCCCTCCCCTAGTGGTCCTTACTTCCCCCTCCGTCCCATAGTGGTCCTTATCCCCCCCTCCCTCCCATAGTGGTCCTTATCCCCCTCCCTCCCATAGTGGTCCTTATCCCCCTCCCTCCCATAGTGGTCCTTATCCCCCCCCCCTCCCTCCCTCCCATAGTGGTCCTTTTCTCCCCCCTCCCTCCCATAGTGGTCCTTTTCTCCCCCCTCCCTCCCATAGTGGTCCTTTTCTCCCCCCTCCCTCCCATAGTGGTCCTTTTCTCCCCCCTCCCTCCCATAGTGGTCCTTTTCTCCCCCCTCCCTCCCATAGTGGTCCTTTTCTCCCCCCTCCCTCCCATAGTGGTCCTTTTCTCCCCCCCTCCCTCCCATAGTGGTCCTTTTCTCCCCCCTCCCTCCCATAGTGGTCCTTTTCTCCCCCCTCCCTCCCATAGTGGTCCTTTTCTCCCCCCTCCCTCCCATAGTGGTCCTTTTCTCCCCCCTCCCTCCCATAGTGGTCCTTTTCTCCCCCCTCCCTCCCATAGTGGTCCTTTTCTCCCCCCTCCCTCCCATAGTGGTCCTTTTCTCCCCCCTCCCTCCCATAGTGGTCCTTTTCTCCCCCCTCCCTCCCATAGTGGTCCTTTTCTCCCCCCTCCCTCCCATAGTGGTCCTTTTCTCCCCCCTCCCTCCCATAGTGGTCCTTTTCTCCCCCCTCCCTCCCATAGTGGTCCTTTTCTCCCCCCTCCCTCCCATAGTGGTCCTTTTCTCCCCCCTCCCTCCCATAGTGGTCCTTATCCCTCCCCCCTCCCTCCCATAGTGGTCCTTATCCCCCCCCTCCCTCCCATAGCGGTCCTTATACCCCCCCTCCCTCCCATAGCGGTCCTTATACCCCCCTCCCTCCCATAGTGGTCCTTATCCCACCCCCTCCCTCCCATAGTGGTCCTTATACCCCCCCCCCCCCACAGTGGTCCTTATACCCCCCCCCCCCCCCACAGTGGTCCTTATACCCCCTTTTTTTTTATTATTTTTTTTATTATTATTATTTTTTTTTATTATTATTTCTTATTTTATTTATATTTTTATTTATTTTTCGTCCCCCCTCCCTGCTTGATACATGGCAGGGAGGGGGGCTCTCCTTCCCTGGTGGTCCAGTGGCAGTTCAGTGGGGGGGAGAGGGGGGCTGGCAGAGCTGTAACTTACCTGTTCTGCAGCTCCTGTCAGCTCTCTCCTCCTCTGCGCCGTCCGTGCAGCTCCTTCTATCAGCTCACACTGTAAGTCGAGAGCCGCGGCTCTCGCGAGATTTACACTGGGAGCTGACCGAGGTGCTGAACAGACGGCGCGGAGGAGGAGAGAGCTGACAGGAGCTGCAGAACAGGTAAGTACAGCTCTGCCAGCCCCCCTCTCCCCCAGTCTGTATTATGGCAATGTAAATTGCCATAATACAGACCTTGACTCGAGTATAAGCCGAGTTGGGGTTTTTCAGCCCAAAAAATGGGCTGAAAAAACTCTGCTTATACTCGAGTATATACGGTATATCTGTAGTGCTCAATAGGCTCTCTAAATATGACACTTTTTTTCCTCTTAAACAGAACTATACACAATCACGTACAGTTCTATGTGACCAGTTTTAACAGTGTGCCTTATTTTTTTTTCCACTCATTTTGCTTTCCCATGGACTTTGCAGAATCTTTTGCAAGGATTTATTTGTTATTGTGTGATGTATGTAAAAGCTTGCTTCTGTTTATTAACTTTTGCCTTACACCATAAGTAATGATATATGTTTCATTTCTTGTAGCATGTGTTTTGTGAAGAATGCATTTCCTCATGGCTCAATAGAGAGAAAACATGCCCTCTCTGCCGGACTGTGATTTCCAACCACCATCACAAGTGGAAAGATGGAGCTTCTTCTCTTCAGCTTCAGCTCTTTTAGGCTCCCCCGAGCTGTCTTGCAATATAACCACGCAAAAAGCACAAAGAAAATCTTATTTTACCAAGATAGATTTTATATATATTTATCTATTTCAGAATTTTTATAAACTTTCAGGAAATACATGTTTTGGTGATCTAACAAAGGTTTAATGCTTGTGTACAGGGTGTTTCTTGGCATCCCTGGAGGGAAAAAATATATGAATATTTAGAAAATGTTTCATGTAGTGCAACATATGAACGTGTATATTTATTACTTTTTAAAAATTATTCATGGTCTGTGAATATTTTTCTTTGCACATCAATTTTGAAAAGAGAAACCACAGTTTAAAATTATATTCTTACAAAAACAAGTCAGTATGTTAAGAATAGTATTTGCATACAATTAAAGTGCATATAAATACATGTACACTATAAGAATAAAACAAAATGGGTCGGTTGATAAATATCAAATATTATTCATTGAACACAATTCCTATCTGACACATCTTGAAAACTTAAACTTATTCGTTAATAAAGTCTGTATCGTTTTAAATTGCATACATTGTAATTTAAGCATCCTTGCTCATATGTCCACAAGAAAACTATGTATTTATTAACCCGCATCTAATGACCCCTAGAGAGAGGGTCCATATTCATATAGCTGTGATGTGGGTTTCCTAAATATGGAACTAAAGTTTTATATAAGGAGCATTTGTGTATTTTGTCACAAATCAATATGTATCCCTCTATGCCAGGGTTGCTTTTACAGTAATTAGTTATTTTCTCACTGTGTTGGTTGGTAAATCATGGTTATTGTGTATGGTTTTAAAGCCCAATGACTATCTCTTCATACCTGCAACTATTTGTAGTTTTGGTGCGGGTGGGAGGGGTTTTTCTGTTTTTCCGAAACCAAGGCACTTAAACAATTTAGTTAATTGCTACAGCTCTGATTTAAGCAGTAAGAGTTAATTTGCATGGATGGGATTCAAACAGTGCTAGTTGTGAAATGTATTTCTATTTAAACAAGATATTTTGATAGTTTGCTTGAGATTTCAGGGAATGTCATTTGACAAATTAAAATAATCATTTTGTATTTTGCTTGCAAAGGGAACGTTAGATTTCTGGGCCATAGACCTCACTAGATACTGGATTCTTGTATGCATCTGGGCTTTATTCACATTCAGGTGTTAACAATGTACATGAATAACTCTGCTAGTATTTTCTTAAAAGGACATTATAGGCACCCAGACTACTTCAGCTCATTGAAGAGTTCTTGGTGCAGTGTCCCAAGCCACCTAACACTGGAAAGGTAATTATTGCAGTTTTTAACTCTGCTAGGGTTAACTCCATCTCTAGTGGCTGTCTACCAGGCAGCCACTACTAGAGAGACTTCCGGGGTCAATGGACGCTGGATGTCCTCACACTTTGCATGGGGACGTCCAGCGTCACCCAAAACCCCATAGGAAAGAATTTTACGAAATTACATCAGCAAGCAAATTGGGGTAAGCTACAGTTGGTCAGGTAACAGTAGAATTTGACCTAACATTGTTGCTTAGCCAGATGGAAAAGTGAAATTTTTCTAAAACAAAAAGATATATTATTATAGCATGTAGCAAGTTTTCAATATTTTACATTGCAAATTGAAGATTCTACAGAGACTTTGGCCATGATTTTAAAAGCCTACATAAAAGGGATTGATTTTATTTAAAATGGTTCCAATTGGTAATTGTAAACAAACTCCTAAAGAAACAAGCCATAACCAATACATTCACAAAGGAATTTTACTATTGACCCTTGGAAGGAACCTTGGGCACTCTTGGCACCATAATTACAGCGAACTGCTGTGTTTATGGTGCAAACAGTGTTACTTCAAAAGGGTATCCTGAAGAATTTAAAACCGTTTATTTTCAAATTGTCATGTCAGCGTAAATGTAGGGTTAGATTATCTGCTAGTATTTACCATCAGAGTTTTTTGATGTTGGTAAAACAAACCTGTTTAGGGGTTCCATTTTGTATTTGCACTGGTTATAGCATACTGTTCACAGTGGTGGCTCTATTACTGGTCAGTCATGTCTGCCCTGACCTAGGAAAAGGGAGAGTAAATTCTCTGTTCCTCAGATCCTCCTGCTGTATACATGTATTTTTTTTTTTTAAGTGGGCACATGCTTTGTCCATATTTCAAATTAACATATGGATGACTGCTCCTCAACCCCAAAGATTGATCAGTAGTGCCAGCATTGCTGTCACCATCCTACTTAAGCCATTCTGCAGCAGAACAAGGGTCAGGGTTGTTTTTACACACCCAAGGATGACTAGGGAATTCGAAGGAAGACTATGAAATCAATAAAAAAAAAATTTAAATGTATTTGTACATTGCAAGTATGCAAAACTAATTTTTTGTAATCCTCTAGAAAAACACACCGCGTTCACATGCCAACACTCCATGTATATAATACTCCTGCATTCACACTCACACACTGATGTAATATACTTAATTTGAACTGGTGATCTATGCACAAATAGTACCCTGCATTCACAGACACTGCATACATAGAACACCCTACATTTTAAAGTAATATATGAATTTTAAGAGAAAATGGGTAATAATCAAAAGATGACTTGTCAAGCAGATTACTTTATATATATATATATATATATATATATATATATATATATTCTTCTCATTCAGTAGCTGACAAATCAAATGGACAGTCTTGGCTCCATAACCAGTATGTGCTGATGTAGTGGTTAAGGTGCTGTTATACTTTGGGCTTCACCCCCCCCACCCCCAGTTCTAGGTCATACTGTTTGAGAAAAACCTGGGGTTCCCCATGTTTTAGTGTGGTCTACAGGCAGGTAGCCTGGTTGCAATATCAGGTTTATCCATATTTGGCATTGACTAGCTGAGCAGATAAGGTGTCCAAATAAGGATGAAAATAATATTTCTAACTAATAAAGTGGAATTTCTGCCTTAGCTATTCCATCAGGGATCCCCGATTTTATGAATCAAATGGTGGCTGCAGCATCATAGCACCATAATTACCACATTGACATGCAGTGGTTTAGGGATTCATACCGCAGATTTTATGCATATTAGAATTAAGGCGGTCTATTCAGTAAATGGTGAATTGTGGTAACGCAAGTACTGACTTAATTGAATAATTTTTAAGATGGACAGCTGTTCAGTGAAAAAAAACTTTGTGTTTATCCATTATGCAACAACATGGAGAATGATGGAGTTTATAAAATCTTAACTACTTTTTCATATACTGAATATGTTCATGTTTCTAGTCAGAGATACAGATGTTTCCTTATTCTATGTACTTTACATTTTTTCATAATCATGCAGTATAAAAAAATATTGAAATAAAAGGTAATATTTTTGCAAATAAATGGTGTTGATTTTTTATTTATATGTACACATGATTAATAGTACAAGATCTATAAAAACTGGTCAAACCTATTCTTGCTATGAATGCACATTCAAAATCAGCCTTAACCCCTTAAGGACACATGACATGTGTGACATGTCATGATTCCATTTTATTCTAGAAGTTTGGTCCTTAAGGGGTTAAAGGGACACAAAACCTCATTGAAGTGGTCTGGCTGAAGTGTCCCTGTCCCACTTGGTCCTGCACTATAAATCATTGCAATTTTATTTTATTTTTTTAACTTCTATAATTACATTGCAGAACTAAGACCGCATCTGGGGTCACCACTTCCTGGTGGCTAACTGACTTTTGGTCACCAAAGTGACGCTGGACGTCCTCATGCTCTGCAATGCTTTCCTATGGGCTGGGCCAACGCGCTCACCGTGCATGTTCTTAGGGCAGGCAACATATGGCATGTGTGCCGTGCACGGCACTCAAGGCTGCTAGAGCCAAACAGGTTCTGTCCTATCAGGACTCCCTGAAGCTTCCCCTATACGAAAAGGTGATAAAGGACAATCCTCAATGTATGCATTGCAGCACTTGTGAATGGGAATCCACACTGGAGTAGAGAAGCCTGCATAGAAACATAGAATGTGACGGCAGATAAGAACCATTCGGCCCATCTCATCTGCCCAATTTTCTAGATACTTTAATTAGTACCTGGCCTTATCTTATAGTTAGGATAGCATTATGCCTATCCCATGCATGCTTAACCCCTTAAGGACACATGACGTGTGTGACATGTCATGATTCCCTTTTATTCCAGAAGTTTGGTCCTTAAGGGGTTAAACTCCTTTACTGTGTTAACCTCTACCACTTCAGTTGGAAGACTATTCCATGCATCCACTACCCTCTCGGTAAACTAATACTTCCTGATATTATTTTTAAACCTTTGCCCCTCTAATTTAAGACTACAGTTGCAAGAAAAAGTATGTGAACCCTTTGGAATGATATGGATTTCTGCACAAATTGGTCATAAAATGTGATCTGATCATCATCTAAGTCACAACAATAGACAATCACAGTCTGCTTAAACTAATAACACACAAAGAATGAAATGTTGCCATGTTTTTATTGAACACACCAGGTAAACATTCACAGTGTTTCCTGTAGATGGGTCTATAATTACTCACATCAGTTTAATTCTTATTAGGTTTCAGTATATGTAAGAGATTGGCTTGCAATAGCTCTTTGGGAACCTTGGAACTGCCTTCCATCTCATTAAACAAAGCGGTTAATGGAAAATATAATTCTTTCTTCATAGTTTTATAATAAAGGTTACTGTACCCATCAGGGTCAGGGGTTTAAAATGCTTCCAATCCATCTATTTCTCTTTTACTTCTTCTACATTAAACATAGTGTTAAGAGCGGTTAACTCAAAGTTTGATAATTTAGGAATATTCGTATTTGCTAAATATCCCTTTATTTTATCCCTGTCATGATTTAATCCAATATTTTATAAGTTGTTGTAATATTCGTAAAATTTTTGATCAATTTCCTCAGGAGAAGTATATATATATATATATTATGGTCATGGTCAGTTTATTTATCCTATTTTTCGCAATTCGCTTCTTAAGTTTTTTTTTTAGTTAAATTCTTGTTTGCTCTATTGCAGGCTTCCCCAAACTACAGCCCTCCAGATGTTGCTGAACTACAACTCCCATGATTCTATGAATGAAATGGGCTGAGAATCATGGGAGTTGTAGTTCAGCAACATCTAGAGGGCCAGAGTTTGGGGAAGCCTGACCTATTGCCTTGATAATACTTATTTGATCGTAACTTATTTAAGGTTATTTTGATCTTCTATTTTTAGTTCAGTTAGCCCTATCATATTCTGTTGGGGTTGAATTTTATTTAGATTAGAAAGTTTGAAAAATGCAATGTATAAAGCAGGAAGTTCTTTGCCCTTTAATTTTTTCTGATGTTTAGCAATTTTAATAATGTATCCGCTCATTGCTACTTTGTACGTAGTCCATAATGTAGATTTTAAAATATCTGGAGAGGCATTTTCATTCCAAAAGAAGCCTGATAACTCCATCAAATTCTTTTGATTTCAAAATGGAATCATCTAACCTCCAAGTATTTAATCACTGGGTCGTGGGTTTACCTAGTTCTAATATTACAAAACTATGGTTAGACCAAGTATTTTCTTTAAGTTGTATTTTATTAACATTTTCAATTGTGCCGGCTTTGACTAAACAGATATCGATTCTAGAATAAGAATTGTGTACTTTAGACAGGTGTGTGTTGTCTCTACCTTCCGGATGAATAGTTCTCCAGGCATCATATAAACCATGCGTATTGCAAATGCTATTTAATCTCTTGGATTGTTGCAAGACTGATTTATCAGACTTAAGCTGGGAATTGGATTTTTTTTATCTATTGTTAAATCAAAAACACAACTGAAATCACCTGCAATAATTAGTATACACCTTTTGATTTATTATTCACTCTGCTCATAATTTTTGAAAATGTTGACATTGGATTTATGTTAGGTAAGTAGACATTTACAAGAGTGTAAATTTTCTCCTCTATCTTACAGACCAATATTAAAAATCTACCTGACTGGTCAGAATCATGAAACAAGACCACCCCCTTTTTTATTTTCTAGGGATGCCTGATAAATAGGTTTGAACTTTTTTCCTCGTACCAATCGTTTACAATGTTTTTGAATTTTGAACCTATCTGGATTTTTTTCTCTAATAAAGTAATCATATTACTCTGGGTGTTTAAGCCTTGTGCATTCATTGATATTAATTTAAGCATCAGTAGATAGAATTATTGTTTCCCTTTCCTTTCCTGTTTTGTTTCTCTCTTTCATTATTAACAGCGAGAAATTAGTCATTGACTGATCATAACATAACATAATACACACTTAAAAACAACAATAAACAAAAGTGGAGATACACATAACTCCACTCACATTAAACATTATTACATTTTCATGGAACATAAGTCCATGGTTTCCTAAATGTCTCATAGGGCAGTTAAGGAATCAATGTGGAAGTTCCACATAAAGAGGGGTAGAGGGAAATGTGGGTGATAATGAAAATATATATATTATATATATATTTTTACCAAGTTTCCGTAAAAGTTATTACCCACATAATTAGTGGAAGTTCATACACATAGTAAACATTATTGATCTATCATTATCTATAACTTTTAATTGCTTGACCATTCTTTATCTTTATTTCCTTTCTTTCCTCCTCTCCCTTTCTATCTAGTGTTATCCAACGTGACACGTTATTTTAATATCTTATATACGTAATTATCTTAAAGGACCACTATAGGCACCCAGACCACCTCAGCTCAACGAAGTGGTCTGGGTGCCAGGTCCATCTAGGGTTAACCCTGCAGCTGATAACATAGCAGTTTCAGAGAAACTGCTATGTTTACATTGAGGGTTAATCCAGCCTCTAGTGGCTGTCTACCTGACAGCCACTAGAGGCCACTTCCGCGATTCTCAGTGTAAAAAAATCACACTGAGATGACGCTGACATCCATACGAAAGCATTGTGTAATGCTTTCCTATGGGCGGTTTAAATGCGCGTGCAGATCTGGCATTTGGAGCTGACGTCGGCAGGGGAAGGAGAGGTCACCAGCGCCGAGGAAACCCGGCGCTGGATTAAGGAAAGTGGCTGAAGGGGTTTTAACTTGTGCCTGGTGATAATTGTTAGTTTATCTTATCTATAGCTACTCGAATGTTTAAATTTCACGTTTTGCATAACCTGCACCATTCTGTGTTGTATATTTACTACTAAAAGGGCTTTGCTTTGAGGAGACAAAAATTATTTTAAGGAAGAGTCAATATGTTTTTCTATGGCATCTATCAGGCTTCTGGAATTTCCGATAGGCAAAGTAGTTTTCTTGCCTAGTTGGGAAATGGGTTGTCTACTACCGGTAAATCCTCCAATTTACACTTTGGTTCCTTTTTAATAGAAAAGACCATTTTGAAGTGTTTAGATATGAAAGGCTTTTTCGCTAGATAGTTACATTCACTCAAAATTTATTATTTTAATTGAAGATGAAAAGGGAAGGATCTGGATTTTTTCCCTTTACTCTTAAGTTATTCTTTATTTTCCATTAGAGCCTGAACTTCTTTAATAAGCTTGTGCTTTCTTCTGGAAAACACCCTTTCTCAAAGGAACCACTGGAGTCTTCCTCAAAAGATTTAAAATAGCAGAAATCAGAACTGGAATCAGAGTATTCCCACATTATAAGCCTTTGAATAAGTTCTGATAGGCAAGTGAGAACTAATAGACGCCTGTGCAGACTAAACACCTGCTGATCTAATATCCAAAAAGGGCTGGTGTAAGTTCTGCTTGAACCAGCTTAAAAATGAGGACATTTCCAACTTATTTGCTTCATCCAAAGCTTCTTTTGAACAAAGGGTACAGTTTTTCCTTTTATATCCATCTGGCATAGGTTGCACGCATGAAGCACAGATTAAATGTTTAGATTTGGAAGTGCATTTTCCTTTTTCTGTAGATCTCTCCGTGGACTCCAGATTTGACATACTGAAAAAAGAATAAAAAAAATGTATTACTAATCTAGGTCAAAATCAGGCTAGAAACCATAAGATTAAAGCAAAAAGTCTTACCTTAATGGCCTCAAAGTGCATTAAAGGCAGGTAAGAACACACTTGCAACGCAGAGCATGAAGACGTTCAGCGTCATTTACAGGACCAAATGTGCGTTTCAATCCAGGAAGGGCCTCCAGTAGCTGTCTAGTAGACAGCCACTGGAGGCAGACAGTGTTGAAATGTAAAACATTGCAGTTCCAGAGAAACTGCAATATTTACATTGCACCCTGACCACTACAATTAGCTAAAGTGCCCTGGGTGGCTATAGTGTCCCTTTAACTCATTTATGGTCAGTGTGTATACAAATTAAACTTGTTTTAGTGGTTTCTTTACGCTCTTTATTGGGGTTTCTACACTTGACGTTAAATTTGTTTATGCAAAAGGTCACATGAGAGAAACATTGGCAAATCATTTGTGCTTTGTGTGTATTATCTCCATTTACATAGCGCCAACCAATTCCATAGCGCTTTACAATATTATGAGAGTGTTATGGGCAAATGCAAATATTACAAGTTTTAGAATGAAACTTAAACTGTGTACTTTGTCTTTAAGAGATATTGCAAGTTGACAAGGTGTTAGAAATGGAACATATTGTTTTTCATAGATGTTTCTTTAAGCAATAACCTCAGTGCATAATATGTTTGCGCCATTTTGTCCCAGACAAATTACAATAACAATAATGCATAAACAAGCTTCAAGGCTATACTACGACTCTTTCAGTACACAATATACTGTGGTAACCCCAAGTTAATGGAACTTCCCCAAACGACTGTGCACTTACGACTTAGTATAAACAACAGATAAGCTATTCAGACTTTAAGATGCCATCTTGAACTAAGTCAGGAAAATTTCCATGTTGTATGCACCCTTTAGTTATTGCCTTGTATCTTTGCCAAATTAAGGGAGGTCCTAAATTGATTTAAAGTAGACAAGTTACTTTTTCATATATGAACTATGGTGACTCTAAAATGACGACACTTAAGGTATAAATAAGTGTACTTTTAAAAGTTAAGAAACAGAGGAGAGACTTGGAGACAGACGCTGCTCCATCTTAAAATGACTGAGAGGCTGACATGATGACACGTTCAGGAGGGTATGTTAACCTATTAATGATATTTGCAAGCATTTAATTTCATCTTATAAACTCTGCTATAATGGATTTGATATGTCTATATTTATATTTTTATATAATAAATATCTAAAAGACAAAATCTATTGCTTCCAAGACAATCCTTATTTTATATTGTATTCTCAATTATTTATATATGTAAATAGAGGATCTCTTACTAACTATATAAAATTATGGCTAAGATATCTGTATGGTTAGCCCTACTAAGTTCTATGCTTTAAGACATTATAGTGGTAAATAAGGGAACCGCCAGCGGTTACAATTGGCGACCACGAAGGGACTTGTACTTGGAAGCTTTAAATAAAAAATAATAAATACCTAGGTAACCTCTTACACGTAAGAGAAGACAATACTTTGTCATGGCACAAGTCTTGAAATATCAAGAATCTAATGAGCTATTTGTAGCCCAGACTCAGAGAGAGATCTTCATCATGGAGAGATGATTTTAATGTGAACTTGTACAAGGCACTTTAAGTTCAGGTGACAGGTACATTGTAATTAGCATACAATGCTGAAATTGTGGATCTTAATATCATAAGAGAGCAAATATACATATTTGGTAAACTCCCTGATATTCCTAATACAACAGCATGTTCCATTAGTTCCAGGACAGTGCATTGCAGACAGAGGGATATGTTCTCTTTGTAGCTGCTTAGTATGCATGCACAGAATAAAGATTAATGCAAAATGTCAAAAGAAAAGTGATAAGACAGAGCGATGAAATTTGAAGTCTAATTCCAAGAATGCAAAGAAAATTGCATTATGGCTTAATGAAAACATTCATGACACAGAAGCGACAGACAGACAGTCCACTATATAAGAAAGGTTTTATAAAACAGTGAAAATTTCCATATTGTCAGTTACGCTAGCTGTTCATTAAAAAATCAGGAATTATAAGAGTATAACTATTATTGGAGTCTGGAGTTTCCAGCCAAGGTTGCGGAGATAGGAGACATGTAAACATTCCAAGGAATTGAGAAGTCGTTGTTTTATATTTCAAATTATGAACAACATTATTACATACAGCCATAAAGAGTAAGACATGGCTTTTAAATACATTCAGTGCAGTACAATGCAGTACACTGCAGCATATATTTTATATAATATTTGATAACTGGCTCATAACAGAGTTGAAATTATACTACCCTCCTAGAAAAAAGGGCAACAGGTGGTTATACACCCTTTGCTTCTCTAAATGCTCTGCAAAAATAAATATTTATAAAATGATTAAAAATAATATATATGGGGGGGCGGGGCCTGACAGCCAAGATGGCCGGTCGCACACTTTAAGAGCTCCTGCAGTAAAGAATACAAACATGCTACCACAGATCGATCCCTTAACGCTAGCAATTCATGGTGACCAGAGATCTACTCACGACGACACGCGGAGCAGAATGATACCGATCCGGCACCGAAGCGAGGCGGAACGACTCACTCCGACCATGCGGCCTATAATGGAGCGGAGCCTGAGGCCTGGGGGAGACGGCCGATCCCCCGGCACGGGAGCCGCTCACAAGCGTGAACTGGACACGACCCTGCTGCCCCCCCCCTCTGGACCGGCGGGGGATATCCCGGTCCTCGCTGGGGACGATCACCCCCAAGCCACCGTCTGACCAAACGACAACACCCAAAGCAACATGGGCATGCACAGGCCCACACAGGATGGTGGCACTAACACAGCCTACCACTAAACGTACTATAATCAAGCCTCCCATGCACACACAAGACTTCTACGATCAGATCTGCGCCAGCCTGTGGAAGAGGCTTCAGGCCCAGAGACGGTCCTACAAGATGGCGATCACAGAGGTGGCGGCGTGGATCCAATTAGGCGGGTACCCCCCTCAGCTTTCCAGTGAGGCCCCCCAGCGGAGCAGGAGACCAACACAGAGGGAAACCAAACCAGGTACCCTGGGCACCAGCACTAGAGCCCACACACCCCGGAGGGGACCTCACCAACATGTGAGACCCGCCAGTGCACCGGCGGCCCTAATGGCCATTACCCAGCAAGGAACAACCCCACGCTTGAACACTCACAGTTCCGGCCGCGCAGCAGATCGAGAGACAGGGAAGTTGAATGCCAGAAAGAGAAACGGGCGGAAAGCCCCACAGCGACCCACATGGAGGAGTACCTCGTCCCAAAAGTACATAGAGCAGAGCCTACCTCACTACACCTCGCCAGGACCCTTTGAACAGCTGCAACGACCATCACGAAGGGCACACGCTCAGCCACAAAGAGGCATCGGCTGACGAGATGGGGACTTGGACTTACTGTGAGGCATGGTAGCCACTGGCACTCAGCCCTTTATGCCCTCAAACGAACTCCCATGCTACTTAACCACTACTACAGTGCCTAAACTGCTCTATAATGATATACTAGCTAAGATTGCACATAGTTAGGAATGTTACACTCACACTCTGTCCAGCATATACTATAGCATAGGCATACTTCAGAGGGCACACCTACCTGCCTATTTAACAGACACCCTCTATACAACAGTAGTGGTACTCCAGCATGCACAATGATATAGGCATACTTCTGAGGACATACCTGCCTATTTAAACGACACCCTCTCTACTGCAGTAGATGCACCCAGCAATGATGGGCATAATAGTTCAACCACTAGTTAATGCCCTGTTAGCCCCTCTTGCGCCCACACCGATCTCAGGACACAGTGGCTGCTCTGCCGAAATATTGCTCACAGTTCAGTGTGTTGCTTTAAATTATTTTGTACCTCCATAATCGACTAAAGATCAAAGCATACAGACTGTCTTAGGCTGCCCTAAGGTTTTTCTTGTTAAGCGACAATATATGCATTGGCGCGGATTAATGTTTTTTATACTGTTTACTATGGGGAACCTAAAGCAACGCAAGTTTAAGTTTAAACCGGTTTAAATCTCAACTTACTCTCAAACTACTAACTAGTCCTATTTAATGGGACTACTTAAGCGTGTCCAAAAATTAACGCTAACGCTGCTGTTATATCTTTGTAGTTAACAACGCGTACACCACACTTTAAACATAAAAGCGTCCATCTACATCTATAACTATGCAACTCTATATACCTCTAAGCCTAAACGCAACTGACCCTGCTACATGCATGTTTAGACTAACAAGCTGAAAAATATAAAATACTGATGTCAAACTGCATGTTCTCCTCATGTTATGTTATATAAAAAATGTGCTGTCTAGTCTGCCACACTTTGAAATGTTATGAAAGACGCATGCGGATGCTGTTGTGGCTCTGCACGCTTGTTGTCAATCTTTGCACAAGAAAAATAAAGAATTAAAAAAAATAAAATAATATATATGTAAAATAAATCAGGGCAAAATAAAATTGTAACTATACAGGATCTCTGATAGCTTTTAAACTGAAATTATTAAAGGATTATTTAAATAAAATGTTAAATACATTTACAGCTTTAAATGTGACCAAAAGATACTAAATGATGTGTTAAGCAGCCAGCCCAATTCACTAGAATAGCATAAGTATTCTACTATTTAAAGTGCACAATTCCTGCACATAATGACTTTGCTTACTCAGGTACAGTCTTTAGTCTATTGCAATGGCAGGATTAAAATCCACCAATTTTAAAAGGGAAAGCTTACTTAAATAAGTGGTACTATCCCACTGTACCTGTAGTGCTAGCAGTAAGGAAATTAGAACAATGATATTGTACTACTGACTGTAATCAGATCAGACACATGTAATCTCAGTGAATTTCATAAACTAGGTTTTCATAAAACATAAAATAAGATTAAATATCAATGTTGTTTATAAATAAATGTATATAGACTAGGCAATAAGAGCATTTACATGCATTCAGCAACCTGCTCTCTCAGAGCCAGAAACGGATTTATAACATTTTAAAAAGTCCACAGTCAACCACACATGATGGGTGAAATAATTGCTTCTTTAAAAGCTATATGCTGCCGCAATTATGTATATAAATACAGATTAGGGCACAGTGTAGAAATAAAAATACAGTTTCAAATCTCATATATGGGGATTCAGTTCCACCACATATTCTACAAGTCTGAAAGAGGCTAATTTTAATATGTTGTAAGAGCATTGTGAATATATATACTGCAAAATTAATTTGATATTGCAAAGCCTGCAATATTCTAAACAGACATTAACAATTAAGAAAAAAAGAAAAAGAATAATGCATAAAGAATAATGCATAAAAAAAATGCAGTGTCAATTAAAGTGATAATGATCTGATATAGTAAATCACATTGCATATCACATATCTGCTATATGAAAAGTATAATTAAGGCAACTTTACTGTCCAAAGCCCCCTCACATATATTTTATAGAATCTATACTTTTCTGTGGTCACCTCCAAAGAAGCCTCTGAAACTGGGGTGCTCATCCTAAAAGGAATCAGATTTCACACTTAAAAAAAAATAAAATAAAAAAAATTATGATAATAGAAGAGGTATTGTGGGAACATCCAGAACATGCATTTTTGTATATAATCTTAATTTGCAGATATTTTTTTTTTTTTTTTTAAATTCTTTATTTTCTTTGTGCATAGTGGTAACACCCGTTTGCACTGCCACAACAGCTGGTGCAAGCAGATACATAAACATCATAAAACATTAGTATGGCATCAAAGACAGTGCACATTTTTAAATTTTGAGAGTCAAGACATACGAGTTACAAGCACTAAAATTTAGTTTGCGCATGCGAAGTTACATAGCTCAGTCTTTAAGCTGTTAAACTAATGGGACATACATTTCTTTCTTAGCTAAAACATACGATTTTAACTGGTGTTGATCTAGCTATTATAACACATCCCCTCTGTACGACACGCTGAAAGTGCTAGCGATACTTAAAGGCTATGGGTCGGGGTAGAGTAGTCTGTGTTGCCGTGGTATGTTCAATATAGGTGCTCTTCAGTTTAGAGGGAGATGCTGTGTTACCCAGTTAATGGTGAGTCTTATCTAGGCAGTTATGTTCTTAGATTTTAGGTAAAGGGAGGAAAGGAAGGGGGAGGGGGGGCTGTCTGTTTGTGGTCTAGTTGGTATGCTAAGGTGCTCGCGAGCGGGCCTGTGAGGTTCTAATGTCTAATAGCTACCCCCAGTTCCCTAGGGTAGGTTCAGAGATAGGCTGTGTAAAGGCCACATATAGAGGATATATATTCAGGAGATTAATCAGGCAGCCTGTGGGCTTTTCCCAGAAATGGGGGTTAGCAGGCCTATGGGCCGTCGTCTAAGTGCTAGCGAGCCTGTCGGTGAAGCGAACGTTGCTTGCAATAATTTGGCGTATAGGTCGCTTGTAACACATCTTAGTACGTTGTAACCTTAAGAACAATAATATTGACATTTAGAGAGCAGTCACATCAAAAGAAAGGAAAAGAAAGGGAAAAATCTTGAGAAAGTTCTTGAGAAAGTTCTTCCAGGAGGCAGGGGTGATTCTCAGCTGATCATTTTGCCCCTCTGCCGTAGCTGAGTGTCATACAGTCCCGGTTAATGTGGGTTGTGTGGGATGGGTCTCTCGAGCCCTCTCAAGCTCCGGTATCCTCAGAGGGAGCCTGCCTAGGTCTTCGTGGCACAAATGTCTTGGTGCGCTCGGGGTCCCATCTGAGTGGCTGGGTCGGATGCTCCCGGGGTGTCGGTCCAAGTATGGTCTCTCGGGGTATTCCTAGGACGTGCTGTAAGTCTTTTGCGTTCTGGAGCGAGTGGACCACAAACTTGTCTTCGCCCTTCAGGACAATGAGCGATCTGTCAAGGCGCCATCTATATTTAATGTCCTTTTGCCTGAGGAGGGCAGTGAAGGGTTTCAGCGATCCCCGCCATGCTAGCGTGCCGCCTGTGAGGTCAGCAAAGAAGGTTAGAGAGTGGCCTTCGAAATCGACCTGGGGTCTGTTTTTGAGTGCTGCTTGGAGTGCGGCCTTATCTTTGCGGTGGGTGAAGCGGACTATAAGGTCACGAGTGGCGGTGGTCGGGGCCTTAGCCGGTTTTGGGACCCTGAACACAGACTCGATGGGGATAGCCTTGGCCTGTTTTGGCGTGAGTAGCGCCGTCAGGAGTCTGCGGACATAGTGCGGCAGCTCCTCCTCCGGTACATCTTCCGGCAGCCCTCGTACCTTTATATTCGTGGCTCTGCGCTCTTCTTCGGCAGCGATGGATCGCCTGTCTTGTTCTTCGGTTTTGCGCTGTAAGGCGGTGATCTCTGCCTGCATAGCCGTGATGTGCGCGTCTCGTGCCGCAGAGGCGTCCTCCAGGGTTCCCAGCCTCCCAGTTATGCCCTGTAGCTCGGTGCGTAGGGCGGCCATATCCGCCTGTAAGGTGGTCTGGAGGCCTGCTAGCAGAGATTTAAGCACGGAGGTGGTCACCGGAGCGTTGTCCGGGTCCAGAGGCTTGGTCACCGGATTAGGTAAGCGTGCAGTAGTCGGCATGTCTTCTTCTAGGTAGAAGTCGTCAGAATAGTCGGAGTATGTGTCCGCGTTGTCGGCCATTTTGGGCCTTGCTGCCTCCCGAGCCTGTCTCCATAGGGCCCCAATGTCTTGGCCCTGTCTCGGTTGGTCAGGCTTCACTTTCTTTGTTTTGCGCCCCATATCGGTTGCGCCCTCTTTTCCCGTGTCTTTTGATATTTTGGGGGTAATATAAAGGGCTGAAAACGCCAAATATTCGCTTTTTTCGCAGGAGCTTCAGCTGCATGCGACCTCTCCGCTTTGTGGCTTCTAATTTGCAGATATTTTATACCTTAAAGACATATAAAGGATATTTAATTAAATATTCAGGTATCTTTAAAAATTAAGCAATGTTAAAATAGATAAATAAATCATAATAAAATATATATATATTTTTTTTTTTTACCACAATATAAACAGCTTTGTTAAACAGATTTAAGTATAAGTACTTATGTTAAGAAATATACCGAATCAGTTTACAACAGGCAGGTTTAGCATAAATGAAAAGTGGGGGATTTATTATTGCCCGAGAAATCTCTGAACATATTCAGAATTTTTGATAGCAGCAAGTACAGATAGCAGATTGCAATGGACACCAATACAATATTGCTTTGCCGATTGAGGTCAGAGCTTTAACCCCTTAAGGACACATGACATGTCTGACACGTCATGATTCCCTTTTATTCCAGAAGTTTGGTCCTTAAGGGGTTAAAGAATAAATAAATAAATGTTCTATAGCTTGCTAGACCACTGGCTTTTAATGAACAGTTTGCACAATACTCATAAAATAGTTTGTTATACTGCACAGTATAGCTGTGACAAAATAATATACAGGGTAAAAATGCTATTTCACTGTTTAATAGACTTACCCAGTATTTAGGGACGACATGTTTCTTGCAAAGTCATCGGGACTTTAAGGGAGGTTCTAACTACATTTAATTAATTAATTTACTAAAGGAAAAAAAAAGTTGTTTTTTTCCCTGCAAGTGAATTTCAGCGCAAGGTCATTTTGTGTTCACAGACTATTCGGATTTTTAAAAAGCTGTTCTTTATCTCACACTACGAACGGCCTTGTAATTCCTATCCACACTAAAAGTTGGCTTTTAAATTTAATTGTTTTAACTTTAATATTTCATAGTTAATACAGAGGATAAAGTAATTTAAAGAAAGTATATTAATTGATAAGATTTAATTTATCTATTTTGGTCCACTGTTCACTGATCTCGAATCTCAGTCTGGTGTTCAAACAGTTTTTCTTACGATACGGCGTGTGTTTATATCCACAACTGCATTTTGCTTTGTGGTAACAAATTGAAAGCCTGGCATTGTAATACGTGTACAGCCACTGAAAAATATACTTAAACAATTAAGATTCTCATTGTTAAGCATCCAATCTCACGAATGTAACTTTCCACAATGGCTGTCAGATCTTGGTAAAAAAAAGTTTTTTAATTCAATTTTTGGGTGTTTCTGGTATTTTAAGCCACTAATAAATTATATTATCTAATTGTAACTTAGGGAATAAGTTGTCTTCTCCCTAACAGGACAAAGAAAGATGAATAATGTCATATTTCCAATTAGCAACTATTCTAAATATATTGAGATATTTTGAATAAAGGAGTATTTTTAACATTTAAAGAGAATGTAATTTTACATATCATTGTGAACAAAGGTGGTAAATACTTTGCTGCTTCAAATTATCCTTATATCTCTAAATCATTTACAATGGTTTTTATCTTTAAAACAAAACACTAGGAAGATTAACTATGTTACTATTTCATCTATCATTATTATACAAAGTATAACAAATGTAAAGATTTTCCCACAGATTTTACCTGTTAACATTTTTAGCACAACATCACCTGATGTCATTGAGATGTCTATCACTGAGATGTTACAAAGATTCCAATACAGCAAAAAGAGGCATTCTTGAGAATCCACTTTGATTGCTGTATCAACATAACATTTACTATAATGGGATCCATGTCACTTAAGACAATGTCTTGGAAATGCGGTCAATTAATTTATTCCGTAAAAGAATATCGGAGAGTATCCAATCTATACACATCATAAACGGTGTAAAAATGTTTCATGAAAAAAAACAAAATAAAAATACCAACACCATCACCACGGTGATAACAGATGATGCTGATTCAATATCTGCAACCAATTCTAGCCAAATATTTGGAAAGCTGGACTCTACAATCTATACTCTACAACAAATACCCGGGTATTCTACAAACACAACCTCCAGCAATGTATGTAAGGAATGTAAACTTCTACAGGCCTTTACAGACTTTGGATTACAAATACAATTACTACTTTTAACTTTGGATTGCAATTCGTATCTGGATCCATCCAAGAATATCTTACTCTGGAACTTGGTGTTCTTTTCAATTCTTTCCTAGACAAAAGCTTTGCTCATTTTAATCAACCACCTTTACAGGCAAAGATCACACTACGAATGTTTTACTGTTACAACAATGATCAAAGATGCTGGGAGCACAAAAAAAAAAAACCTAGACTGTTGGAGAACTTTGGTTCACTAATTTAAGGAAGAAATTGTCTACAATGCCCACAGTTTAATGGAGAGGGTGTTATGGGCAAATGCAAATATTACAAGTTTTAGAATGAAACTTAAACTGTGTACTTTGTCTTTAAGAGATATTGCAAGTTGACAAGGTGTTAGAAATGGAACATATTGTTTTTCATAGATGTTTCTTTAAACAATAACCTCAGTGCATAATATGTTTGCGCCATTTTGTCCCAGACGAATTACAATAACAATAATGCATAAACAAGCTTCAAGGCTATACTACGACTCTTTCAGTACACAATATACTGTGGTAACCCCAAGTTAATGGAACTTCCCCAAATCCGGGAATCTCCCACGACTGTGCACTTACGATTTAGTATAAACAACAGATAAGCTATTCAGACTTTAAGATGCCATCTTGAACTAAGTCAGGAAAATTTCCATGTCGTATGCACCCTTTAGTTATTGCCTTGTATCTTTGCCAAATTAAGGGAGGTCCTAAATTGATTTAAAGTAAACAAGTTACTTTTTCATATATGAACTATGGTGACTCTAAAATGACGACACTTAAGGTATAAATAAGTGTACTTTTAAAACTTAAGAAACAGAGGAGAGACTTGGAGACAGACGCTGCTCCATCTTAAAATGACTGAGAGGCTGACATGATGACACGTTCAGGAGGGTATGTTAACCTATTAATGATATTTGCAAGCATTTAATTTCATATTATAAACTCTGCTATAATGGATTTGATATGTCTATATTTATATTTTTATATAATAAATATCTAAAAGACAAAATCTATTGCTTCCAAGACAATCCTTATTTTATATTGTATTCTCAATTATTTATATATGTAAATAGAGGATCTCTTACTAACTATATAAAATTATGGCTAAGATATCTGTATGGTTAGCCCTACTAAGTTCTATGCTTTAAGACATTATAGTGGTAAATAAGGGAACCGCCAGCGGTTACAAGAGGGGGGATTTAACTATAAATAGGACAATTGCAAGAAAACTTACAGGAACAAAAGGTTGAAGAGGACCCTGCTCAAACGAGCTTACAGTCTATAGGAGCGGGGCAGTAATCATATTGGATGTACAGCAATAGAACTTTTGCAGCAAAAGTGTATCCCAGACACCACTCAGGCTCGACCAAATAACATATTCCAATAACTGCAGGGCATTTAACAATTATATATTACACATTTCCTTTCTGATATTTGGTAATCCACAGACGGTGTGGCAACCAAATTACATTTACATTGTCATCTGTATATTTCAAGTCTTATTGTGTATTTAAATTTCAACTTATTAAATTAAACCTATTATGGTATATACAAGTTCGTGCTAGTGCTCTTGGAAGTGTATAGACTTCACCAGAATCGCTTGTCCGCTGTACCCAAAAACAAAACCAACACAAAAGCCAACAGACTGAGCAGAATCCTCATACAACTGGTCCTCCTGCTCTGCATGCATAACTACCACAGTGCATATGCCATTGCCATCAATTATCCTTTTGATAAATGATACTTTCAATGCCTATGAGGGCAATTTGATTTAAAATTAACCTATCATCACAGATTCATTTTAATGTACAGGTTTATCTATACCAGCGTTTCCCAATTGGTGTTCCGCGGAACACTAATTGGGGTTTCACCAAAAAATGTGAAAATAAAATGGGACGCTGTGATGCTGGATCCTGGAATAGGACGTCACTTCGGCTCCGGCATTACTAAGACGCACGAGGGAGCTGAGCAGGAAGATCACTGCTCCCTCGCCACCCGCACGCCAGCCGCTCAGCAGCCCCACTGGACCCCAGGGACTCCATGCCAGTACTCCTAAAGGTAAGGGGGTTGGGTGGAGTAAAATGTTTTTAAAAAATTGTATGTGTTTGTCAGTGACAGTGAGAGAGAGTGTGTGTGTGTGTGTCAAAGAGTAGGTTTGTGTATGTGTCACTGTGTGTGTATGCGCCAGTATGTATCAGTAGGTTTGTATATGCCTGTGTGTATCTGAGTGTGTCAGTGTGTATCTGTAGGTGCAAGTGTGTGTGTATGTCACTGTGTGGATCCGAGTGAGTGTGTATATTTGTGAGTCAAGATGTATCTGTTTGCGTGTGTGTGTCAGATACATATACACACACACCGTTCCACGATGTTGATACACTATGTCAAAGGGTTTCATGGGAAAAATTCATTGGGAACCCCTGATCTATACCATGATATATGCTCAAAGTTTTCAAATGTGGTTAGCATTTTTATGGGTAATTTGTATTCAGAAAAGTTGTATTTAGAACATGGATGCCACACAACTGAAATTATCTGCAGTTTCTATGGCATGGAAAGGCCCAGCTTTCTACAGTGTGACACACTAGAAAGATTAGGAGAGGGGTTCTACTTAATTGCCCCTTGGCCCAGCCACAGCTGGAAGGGGCAGGGTGATGGAGGTAATGGGAGCAGGTAAGGGTATGGCAGAGTACCAATAGGGTGCATCTAATGCCTGCACAGAGGAAGAAAGGGGCAGGTACATCTAAGGGAATGCAGGGAATCTTTGGTAAGCAAAGGGGGAAAGGTGAAGGGGATCTTCTTTCAGAGCAGATTTTAGTTCACTGCTAGGGTTTGCATAAACGGTGCCCTGACAGAAGAGATCCGAATTTTAACTGTAACAAGACAGGGCTGCCTGTTGTCAACTCTATTTGTTCTGCCCTTAGAGCCGCTTCTGACATCCTGCATAAAGTAAATACAGGATTGTGGGAAGCATAAGATCTCGGCTTAGGCCAGTGATGGCTAACGTCACCATAGATGGTTTCTGGGTTACATTTCCCATGATGCTCAGCTGGCTTTTAGACTCTAAAAGCTTGCCGAGCATCATAGGAAATTTAGTCCAGAAACAATTTATGGTGTCAAGGTTAGCCATCACTAGCTTAGGCTGATAACATGCAGTTCTTCCTTTCAAGCCTGGCTGTGACACTCCCAGTGTTGATGACTTTTCTACAATGATATGGAGGATGCAATTCAAACTTGAAACAGAATATACACAAATTAGAGACCCGGGATAGATCTCTGCCAGTTTCTCAATCACGGACTATAAGAGACAGATTCCCATTTCGCTGGTGCATATTCCAAATTAGCTATCTGTGGGTGTGGCTGACTTGAGATGTGACTGATCTGTAGACAAAATGTCCTGGCAATACTGACTTGCTTAACTAAAGTCCTCGGGTCCTACACAATTCTCTTGTATTTGTTTCCGACAATCCTGATCCAACTACCTAGATATTTCTTCTAGGCACTACAGATTGCCATTAAATTTGTATTGGAGAGGTTTCTCAAGACTCAAAATGACCCAAATACAAATCCAAATAAACTTAGTGCAGAGAACAGTGTATATTGCAGATTACAAAAATTAATATCTAATGCAAATATTGGGATACTGATGCCCACCAGAACCCCCCCATGTTTAAATAGAGAATATCACTGTAAAGCTTACCATTGCCAGTTAAACAGAACTATCACTGCAAACCCTCCATTCGGCCCCTGCGGCATACCCTGTGTATGAGTAAACATCTAACTTTTTGGCTTGCACCACGGATCCCAGTCCAATTACAATAAATTGGTTCACTTTAGAGAACAGAGGTAGGGAACCTTTAGCACTTGTGTTGTGGACTACATCCCCCCTGTGTGCTTGCCAGCATTATGGGAGATGTCTTCCACAATACCTGAAATCTGAAGTATCTAGCCCTGGTATAGATGTTACTGGAAGATTTGTTGCACTATTCAGTTACCAAGTTGCAGCCATAAATTGAAAAGCAGGCTGCTTAGCATTTCACACAGAAAAAGAAAATGAACAAACATTAATGTTTTCATATATATTTAATCAAATGAAATATTTGTTATTACTGAAACTTCTTTTAAGGCTTTGCTTTTCAAATCCCCAACATATTGGTAATGAATCGTCATAGGAACCGCTAGAAATGATGCTGTAACGCTGACATCCATCTTGGATAAAGATGCAATTTACAGAATTCTGACTTTTATGTAAGCAGGTGGCAAAGACCACAGTTAGTTATGCTGTGATATTAGAGATTATTAAAATTTCAAGTCACAAATGAAAATGTCTGACTCACATTATAGAATGCAAAACAAGTCCTTAAGATCTGCTGCTAAGAAAATGCACAATCAATTCGCCATAATCAGTCCCTCATTAAAACCCAATGATGTGACAGTTCGTTAATTGGTTTCCCTGATTTAAGGGATTTTTTTTTCTATGGCTTGGATCCTACTTCTCAACTATTTCAGACTTAACAGACAGGTTTTTAAATATCCTTTTTTGCTATCCCTTCTTACACTTTAAAACATTGGCACAGATCATAGAAACAAGTGTGAAATGCACCATAGGATATTTAAAAACTTGAGGGGACCGACTTGTGTTTGTAATGCACACAACTTACAGTGATGAGGATTTAATACACCAAATTATGTTGATGAAAATGCTTTTAAGGCAAGGTAAAGATACCTTTATTTCTTCCTTTCTTTGTACCTTTAAGCCACTGATACAGAGTCCATGACCACACCAGCACTGTGATTACAACCCTAGCGTTCAGCCTCAGACTTTTTTCCTCACAATGGAAGACATGAGTATAAAGGCCATGTAATACTTTAACAAATCAGAATGATGAGAAGTCCCAGTATTTAAAGTCCCTATTTGGAGGACAAGATCAAGGTTTTGTTGGATATGAAGAAAATAAAGGCAAGAGTAGAGGACACATTCCAGGCAGCTTCCGACCTTCCAAAACATTCAAGGTACTACGAGTGCCCTGATTACATTTCAAGTCTAAATTGGCTTTAGATGCTCAAATTTAGTTTCCGCCTAAAGCACTTGAACAGTCTTATAGCACATTTGTATGCTAGAAATTGATGGGCATTTTCAAAAATCAATCACAATGATTTAGGAGTTACCCAGATGCATGCAAGTCTGCCAAAACACTGGAAGACTAGTTTCTGGGTTTAAATAGCCCAACTTTAAGAAAAGGACAGTTTTCATTCACATTCATGGACAGAAAACTTTAGATTACACACATGTAATTAAGTGTAATCAAACCTCAAAGCAGAACAAGTATTTTGTTTTGGCAATAGTTTAGATTTAAACCCATGTCATGCCAGAATCTTTATTGAGTATATATATTGTGCCATTATATAATGAATTCCAGTTCTGTTTTTCATTTTTGGGTGGGTAAGGATCTGGGGGGGTTTTCCCCACTCCAAATCGTTCAGGAATTTATCTGACTCAATTTACCAATGAACTAATACTGTTGATTTCCAAATTTGATAGGGAAGGAACACATCTCCACCTCAATAATGTGTTTATCCTAACTCGTGTTTGTTTTGTTGCACCATTGATTAATATATACATATATTTGTGTATACATATATATTATTTATATTTTTTTTAAAAAATGGTTAGTCTTTCCATACTGTCCTGTGCAGCAACTGGTTCCACATTTTTTTTCGCTTTCACTTACAGGGACTCATGACTGTCCCAACCAATTAATTTTTTGCTCTGTCATAAGCTGGATTATTGTTCCATTTGCTTTACCACCTGTACAAGTCAGAATACATGTGGAAACACTGCACTGTCATAGATTCATGCGTAGATGCTCTGGTCTCTTAGACATCATTGGGTAAGCTTGTTTTTTATAGGGTCCAGCATTGGATTGTCTGATTGGAAGTGGTGCTGATGCTTCTCCGCTTACAGTCACATCCATTTGTTCTATTCCGCCTGCTTCCACTCGATATTCAGTTGACGCTTGTGAATTTGTGGTCCCAACCGCAGTTCCTCTTCCCCAAAAATCACCAGCAGAAAACTTTACAGGGCTATAAAAGTAAATTTTACAATATTAGTTTACTTTTCCTCTTAATGATGTCCAATAAAAACCAGAGATTGGCATTTATGGAACGTTGAGATTGAGATCATACAGCAACTTCATGTCCAGTCAAATTATAAAGGAACACTCCAAACCGCTAAAATACTTCAATTTGCTGACTTGCTTTATGGGCCAACATTGTCCTATATGTCTTACTTTACAAAAGCACTGCTTTTATAAAATTCCTAGGCTGTCATACAGCCAGCAGGGTACACTTCCTTAAGCATTTGCTCAAAGTAGAAAGCAATGTTTCAAAGTATCTCTATGAGAAGTACTGGATTGGCCAGTGACATGCGATCCCCTTTGGGAGGATCTCCCAGGTGGTGAAGTGGTGCTGCAGCAATGTGACAGCTTTGCTGCAGATTAGAGGAGGTTGTCTATTTTAAATCACAAAACAACTTTCTTTAGAAAATACACACACTTTATGTAGTGGATAGATAATATTTGTTAATAATTGTAGCAAATAAAAAAAGAAATCTAAATGGCAAGTATAGGCCAAAGATAGAAAAACTGGTTCTGCAGATCAACTAGGTTTCCATAAATTTTGCTATTCAGATATTCGTTATAATGTTGAATTTGGTAAAGAAACCCCACTGTGCGGCTACACTAGACTTGTGTAAATTCGTGAACATTCAGCTGTATTTGCCAAGTATTATACTTGGTGAATATGTGCCATTACCTCACAGGTGTCCGAGGGCTACCGATGAATCTGCGAGGTGAGCGAATTTTTGGTTCAAATGAAAACTTTTCTTTCACGCTTTCAAGTACAGAGGGAGCCACATAAGTAAAGCCCTGAAAGAGAAAATGTTTGTGAGTTTTAAAACCAGAGACCCTATTTCTTTTTACCACCTTTAGGCTCATGTTTTTTCATGGTGTTTTTAATTTCTTTTTATTTATTTTTTGACACATTTATGGATTAAAAAAAAAAACCCTGGGCAAGTTTCATATGTAAATTCAAAACTGTAAAAATGTACATGACATTTCAGTTATGTTAGCCACCGACCACCCCCTCTGTTTAGAATTCTCAGCTCTGAGATGAACCGAGGTTCTTAGAGACCATGAGAAAAATACACATTGTGCATCAGTCCACAGATCTCCAGTTGCTTACTCTCTGAACAGATATAATATGATGGCATTGGTGTTAATGTGTTAAAAAGCTGTGGGTCACAGTACTTAAAATGTAAAGGTGGAATAGAGGGATGCAAACAAGTTACTACATTTTCATATGTGCTATTTTGCTGTATACCAATGCTCATTAACCCTATTCAGATCTTCATAAACCCACGTAATCCCACACATGCACCGCTGTATGTTCAGTATTGTAAGGCTCTTTATATATCATGCTACTACAGAAAGTGGGTGAGTCACCAGATTTTTGCATATACTATGTGTTTAAAGTATGTATCGCAGTAGAAACGCTTGGAAAGGTTTGGGCGTCTGCAGTAACACAAACTTACACAAATGATGGTTAAAACTGCCACACAAGTTCACAAGCTGTTTGCAAAATACCCAAACTGGCGAAGTATCACAGGAAACGCAATTCACAAAATTCTAAGTCACTTCTAACATTAAAGGGACACCGAAGTAAACAAATGGAGATACAGCCAGTCATAAAGGAAAACACATGGGCAACACCTTAGGATATCACCAATAAGGTAAATACTGCATTCACAAAGGATGAGAGCCTTGAATAGAAATTTTAATATTGTATATTGTATATTACTGTAATACTTTTATAACTTATGCGGGGACAAAAATGTGCAGTGTCTGCAGTTGCATACTCATCATTCCAACTGGTTTACATTATCATATTTTCTTACTCACGTGATTTGTTACCGAACAAATGTATGACACTAATGTTTAACTGGATTTGTAAAAAAAACCTTGGCACAATTTAAATGTTTTACTTACCACAAACACTTGGTTGGCACTTTCACTGAGTGTGGCATCATCCGGACTGTCCACAGGTGTTTGACGTGTAAACTTTGAGTCAAACTGGCTCACATCCTCTTCAGATTGCTTAAAAAGACAATAGAGGCAGATAACACATATATTTTACATACGACCAAGCAATGAGTCAGACTTTTGTCCTAAGAGAGCAAAAATTTCACTGGCAAGAATAAGAGGTACGTAAAGCCAACCACATTTAGAGATAGCAACTGTAAACTTTGCACCGCTAGCTAAAATGGACACTCTACTCTAACCACTACAATGAGCGTGCTTAAAAAGCAAGTGGAAGCCATCGACCTGGTTAATTTTTAATTATTTGAGTGGTTTAACAAAAAAAAAACAAAAAATCAGGGCTCTCAAGGAATACTTCCACTATGGCCCCTTTGCTATATTTGCCAACGGTAGCACCCTGGAAATTAAGTTACGGTAAGTAGTAACTATAGCTAGGTTGAGATATTTTTTTCCAAGTTTGTTATTTTAATAAATTTTGCAATTCTGTATTCAACTCACCACTTTTAAGTTAATAAACAAGATATTGTCCATGTTGGGGACTGCAGAGAGCAATTATCCAATCAACATTTATCAGTGTTAGGCAATGGCTAAAATTTTGACTAAAATTTAGACCCACCATCTGGGCATACAAGATAAAGGCCACAGTCAAAAAGTGTTGATCTAATTTGTGAATGATCGTATTGCCGTAAAGTTTTATTAAGGTATACAAATGTAATCTAACAAAGCTACATGACATATGGTTTGACACATCTCCCCTTGACATTCATCTTATTAGTGATAAGATTGTCTGTGCTTGGGATTTCCGATAACTAGTGGAGTTATTTCTTGATTTGTACAAATACAGATGCACATTCAAGAATTCTAGAAATGTCTATTCTGCATTCTCACTAGCAAAATTACATTGATGGGCAATTCATGGCAAGGAATTGTGGGAAGAAAACGGCAACTGCCAAAACAGTAATTGCTTTTGCAAATCCTTTTTATTCCAGCTATTAAATTGTAATCAGAGATTTCATCATGGATGGAAAAACAGATTCAGGTTTTCAACTATCAACCAGCTTAAGGAATATTAAATCAGATCCTGACTTTCAAAAGACATTTTGTTTTTCCATCAGCACCTTTGATAGTACCCTTATATATTTATTCAAAACACTATGAGACACCTAGCAAAGGATAAACGATAAAATGCCCTGGATATATGTGATGTATCTATAGATAGAACTACAGATATTGGTTAGAACACTAAAAGAGTTATTTACTAAATTAAGAAATTACAGAAAAAGTGAATTTCAAAATTTAAAATCAAAGTAGCAAACGTGAAAACATAGCTTAAGATTTTGCTCCAAATTCAGCTTCTTAAATTTTAAATTCACTTTTACTTTTCACTTTAGTAATTAACCCTGTAGGTGTTAAATCACAACTTGAATATGCAGGGTTATTCAAAAAAGGGAGAATCGCTGGAAAATCTAGGTAAATGTAAAATTTAAGGCCAAATCAGTCAAACTGGAAGCAGTGCAGTGCTTCCCTGTTTGGGCTTAAATTTGAAATTCACCTTGAATTCATCACAATTCTCACACTCAGTAATAATCCTGAATTAATGCTCTGACGCACTATAATAGAAGCTTGCAAACATTACCAAACTACATGACGTGTGACTGCAAAGAGTATGTTTTTTTTCAATATATACACACACACATACCAAAAGAGGTTTAAAGGGAGGCTCCACTTTACGAGCCAGGAGGTCTTCCCAGTTGATGTGTCTGAAAAATGGGTGAGCCTAAAAATGTGATAACATGAAAATCAAATAAAACAATACTTGCATACAAGAGTCAATTGTTATCCCAGGCAAATTTTATTTTAGACTAACAGTTGAAGAAAAATTGTTAACTTTCAAGTAAGGCATAGTTTTAAGAATTTTACTGCCCAATTAGTCATATTTGTCTTGTGCTACAACAGTAACATAGGCTGAAAAGGTTTGCCACATTCACGATAAAGTCTGCTTTAGAAGTCTGTCCACATTACAATGAAAATTGCATCCAGACCCCCAAAGGTTATCAAAAAAAGTGACTGTAGAACGTGTTCAGTAAAAACACAGGATTTTAACCAAGGCCAGGCAATTAACCTCTTCCAGACATTAGGATGTTCCATGCCATCCTTCAGAGTGGATTTTAAAGCAGTCAGGATGGCATTTAATGTTCTGCAGCTTTGGGAGTCACCAATTGACATCTAGGCCAAGTAGATGGCAACATACTGCTCTGTTTTTAACAAGGAAATCCATCTGTTGATATCCCTACTAATAATAGCATTTTGTTTTCTTAGGGTTAGTTGTATTGTACTGTTAATGCGGTTTTAGGGTAGGTATATGGTTAGTGAAAGCATAGGATAAAGGGAATAGTTGGTATAGCGTACGGGGAGGAGGAGAGAGTTGGTATAGGGTTAGCATTATCTGCCAAGACTTTAGCTCAGACATATTAGAACTGATTTTTTTAATTGCACTGGATGTGTAAAAATTATAAGCAAAAGTGTGAAGGGGGAAAAAAAAGATTAAAAGAAAGCCCTGTCTTTTAAAAATATTATATATATATATATTTATTTTGGAGCAAATACAATCTAAGTTTTAACTAATCTGCTGGAGAAGTCCTGAGAGTACTTCCTATATACTGAAGAATATTTTTTTATTTCATCTAAGTTTTTCTTTTTTAAAGAGAAACCCTACATTATTGTGGAACACAAACACAAACTTTGACAATTACCTCTTTCTTTAAGGGGTTGAAAAGGAGAGGATTAAAAAAGGGGTGCCACTTTACCTGAACATCTCCAGCATCACCAACTCCTGCTCCAAGACGTGATGCAGCGTTTCTCTTTAGCAGCTTTAATAAAAGATAAAGTCACATGTTGAAAACTGTTTGTTTAAATAACATTCAATTAAAAGGGAATCTATGGGATAAAGTGCATTGAAAAATATAAAATGATAAGAGTTTAAAAAGTCACGAAATGCATTGTTTACGAAGTCTGCTGAAGCTAGAAGCAAAACGCTCCCAACATGATGAATTCACTTAACCTCCTTAATCACCGCATAGTATAAGAAGTGGGAAGGGTTGAACTGCTCTGTAATCCAATAGTAGCTGTACTGCGGCTGCTATCAGTTTACACATAGCACTGTTCCCATACTCATGTATGATCTTTTCAGGGAGGAGAGAGTTGAACCCAAGTTATGTGCAAGATCCTGCATACAAGACAGTCAAAATGAATACAGATACACAAAAGGTCTTAAAATTTGTCTATTCCCAGGAAAGATTACAAGGAGAGAACTTTATATTTTATCAGCCATGTCTTGAATGTTCGATGTTGTGTATCCTGTAATTAACACCAATATACAATTATTTATCTAGCCCACCTCTATTATATTATTTATATAGCGCCAGCAGGTTCCGTAGCGCTGTACAATGGGTGGAGTAACAAACGTAATTTGCAACTAGACAAATTGACGCACAGGAACAGAGGGGTTGAGGGCCCTGCTCAATGACCTTACACCCCCCATCACTTTTCTTCAAAGTTTTTCTTGTGCACATAACACAAATTAGTGAACATGGAATGACTGATATCATCAAATAAGATAAATCATACCTTTTTGAGGAGATCCCTGGCTTCTTGTGTGAGGTAGGGAGGCAGGTTTAGTTTACATTTAAGAATTTTATCAATGGTCTTTTTTCGATTTTCACCAGTAAATGGCGGCTGAAACATAAACGCAAATCTATTAACCCTGTTATAAATGAGATTTCTGTGTAATTGTGACAAGTTTTTAAAATTAATTATTCTTAAGATATTTATAATTTGTTCCCTGATATTTTGAAATGCAGCCATATATACATTAATATTGTTTTAAGGGACATACAGTGTGTCTACTGGACATACATATTAGTATAAAGGACAAGTATGAATAATATATTAAATAAATGGGGAAAACTGAAGAAATTTAATTTCAGACTTAAGCTTCGCAAGTACTGTAGAAATGATCAGCAAAAGAAAAATAAAATCGTTGATAAGAAGACTCAATTCTCCCATATTTGAGGATGATATCATATGTCTGTCTCATAGGATTCCTAAACCATTTTAAGGAGTTACATGCTTTGTAAAAGGAGGGAACCACTGTTTGTATACTGCGACTAGAATTTTAAGAGTAGTCACCAAATCTAAAACTGCTGCAAACAAAATATATTTGAAATACAGGTGATTTTCTTACCCAAGCCATTAACTGTTAGACCCACTAAAGCCTTATTAAATAACTCCACTGTTATTACAGCATATATTAACCCAGACTAAATTTTTTTATTACGGTGTCATTCGCAGTTAAAAATATATATATATCCGGATGACATAGTTCTGTGATGCATATAAATCTTGACAATGTAATATTTGCAAGTGAGATGGTTGAGATGAAGGCATGCATGTAAAAAACAGTGCACCTACTGCTCCAGTCAGCATGTCATACATTAACGCCCCAAGACTCCACCAGTCTACAGCACGGTTATGACCACTCCGCATTAAAATTTCAGGGGCCCTAAAAGAAAAAACAATAAATCAATAGCCCCATGGTATGCCACGAAATCAACATTATTCATTGTTTATCTTGGAACACTGAAATGCAAGGACTTGACATGCCCTGGCAGGAAGAACTACACACATCCTCATTCTGATGTACTAACATGGTTAATATAAACTAAAATACCATTTGAGTAACTGCTGTTACATAATGCAAGTAAGTGGCATGTTACAATATCATGCATGTATTAATACAGTACATGCATCGGCAAAATATAAACAAATCTCAATTAAGGTAAGATCGTGTGTGCCAAGTTCAGCAATGTAAAATTTGCAATGATACGGGTTAGTCCAAAGCAAAAAAAAAAATACGGGTGTTGCAGAAAACACACTGCTAAAATTGCTTACATGTATTCTATTGTTCCACAGAAGGTGTGTGTTACTGTGCCATCATGAATAGATTCTTTGCAAAGGCCAAAATCAGTCAGTTTCACGTGTCCTGCAAACGGAGGAAGAAACATTGCATAAACTACAACTGAAATACAGAAAGTATATTAACACGACGTCAAACCTAAAAAAATGTGGATTTAAAAAAAAAAAAAGGTATTACAAACTCCAACAGAAGATAGTGTAATGTACAATGTGGTATTTGATACTGAATATATTAATTAGAATAGGACAACAGATTAATCGAAACAGGTAAAATCAAGCAAAATTTAATTTACACAATTCGCAGTACAAAATTATTTCTACCTTGGTGATTGAGCATGATGTTCTCTGGTTTCAAGTCACGATAAATTATTCCTTTTTGATGCAAATGCCCCAATGCCATTGAGATTTCTGCCAAGTAAAAACTGAAAAAAAAGAAAAAAACAGGACCTTGTTTGACAGCCAGGGTGGTGTGACGAGATTATTTGTATAAAAGTGACAATTTGGAGTGAAATATGAACTTTGTAAAAAAAAAAAAAAAAAAAAAAAAAAGGGGGACACGCTTCACGCAAGGCACTTCAGCGATTTAAAGAGCATCAGGGGTAATAAGGAATTACATTAAATAATCGGATGAGATTACATTAACAAAGTGTCTATTCTGTATTTTGGTAGCTCCTCTAAACTCATCCTTCTAATGTATGTAAATCAGGTGCCCCTAAAATAAGGGGACTCTAAGTAACTAGGATTTCACTTACCAAGCCGTATCCTCCATAAAAATCCCCTCTCTTTCCAACTGCATGAAGAGTTCTCCTCCTGTGTTTAATACATACAAAAAAACCAAAACGATTTTATACCCTGACAAAACGGCTTCTCCTACTTTTACATTACAAGCATACAGAATCAAGTTTGGTTCTCACAAAAAATATAAAGCACCACAGAATATACCAGTGCTGCATGAATGCCAACAAAAAACTAGTCGGATGGTTCATTCCAGTACATATGAAGATTACATTCTCAATCCTCACTTAGTTTTTCAGCTATAAAGAGTTGCCAACCTATCTAAAGTTATGGAGATAAGAACGTTTTATTTGCTTGTCTTTAGTAAGTAGGCTAGTGGAAAGTCATGTCATAGGCCATACTGTAGGGATCGCAGTGTAGGCAATTTCTCATCAACCTTTCCTATACTTGCATTTAGTAACTACAGAACAAGTGGTGAGAAAATACTATGAACATGACACCGGGTAAGTAATTTAAAGCTTTACAGCCTAAATTTCATTTTGAGCAGGAGTTAGTTGTATCAGCCTTCTATGTATGGAAGCTTTTAGCAGATATACCAGCAAAATAAAAAGATGTATGGAAAACAAGGTTAAGTGACAGAATAGGTGGGTTTATATACCAGACACAGCAATGCATCATTTCCTGCACAACTGCTAAAAACAGTGTCTTGAGAGATTTCAATGTTAAGATAATTTCCATGTATATGCTTTTCAAATTGCCACCAAGGAATTTGGCGCATTTTAATCGAACATAACGGATGAGGAATTTGCAGTCATTTGGAAACAAATTCTCATATTTAAATTTGTATTCATCTTTACACTATGTTTATACACACAGAATATTCGGAGATTAGCCTCAAGATTAACCTTGAGACAGAATAATCTGTTATGTTTAGTTGTTATTTTGTGAGGTTTGATCCAATTTTCTACCAAATAATTAAAAGACACTGTAGGCACGGTGATCGTTTCCCCTTCATTGAGATGGTTAGTGCCAGGAATTCCCGCCCTTCCATCCAGTTTTAAACGATTTTTAAAGGTTAATGCTAAATTACATGAATTCACCTGTGGCAAATTTGATGGGTATGATTTAGATAGGCACACACCTGGCTATACAAAGTCTCAGAGCTATAAATATATCTCAGGATAGCAACCAAGCCATGAGGTCAAAGGAACTGCCTGCAGAGCTCAAAGTCAGGAATGTGTTGAGGCACAGATCTGGGGAAGGCTACAAATATATCCGCTGCCCTGAAGGTCCATAATGCTAAAAATGGAGAAGTCTGGCACAATTGGGACTCTTCCTAGAGTTGCCATCCAGCTAAAATTAGCAATTGGGGGAGAAGAGTCATGGCAAGAGAAGTGACTAGGAAACTGGTCAAGGTTGAAGGAAAGCTGAATGCAACATATTACAACGATGAAAAACCTGATCCAGAGCAGTCAGGGCCATGACCCTAAGAACACAGCAAAGACAATGTAGACGTGGCTTATGTACAACTCTGAATGTCCTTGAGTGTTCTAGTATGAGCCTGGACTTCAAACCAATCGAATAGGTCTGGAGTAACTTGACAATCTCCATCCAACCTGTCCAAGTCTGAGAAGACCTGAATGGCAAAAAATTACCAAATCTAGGGGTGCAAAGCTTGTTGCATCATACCCAAAGTCTTGAAGCAGTAATTGCTGCCAAAATGCGCTTCACCCAAGTATTAAGGGTTTGATTATTTAGGACAGTGTGATATTAGTTTTTTTTCTTCCTGTTTAACATGTTTGTAAAGTTTCAAAAATATGTTTTCTTTGTCAATATGGGGTACTTATTGACAATTGTATAGCGGCAACTTGTTCCACAGTGCTGTACTTTATTATTATTATTGGGGAATTTAGCAAAGAAACTATTACAAATGTTGACCGGAACAATGGGTTGATAATGATCCTGCTTCAACAAGCTTACAATCTTGAGATTGTTGAGGGGAAAGATAAAAAAAGGAAACAACTGTAGCATGAGCCTGCAACATTAAAAAAAATTTAAGGGGTTTGAATACTTCCTAAATGATTTGTACATTGAGATGTGTAATGAAAAGAGTGGAGTTTAACTAAAACACTGCACATTTTGTTCTTCTATGAGATCCACATGGCAATTACTTTACTTTTCAAACCTTACCCCAGAATTATCTTTTATACACAACCCCTCTGTGGCTCCACTCTTTCCACATACTATCTGACTTGATATTTCTTAACCCGCTATCCGCTTGCCAAACTGCCATTCTTCCAATCACCTCTTTTCCTATCTTTTATTTCCACTTAACTTTAGTGACAATTCCTCATCTAAAATGCACACAAGGCATGCCTTCTATATTGCTATGCACATAACATATGCCTTTCATGTTAACGTGCTGCCAAGTGTGCTAGCAGTTTATTGCTCCAACAGAAAAATATATATATATATATATATATATATATATATATATATATATATATATATATATATATATATATATATATATATATATATATATATATATATATATATATATATATACATATACATATACATACATACATACATACATACATACACACACACACACACATACATACATACACATACATACACACACACACAAATGTAGTGGCACTCACCCTTTCAATGACAGTATAGAAAAGAGATGCACTCTCAGGTCTTGTAGAAAAAGTCACTATTATTTAATATCAAATAACAAATCAGATCGACGTTTCGACCTCTTCAGGTCTTCAAGATCACATCTTGAGGAAGACCTGAAGAAGTCGAAACGTCGATCGGATTTATGTTATTTGATATTAAATAATAGTGACTTTTTCTACAAGACCTGAGAGTGCATCTCTTCTACATATATATATACATACATATACATACATATATATACATACATATATACATATATATACACATACATACATATACACACATATACACACATACATACACATATATACATACACATATATACATATATATATATATATATATAAAAATTATATACTGGATGATAAAATCTGAAATACAGAATTTATGCTCTCTCACAAGTTTAAACTATTTGAAGTTACCAAGTGAAAATGTATGCAGTCATAATGATACACACTTGGAAATACAAATTAAACCATCTATCTAGCAAGACACCATACAAACTGACCACTGAGATACTCTAAAATGAGGTAGAGTTTTCCACCAGTCTGAAAGGCGTAAATTAAATCTACGATGAAAGGGTGCTTCACTTCCTCCAAGATATTTCGCTCCGCTTTTGTGTGAGCTGTGTCTTTTGCATTCCGAACAATCATGGCCTAAAAAAACAAGGATATTTATGAAGATGTTCATTGGCAGATAAAAAATAAATAAATCCCTCTACATATGGGAAGTAGTAATTTGCAGTCCATCACTGTGCAAGAGAAACAAGCTCACACTACCTTTTAAAGGAACATTCCAAGCACCAAAATAGCGTGATGTAGTGATTATGGTATCCTTTTTTTCTGGCTCTGCACAATGAAAGTCGTCAAAACGTTTGCCAGAGCACGGCCAGATCACTGCCCGAGAGTATTAGCCGATTGCACGCTTACAATAACATTGAGGGGAGGGGACATGCTGTAGTAGCTAAGGTGCTTGAAGTGTTCATTTAATTTTAAAATCATAAATAAATGCATTATGCTGACTTTCAAAGGGGAAGGGGTGCACTTTTAATTTTTAAACAGATAATTGAGGATACTTTATAACTTAAGGAAAAAGTCAGGTGACACTCATTTTCTTCCCTCTGTATTGCAAGTCTACAGCTTCAACAACAAGGAAATTACGGAATTGATGGGTTTTCTCAATTTTGTTGCCTCATTTGCTTTTGAAAGCCCTGTGTGTCCCAAAACCACAAACAAACTACTAAAAATATCTAACAGCAGTTGCAGAGCAACTGCAATTAGCTTGCTGGGCAGGTTCATGAATGAAACTGCACTCAGCTTTGCATGTAAAAACTTGGCATGCTACATAAAACCCATCTTCAACATACAAAAGGAAGCATGACTATGCCTATTGAAGGAACATTCCATTAGAATTATTAGGGTGATTTAGATTAAGTGCCCATTTAGAAATATTAAAAAAATAAATACATTTTTAAATCCTTTTGTCCCCCAGTGCGATGCAGCTATTCCTCTGCTGGCTGAGGAGATAATCAATACTGATGATCTCAGCCATTCCAATGCTTCCCCATAAGGAAGCATTGGGTGCCCAGTGTGCATGTGCAACAATCACAACTCAATACATCTCTATGGGGAGCATTTGGTATCTCTGTCAAACAAGTACTATGCAAAGACTGCAAGACCACAAACGCTCTAGAGGCTGTCCGACTGACAACCACTAGAGATGGCATAAGGCAGCAATGCAAACACTGCCTTTTCTCAGAAAATACATTTTTTACAAATGACAAATGTAGAAGCAGTCTTTTTGCCATAGAACCACTACATAAAGCTGTTCCTAATTCCACAACTGATGTTCTATGTAATCCCAAGTTGATGATGCATTACCAAAAACAGTTTCAAGACAATTCTAACAGCTTACCTTTTTAAGCACTTTCATTGCAAATATGTTTCCTGTATGGGCTCCAATCACTTTGCGTACTTGAAAAACCTGAAGACCATAAAACAGACGTTAACCATTTAGTCTTTGTTCTTGAATCAATTCTTTACAAGAAAAAAAACCAAAAACCCTGCATTTGCTAGCTCCCAAATTGGGTAAGAATATCCACCAGAAGTCTCATTCCAGCCTCCGGGATCTGACCTTTCTGTCATGAAAAGACATTCAAAGGAGAAGGTGCAGCATCACAGCTGAAATCATTGCAGTTACAGTCAACTGTTAGAGGAGACATTCCTGTACCTTGCCTACACAATATGTTATTCAGGTGATTATAGTGTCTTTTTGATGAAAGAAATCATGTGCAACAGTTTCCCCCCAAAAAAATTAATCACACTTGTAATGCAAATATTTACACCAAGACAAAATCCTTAACCTAAAAACAAATTAGCAACTACAAACTCTTACCTTGCCATAGCCACCTTTTCCAAGGACACGGAGAAGTTCAAAGCACTCTGGTCTGATCTTTTCTGGACCTTTATTTACACTTGTCTCTGAGATTTCAAACTTTTCACAATGCTCCATACCACTACAGGGACACAGATAACAAAAGCTACTAAAGCAAAATATATACTTATGAATATGTAATTCTGTGCATTATATTTAGCAGCATACAAAACACAGTATACAAGATTTTTTATATTCTTTAAATTGTAACCAACTGTGGGGTGGGGGCTACCTACCTTCACTCTTCCTCCCACCAAGATATTAGTTTAGTTTTGTCAGAAGGGGAGAACCAGTCACTACAGTGCAACAAACCTGTTTTCACAGTAAAGTGTTGAAGATTCCATTCAGCTGCCTTCCAATTCATTCTTTGAAGTACTGCATATGTGTGAGACCAAACTTTTAGTCCCTTTAGTTTTAATAGGAGACTCACTAAACCATTTGGTAATCTAACAATAGGCTTTAATTATCCAAGTTGGAAAAAGGTACAGTAGAGAGTTTTTACAACTTCATTATCAAGACCTAAATTTTGCAATTGTGTACAATTTACCAAACTGATGTATTTTAGTGGGTAAGCCCAGATATTTACTCCAGGGTAAAACATGTTAAAGTGTTCTTAAAAAAAGAAAAACGAAAAAAAGTCTGTTTTTTTACACAACCCATATATTGAGAAAAATGTACAGTATGTTAGAGCATACAATGCATTTTTGTATTTGCTAATGTTCAACAGTTCCCTCTATTCACATCAGAAGCAACACTGAATTACAGAACATAACTCAAGAAAAACCTATACAAAGCACAACATATCTTAACTAGTTGATGTCCCGAACAGTTCACCCTATTCATCATGGAGGTGGGAGGGTCTGCTGCTGATTGGCTGGAATGTGTCTGCTGACTGAGGTACAGGGTCAAAGTTTACTCAATAATGACGAATAGGGGCGGACCGAACATCACGCGCGTTCGCAACCACGAACGCGCTATGTTCGCCGGCGCACGGTTCCTGGCGAACTGTTCGGGACATCTCTAATCTTAACCCCTTAAGGACGGTGGGCGTTCTATGCCAGCCTTTTTGGGGTGCTCCTAAATGCCGAAGGGCAGCATAGAACGTCCGCGCTGTCCTTCATACTTACCGGGTCCCCGCCGATCACAATTCTGTAGTTGGCCTGGGAGCTCAGGCAAACTGACTGCCCAATCATTATATAAATATTAAAATACACTTAGAATGAGACAGCCACTAGAGGCTGGATTGACCCATTTGTAAACAGCAGTTTCTCTGAAACTGCTATGTTTACAGAAGGCAGGGTTAATCCTAGAGGGACATGGCACCCATTGAGCTTAAGTGGTCTGGGTGCCTATAGTGGTCCTTTAAGGTCAAAATAGTTGAACTGGAAGCATTCTCTAATTCAGGAATGCTTCTAGATATGTGTTTAAGAATTTTAAGTTAATTCAAATTTAAGGGAACTTTACTAAATAACCCATGTAGAGGTTTATAAGTGGATCAATTTGCAAGAAATATTGCAGTTATAAATATGCCCCTCACCAATAGATGTCACAAAAGGAAACTAGTCTTGACAGAGAATACTGCAAATTCATATAATTTATAGATACCGTATATACTCGAGTATAAGCAGAGTTTTTCAGCCCATTTTTTGGGCTGAAAAACCCCAACTCGGCTTATACTCGAGTCAAGGTCTGTATTATGGCAATTTGCATTGCCATAATACAGACTGGGGGGAGAGGGGGGCTGGTAGAGCTGTACTTACCTGTTCTGCAGCTCCTGTCAGCTCTCTCCTCCTCTGCGCCGTCCGGTCAGCACCTCGGTCAGCTCCCAGTGTAAATCTCGCGAGAGCCGCGGCTCTCGCGAGACTTACAGTGTAAGCTGACAGAAGAGCAGAACGGACGGCGCAGAGGAGGAAAGAGCTGACAGGAGCTGCAGAACAGGTAAGTTACAGCTCTGCCAGCCCCCCTCTCCCCCCCACTGAACTACCACTGGACCACCAGGGAAGGAGAGCCCCCCCTCCCTGCCATATATCAAGCAGGGAGGGGGGACGAAAAAAAAATATATAAATAAAATAACAAATAATAATAAAAAAATAATAATAATAAAAAAAAAATTAATAATAACAAAAAAAAGGGGTATAAGGACCACTATGGGAGAGGGGGGGGGGGGGGTATAAGGACCACTATGGGAGGGAGGGGGGGGGGATAAGGACCGCTATGGGAGGGAGGGGGATAAGGACCACTATGGGAGGGAGGGGGTATAAGGACCACTATGGGAGGGAGGGGGTATAAGGACCACTATGGGAGGGAGGGGGTATAAGGACCACTATGGGAGGGAGGGGGTATAAGGACCACTATGGGAGGGAGGGGGTATAAGGACCACTATGGGAGGGAGGGGGTATAAGGACCACTATGGGAGGGAGGGGGTATAAGGACCACTATGGGAGGGAGGGGGTATAAGGACCACTATGGGAGGGAGGGGGTATAAGGACCACTATGGGAGGGAGGGGGTATAAGGACCACTATGGGAGGGAGGGGGTATAAGGACCACTATGGGAGGGAGGGGGTATAAGGACCACTATGGGAGGGAGGGGGGGGGATAAGGACCACTATGGGAGGGAGGGGGGGGGGATAAGGACCACTATTGGAGGGAGGGGGGTATAAGGACCACTATGAGAGGGGGTGGGATAAGGACCACTATGAGAGGGGGTGGGATAAGGACCACTATGAGAGGGAGGGGGGGTATAAGGACCACTATGGGAGGGAGGGGGGGGTATATGGACCACTATGGGAGGGAGGGGGGGGATAAGGACCACTATGAGAGGGGGTGGGATAAGGACCACTATGAGAGGGGGTGGGATAAGGACCACTATGAGAGGGAGGGGGGTATAAGGACCACTATGGGAGGGAGGGGGGGGTATATGGACCACTATGGGAGGGAGGGGGGGGTATATGGACCACTATGGGAGGGAGGGGGGGGGGATAAGGAACACTATGGGTGGGAGAAGGGGGATAAGGACCACTATGAGAGGGAGGGGGTGGGATAAGGACCACTAGGGGAGGGGTGAGTCAGGACCACTAGGGGAGGGGTGAGTCAGGACCACTAGGGGAGGGGTGAGTCAGGACCACTAGGGGAGGGGTGAGTCAGGACCACTAGGGGAGGGGTGAGTCAGGACCACTAGGGGAGGGGTGAGTCAGGACCACTAGGGGAGGGGTGAGTCAGGACCACTAGGGGAGGGGTGAGTCAGGACCACTAGGGGAGGGGTGAGTCAGGACCACTAGGGGAGGGGTGAGTCAGGACCACTAGGGGAGGGGTGAGTCAGGACCACTAGGGGAGGGGTGAGTCAGGACCACTAGGGGAGGGGTGAGTCAGGACCACTAGGGGAGGGGTGAGTCAGGACCACTAGGGGAGGGGTGAGTCAGGACCACTAGGGGAGGGGTGAGTCAGGACCACTAGGGGAGGGGTGAGTCAGGACCACTAGGGGAGGGGGGTGAAGGAACACTGGGGTGGGGAGGTAAGGACCACTGAGGGAGGAGGAGGGGAAGTCAGGACATATGGGGGGGGGGGAGGGGGCGGCAAAATGTTTTTTGCCTACGGCGGCAAATATCCTTGCACCGGCCCTGCACACACTGCATTCACACACTGCATTCATGCACTCACACACTGCATTCATGCACACACACGCTGCCCTCATGCACACACACGCTGCCCTCATGCACACACACGCTGCCCTCATGCACACACACGCTGCCCTCATGCACACACACGCTGCCCTCATGCACACACACGCTGCCCTCATGCACACACACGCTGCCCTCATGCACACACACGCTGCCCTCATGCACACACACGCTGCCCTCATGCACACACACGCTGCCCTCATGCACACACACGCTGCCCTCATGCACACACACGCTGCCCTCATGCACACACACGCTGCCCTCATGCACACACACGCTGCCCTCATGCACACACACGCTGCCCTCATGCACACACACGCTGCCCTCATGCACACACACGCTGCCCTCATGCACACACACGCTGCCCTCATGCACACACACGCTGCCCTCATGCACACACACGCTGCCCTCATGCACACACACGCTGCCCTCATGCACACACACGCTGCCCTCATGCACACACACGCTGCCCTCATGCACACACACGCTGCCCTCATGCACACACACGCTGCCCTCATACACACACGCTGCCCTCATACACACACGCTGCCCTCATACACACACGCTGCCCTCATACACACACGCTGCCCTCATACACACACGCTGCCCTCATACACACACGCTGCCCTCATACACACACACGCTGCCCTCATACACACACACGCTGCCCTCATACACACACACGCTGCCCTCATACACACACACGCTGCCCTCATACACACACACACGCTGCACTCATACACACACGCTGCACTCATACACACACACACACGCACACACTGCATTCATTATACACACACTGTAAATAAATATTCAATTAATATAATTTTTTTAGGATCTAATTTTATTTAGAAATTTACCAGTAGCTGCTGCATTTCCCACCCTAGTCTTATACTCGAGTCAATAAGTTTTCCCAGTTTTTTGGGATAAAATTAGGGGCCTCGGCTTATATTCGGGTCGGCTTATACTCGAGTATATACGGTAGTTTATGCATTATCTGTAATGTGAATTGAATAAACACAGACTTTACTTACAGGTCATATGAAATGCCTCCATGATCCATGAATTCACTGATTGCACTCTGAAAATACAATTAAAAAATATTTAAGATACATTTAGCAAGACACTGGTTATCAGAACAAAACATACATTTATGTCCCTAGTTCCATATCCATACAGTAGTTTTAAATTCCTGGATAAGGACCCAATTTTCAATCCCCACTGTATTGCAATGGAGATACCTTGAGAAGAGTTTAACCCCTTAAGGAACATTGACGTATTAGGTATGTCCGACAAAAAACAGTGCTCAAGGATGGATTACCTGCTCTGGTGTGTTTTTCTATGTTCGAGGAAATTTACCCGAACGTAGACAAATTCCCCGAACATAGACCAACTCTCTAATGTGGGGAATCCCTAGAATTCCCACGCTAGAGAGCTGGTTGTAAGTGCGAGTCGTCGTAAAACAGGTGGGTACTAAAGTGCAGACCACCTGTAGACTGGCAAATGCCATACTTAGAATTTTGATTGCAACACAGAGTTTGACTCTGTTCTGGACGAGAAAGCACCCTGTGACTGTCAGGAAGATAGCTACTGGAGGTGTATTTTAACCAATGTAAACATTACTGATGAAATAAAGGGGCAATGTTTTACACTGAAGTGTTAAAGTGACAGGACCACAGCACACAGATCACTTCATTGAGATGTGATTTGGGTGACTTTAGTGGTTCTTAAAAGGGACAGGGACCACATTGCATGACCTGCACTTTAAAGCAAACTACATCCAAAGTAGAGGACACCCGTCAAGATATCACTACCTGTTTTGTAGCTTCTCTGACTGTCTAAGAGAAAATCAGCTCATTCAGTACGGTTAGGGGCTGTGCTATGTGCTTGTACTGAGGAAGTGTTTCAAGCATGAGGGGCATGGCTAAGGAGGCAGGCTTATAGTGCAGCATTCTGCAAAACATTTGTGTGTGCAAAATCTGTAAAGAGGCGAGCGTGCAAAAAACAGCATATTAATGAGGTCAAAAGCTAACAAATGCATTAGTGCCTGGAGTATTCCTTTAGTGTAGGCTTTAAATGATCACTATAGGGTCAGGAACACAAACATGTATTCCTGACCCTATAGGGTTAAAACCACCATCTAGCCCCATTGGGCCCCTCATGCCTCCATAAATATAGTAAAATCTTACTGTATTCAAGCCTGAAGCTGTAGCTGCATGCTGTTTGACTCAGAAAAACAAGCAGTCTGCTGACACATCAGATCACATCATCAGAAGTGGTAGCCTGATCCAATCACAGTGCTTCCCCATAGGATTGGCTGAGACTGACAAAGAGGCAGATCAGGGGCAGAGCCAGCATGATTCAAACAGCCCTGGCCAATCAGCATCTCCTCATAGAGATGAATTGAATCAATGAATCTCGATGAGGAAAGTTCAGTGTCTGCATGCAGAGGGTGGAGATACTGAATGTTTGGATGCATTTTAGGCAGCCATGACCCAGGAAGAATCTCTAACAGCCATCTGAAGAGTGGCCAGTGAAGTTATCACTAGGCTGCAATGTAAACACTGCATTTTCTCTGAAAAGACAGTGTTTACAGCAAAAAGCCTGAAGGAAATTATTCTACTCACCAAAACAAATGCAATAAGCTGTAGTTCTGGTGACTATAGTGTCCCTTTAACTACACCTTTACATGGTTCTTACTAACAGACTGAAAATCGGTCGAGAAATGCTGAAGTCAATGGTGAATAGGGATGCACCGAAATGAAAATTCTGGGCCGAAACAGAAAATTCATGATGCCCTTGGCCGAAAACCGAAACGGACTGCCCCCCCCCCCCCCAATTATTTTAAAATGGTATTTTCTTTGATTTTATTAATATTAGACTTAATGAATTTAATGAATCTAATATGAAAAAACTACAAGCAAATAAAATAACCACACTTTCATTGAAAGTAACATCAAAATTGGACAGAAAATAACTTTAAAAAAAATATATAAATAAAAATCTGTTTGCTATATAGGACTTAAGAATAATATATTGTTGATATTAATTTAATATCAATATACATTCATTTAGTTTTATGCAACAGAATAAAATAAAAAAAAAATCTGTGTATTGCAGCCAGTTTATAATGTAGAAGTGGGTGTAGAATTCAGTCTCCTGTCGATAATGAACCTATCCAGTCTCACTTACCACTCAGTCCATGTGTTACAAAGCAGGTCTTCATGTTACACATTGACTCTGCAGCTTTATTTAACCAATAACACTGCCAAACAGATCTCACACTCTGCCATACTCTGTAGAGTTTAACATTATTCCTGCACTCATCAAAAATGGCTGCCCGGTAACATCATATCCGTGTTCTGTAATAGTGAAGGAGTTCGCATTTGCAGTGAGTGCCAGCATTGTGCTCCAGAGACATACCCGAAGTGGCTTCACTGAGGACACCGAAGCAAGGAAAGGGAGTAGATAAAGGGCTGGCACACCCAGTAAGGTGGGTTTTATAATATCCATAGTAACAACGTGTTTATATAGAGAGATAGCTATAGGGGGCTATCGCAGTACCGTACGCAGGTGAAGGGGGTGGACGGGGCCAGGGGGAGGTGTAATTTTCAGCAGATATAACCCATTTTCGGCCAAAATATTTGCCTGCTGAAATTTCGGTGCATCCCTAGTGGTGAAGGATGAAGATTTAAAAGAAAAGGAGCAAGGACTTCTACCTGACTTTCTTCTTAAATTCCATTAAAGACACCAGCTTCCATTCAATTATATCTACCAGATTCATCAACATTAGTGTGTGCCTGCTTCAAGTATAGCAATAGCTGTAAAACTATGTATTTAAATATATAGCAAATATTCACACTATGCCTTTAGGGATTCCAATCATTTGCCCAAAACCCTTTTACATGCTGGAACTCATTTATTTTAAACGTCTGTAGAACACTATGCTGAAAATGTACTAATGAAATATGGCTGATACAGGTACATCTGAAGAAAGTAGAAGAGAGCCTCAGCAATAATGACTCTAGACCTGATGAACTCCCTGAACTTAATACGCTAGAAGGTATGGAAGAGTCTACTTTGTATGACTTACACTGAGAAATTTTGCAGCTGGTAGAGACAGAAGTACAACAAAGGAGGATGAACGACAAGGAATTAGAAAATTTCAATGAGTTACTAGTACAATAGGGAGACATTTTTACTTTATGCACCCAAACTATACAGAATGTAATGTCACACTGCACCAAAGTGCAGAACTACAGGCGTTGCTAAAGTCACAAGTGTGACTGGGCCTTCTGCCTGTCATGGGGGACCTCAAGAGCTGGCCAGCTGACAAACTTAATTTCAATGTAGCTCTATGAGGAGATGCTGATTGGCCATTGCTGTGTTTGTCTTGTGTTGGCTCTGCCCCTGATCTGCCTCCTTGGCAGTCTCAGCCAATCCTATTGGAAAGCATTGTGATTGGCTTTTGTTCAACATTTCTGTCAGCTAAGGAGGCAGAGCCAGCAGCAGCAGACTGCAATAAAAGATTTACTATAATTAGGGGGGAAAGATCGTGGTTTTAACACTACAGGGTCAGGCATACGTGTTTGTATTCCTGACCCTATAGTGTTCCTTTAATTCTAAAAATAAGAGGCATATTTATGGCCACAAAAAGCCAAGTGAAAAAAACTGATGCATATATATGTATATCACATCACAATATATTCATTATCAGCAAATGTTAATTGTCCATGATGTATGGTTCTAATCTTCTTTATGTGTGAATGTAAATAAACACTAGTGTCAGGAATACAAACCTGTATTTCTGACAATATAGTATCCAACTATTTAGGTGACTGCCCCTGAACGCATGTGAAAGTTTTTCAATCTTTATGATCTCAGTCGATTCCAATGATTTTTCTAAACTAACAATGCTTTGTTAAAAAAAACAAAAAACAAACAAACAAACCCTAACTTTTTTTAGTTGGCTCCAAGATTTAAGCAAGTTTGTCAAGCCCTGGCAAACTACTGTTATGTGAAGAGTTGAATAAAACAACCCAAACACAGCCTTGAGACAGGGGTGGGGATGGTTTTAGGATAAATACAACATGTGATAATGATGGGTGCTGCCAAATTCTTTTGGTTAAACAGCTTAAAAATAATTTAACAAAAACAGAGGAAACTGCACCCATGGAGTACAATTACTCCATTAATCTGTGAGTGTTCCTTTAATTCATAGGTCACGTGAGGGTTGCCACACGCATTACAAATAGAATGATTCATAATTGCTGCAAGTTTCAGCCACCCTGATACTCCTATAATAAACAGAGAGCTTGATCATTTAACTACGTCTGCAATAATCTTACAAACCTGACAAATCACGCTCTTAAGTGGACAGTTCCTTACACTTCTGCAAATCAACTTATTGCAATGAGAGCTTCAATTTCAACATATTAAAATGACAAAGTCAATGTTCTTTAACCCCTTAAGGACCAAACTTCTGGAATAAAAGGGAATCATGACGTGTCACACACGTCATGTGTCCTTAAGGGGTTAAAATGGACTAGAGCAGGGGTAGTCAAACTTTTTCTACCTACCTCCCACTAATGCCTCTTTCTTGATGGAAAAATGTCCATACCGCCCACCAGTTTTTGTGCAAGTGCGGAATATTTTTTAGAAAGGAGGGTGTTTTACAAAAATGTAGGTACATTTATCTTTTTATTTCTACTTAATGCATGTTTATAATGTTGTTTAATGAGAAAACAATAAAGTAAATTGAAATTACCTTTACTAGTGATTAATGAGATCCTTGAGGCTGATGCTGAGAGACTAAATATTTGAGATCTGGTTCGATTTTCGTAAGGAACAAATTAAGGTCTCCTCTTTCGGTGATATTCAGACAACTTCTCCGTTTGCTGATAATATGATTTCTCATCTGTGCATCAGCTCCCGTCCTCTCCTTCCTCAATCCCTCCTCCCCCCTTTTCTATTTTTTAACCTTCCCTATAGCAATGCCCAGCAGGAAGGCTGAGCTAGGTAGCCCACAACAATTTTCTCCTTTTTATATTTATAAGTTTATATAAGTACTCGGCTCCTTCTCTCTCCTATTCTACAAGTACTCGGCTCCTTCTCTCTCCTATTCTACAAGTACTCGGCTCCTTCTCTCTCCTATTCTACAAGTACTCGGCTCCTTCTCTCTCCTATTCTACAAGTACTCGGCTCCTTCTCTCTCCTATTCTACAAGTACTCGGCTCCTTCTCTCTCCTATTCTACAAGTACTCGGCTCCTTCTCTCTCCTATTCTACAAGTACTCGGCTCCTTCTCTCTCCTATTCTACAAGTACTCGGCTCCTTCTCTCTCCTATTCTACAAGTACTCGGCTCCTTCTCTCTCCTATTCTACAAGTACTCGGCTCCTTCTCTCTCCTATTCTACAAGTACTCGGCTCCTTCTCTCTCCTATTCTACAAGTACTCGGCTCCTTCTCTCTCCTATTCTACAAGTACTCGGCTCCTTCTCTCTCCTATTCTACAAGTACTCGGCTCCTTCTCTCTCCTATTCTACAAGTACTCGGCTCCTTCTCTCTCCTATTCTACAAGTACTCGGCTCCTTCTCTCTCCTATTCTACAAGTACTCGGCTCCTTCTCTCTCCTATTCTACAAGTACTCGGCTCCTTCTCTCTCCTATTCTACAAGTACTCGGCTCCTTCTCTCTCCTATTCTACAAGTACTCGGCTCCTTCTCTCTCCTATTCTACAAGTACTCGGCTCCTTCTCTCTCCTATTCTACAAGTACTCGGCTCCTTCTCTCTCCTATTCTACAAGTACTCGGCTCCTTCTCTCTCCTATTCTACAAGTACTCGGCTCCTTCTCTCTCCTATTCTACAAGTACTCGGCTCCTTCTCTCTCCTATTCTACAAGTACTCGGCTCCTTCTCTCTCCTATTCTACAAGTACTCGGCTCCTTCTCTCTCCTATTCTACAAGTACTCGGCTCCCTTTTTTTTTTTACAAGTACTCCTTTATTTTATCCCCCTTTTCTATTTTTCTTCCTTTTTATCCTTTTTTTATGCTTTTCTTTTACTTTCCTTATATCAATGTACAAAAGTAAGGCTGAGCTAGTTAGCCCACTTATTAGCCAACAACAATGTGCGCGCATTCAGTCCATAGGAAAGCATTACACAATGCTTTCCTATGGACGCTGGCGTCTTCTCACTGTGAAAAATCACAGTGAAAAGCGCGGAAGCGCCTCTAGCGGCTGTCATTGAGAGCCACTAGAGGCTGGTTTAACCCAAATGTAAACATATTCTTTTTTGAAACTGCTATGTTTACAGCAGGCAGTTAACCCTAGATGGACCTGGCACCCATACCACTTCATTAAGCTGAAGTGGTCTGGGTGCCTATAGTGGTCCTTTAACTCCTTAAGGACACATGACATGTGTGACATGTCATGATTCCCTTTTATTCCAGAAGTTTGGTCCTTAAGGGGTTAAAAATCATTTGGTGCTCTGGCAATCATGCCAAGTGTAACTAAAACACATTTTCACTCCCTACTCATTCTTCCTTCTACATGTTGCAAACCTTGCAGAGTTCCTTGAACATTTGCATGTCTGTTTACTTAAGGCTGTCTCTTTTTCAATAAACATTTGAAAATTCACAGAATTCAAAATCAATAAGTTATCTGTAAATGAACAGGATCTAAAAGTTTTAATTTGCTTTACTGCGTCAACTTGTTCAATCTCTGCATGTAGCAGTAGGAAGTTCCCAGCTAAATTCCAAAGACCCACCTACACAAACTGAGAACAAGTCTATGTGCAAACTCATGGCATTTGGCTACTACCTGTTTATATAGCAGTTATGCTTCATCCTAGGTGAACTTATGACAAGGTGTACGTGGGTTTCAGAGCAACAGGAAATTGTGTGTATTTTAGAATGTAGACTGGGATTTATTCACTCAAATAGAAGATTGAGAATTAAAAAAACACAACTGAATAGTAGACTTCAATCAAGGGTTTGACAGGGAACGTGCTAACCTAATTTATAATTAAGAACAAGTAAAATCCAGCTTTAAAAACATGATATAACAGCAGAGCTAGCTGTTTAACAGAAGACGCATTCTCTTGGGCTTTGTACCTTACCACACAAAAATAGGTTTTAAAGTGGAAAACGGGGCCCCACCCGATCAAAAAAAGCTCTCACTTGTTGTGGAAGAGGATATGGGAATGAAAAATAAAAAGGCCCGACAAGCCATGATTTCCAAAACCCACTTGCAGGACGTCTCGCAAAAGGCTCCTTTCATTTGGAATTGCCTGCCTACGCCCACCAGACTCGCACCTATTCTTCAATCTTATGAAGTCCTTCAAAACCCATCTTTTTAGAAATGCTTATGGCAACCCAGAATAACTTCTTCACAAATACGTCTCTTGCCTTCTCCCTCCAATGGGACCCAGCAACCCCCACCCCCCGATCCAACCCCACATGCCAGGCTGCCTGATGAACCATTAGATAACATATGAAGCTCCAGGGATATATATGCAATTGTATTGTAAGGATATTGTACCATTAGTTGAATATCGTTACTTCCTGCTGCAACCTCATGCCCACAAGGGATAAGCATGTTAACCTTTATTTTATTTGAGTTAATGTTACTTTTTTATAAAACCTCATTCCCCATACTTCTCTTAGAATGATTGCCTGTCTATTGAATATACTCACGTACTTACTGCTATCTTTAATGTGTATGACCTACTCCTGTTGAATTACAAAGAACAGCAAAAAACAAAACCAACAAAACACTTCTCTCTTGCCTTCATGCTCAGCAAGTTATTTGTACCAAACAAACATGTGTCACAGCTAGGTGGAAACTAGGGGAACATGTTGGAAAACAATACCAATTTGTTAGTCACTGGAAGCTCAAATACAATTGTGCATCAATACGTCTGACAATATAAGTGTTTGCCATGTCCATTTCATAAGCCATTAACAGCTCTCTCCCAAGAAAAAAGATAAAGGAAGAAACATTCGAAATCCATCTCTCCCTTGCCAAACCTTTTTCTTTTAATGTGTTTACAGTAGACAGCCCTTAGCGCGCCTGTTCTACTTCAGACACCTCCATCATTGGTGATCATATTAGAATTGGTATCTGAAAATTAGTGTTATATGAAAAGGCAAATAGCTCTGTAAAGAAAGTACAAAATGATCACCATGGGCCATGATTTGAGGATCTCACCATTGATGAACTGATCTCAACTAATTAACTAAATCAAGAAATTCTGGCCCTTGGAAAACATCTAGATGACAATTGCATTAACTATTAGAAAAGTTAAATACACAATATAACCATGAACTATGTAAGAAGCAACAACATATGTGAGGAAGGCTGAACTTGATGGACGCAAGTCTCTTTTCAGCTATGTAAGAATTTTGGTGCAGACAATGGGATAAATGTTAAATCATATCACAATAACTCATGGGTAATCATTATGTGCCCCCATTGTCATATCTTTTGACTACTTTATCGTTTTTTTTTATTAAATTCCACAACAAAACTGGATGGGTATTTCATAAAGATATTTGTTTTATTGCAGTGACAGCCACTTTACGCCACATAATTTAGCTTTATGGCAATGTGTAATTTTGGGGGGATTCTGTTTACCACAATGAATCACATTTCAAACTCTTTACAGGGCAGTATTGTGTTGAGTACTAGAGTGATCTGTAAAACTGGCATCTGTTACTTGTGCCAACTTTATATTAAAAACACATACGACTGACATGGCCTTCAACACAGACAATCAAACTTTACAAAAAACTGTAACAAACTTTACTAACGTGGCGTGAATTTAAAGTGCCTCTTTGAATACCATAGCTAGAACTCATGCAAAAAATGGTTTACAGTTTCACCCATGGCAGCATTCCTCCAAGGAATCAGTGGTTCAGCTCCTCTTCACAACTAAAGCATCAGGCCAAGCACCATAACCACTCCAGAACACCCTTGCAAATCCCCTGTGGAACCAAACTGTTTGAGAACTACGACTTAGCCAGGGGTCTGCCAGGCTCTGCTCCCTGTCTCCAAAACTTAGGACACAGTCAGAACCTCTTGGTAGCATACCCCCACTAAACAGTGTGGTGTAGTGGTCATAATGTGTTAATTGTTCCGTTAAAAGAACTATATGGATATATATTTTTTTCAGCCATTACATGGGTAGGTCTACCGAGACATGCATACATATGTCTGACCTGTAAATCAGACATACTGACACACAACACAAACAATTAAATCCCTTATATCAGAGAACAACAACAACAGAGGGCTGACATATGTCTTACGAGAATACAGAACTATTTCACATCCTCACAACAAATACGGCGTCAAAACACTTACTGAAAGATACCACCTGCTCAAAAAACTAGGTGATCAGTGATCTTATTTGGTCACCTTTCAGGTTTAAAAAAAAAAAAAAAAAAAAAAGACCAATTGAAAATATTTTCCATACTTACCACACAGCCCTGCTATTTTTGTAATAAAAATAAATACATCTGCAATTTGACTTTAAATGCAGCCTGGTATAGAGCGAACCCTATATAGACAGGGACATTCTAAACCCACATTTGCTCATATAGTCTCTCTCTATAAAGGGCTGCTGGAGAGACCCACACACCGCACAGCCGGCAGCCCAGCACGGCTCCCCACATTGCTCTATAATAATAATAATTAGTATCGGAGCTCCCAGCCGGCCGCTCCTGTATATGGGAGCTCTCTCTCTCTCTCTCTCTCTCACCGCACGCAGTGTGCTCTGACCGGCCGGCTATGGGCACGGAGGCCTTGCTCTACCCAGGGCGGCCTCCCTAGTGAGTGTCCGGCTGCTCTCACCGCATCCTCCAGCTCATCATCCGAAACGGCGTCCTCGGGCTGGTCCAGGTCGATGTCAAACACCCCCGCCATGGCCTCGGACGTTCTCTGCTTCACCGCAGCGCGGCTCGGCACCCCGTTCCCCCGCCTCATGGGCTCGAATACACGGCCGCCATCACAAGACGCTGGAACGCGACGGCGCCCGCTGGACGTCACCACTGCACCCTCCACCCTGCGACGCATCGCACGCATGCGCAGAGCGAACAACCGAGGGCAGCCGCAGAGCACTGCGCACGCTCTAAACACACTGCGCACGCTCTGCACGTGCCGGGCCCCGCCCAACTGTGGGCACTGCGCACGCGCTCTGCACGTTTAAGGCTCCGCCCAACTGCGGGCACTGAGCTTGTGTAACTACAATGACTCCGCCCAACTCCGGGCACCGCGCTCACTTTCTGCAAGACACTGCAGTTATTGTGTTATTGAAGGCAGTCCGCATTGTGTGTTTCTCTCGGTTTCCAGTGTGAGTGCATTAGATAAGAAGGAAGAATGTGTCGGCTACTGAGTGTATGGCGCATGCGTGTGACGTCACTAGCCCAGGCAGAGCTGGTGGAAGCCCAACAGGTAGAGGTGAGGGTTGCAGTTGTTAAACTGTCACATGTACAATGCAACGGACCGACTGCGGATAGAAACACTGCTCCTTGTATGTAGAGGGGGGGAGGTTTATATATATATATATATATATATATATCTATCTATTATAATTGGTGAACTAACAGGGCAAGTCCCTGCAGAGAAACTTTCAAAGGCCAAAAAGCGAAACTGGAAGCATTGGTTGTCTTAGAAACTGTTTCAAGTTCTGTTATTTTTAAATTTAACGTTAAAGGACCACTATCGTGCCAGGAAAACAAACTGTTTGTTTCCCTGGCTCTATAGGGTCTTTGGGCCCCCCCCCCCCACCCTCAGGGCCCCCCTCCCGCCAGGCTGAAGGGGGAGGAAGGGGTTAATCCCTTACCTTTATCCAGCGCCGCGCTCCCTCGGCCCTGGGGACTCTCCTCCCTCTGCCGACGTCAGCACCGAATTCGCATGTTTGGCAAGAGCCGCGCGTGTATTCAAACCGCCCATAGGAAAGCATTTCTCAATGCTTTCCTATGGACGTCCAGCGTCCAGTGCGAAGTGCCTCTAGCGGCTGTCAATGAGACAGCCACTAGAGGCTGGATTAACCCTAAAGTAAACATAGCAGTTTCTCTGAAATTGCTATGTTTACAGCAGTAGAGTTAACCCTAGATGGATCTGGCACCCAGACCACTTCATTAAGCTGAAGTGGTCTGGGTGCCTATAGTGGTCCTTTAAATAGATTTTGAAGTCTCACTTTAATAAATAACCCTGCTAGAATGTCAACCTTTCAGCCAAGGTAGTTGAAGAAATTGATATCAGCTATATTGGCCATAAAACTACATTTTTGTCATTTTCTGCACATTTATAGTTTAATGAATAAGTTACTTTATAAGTAACTTTGTGCAGTAAGGTACATGACTCTTACAAATGTTTTTGCACACATCTGCTTAGGGTTGCCAAATCCACTCTGTTTTCCTAGCACATGTCACTTCACTGGCGGATCCAGAGTCTTATCTCGGGAGGGGCACTCATAGATTATTTAAAGAAACAATCCAGGCACAATAACCACTACAGCTCTCTGTAGTGGTTTTGGTGCCAGGAGTGCCGTGGTGCCCTCCCAGAGTAAATAGTCAAACTGTTTAAGAACAGTTTGACAATTTACCTGGGGTCTGCTAGGATAGGGTCTGTAGTAGGGGATAGGGCCTCTAGTAATGTGTGTGTGTGTGTTTGTGTCTGTATGGGAGGCAGTGAGTGTGTGAGGGTTGCAGGGTGGGTATGGGAGGCAGTGTGTGAGGGGTGCAGAGTGTGTGTGTGTGGATGGGAGTGCAGTGGGAGCACTGTGTGTAGGAGGCAGTGTGTGCATGGGAGTGCAGTGTGTATATGTGGGGTGCTGTGGGAGGACTGTGTGTGTGTGGGCCCAGTGTTTGTATGAGGGTGTAGTGGGGGCAGTGTGTGTATGGGAGTGCAGTTGGGGAAGTGTGTTTATGGGGGTGCAGTGTTTGTGTGGGGGAGCACTGTGTGTATGGGGTTGCAGTGTGTGTGTGTGTGGGGGGGGTGCAGCGTTTGTGTGAGGGGGATAAGTGTGGGGAGGTGCAGTGTTTGTTTGGGGAGCAGTGTGTGTGGGGAGCACTGTGTGTGTGTTGGTGCAGTGTTTGCACCCCCCCACACACTGCACCCATAGACACGCTGCTCCCCCATACACACAGTGCTCCCCATACACTGTGTGTGTGGGGTGCAGTGTGTGTGTGGGGGTGAAGTGTTTGTATGGGGAGCACTGTATGGGGGGTGCAGTGTGTGTATGGGGAGCAGTGTTGTGTGGGGGGCAGTGTGTATGGAGGACAAGTGTGTGTGTGTGTGTGGGGTGCACTGTGTGTATGGGGGTGCACTGTGTGTATGGGGGTGCAGTGTGTGTGTGGGCGGGTGCAGTGTTTGTGGAGGATAAGTCTGTGTGTATGGGGGGCTGTGGGGAAGTGTGTGTGTGTAGTTGAAGAGGGCAGAGCAAAACAAATGTATTTTTTTTTTAAATTAAAATTACATTATTTTATATTTTTTATATCCCCCCTCCCTTCTTACCTTTGCCCAGGGAGGGGGGATATCATTTCAAATCCCTGGTGGTCCTCGTGGTGAATCCCTTGCGGTTCTAGTGGGAGTGAACTCTAACCTGCAGCTCAGGCTAGAGTTCACTCTCGCGAGAACGGAGCGTTGCCTGGGTAACCGCGGCAACGCTCCATGCTCGCGAGAGGAGACCCGGCGGAACTCATCTTTGATCTTTGATCTCCCCTCCGGTCCGTGAAGGCACTTAGCAGGGCCGGCGCTTGGATAGCACCAGCCCTGCTGGAGAGAGCATCGGATCTCGGGAGGGGGGAAATTGCCCCGTTGCCTTATTGGCATAATCTCTGCAGGTGCCCTGGCAGCAGAGTGGATATAGAAACTGTGGCACAGTCATGGGCAATGTTTATAACATAACCCCACAGCCATAAAACCAACAGTAATGCAGGGCTTGACACATTTGCTTGAAATCTAGGAGCCAGCTATAAAAAAGTAGGAGCCAGTTTTTTTTTTATTTTTAGCACGTTTATTTTCAGCAACAAAAATACAATTCATAAAGTCGCACTATAGTCACCAGAACCACTACAACATAATATAGCGGTTCTAGTGTCTATAACCTGTCCTTGCAGGCTTTTCAATGTAGACACCGCCTTTTAATTGAAAATGCAGTGTTTACATTGCTGCCTGGTAACACCTCTAGTGGCCGACCTTCCTAGTCTAGTACTGCACAGTGTAAATGTTCCCCATAGAGATGCATTGATTCAGTGCATCTTTATAGGGAGTGTACAGTGCTGTCGTTTGCTGTGCATGCTCAATATCCTTCCAGTGTTTTCCTATGGGTAGATTAATTATCTCAGTCATGGAGGCGGGGCCAGGATGCGAAACCAGCATTGCGTGGGGAAAAAAAAAGGTGAGTAAAAACAGATCTGAGGGAGACGGTCAACTAAACAGACACACTCACTGATTTGATGCACACTGACAAACACACTCACTCAATGACAGATTCACACACATACATTCTGTCACACTCGTATATATTTTAATTTAAATCCATCCAAACCTTTGGGAGAGCTGGAGTGGATCCTTTCACAGTGGGCCTGTGTGGCTGCTGAAATATGTGTCAGTGTGTGTGCGTGTGTGTGTGTGTGTCAAATCAGTGAGTAGTGTGTGTCTGTTTACGTGAACGGTCCTCTTCCAATCGCATTGGAAAGGTGTTTTTACTCACCCAACTGCTGGCCTCATCTCCATGGCTGACATAATCAGTCTTCATGATATCAGCCAATTCAATCAGCATGCGCTGCAAAACGCAGCGCCAATCAGCATCTCATCATAGTTATGCAGTGAATCAAATGTTGAACATTCAGCACCTTAATGCAGAGCGTGGATGTAGGATAGTCGGTCCCTGCAGCACAGTGCTCCCTTCCTGCCAGTCACATTATGTAGCGTGGCCTGGTCTGACAGGAAGTACTTACTGAGAGAGCACTTTCTGTCAGACCAGGTACTTAGGTTTGCTCGGCCACACTACAATGAGGTGAGCAAGTAAAGGGGGGATAGGGGAGAGAGACATGGAGGGACTGAGAGGGGGGGAGGTGAGAGCTGCATGGAGAGGTTGGGGGGGGGGAGGTGAGAGCTGCATGGAGAGGTTGGGGGGGAGGGGGGAGTTGAGGCAAATGGTACTGTTGGCAGGGATGTATTTTTCACAAGGCATTTGCCTAGGGCGGAGCAAAAAAATGCCACCCCAAGCTCCCAAACAAATGCCTTATTTGCCTGTGTTCTGGGGCTGTCCACTTTACTGTGAGTGAGTGTAGCTGTCAGTGTGTGTCTGTGATTTAGAATGGGTGTGCCTGTGAGTGTGTGTATGTCATTTTATGTGTATCTGAGAGTGTGTGCCTGTCAGTGAGTGTGTGTGTCAGTGAAAGTGTGTGTTGGTTAAACAGTGCGTGTCAATGACTGTATGTGTGTGTCAATGACTGTGTATCTGTCAGTGAGTGTATATCAGTGCATGTATCAATGAGGGCATGTGTCTGTCAGTCAAAAAAATGGCCTTGACACTAATTAGGGGGGCAAATTTAGATTTTGGGGGTGCCCGTATTTGGTTGTGCCTAGGGCAGCACAAATCCAAAATACACCACTGACTGTTGGGGGGTGGGGGGAATGAGACACATGGGGGGCCCCAGGGCAATTTCTGCACCTGGGCCTGGTGATTTCTAACTATGCCTGTGCTTATGACAATTGGAAGTCACTGGGCTCTCTATAGTACAGTCAACTACTGATAGTATGGAGACATTGCACTAATATGGTTGATAATATACAGAAGCAGAACCTAGAAAGCGGGGGTATATTTCTACTTTTAAACATGTAGTGTGTATGTTGAGATTAAATTTAACTTGTCCATCTAGTGCAGCGATGGCGAACCTATGGCACGCAGAGCCCTTTCTGTGGGCACACAGCTATAGGTCGCCGGTAGGGTGCCTACATGTCCCGGATCACCTGGGACCAGGGCCGGCGCTTCCGATATGCTACTTAGGCAGTCGCCTAAGGCACACCGGCCTGGGGGGCGCCAGATTTGAGTGACCCGGTAGGAGGGAAGTGCACAGCTTCAGTTTCCTGTACCCGGCCGGACTGAAGGGAAGTGCTCACTGCTCGCTACATAGGGAGGTAGGAGGCACAATAGTGAGGGGGGTTAGCACCAAGGGGAGGGAAGAGACCACTAAGCAGTGGGGGGAGAATAGTGACCACTAAAGGGAGCGGGGGAGAGGAGTGACTACTAAGAGGGTCGGGGGAGAGGAGTGACCACTAAGGGGGTGTGGGAGTGGAGTGCTCACTAAAGGGGGAGTGAGGAGTGACCACTAAAGGGGGGAGAGAAGAGAACCACTAAGGGGAGGTGGGGGAGAGAACCACTAAAGGGGCAGGGTAGAGCTCTAAGGATGGAGGGGACAGCTCTAAGGGATGGGAGGAGGGAGAGCACTAAGGGACAGAGGGGTATGGGAAAACACTAAGGGACCGTTGGGCAGGGGAGAGAACTTAGGGACAGTAGGGGATGGGAGAGCACTAAGGACAGGAGGGGAAGGGAGAGTGTTAGTGTATATAATTGCCGTGTTGGTTTGTATTGCGGTTTGGGCCCTCGGGCTCAAAAATGTTCGCCATCACTGATCTAGTGTTTGCTTTTTGGAATCTGAATTAATTGCTTCAGCATTTTTTGAGTTTATTTGACCTCATACTACCACTTTATCATGGACATGGGATAAAATGTATTAATCTTAAATGATTCTAATATTTTTCAGATCAAATTGTTATAAAACATGTCAATAGTTACAGTGCAACTTGGACAGTGCGGAAACCAAATTGGCTATGAGTTATTTGACGTTATCCACAGCGATCTTCACAATAAGACCGGGATCTGCTCTAAGAGAGAAAATGATAACTACCAGGCAGTTTGCAAGGAAAGGTTTTTCAGTGAGGAGGAGGAATCTGGAGGTGCTACATTTTTTTCTTATTTTTTTCTTTCTTTTTTTCATTTGATATTTAATTATATCACTATTTGTGCTCTTGTTTTCTCTAATTTCAGATTATGTAACTCGTTCTGTTCTAGTTGACATGGAGCCTAAAGTAATTTCTCAAACTCTATCAATGGCAGCTCGATCTGGAAAATGGAAATATGATCACAAGTCACAATTTTCTCAAAAACAGGGATCAGGAAACAACTGGGCAAATGGGTATGGCATTAAATATTTAATGATTTCTTTAACCCCTGCACTGCATTTTATGACTTATTTGACAGCTGTACTTTTCAAGGAAGTATTTGTCACACTATGTTGTTGTTTGTCGTGTATCAGCCATGCTTAGCGCTACAGAGACATTTCACTTCTCCTGCAGGAGTGGACCGTGTACAGAGCGGGCACCTTGGAATCAGGGTAGGTTGTCAAACCAGTACTAAATCGGTTTAACAGCATACTATTGGACAGCTCCTGGGCATCTCTGACACCATAACACCGTAATCACCACTATCTGCTGCAATGGTTATGGTGCTTCAAGTGTTCTATTGATTTTGGGGGGGAGGTTGTATTTTATTTGAGTAGCTCATTGACAGCCAAATCATGCTCAGTGAGTTTCTGACTGAGGCTAGTTAGATTTAAAATATCCATCTACTGTAATAGCATGTTGAGGCAGCCATTTGGCTTATGTGGAATAAAACTCTAGTCAGCCTCATCCAGTTGTTGGCTGAACCTGATAAGAATGTTCTTTCAAAATGGATTTGTACACCATCGGATACAGCATTAGAGAGTGAGATTGATATATAAATGTAATATTTGTTTTATTTATTGAGGAGCCTGGGAACAGAATATTTTCTTCAGTGCTTCTCTGTTAGAAACTTTGATTAGACAGTGGCCATCGCTAATACGAAAGTAAGTGCAGGGCAAAAAGGGAGTGGGTCTTCATTATCTGTAAATGCCATTAGCTGTGTACACAAAAGTCATATGCCCAAGTTAATCTGAGTTCATAATTGCAAGTGTTAGTTCACACATGACTTAAGAAATCCCAGAACCCAGAAAATATTGATTCATAAAAGTTTGCTGTTGGTATCTTATTGTATAAAATTGTGTTTATGTACATTTTGAATAGCTCCTGAAATATATTTGTCTATATCCAAAATTCTGCAAATGTTTATCGACTTCTCATATCACCTTGCAAGCATCTATATTGTGGAGGAATGCTCTGAGTGAACGAATACAAGCTAACCTGTAAAATGCTCATTAACCGAAAAATACACCATTAACTCCTGTGCTTGCTTACATATTTATTAAAGCAAAAATAATATAAATACACATTTATCTGTGAAAGGGAGCTACAACTAGTTTAATACATTTTGAACATACATTCCAAGCTTATGCAAACATAAATAGTAAAACTGCATAAAATAAATCTCTGCTAAGTACTGGAATGACATCTTGCAAATGTTGCAAACTAAATGGAACAAGAAGCGTTGTTTAAATGGAAAGATAGCAAGGTGTTCTAATTGATAGAAAAAAATGAAAAATCTGTTGTCCAAGCATTATTTGTAATATTATTTTAACCACCAGTTGGATAAATATATACTAGAGAAGTAATGATATCTAAATTAATTTCATTGCTTACAACTAAAGTTCACACTTTATATTTACTATGGTTTTGAAATCACTCCTGTCATCTTTGGGACCCTGTGTGCAACACCTTGGCTCGATACTGAGCACTGTCATCTTGTTTTTCCAGCTCATGGCACTTCATCTCCTCTCACCTTTGTTAAAGTGAAGTGAACTATGGAACCAAGTTACTACAACATACTTTGTTTTATGATATATAGTAATTGCGTTGGAATTTAATTAAAATTCAAACATAGGCCTTGATTAAATATTTTTGGATAAGATTTTCAAATAACTATTTTTTTTTCAAATTATTTATTTCAAGAAGTCACTGTTAAAGGATCACTATAGGGTCAGGAACACAAACATGTATTCCTGACCCTATAGTGTTAACACCACCATCTAGCCCCCCTGGGCCCCTCATGCCTCCATAAATATAGCAAAATCTTACTGTATTCAAGCCTGAAGCTGTACATCTGCATGCTGTTTGCCTCAGAAAAACAAGCAGTCTGCTGACATCATCAGAAGTGGTAGCCTGATCCAATCACAGTGCTTCCCCATAGGATTGACTGAGACTCAATAATGCTGGCTCTGCCTCTTTGTCAAACACAGCCCTGGCCAATCAGCATCTCCTCATAGAGATGAATTGAATCAATGAATCTCTATGAGGAAAGTTCTGTGTCTGCATGCAGAGGGAGGAGATACTGAATGTTTGGATGCATTTTAGGCAGCCATGACCCAGGAAGGATCTCTAACAGTCATCTCAGGAGTGGCCAGTGAAGTTATCACTAGGCTGTAATGAAAACACTGCATTTTTTCTGAAAAGACAGTGCTTACAGCAAAAAGCCTGAAGGTAATGATTCTACTCACCAGAACAAATTCAATAAGCTGGTGACTATAGTGTCCCTTTAAAGTCTAATAGGTTGTGCATATAATACACATGATGACTGAATTGTGTTTTTACTTCAGATATGCTGCTTGTTCTGTATTTTGTCTCCTTTCTAATCATTGTTTATTTGAAGTGTCTGGTTTATTCTGTTTATACAGTTACTGTATACATGGTCCAAAACACAAAGACCTCGTTATGGACCTAGTTCGAAAGCAGGTGGAAAAATGTGATCGTTTGGCTGGTTTCTTCACGATAATGAGTATGGCTGGAGGGACAGGATCTGGCATGGGAACATATGTCACCCGGTGTTTACGTGATACATATCCTAACTCATTTCTACTCAATCAAGTAATTTGGCCTTATGGCACTGGAGAGGTAAATATCTGACCATTTGGCACTAGCACACATTTGTTTGTTGTGTAATGCTGATATTGTTAATTCTGTGTTTTCATTTTTTCTCTTCATGCTACAAAATATTTTAGATACAGATCCTTACTCATAAGATCAAAAGCCAGTCTCTGTTACTATACAAATGTTTAGTTGTAAATAATAAACTATTTTTGGAAATTGGCATATAGTTTTAAACTCTAAATCCAGAAATCCATCACACTTCTACCGCATCTGTTGTATAACCTATAGGGAGGAGGTAAGCAGCCATCGCGTTCACTATTGTTGCACTCATGATTTTACGAGTGCACATTGACACGTTTGTCCACCATTCAATTACCCAGCTGTAGTTTAAAAGAAAGGTCCAGAGCACCACAGTAGAGTAAAAGCACTTTAAATTTATTGCAGCCCCACACCTGACATTTTTTTTTCCTGCTAGTAATCTCTTAATTAAGTTGCAAGTCACTGAAATGATTTACATTGACAATAATGTATCTGGAATTACATTATCAAAGCATTTAAAATATAACCGTTGCAAATCACCTGCAACTTGTTTTAACTTTTCATGTGATGCTGTTTAATTTATTTTAAATTTGCATTAAAGATTTAGCAAATAACCACACATCCCAGTTCAATCTAGGCACAAACAGGAGATGTTTCCCAAATGAGGAGGAGAAACACGGGTTTTGTGCGTATGTGCCATTTTTGTACATATAAAACCATTACTCCACCCTTAATACATTTGGAATACATGTATGCCTCTTAGATTTTTGTTTATTTTTCCCTGATGATTTTACCATTGATAAAGTTCATAGATTAAAAAGACAAATAAGTAATAATAGTAGGGCAACGCTCCAAAAGCTGTCATAAAAAGTAGACACAACACTTTTTATACATAACCATGTTTTTTAATACTTCTCTGTATGCTTTCCAAATACTTAGTGCCAGGTGTAAAGCACAGAGCCTATAACATTTATGGCATTATAATTTCTGATGCTAATTCAAGCAAATTAAATCGAGGCAATAGTTATTTACTAAATTCCAAATTTAGCAAATTACATTTTAATTGCAAATTGTATTTTCTTTATTTAACAGTAATCGGGGCACATACAAAAATATAAATAAGTATCACAGAATGTAGTTAAAATTGCATACCACAAGTGCTATATAGCTACTTTGAAAAATTATCCTATATATAAATTAGCTGTAATTTTTAGCTTGGCAATATCTAATTTGCCACTCTTTTCACCAGTGTAGCTCTAATTACCCATTTAGAGCTTGGCAAAAGCATATGATATCAGCAGACAGCATCTAGAAACTGCTATTTACTGAGCTGCTCCCTGCTTTCCACTGTGAGTGCCTGCTCTGCCAATGAATGGTCTGTTCACCTAAAACAGAAATGCTAAACATATTTAAAACAGTCAACACATAAGTAAGTCATATTTATGTCCAATAACAGTCCCATTTTAAGAACACCTAATACATAGATCTCTAAAATAGAGGGGGAGAAATTTCATAGAAATAAATAGTCTGGCATATTGAGATCGTAAAATAAAAAATGTTGCTTATTATTATGCCTTGATAAAACTTTTATTAGTCTGTAGTACATAAACTACAACACTTCATTAGCGTTAAAAGGTAATGTAGACAAGCCGTTCTCTTTTTCAGTATATGAAGCAAACCTTTCACAGTGTGTTTATTTTAATTCATTTTTTTTATTCTCTATTTTGGTGTGCAGAGATAGTACAGACCTGCTAGAAGTGCCACAACAACAGATACTGGCGATACCGAGTAGACAATAGTGTGGCCTGGGATAATTCTGCACAATTTTATAATAAACATTCACATGAAACATTGCATGTTTATACGTGGGTGATATTAAAATAAAAAAGAGAGAGACAAGAAAATTAACAATAAGCTCATGTTAGTCATTATGCCTGCTGAGATGTTTAAGATATGGAGTAGTGTTAGTAAGAACACAGAATAACTGTGGTTGATGTGCGTTAGACACTGGGCAGTATATCAGGAGAGGATGACATACTCTAGTTTATGTTCGGTCATTGATACTGTCTAACTTGTTAGATCGAAGGTTATGCAATGGCATACAGGGATAACATGCTGGCATATCTAACCAAATAACTTACTGCTTACAAAATAGACATGTCCCTATGGTAACCATTGAGTGCTCTGTACATGGATTGGTAACTGGCCTGGCTGGTCTAAACATTAGTAAGAATTCTGGGCATATGACTTACAAGTGGTATTTGAGCTCATGCTAAGCTAGTGAGTCATTTGAAGCAGCTATGTCGACGGTTAGCTTTTGTCATGACAACACTAAGTGGGAGCCTCTATTGTTTTAGGTTTCCCCTAACCAAAGGGGTGGCGGGGGAGAGGGAGTAGGTGGAGGCTTTAGCCTATAACGGAATGAATCGGAACAGCTTAATAAACTTGGGTAACACATAGCTCAATGACTATATCAGGCGTATCAACTGAAGCCAAAACAAAACCTGAAGTACATTCCTGTACAGACAGAAAAAACAAAGACAGCCAGCGTAGTCAGGTGGTAGATGCTGTGGCTTCTCTAGCCCATGGCACAAAAGGCATTAAGTTGGCAGGGTCTCACGTGTCAGAAGTTGCTGGGGGTGACGTGGAAGAGGTTGTTGCAGAGAGTGCTGTTAGTAGTGCAGGGGCTTCGGGAACAGAGCTTAGTCTATGCATAGTTTTGTTGTGTGTTACCAGTAGAGCTCTAGGTATACCCATCGATAAGTGATGCCTGCGGAGTGCAGCTGGTGCATGATGTGACGGAGGGACCTGCGCCATTGCAGGGTAGCTCAGGTGAGGTCTTGGTAGAAAGACAGCTGGGAGTCTTCAAACGTATATGGTGTTTTCCCCTCAGGGCTGCCATGAGGTGTCCCTTGTCCTGGGAGGTTGTGCAGCGTAGGACGACATCTCGTGGATTTCCTAGCCACCTGAGAGGGTAATACAGAGGCCACAAGACGCTGTAAGTAATGAGGTAGCTCCTCAGCCATGATTGTATCCGTCACGCCACAGATCTCAACGTGGTTGCGCCTTTGGCAGTCTTCAAGCGATGCCAGCTATGAGGCAAATAACTGGTGGTTGGACTGGAGAGTATGGAGGGAGTCCTTTATGTTGGATACCTCTGTGCAAATGTCCATTATATCATCTTCTATAGCCTTGACCCTCTCTGTGACATGTTGGACCTGTTTTAATCACTGACATGTCTGTAGCTAATAACATCTGTATGTCAAGCAGGAGAGTTTGAATGTCCTGTTTGGTAGCTAGGTTCCCAGTGAGGGCATCCAAGTGAGTAGCAACTGCCTGGCCCAATTCTTGGGGAGTAAGTGTCCCACTGCATTCTGGCAAGTTCAAGGAGTCCGGCATGTCCGCGATGTCCTGAGACTCTGGCACCGCTCCCGGTGTCGGCTTTTGGATTTTGCACCCCATGGTAGGGGATGTCTGCAGGTGTTGTAGCTGCTGTGTCTGCTGTGTTTGTCAGCAGCTTCGATCTTGCGGCTTTCAGAGGCTGAAAGAAGGACATTGGTGAATGCAGCAGCACTCACTGCGCCAGGTATTATATCTGCCCTGGTCGGATGGCCCCGTATCGGGAGATTTGTATGAGATTGTCCTGAAGCTGCCAGGAGCTGAGAGAGATGGTGTCTGCTCCCGTGTGCTGGCAAGCTCCCCTTCACAGTATTTTTTAAGTAAAGCTGTACATAAAAAAAAAACAGGGATGAGAAAGGATAATAGAGCTGTATGCTAGTTAACATTACCCTGGCTATGTTTGAATGAGAATTGTCTGTACTGATATGTTAGTGCACCTCAATAGCTAACTAAAAATTTAGCTCTGGTTTGTGTTTCTATTGTACTAAAACTCTCAGTGGTGGTCTTTTGTTTTATTTTTTTAATTTCTATTTACTTGGCATACCTGGCAGCAGGGGGCAGTGAAGTCGCCACGAACACGAAAGGGCAACAGAAGTATGTTCACATTAACTGGTTAGAATGAGGAACTGTCACTTCCAGGGAGAGTTTCTCTTTCACTCTCAAGTTGATAGAATGCTATTTCATGCAGGTGCATTTTGCCTTGTCCATATCCTGCATGAAGCGCCACTTTAATGCCTTCTGCTGTCATTGTACCAGTCTGATATTTTCAGTAGTGTAACATTGGGATTATGTATAAAGCAAATATAGGGCATTTTCTTAAAGGAACACTGTAGGGTCAGGAACAGAAACATGTATTCCTGACCCTATAGTGTTAAAATCACCATTTAGGAGGCTTGCCCTGCCCCCTTCTCCACTTAGAAAGTGTTTAACGTTAACTTATATTCTGCTCTCCACAGGTCTGCAGGTACTGGCCCGCCCCCGATCCGCCTCTTTGGCTAACATCATCAGAATTGATGATCTCAGCCAAGCCAATACCTTGGATTGGCTGAAATCGCCAAGTAGGGAGCAGGGATAAACACCACCCTGGCCAATTCGCATCACTTCATAGAGATGCATTAAATCAATGCATCTCTATGAGGAAAGTTCAGCATCTGCATGCAGAGGGAGGAGATGCTGAACGGCAGTGTTGCACAGTGTGAAGTGAGTACATATAGCACTGATTACTCTCAGCATCATTCTGCATATTGTCCTATGATTGCAACTGATTGTTTACCAAACTCTGCATTTATATATTACCTCCATATTATTATTTAAAAATTATGGAAGAACAACGACTATTTCATGTATGTATGTATGTATTATATGTATCATCTTTATATGAAAAAAAGTATTGATACATTTCTAAATATTTCTCTTAGGTTATTGTTCAAAACTACAATTCTATACTGACTCTCTCTCGCCTCTACCAGTCCTCTGACGCATTACTAGTACATGAGAATGATGTAATCCACAAAATTTGCTCTCAGCTGATGAATATAAAACAGATATCCTTTAGAGATGTAAATAAAATCATTGCTCACCAGCTGGGCAGTGTATTTCAACCAGCATACACTTCAGAAGGAGCCTCACATTACAGCAGGAATCCTTTAGGTATGGTTTCACCGTTCACTTTTATGCTTATTTTAAATTGACTATTTTGTGTTAATTATATTTATTTCTTATTTGTTATTTTCAGGGGAAAAAGGCAAATAGATAAGAAAGCATAGCAGACAAACAGTAATGTGAATCAAACATTGCCTAAACATTTGATATAGCACATGAACAAGTGGAAAACATACAAACCTCAGATTCCAGATATTATTGTAGTAAAATAATCGTGAATTAAGCTTAAAAACATGATGGACTTAAGAACAATTATCAGCAGTTGTATACAGGGCCGGACTGGCCCACTGGGATACTGGGAAAATTCCCGGTGGGCCGCGGCACCTGGGGCTGGGAAGACAGCTGGTGCGGCTGCAATTAGGCTGCTGACGGCCGGAGGAAGACATGTGCTGTCTCTGCTCTGCTCCCCACCCTCACGCGCTACTTAATGAGACCGGGGCCGGAATATGGTGTCATATTCCGGCCCTGGTCTCATTAAGCTGCGCGCTGAGGAGCAGAGACAGCACAGCTCCCTATTCGCGCCTACTATTTGTGCAGCCAGCCGCCAGCCCTGCACGACCACCCAGCATGCCACCCGCATCCATAATCTTCCAACTTGCCGCCCGCCTGCACAATCCCCTGCCTGGTCGCCCACTGGACCCCACATGATTAGACCCAGTTATGTGGGACCTAAGTGAGTAGAGAAGGCAAAAAAAAAGGAAATAAGATAGAATGTAACCTAAATACTCAGTTACAGAAAAAATAGGAATAAGTATCTATTTAGAGGATACAATAACCAAATGGTTAAAATGTGTTCACAAAGTATCCACTATTTTCTATTCAAACAAATGGTTTCTTAGAGTGAATAGGCTTAGTGCAATAAAACTAGTTTATATTAGGCAATATAAATATATATCGCTAAAAACAACTGTAGGTATAAATGTATTATTTATTAAAAATATAATTAAAAAACAAATATTCAAAAAATAAAGTTCATAACACATCCACAATATTGGTGCCAGTCTATTATGGGTAAAAAATGCAAGACCACCTTATTAAAAAGTATCGATGGATCCGGATGCTGTGTGTGATCCTAGTTGCCGGTGAGGACGGCGTGCGTTCCACAGTGCGTTCCACCTCAAGCCTCACTTCGGGGGAACAGCACTGCTCTCGCGGCGGTGTCAGTAAGGCGCCTGGGATCCGGGATAGGTAGGTTCTTCTGCAGAGGTACCCTGGCTGGATAAAACTTGTGGATGTTTCTTCTTGCTGTTCTAGCTGTCTTTGTAGAAACATCCACAAGTTTTATCCAGCCAGGGTACCTCTGCAGAAGAACCTACCTATCCCGGATCCCAGGCGCATTACTGACACCGCCGCGAGAGCAGTGCTGTTCCCCCGAAGTGAGGCTCGAGGTGGAACGCACTGTGGAACGCACGCCGTCCTCACCGGCAACTAGGATCTGGGCAAGAGGATCACACACAGCATCCGGATCCATCCACTTTTTAATAAGGTGGTCTTGCATTTTTTACCCATAACAGACTGGCACCAATATTGTGGATGTGTTATGAACTTTATTTTTTGAATATTTGTTTTTTAATTATATTTTTAATAAATAATACATTTATACCTACAGTTGTTTTTAGCGATATATATTTATATTGCCTAATATAAACTAGTTTTATTGCACTAAGCCTATTCACTCTAAGAAACCATTTGTTTGAATAGAAAATAGTGGATACTTTGTGAACACATTTTAACCATTTGGTTATTGTATCCTCTAAATAGATACTTATTCCTATTTTTTCTGTAACTGAGTATTTAGGTTACATTCTATCTTATTTCCTTTTTTTTTGCCTTCTCTACTCACTTAGGTCCCACATAACTGGGTCTAATCATGTGGGGTCCAGTGGGCGACCAGGCAGGGGATTGTGCAGGCGGGCGGCAAGTTGGAAGATTATGGATGCGGGTGGCATGCTGGGTGGTCGTGCAGGGCTGGCGGCTGGCTGCACAAATAGTAGGCGCGAATAGGGAGCTGTGCTGTCTCTGCTCCTCAGCGCGCAGCTTAATGAGACCAGGGCCGGAATATGACACCATATTCCGGCCCCGGTCTCATTAAGTAGCGCGTGAGGGTGGGGAGCAGAGCAGAGACAGCACATGTCTTCCTCCGGCCGTCAGCAGCCTAATTGCAGCCGCACCAGCTGTCTTCCCAGCCCCAGGTGCCGCGGCCCACCGGGAATCTAAGAAACCATTTGTTTGAATAGAAAATAGTGGATACTTTGTGAACACGTTTTAACCATTTGGTTATTGTATCCTCTAAATAGATACTTATTCCTATTTTTTCTGTAACTGAGTATTTAGGTTACATTCTATCTTATTTCCTTTTTTTTTTGCCTTCTCTACTCACTTAGGTCCCACATAACTGGGTCTAATCATACGATTAAATCAGACGATTAAGGGTTAATCCATACTAAGCATATCAAAGGACGTCACGTAACCTGCACTTTAGATTATTATTTTTTCATTCTTTAGTCCAATTTGACTAATTTTCTATTCATTCTTATTTATTTAATTTTTTATTCATACTACTAAGTAAGCTCCTGGATAAACGGTTACTATCTTGTATAGTAGCCACCATCTGTCTATATTTTCTTCTAGGTTTTTTGGTGAATCCCTATACCTTTCCAGTTTCAGAGCTTTTGCCCAACAGGCTGACTCCCTCTTTTCTGTTTTCTATTACAGTTAGCAGTTGTGTTTCCTATTCATGCCTACAAATGCTCGCAGTTTAGGGAATAAGATCCATGAACTTGTGGCAATAATGGCAGCTGATAATGTATATTTAGTCGCTGTTACTGAGACATGGTATAATGAGAAACTTGACTGGGACATAGCAATTCCAGGATACTCTTTATATAGAAAAGACAGGGGATGCAAGAAAGGGGGAGGGGTGGCCCTGTATGTGAAGGATAGCATAAAATCTAGCCTAAGAAAAGTTAGTAATGCGAACGTAGAGTCCGTTTGGATTACGTTAGAATTTGGTAATCACACAGTAGCACTACAGACTAGTTTTTTTGCCTTCTTTTGGATCAACAGCAATATGTGAGGAAGGCTGAACTTGATGGACGCAAGTCTCTTTTTAGCTATGTAACTATGTAACAGTAACTTGTGTAGGTGTGATTTATAGGGCCCTCAGGACAAATAGAAGAGTTAGATAATCTACTAGTTGAGGAAATAGCTAAAATGACAATGAAGGGGGACATTATCATCATGGGTGACTTAAATCTTTCTGATGTGAATTGGAAAACCAAAATAGCTGCTTGTGCCAGGAGCACACATATTCTAAACTCCCTACTGGGATTGTCTCTAAAACAAGTCGTTGAGGAGCCAACTTGTAAAGAGGCCATACTAGATTTTTTGTTAACAAATGGAGATTTGGTATCAGATACTATTGTAGGTGAATGTTTAGGATCCAGTGATGATCAGTCAGTGTGGTTTAACCCCTTAAGGACAGTGGGCGTTCCATGCCGTCCTTGGTGACCCGGCTCTAAACGCCGCTGGGCGGCATAGAACGCCCAAGCCGTCCTATGTACTTACCCGGTCGCCTGCGATCGCGGTGTCGGGACTCACTTGGGAGCCCAGGGAATCCCCCTCCACCTGGGCCATGTGATCGCGAGGTCCTTGCGAGGACCTTGTGATCTCATGGACGGCATAGCAATGTCAGTGCCAGCAGGGGGAGTGCCTGTAATGACAGGTACTCCCCCTGCTGCCTGAGAAAGATAAAATAAAAGTTAAGATACAGTTTAAAATAAAATATATACTTAGATCATATATAATATATATGATCCAAGTATATATATATATGTATCCAAAGAGGTAGCAGCACTCATGGACTTTAAAAGTTCTAGTCTTTATTAGTTCATATAAAAAAAAAAAATAATCACGATCAACGTTTCAGTCCACCAAACGGGACTTTCCTCAGGATCACTACAATAACACAATCAAAATGACAGACATATATAGCAAAATACATTAAACAAATTGGCTTACCCCCAGGTGAAGTGCATTCCCGATCGGCATTCTGTTTTGCCCTGTGCGCATGTGCAAAGAAGCTCTGCCCCCGTGACGTCATTGCGTCCATTTCCATGGTGACGTGGTGCAAACATTGTCACCATGGGAATAGGGTTGCGGTTGCAGTAATACAGTGCAATATGTGACTCGTTCTAAGGAATAGGGGGAGTGAATGAAAGAGGATGAAGTGCTTATTTGAGGATAAAGTGCATATTGAAATATATAGTTCAATGTGTTGAATCTGTTAAGGTAACCACCATTGCTTTGTTTTAAAAACAATCAAATAAAGTGACAAAGTGCCTGCTCAAGATAGTTACTTATAAAGTGCAAATATATCAAAGACAAAAAAGTGTTATGTGCCAATGTCAAAAGTGCAAACATTTGATAAATAAAGTGCTAAGTGACTAATACTCGAGGGTCTGAATGAATATACATACATATACACCATATATATATTTGTAGTCGGGGACAAAAGCCGTATACATGATAAGTTAGATATATGAGCAAGTCGGTTGTGGTGTGCCGAAACCGACGTATCGGGCAGGCCTGTAATAAAAGAGGGCAAAAAGTTGAATAAGATACCTTATTACACATCTTTACGTTGCAAGATTCGTAAAGGCTTGTCCTACTCAACTCTAGCTCTGGTTGTGGTAAGTATCTAGTAATATACTGTGGATTTCCAGCGTCCTAATGTTTATGGTGTGAGCAGGGACATTTGTCTGGAAGCAGCTGATGCTGTCTGATTCTGGAGGAATGTCCCGAAAAGGCATTGGGGTTGAGTCCCCGCCTAGTTAAGGCGGTTCTGAGGTACATTATGATTTTAGCTGTAGTGAGTGGTTTGCCCTGCAGTTACAAAGGGGCATATTGAGATTTGGTCCAGTGAGTGATAACCTGTAAAGGTCTGACATTTTGACCGGCAACTTATTGTCCGTAGGATAGTCCTTATGTCCCTAGGTATTACATATGGTAAGAGGATGTGAACTGTTTGGAACTAGGATAAGCACTTAAGATATGGTGTTGTATTCCAGCCAGGTACGTTTTGTATTGTTAAGAGAGATTTTTTTTTTTTTTAAATTGTGTGGGCAAAAAGGTTAGGAGTGTCGCAATGGCGACTAGTGAACGAATATCTGTATTATGGTAATCGGTGGTAAACTTGTTGTAAAGGTGAAATCTCTATTGTATGCTCGTGATGTATAATCAGAGAGGGCAGCTCAATCCAGAAATCTGCCAAATGCCATGAGGCGAGTTAGTGCATGATTAACTCCTTAAGGACACATGACATGTGTGACATGTCATGATTCCCTTTTATTCTAGAAGTTTGGTCCTTAAGGGGTTAAACCATGGAATGTGGGTATAGCCAGCTACTTTATTGTCAGAGAAGCACTTGACAGGTTCCCCTATCCACTCATACCTCCCCAGGCCTTGTAGGCAGCCACTATGGGGTAGATTCCAAAGAAATGTTGATGAGGAATGGAAAGTTTTTTTGTTTTTTTTTTCCCAAGAGAACCAAAAGTCACCAAATTGGCTGTGAAATCAGTGTGCGGACGCATTGGTCCATGTAACTGGGAAATGATGAGAAATGGCGGGAATAACCTGGCCTCCTATTCCAGTGTGGTATGAACCTGAGCCATATGTGTAGGTCTTCTTATATCTAGTGCCAGAATGCAACTGTCGGTGGGAAGAAGACTCAGCGGTCGGGAAATAAATGTGCAGAATAATTTTCATGGCGAACTTCAATGTGCCCAGTAGGACTGTAGATCCATACTCCCCCTCCTCCCCCACGTGTTCTTCAGAAGGAAAGGTTCCCAGGACTCCGATGCGCTGTACCTTCTCTGTAGGTATCATGTTCTGTAGCGTATTAGTGTCAAGATGAATGCCTAAGAAGGTCAGTTTGTGAAAGTGGAACCCATAGTGAGGAAAAGTGCCATCGTCTTGTGAATACTAACCAGCGCGGAGTGAGGGCGTTCTATTGCGAGGAAGTTATCTAAGATAACGGGGGACTGCAGGACATTCGCTAATATTGAGTGTTAGTCAACATAGTGTGTTAGCAAATAAGACAAACAGCTTGGGGTTACTCTTTGCTCTAAAAAGTTACACGTGTGGGAAAGTCATGACAATCCCTCCATAAAATGCCATGAACATGCCCTCGGGATGGCTGAATAGGTAGAATCTTGGAGGCATGGGAAATGTCTGTCTTGCCCACCAAGCTCCGGTCAACCCCTTTGGCATAGTGCTGGGAGAATTCCTTAGAGGAAATCAATGAGTTGAGGCTAGGGGTGGGTAATTAATATGGTTGTCAAATACCTTCTTAAGCAACATGATTGTGTTGCGGGGTCTATTAATGCGGACTGAAGGTTCTGACACTCGTGAATACCGGACAGGAGTGTGACCAGACCTGTGTGTAACTGGTGTGTGGAAACCTTGATGTAGAAGTCGATTGAGTGACGGAAAGGGTGTGCTTAGAGGTAAAACTCCAGGTTGTCGATGCAAACCTTCTCTATGGTGAGGAGAAGTACAGCCGCTTACGTCACGAAAGTCTGAAGGCTAGTATTAATTCTGGGATAGTGAGTTTCTGATTGAGTCTGGGATTCTGGTGTATAGAAAGACGTATAGATCATCGTAGTAGTAAGACTTGTACTCTAAGACATTGTGGGAGGCAATCAGTAAGGAGACTAAAATTAACCTTTCCAGATGTCTTTGCGTATGGTCAGGGACACAAAGTACGAGGGAGAAATAATGTAAACCGATGTGCTAGGGGCGGGATTTGAAAGGATAACATAACCATGAGAGGGATTTGGGAGTCCTGTGGCTGGGATGTGCGTCAGTACCTGTGGAGATTCCAGTCTCTGTAGTCCATCGTTGATGTTATGTATGGAGGCAAGTAGAGTGGATATCAACTGTTTGACTTCACGTGATTTGGTCTTGTGGGCAGGGACCATTGAAAGGTGTGGCAATAACGTTGGCCTCTCGGGGACTGTAAAAAGAGTCAATATAAGAGGCCATTCTGGGTGAGGCCCTAACTCGTAACCTGGAGAGGTTGATGTGAGGCGTTAGCTATGTGTTGGGCCGAGGGGGGTATACCTCCATATGCGGATGAAAATGGGTGTTGGCCTCACGGAATTGATAATGATGAGGCTAGTTACTAGCATAGCTTGGAACCAGGCCGCCAGTTGACATAACGGATCCGTGAATGGGACGAGTGATGGGTAGTAGTGAGGTGGGTAAACATACCTTGCTTGGGGTAGAATGTGGTTTCCTTGCCAGAGGAATGATATATTGGAGACCCTAAAGGGAAATGATGGTGGGAGGCAAGTTGGAACTGGGCTTGACTTACTGTGAACGAAATATGCCTGTATAATCAGGGTGGTTGGTCTATGAATAGGTAACCTGAGGACATAGTTGTCAGAATCCTGACCCTACGATGGTGGGTACAAGATTCATAGGACAAAAATCAAATATCCCTATAAGTGAGTAGGGTGAGGATCCTAGGCCACTACCAGAGACCATGGGGAGTATTTAACCAATAATGGGGCATAGGCAGAGTCATGAGTGACCGCTATCTGGTCCTGTGACTTCTGTAGCTAAAATACATATAGGGGGATATGGAATACCAGGCTATGAGGGCAGTTTTGAGCTATCCCGGTAGGACTTAGAATATTTAATTATGGTTGTGCCAGCATGGGAAGGAGGGTGTATGTGTGGGGAATTAAGGATCCCCGGGCGTGGGCCTGTGTACGGCCTGGCAGAGGAATTGCATGCCAGCGTTGGCTGATGTAACATAGAACAGTTAGAGTGGAGTTGCTGTAGGTTTGGTGATACTATGCCTGAATAGCAAGGGTCGGTTAGGATGATGAACTTGCTTGAGTAGAATATAGCAGCGATGAGTAAATAACCTTGGAATGATCTATTGGAGAACCTAAAGGGAAATGATGGTGGGAGGCAAGTTGGAACTGGGCTTGACTTACTGTGAACGAAATATGCCTGTATAATCAGGGTGGTTGTTCTTGAGGTTGGTCTATGAATAGGTAACCTGAGGACATAGTTGTCAGAATCCTGACCCTACGATGGTGGGTACAAGATTCACAGGACAAAAATCAAATATCCCTATAAGTGAGTAGGGTGAGGATCCTAGGCCACTACCAGAGACCATGGGGAGTATTTAACCAATAATGGGGCATAGGCAGAGTCATGAGTGACCGCTATCTGGTCCTGTGACTTCTGTAGCTAAAATACATATAGGGGGATATGGAATACCAGGCTATGAGGGCAGTTTTGAGCTATCCCGGTAGGACTTAGAATATTTAATTATGGTTGTGCCAGCATGGGAAGGGGGGTGTATGTGTGGGGAATTAAGGATCCCCGGGCGTGGGCCTGTGTACGGCCCACGCAGAGGAATTGCATGCCAGCGTTGGCTGATGTAACATAGAACAGTTAGAGTGGAGTTGCTGTAGGTTTGGTGATACTATGCCTGAATAGCAAGGGTCGGTTAGGATGATGAACTTGCTTGAGTAGAATATAGCAGCGATGAGTAAATAACCTTGGAATGATATATTGGAGAATCTAAAGGGAAATGATGGTGGGAGGCAAGTTGGAACTGGGCTTGACTTACTGTGAACGAAATATGCCTGTATAATCAGGGTGGTTGTTCTTGAGGTTGGTCTATGAATAGGTAACCTGAGGACATAGTTGTCAGAATCCTGACCCTACGATGGTGGGTACAAGATTCACAGGACAAAAATCAAATATCCCTATAAGTGAGTAGGGTGAGGATCCTAGGCCACTACCAGAGACCATGGGGAGTATTTAACCAATAATGGGGCATAGGCAGAGTCATGAGTGACCGCTATCTGGTCCTGTGACTTCTGTAGCTAAAATACATATAGGGGGATATGGAATACCAGGCTATGAGGGCAGTTTTGAGCTATCCCGGTAGGACTTAGAATATTTAATTATGGTTGTGCCAGCATGGGAAGGGGGATGTATGTGTGGGGAATTAAGGATCCCCGGGCGTGGGCCTGTGTACGGCCCACGCAGAGGAATTGCATGCAAGCGTTGGCTGATGTAACATAGAACAGTTAGAGTGGAGTTGCTGTAGGTTTGGTGATACTATGCCTGAATAGCAAGGGTCGGTTAGGATGATGAACTTGCTTGAGTAGAATATAGCAGCGATGAGTAAATAACCTTTTGCATAATACGTGATTATTTTGATGTAGAGTCAGGGGGAACATATGATGGTATGGTAAAGCCTGGTACACTAGGGTTTGTCCCAGGGAACATGACGATACATATACTGAACATAGGAGTGTGGCGTGTTACAAAAAGGATTAGCGAATAGGTGGTCGTCCGCCAAATAAGTAATATACCGATCATGGGAGCCAGTATATAGATTGGCCATAACACATGGTAACAAATATGAACGTGATGACTGCCTCAGAACAGTACCAAGTCCATGAGTGATAAAATAAGACATATGCGATATATGATGGTAATGCAATATACGTAGTGAATATTAAACACTTACGAGAGCTGAATTAGTAATGGGAAACTGACAATATCCGTGCACAATCATAAATAATAAGAAACATAGCAAACATAACCGAACTACAGGGGGCATGTAAGGATAACTAATAGCAGGCTAAATACTTAACCCCTTAAGGACACATGACATGTCATGATTCCATTTTATTCCAGAAGCTTGGTCCTTAAGGGGTTAAAAAAAAAAAAGAGAACCTGGACATTCATGTATCAGGGGACAGTGTAAAACTAACGAATTGGTACTATGATTGTGGTGGCCGCTAGATGGAAGCATGTAACTGAGATAGACTGGAGTTCGGTAGAAATTTGACGAAATGAAACTAGCGAATAGGAATGAAACAAAGAGCAGGCAGGAGTAGAAAAATGGTCAGCGTTGTGGCAACTGACATTTAATGTGGATAAGTGCAAGATAATGCATCTCGGATGTAAAAACCCAAGGGCAGATTACAGAATATTTGATAGAGTCCTAACCTCAACATCTGAGGAAAGGGATTTAGGGGTTATTATTTCTGATGACTTAAAGGTAGCCAGACAATGTAATAGAGCAGCAGGAAATGCTAGCAGAATGCTTGGTTATATAGGGAGAGGTATTAGCAGTAGAAAGAGGGAAGTGCTCATGCCATTGTACAGAACACTCGTGAAACCTCACTTGGGGCATTGTATGCAGTACTGGAGACCATATCTCCAGAAGGACATTGATACTTTAGAGAGAGTTCAGAGAAGTTAACAATAAAAAATAAAGATAGGTCGCGCCACAGTAAACTGTAGAGCAATATAAAATACAAATATGTACTTACATATATCAAACAGAGCAAAATATACAATAGTCCTTGGTGTTAAAATGGGCAGGAAGAAAACCAGGTAGGCTTGCAGGAGCTTTAGTTAGATGTAGGTCTATATGTATTGCCGATCTTGATATAGTCGAGTGCTCTTGGTTCAGGTTAAAATATGTGAATAAAAAATAAAGAGACTGCAACAAAAACGGAAAGGAAAACTTCACAGCAGGGTGGTATTCTCACTCACCTATTATAGAGCTAGAACTAGCTCGGGTGTAACTGGCATTCAGTGGCGTCAATCCCCCACTGGTAGGATATAGGTGTTGGTAGGCGGACGAGGTCCTCGGTATGGAGAAAAAAATAAAACCAAATATAGTGCTCACTGGATATATTATTTAGCAGGTGTGGCAAGGTCAGAGAGGCTTTCTATGTGAGTAATAGATTGGAGCGATCTCTATTCCCAGCATGATTGGGTTAATTGGGGGGAGTCACCCCTTGAATGTTATCAACCAGGTGAATGTAATTAACCAGCCCATGGGTTTTAAAAGGTTAGCCTCTGAAGACATTAGAGAGTCTAACAGCTGGGAGAGAGGAGGCAGTTAAGCCTGAGACTCTGAGAAAAAGGTACTGTGTGAAACCTGCTAAAAGTGCAGTATTTCATTTTGTTTAAAACTGGGAACTAGATTAGCTGGCCAGTTGGATAGTTAGTAAAACTGTTGTTTAGTAAGTCTCCAAGTTGGAGTAGGATTTATTTTCTTTTTGTTTTATTTTGTGGGAGAGCACAACCTTGTATAAATTGTGGAAAGTGACAATAAACTGCAGTACTATTTTATCCTGACTGTTGCACTTGAAGTTTATTGTGAAGAGCCTGGCCATCCTGCCACAAGTGGTGACAGAAGTGGGGTTAGCTGTTTGAACCCTGTATTAACATGGAGGATGTGTTAAAGGCCTTGCTGCATGCTACCACAGTGCAACAGGAAGCTAACCGGCTGATAACTGCTCAAATGGGGGCTGTGTTGCAGGCACAGCAAGAGGACAGGACTGTCCTGAAGGAGATTGTGCAGCAACTCTCAAAAACTACCAGAGAGGAGCAAAGCAGCGGTTCAAAGCCAATACGTGCAAATCAGTATCTGCAAAAGATGACGCCGCAAGATGATGTGGAAGCATATCTCATTGCTTTTGAGCGAACTGCTATCAGAGAGCAATGGCCTCATGCTCAATGGGCTGGCATAGTTGAACCTTTTCTGCTTGGTGATGCTCAAAAAGCTTACTTTGACCTAGAGGAAGAGGCGGCTGCAAGCTATGAGGTTCTTAAAGCAGAGATTCTTGCAAGGACTGGCGTGACTCCAGTGATCCGGGCCCAAAGGTTCTACAATTGGAAATTCCAGGAACAGAAGGCACCCAGGTCACAAATGTTTGACTTGATTCATCTGGCAAGGAGATGGTTAAAACCAGAGAGTTCAACACCTGCACAAATAATTGAGACATTAGTTTTGGATCGGTTCTTGCGAGGATTACCCCATGGTCTGCGACAGTGGGCAGGACAGGGTAGCCCTACCACTTATGATTCAATGGTGGCCCTGGTTGAAAGATATACAGCAGTGAGAGAGTTAAAATCTACAGCACCACCTGCAGTACAACATAACCAAGGACTGATTCCAGGCTCAAAGACCTTGAACTATGGCACAATTCAAAAGCCTTTGATACAGACCAGGAGAACCCCAGTTACCTGCTTTGAGTGTGGGGAGCTAGGACACATAAAGGCTGTGTGTCCACATTTGCAAGAACCTATGGAATGTGGGTATAATTCTGTAAATGAGGACTTTTGTGGACTGATCTGTTTGGTGGGGAAACATACTGAAACATGCATATATGATAAAACTGTTTTGTTAAATGGGAAGGCAACCATGGCTCTTGTGGATTCAGGTAGTGACATTACCCTAGTGACAAGCAGTTTGATTCAGCCTTCTCAATTGATCCCAGAAAAGAAGGTTAAGGTACTTTGTGTGCATGGCTGTACTGTATCATACCCTACTACCTCTATAAAAATAGGCTGTCTTGGCCAAACATACCCAGTATTGGCAGCAGTTGTGCCTAAATTGCCACATGCTCTTATTCTCGGGCGCAATTTCCCAGGCTTTGAAAGCCTTATTCAGACCCAGGGTGAATCCATAAGTGAGAGCCCTCTATGTATTTTTCCATTTACACACCCTGACTTGTTTTATGATCAATGTAAAAGGCGCAAGTCAAGGCGTGAACGAAGGGAAGATAAGCATAGGGGAACTATGAATTTACAAATGGCTTTGATTAATGAAGCGAAGAGTAATGAAGGTGTGGTCTTACCTAGTCCAAGTACTAATTCCACACCTTCAACTGAAATATTGATTGAACCCCATGTCCAAACCCTACAACAGGTTGATATTGAGGACTTGGGCATTGGTTCAGGTCAATTTGGAAGGGAACAAGTTAATGACTTAACATTGCAAAATGCCCGTAACCAAGTTATAGAAATTAATGGTACTATGGTTGATGGGAAATCCAGAGAGATGTATCCCCGTTTCATTCTTAGAAATGACTTGCTTTATAGAGTTATCAAAGATGAGGGGCTAGAGATTGAACAGCTTTTGGTACCCAGATCTTTCAGAAGGAAGGTGTTAGATCTGGCTCATTCTCACTTATTTGGGGGGCACCTGGGGATTGAAAAAACTCAGGAAAGGATTCTAAGGAGATTTTTCTGGCCTGGGGTATATGAAGAGGTCAAGAGGTACTGTGCCTCATGCCCAGACTGCCAACTAGCAGCCCCAAAACCTAACTTAAGAGCACCCCTAATCCCATTGCCTATAATTGAAACCCCTTTTGAGCGAATTGCTATGGATTTGGTGGGACCATTGAAAAAGTCAGCTAAGGGTAATCAGTACATTCTGGTTGTATTGGATTATGCCACACGCTATTCCGCTTCGCAATACTGCTTCCAAAACCATAGCAAAGGAATTGCTCCAGGTATTTTCTCGGGTAGGGTTACCAAAAGAGATTTTAACTGACCAAGGTACCCCTTTTATGTCCCGACTAATGAAAGAGCTATGCCAATTATTGCAAATAAAAGCCTTGAGGACATCAGTGTACCATCCTCAAACCGATGGCTTAGTAGAAAGATTCAATAGAACCCTAAAACACATGTTGCGCAAGGTTGTAGGTCGAGATGGGAAAAATTGGGACACTCTCTTACCATACTTGCTTTTTGCTATTCGGGAGGTTCCCCAATCTTCTGTAGGGTTTTCCCCTTTTGAGCTCCTTTATGGTAGACACCCAAGAGGTCTATTGGATATAGCAAAGGAAGAATGGGAAGAACAAACAGTACCTAGAAAGAATGTGATTCACTATGTAGATCAACTCAAAGAGCGCATTACACAAATTTCTCCAATAGTCAGGCAATACCTGGAAGAAGCTCAAAGGAGCCAACAGGTTATCTACAACCGTCAGGCAGTAGTAAGGTCCTTCCAACCTGGGGACCGAGTGATGGTACTTGTCCCCACAGCTGAGAGCAAACTCCTGTCTCATTGGCAAGGCCCGTACGAGGTTATTGAACAAGTAGGGCCAGTAAACTATAAAATTAGACAGCCTAATCGTAGGAAAGTTGAACAAGTTTACCATATAAACTTATTAAAGCCCTGGAAGGATAGGGAAAGCTGTATGATTGCTGTAGACAAATCCCCAATTGTTGACGTTAGTATATGCGCTGATCTCACCCCTGAACAGCAGATGGAAGCCAAAGAAATGATATCCAGAAATAAAGATGTATTTTCTAGCATTCCTGGCAGAACTAGCGAAATCTGCCATGACATTATCACAGAACCAGGATTTACAGTAAAATTAAAGCCCTATAGAATTCCTGAGGCCACAAGGGGGGCGATACAAACGGAAGTAGCAAAAATGCTTGAACTAGGAGTTATTGAGGAGTCACATAGCCAGTGGTCTAGCCCCATAGTTTTAGTACCTAAACCAGATGGGTCAGTGCGTTTTTGTAATGATTTTAGAAAACTTAATGAACACTCTAAATTTGATGCCTATCCTATGCCCCGAGTGGACGAGCTTATTGAGAAACTGGCACAGGCCAGGTTTCTAAGTGTTCTAGACCTAACAAAAGGATATTGGCAGATCCCGCTGACAAAATCAGCTAAAGAGAAGACTGCGTTTGTGACCCCTGAGGGTCTATACCAGTATACGGTCTTACCATTCGGGCTTCATGGAGCCCCAGCAACCTTTCAGAGGTTAATGAACAAACTGCTAAGACCTCACTCCAGGTATGCTTCAGCATACTTAGATGATGTAGTCATCTATAGCCAAGACTGGGTCTCCCATTTGGAAAAGGTAGAAGCAGTATTAAACAGCATAAGGAAAGCTGGTCTTACTGCTAATCCCTCCAAATGTTCCATTGGTTGTATGGAAGCCAAATATCTTGGCTATACTGTAGGGAGAGGACTGGTAAAGCCGCAAATGACTAAAGTTGAGGCAATTGAAAATTGGCCACGCCCTCTAAGAAAGAAACAGGTTAAAGCTTTCTTAGGATTAGTTGGCTATTATAGACGCTTCATTCCCCACTTTGCAACCCGAGCTGCCCCTCTCACTGATTTGATTAAAGCAAAGGCACCAGATACAGTAAAATGGAATGATAATGCAGAAACGTCTTTTACAGATTTGCGTACAGCTCTATGCATGCAACCCGTTTTGGTAGCCCCAGATTTTAAGAAGCATTTATTTTTGTAAACCGATGCTTCCGATGTAGGTCTGGGGGCGGTACTATCTCAGATGATTGGTGATGAAGAACACCCAGTGCTATTTCTAAGTCGCAAGTTACTGCCAAGAGAGCAAAACTATGCGACAGTAGAAAAAGAGTGTCTAGCCATTAAATGGGCAACAGAAACATTGAAATATTATCTGTTGGGCAGATCTTTCACCCTTATTACGGACCATGCTCCACTACGGTGGATGCAGAACAATAAAGACAAGAATACTAAGGTCACCCGTTGGTTCCTCTCTCTGCAACCATTTAAATTCTTTGTAAAGCACAGGGCTGGTCTACTGCATGCTAACGCGGATGCATTATCTAGAGTGCATGACTTTTCGGCTAAGGCCGCTTCACACACCAGTGTTAAGCTGGGGGGGAGGATATGTGGCAAGGTCAGAGAGGCTTTCTATGTGAGTAATAGATTGGAGCGATCTCTATTCCCAGCATGATTGGGTTAATTGGGGGGAGTCACCCCTTGAATGTTATCAACCAGGTGAATGTAATTAACCAGCCCTAGGGTTTTAAAAGGTTAGCCTCTGAAGACATCAGAGAGTCTAACAGCTGGGAGAGAGGAGGCAGTTAAGCCTGAGACTCTGAGAAAAAGGTACTGTGTGAAACCTGCTAAAAGTGCTGTATTTCATTTTGTTTAAAACTGGGAACTAGATTAGCTGGCCAGTTGGATAGTTAGTAAAACTGTTGTTTAGTAAGTCTCCAAGTTGGAGTAGGATTTATTTTCTTTTTGTTTTATTTTGTGGGAGAGCACAACCTTGTATAAATTGTGGAAAGTGACAATAAACTGCAGTACTATTTTATCCTGACTGTTGCACTTGAAGTTTATTGTGAAGAGCCTGGCCATCCTGCCACACAGGTTAGAGTTGGAAGGTAAAGTACTCACATTTGAGTGAGCAGGATGTACTGCTCAGTGTAGTAACATGGGTGGTACAATCCCCACCTAGGATACTTGGATGGATGAATACTCCAAAGTTGTGAATGACCAGGTTAAAATAAATAAAATTAAAATAAAATAATATTTAAAAAAATAAGAAAAGGTATATGGCATATACAAGTTTAAGAGGCCAATATTCCTTTAATAATACACATAACAATATATTAAAAACAGCCTGTTTGCAATATATTTTTATGTGTATTATTCAAGGAATATTACCATATAACTTTTCTTATTTTTTTTAATATTATTTTTATTTATTTTAATAAGGTCACTCTCAAAAGGATAGATGCTGGATCAGCGCTAAGTGATCGACTAGAAGCTGAAATAAGTGTAGGGTCGCAACCTATGGGTATGAGGTTCCCTCAAAGACCATCAAAAATAATAGTTAACAATAAAAAAATAAAGATAGGTCGTGCCACAGTAAACCATAGAGTAATATAAAATACAAATATGTACTTGCATATATGAAACAGAGAAGGGCTACACAACTGGTTCATGGATTGCAGGATAAAACTTACCAGGAAAGGTTAAAGGATCTTAACATGTATAGCTTGGAGGAAAAGACGAGACGGGGAGATATGATAGAAACATTTAAATACATAAAGGGAACCATCACAGTAAAGGAGGAGACTATATTTAAAAGAAGAAAAACTACCACAACAAGAGGACATAGTCTTAAATTAGAGGGGCAAAGGTTTCAAAATAATATCAGGAAGTATAACTTTACTGAGAGGGTAGTCGACCAGCTGAAGTGGTAGAGGATAAACACAGTAAAGAAGTTTACGCATGCATGGGATAGCCATAAGACTATCCTAAATATAAGCTAAGACCAGGGACTAATGAAAGTATTAAGAAAATTGGGCAGACTAGATGGGCCGAATGGTTCTTGTCTGTCGTCACATTCTATATTTCTGTGTAAGAAACAGGATTTTTCAATGGAAAGATAGTGCTTCAACCTTTATCTCTCAGGGACACCTAGGTGTAATTTGTCTGTATATTCAAGATGTTAATGATGTATATGTATTACAGTAATTGCAAGGTTTTTTTATCAGAATTTGTCATGTAATGTCATTTGAAATAAAGAAAAAAATTTATTGACAAAAAAAAAAATATGTAACCAAAAAAAAGACTCGATAAGAAATGGGAGATTGAGATTTAGGAAATGAGCAAACAAGTAAGGGAGAGAACAAATCGATAGAAGGGGTGCTGCCAGTCTGGAGACGCTGGGGGCTGAAAACCATACAAAGAAGTACGTTTTTAATTGCATATTTAAATCAGGGAATCCACACTTTGTAAATGCAAATAGAGGTGTGGTGAGTTTATCCATGATCTTATCATTAATCTTTGGCTAGATTAGGGGGAGTTATGTGTAGTCAACACACCTCAAGTGCTCTACAGGAAACAAGTGATTTTAACTAATAGTTCATTCCTAGAAGATTTAAGGGAATCAATAGGGCTGGAGAGCAGGTAGTTTCAGGGATTAACAGAAGGATGCTGGAAAGAACTCTTTCATACGAACGACAAACACAAGCCCAAAATTAAGTGAGACAAGGACAAGTCGGTCCGTCACATATAGGGACGTACATACCCTTCTGCACATGCAGTCTTCAACACAAATCTGAAGGGCGACACCTCATATGATGGAGAGAAACAGTAGCATAGTTTTAATCCCTTGTTCTTGAAGGGTAATTTTGCAGTATGTTCTTACATCTCCAACCAATCGTCACTAGTCATCCCTCAAGTTCGTACTCCCACTTTTCCATATATGGAAAATCCTTGCAGTCAGTAAGTTAGTGTGGAATAAAGCACGTAGATCAAACCCATAACAAAGGATTTAAGGTTGTGGGGCATGGCAGAGACCACTGGATCTTGTTGGGCATAATTGCATAGCTGGACATACTGGAAAAGTCAGAAGGACCGTGAGAGACCCTATGACTTAATGTCAAAGGAGATAAAGGATCCTTTGTCAGAAAGTCTCTGGAAGCCAGCATCCTCCAAACAGAAAAAGCCAGAGGGGCTCATACCATGGAGGGAATCCCTGTTTCTCATTAAGGGAGACACGGTAATGGTAAATTTACACTTGGAAGCTTACCTGTCTCATAAAGTAATTGATTTTAAGATAGCGGGGCATTTGATGCTCAGTGATGGGTCATCTGGAACTTGTAAGCAAAATAAAGAACACACTTAGTCTCCTTGTATAAGTTATGGTGCAGTAAACTTCCATGTCCTGTCACCCTTCAATCTCTTGCTTGTGACTGCAAAAACCACAAATATCATGTATGCAATACAAATGCCAGCTGCTTCTGGCAGGCTCTCTCATCGCATTCTGTATTTGGCGCATGTGCTACAGCAGCAAAAACCTTATATAAAGATTTTAGGCATGAATCTTTTTAGATGCTTTTTGGATTGTTTTTATGCATAGTCTGTGCATGCATTTGATGATTTTAAGTAGATTTTCTGTATATTTTGGGGTTCAAAATGCTTTCATAACAAATTAGTTATATTAAAAGATCCTAAAGTTAGGTCGTGCCTCCAGCTGTTCACAAGCAAACCTCAACTCAGGTTAACTTAATGTTAAGAGGCAAAAATTTTAAATTACAACGTATCCCCTAAAAATTAATAAGGCTAACTATAAATAACCTTTTTTACGAAAATAGCCAATAGCCTTCATGAACCACAATTCAACTATTATGACTTCTTAAAGGGTTACTCCAAGCATTATAACCACTGCAACTCACTGTAATCGTTATGAGTTCCTTAGCCCAGTTCCCCGATAATAGGGCTGTGTCGGACCACCAGTATATCACCGCTACGGACTCTCTTTCCCAAAGTAAAGTAGTTTGATCAACCATGAAAGTAAATATCGTTGGTATAGCTTTTCCCACACCATACATTAGTCGAGACTGAATGCTGGGAGTAGATCTGTTTATTTCAGGCAAGCACTCCTAATTTATACATACAGTAAACTCCTCCTTGTGCCTGAGAGATAACTGAGTCAGGAAACTAACAATTCAATTATCTCCCAGGTACAGAAAAATGAAATTTTTTACAAGCCCCCTCAAGAGCCCTTATCTGAGTACCTAACATGTCCAAAACACACTCAGATCGTTTTGGAATTGCCATTGAGGTAAAGTTTTGACCGCCCGGCCACGCGGTAGAAGCACAAAATAGTTCCAGAGAAATCATGGCAATAACCGGTCTCCATTTAAGGAATTCTATACAAAAACCACACAAAATATCCGAATGCTTTCAAGTGTCGAATGCTTCCCCCAATCGGCAGTTCATATCTCTTGAGCGCCGTTCGTATAGATGGTCGGAAACTTGAACGGGCAGCAGTTCCATCTTCACCGGTGTTCGCGGGAGTGCCTTGCTGAAGTAAGCTCCAGGCACTCGACGACCAGGTACTGCTGCCTTAGTTCGAGAGACAAAATGGCCGCCATCCATTCTGTTTACCACGTGTGTTCAGTTGCATGAAATGGCGGCCACCCAAGGGAGCATTTTATTAAGTTTCCGTTGTGGATCTGCACTGTATACTTTGTATTCCTCATTCTGGTGAGATGTTGGGGTGGTCCTCGTTCGGGAACTGAACTAGGTGAGTTAGAACGAGCTAACGAACAGGGAAAAAACAAGTATTACCGAACCAAGTGATGGGACATTCCTTCACAAGTGCAAACCACTTATTAATAGTTTTCCTCCTTACCTGGGTCCCCACCAGGCTCCTGGTCTCTTCTTAGCGTTGGTGATGCAATTTCTGTATCTGAGCTGCCAATCCAGGTACCATTCACTGGCTGAGAGCGTAAGAGTACACAAGGAACCACAGGGTACTAAGAAACCATCTGTCAAAGATTAGAAAAATTATCTGGGCCAAAAACATGGACTGCATAAGGAAGACCTGGCAATACCAGCAACAAAGTGGTAACCGTGCTCTATACCCAAACATATATAAAAAAAAAAAGCTTGAGATACTAGATATTTAGAATGCCAATAGCATCAGAATTATCCAACAGTAGGATAGAGTTTTATAGACCCCAACATTAAAGTGCTGGCCTGAGCTCAGTGACCACATGGGGAGGGGATTTGGCGGGAGAGGAATCAGATTACTATTATATTAACAGTTATAAAGTGAACAGAAAATTTAAAAATATCAATAATCAACTGAATGCACCTGTTGAAGATGTCCATAAGACATGAACTGCTACTACTCTCAACTGGCACTCCATGGGAACAATGTTGTCTACTTTATAGGTTGGGGAGGTAGGAGTTTCATTACTTTGGCACTGTGGTAAGGAAAGGCCTACATTTTGGAGAAACATGGCTGTGTCAAGTGAATTTGACCCAATCTTTGATTGCTACTAGCGCTCTGGCCGGATCCCATGGTAAGGTATAACAGAGTGCTGTAAGTCTTTATGACTGCTTGGAGGGAATGTCTCCTTTGTAATGTGGATCTTCAAAAGAGACTTACCCCGCATAGCTGCCAGTGCCAACAATATCACTTTATCACCATAGGACTGGAACAGGAGCAAGACATCATGGGGAGTAGCCAGGGACGTTTTAGCCGCGAGGCAAACAAGGTATTTGCCTTGGGCAGCATTTTCCAGGGGGCGGCAAAAAAAGCCACCCCCAAATGCCCAGGGCAAATGCCTTGTTAGCCTCGCGGCTAACTTACAAGGCGGCAGGCGGCGCTGGCGAGGGAGCACTTTCCCCTGACAGCTCAGGGGAAAGTGCTCCCTCGCCAGCACCGCCTGACCAACAGCCTGACCGCCCAGCAGCCACTGGACCCCCAGGGAGAGGGAGCATTCCCAAAGGTAAGGAGGCTGGGGGGGTTAAATAAAAAAAAAAGTGAGTGTGTTAATGTGAGTGTCTGTTTGTGTGTGTGTCAGCTAGTGCATGCGTATTTGTCAGTGAATGTGTGTGTGTGTTTTTAGAAGGCGGGGCAGGAGGGAAGGGTTGGGTGGCGCGCGGGGGGCACCTGAGTTTTGTCCTGCCTAGGGCAGCACAAAACCAGGATACACCACTGGGAGTAGCTACAGGATCCTTCGGGGATATAGAGACTTTGAGCATCCCATCAAAGCTAAGAGCTTTAGATTGCTTGGGAGGCAGTAATGCCATACTTTGTGAGATTTTTCTTTCTGTTTGCATTTTCGAACATTTCCATTTTTTTTGTCAAGACACTCTGTGTCACCCAAGAGTGCATAATTCAAGGTTGCACAATAGAATATTGCCATTTACTGTAATTTGTGTAGTGCAAATATGAATTGACCACTTGGTTGCAAGGTCAGATGTAAATTGCATAGGAATGTAAAAGGGGTCGGATGATTTACCATTATGATGGATCCTTTGATTAATCAAAGGCTCTGCAGGGTATGATATTCTACACTTGAGATGCCTGAATGTCTAGTCCCGATGTAAACTAGCTGACCAGCCAAATGGCCTCTGCCTCTTAATTAATGAGTTAATTTCCTTGATATGTTAATGATCATTAGCCATGTGTTCAAGTATCATACCCAAAGGAAACATTAATACGTAGCCACAGAATAATAATTAAGCCTCGTTTTTATTATATTTATTTGGATATTATTTCTAGTGGAGACTTGTGGTCAGAAGCAACATAAAGTTTTTCTTTTTATCTACCTAATGGAAATCATGCAACAAAGCAGTCAAATTTACTGGCGTGTTTTTTCCTGAGGTCCATTTGTAAATAATACTGCACAATGAGCAGTGATCAATAAATATAGTCTTGCTTTGTATGTGTTCCTTAAAGTACTGCCTCTAATGCTTAGAAAGAATTGCTCTTTTTGTAACTTATTGAATATGTGCTTACAGTAGGCACTCAATGACTAAGCACATATTACTTTAAGAATCCATGATTTACCCAAATCATTTTTATCTAATTTTTCCATCAGCTGAATTGGACGTTAATGAAGTAAACAGCATCATATTACCCTCTAAAATCATAAATATAAATACCGTAAACAATATCTACTTTTTCTTGAAAAACACTAATTTCATGGTTTTTCCTTTTCTCTCCAGGAGAATTAATGGAGTGCCTTGTTCCACACCCTGAATTTAAGATGCTAGGTCTCCGTAACATTCCTCAAATGTCTGAACACTCTATGGCATACAGTACATTCACTTGGCAAGGGCTCACCAAACATTTGAGGCAAATGCTCATTGCTAATGCGAAAATGGAAGAAGGTGAGCAGAGCAATGTAGTAGAACACAAACTAAATGTATATGTCGTTTCACTATAAATATTCTTGTAAACTTAAAGAATTTATTTATCTTGGATATTCCACTGATGATTTTGGAAAGTCCAGTGGAACAAAAAATGTCCTCTCACAAAGGCTGTAGAAGAGCCTTTCCTGGCATAAATAGTTTGAGCTCCCATAGCTGCACTTAACCAAATTGCTCATAACCAACTCCCATGCTATAGCCAAGTCTGAGCAATATTTACAAAGATAGGCAATGCTGCTGAACAAAGCATGCATTTACAGCTCACTTTATAAATAAAATTGGACTGACCTAAAAATCATCAGTTCATATTTTATAGTAAAGCAGAACTATTGTACATAGATGTTTTAAATACATAGTCGTTCTTTAAATAATTTATTTAAAAGTAACACAAATGCAAGTTTTATATTACACATAGTCAAATGCATATAAAGAAATTCTCAATGTAAATGCTTCTTTGAGGTAAAAAAAAATAGAATAGAAACCTCTGACCAGGACTTAGATTTTCAAGTTCTATCTTACTATTAAGGCCTAAAAGTTAATTGCCACTGCAAGCTTTGAGAGCCCACTTCACTTGCCAATTGCTTGTGATTGAGTGGAAATGTTAAGTCCTACTTTCACCCATAGTTATGGTAGTTAATATGAGGACTTGCCATGTTTAGTTTTTTTGTGTGGATTCATTCAAACTGGAATATCTTATTCTACATTGATAAATAACAGTACTTTTTAAGGTTAAATATGCTTGTGGCTTTTTAGTTAGTCTCCTTAAAGCTACCTGATTGTTCTGGTACATAAAACTTCGGAACAGTAGAGAAAATTGTACAAAAATTACATTAAATTACATTTAATCTAAACATTAGGCTAGCAGTAATGCCTTCAAATATATAGATTTAATGACCATTAAAGTTTAGGTCACTATCCCACCTGGTAGTCAGTCCTCGATATTGGACCTGTATTCTGGTGGTGCATAGGATTGAGGGACCGGGAAAGCAAGTGAACCCTCCTAAAGACCGTTCTTTGCACCCTGTCATTGTGTGAGTCCTATAGAAAGGTTTTTTTGTGCTCTGAAACCAATATGCTGTCATTGAAGCCAGCATGTTGGCATCATCAGGAAGATTGCCCTTTTTAGGGATATGTTCACAAGCAGAGCCAATCACAGCAGTAAGGAGGCAACAGTGGAGGGTGGGTATTGCAACAGTGTACATCCACGGAACAGCAGAGCTGGAGCATGGCTTATCAGGTAAGTAACACTTCCTAAGCCAATTTATAATTTATCACAATGATTTATTTACTGCCTTGGAAGATCCAATATTCCTTTTCCTCTATCTGACCACCATCTGCTGACTTTTGACATTGGCATACCTAAGACCCAATTGACACCACCATCTGAACATCACTCTCACAGAAACCTCCAATGTCTTAGAAAACCTAGAGCATTTCTCCACTAATCTCCAAACTCTCCTTTTACCTATCTCAAACCTCACCTGTCCTAGTTCTGCAACCTCCTTCTACAATTCCACCCTCTCCTCTCAACTAGACATCATGGCACCTTGTACATTTACACGCCGTAGGCCCCCCAACAACAACCCTGGCACACCAAGCTCACTCGATACCTCCAAAAATGCTCCAGAACTGCTGAATGCTGTTGGAGAAAGTCTCACTGTGCATCTGACTTTCTCCACTATAAATTTATGCTGAGCTAATACAGCTTGGCTCTTTCCTCTGCAAAAGTTAATTACTTCAATACCCTCATAACCACACTCTCCCGCAAACCCAAACGACTATTTCACACATTTAACCCTCTTCTTCGCCCTGCTGTTCCTCCTCCACCTACTAACTTGACCGCCTCAGACTTTGCAACTCACTTCACTGACAAGATCTCTACAATCAGAGAAGAGATCTCTCATCTTTCTCCTCCCCCTTGCAATACTTCCCCTAACTTCACTCCCTCTGCTGTTCTATGTTCATTCGCACCTGCTACATCGGAAGAGGTTTCTGCTCTGCTCCAGTCCTCCCGCCCCACCACCTCCTCCCTAGATCCAATTCCCTCGCATCTCATCCGTACTCTGTCTTCTTCTCTTTCTCCACCTCTCACTAAAATTCTCAATCTCTCTCTCTCCTCTGGTATATTTCCATCGCCCTTCAAACATGCAACTGTAACCCCAATGCTAAAGAAGCCCAATCTTGACCCTAACTCCCCATCCAACTATCGTCCTATCTCGCTACTGCCTTTTGCATCCAAGATCCTTGAAAGAATTGTGTGTGCGAGATTGACAGACTTCCTCGAGTCCAACTCTCTGCTAGACCCGCTTCAGTCTGGTTTCCGCGCTAAGCACTCTGTGGAAACGGCACTGACCAAAGTATCCAATGATCTACTCGCTGCAAAATCTCGTGGTCACTACTCTATCCTAATTCTCCTTGACCTGTCTGCGGCTTTTGACACTGTTGATCATCAACAGCTTCTTCTCATCCTCAGCAATATCGGTCTACAAGATATTGCTCTCTCCTGGTGCTCCTCCTACCTCTCCCAGCGCTCTTTCAGTGTTTCTTTCTCTGGCTCTGCTTCTTCTCCCCAACTCCTCTCTGTTGGTGTCCCCCAAGGTTCAGTCCTTGGTCCCATACTGTTCTCCATCTATACTGCCTCCCTCGGTAAACTCATTAGCTCCTTTGGCTTCCAATATAATTTCTATGCAGATGACACACAAATCTACCTGTCCTCTCCTGATCTCTCTCCATCCCTCTTGACTAGTGTCTCTGACTGCCTCTCTAACTCTAACTGCTGTTTCTAACTGGATGGCTGCCCACTTCCTTAAACTAAACTTGACCAAAACTGAAATTCTGGTCTTTCCTCCCTCAAGTGTTGTTACTCCTGTGTCTGTCTCCCTCCAAGTCAATGGTGCTACCATCAGCTCCACCATGCAGGCTCGCTGCCTAGGTGTTCTCTTTGACTCCGACCTCTCCTTCAAGCCTCATGTTCAATCTATCGCCAAATCCTGTCCTTTACATCTCAAAAACATTGCGCGCATCCGCCCATACTTAACGCCAGATGCGACTAAGGTGTTGGTCCATTCTACTGTCCTTTCTCGCCTTGACTACTGTAATCCGCTTCTCAGTGGTCTTACGTGCTCCCAACTTGCGCCGTTACAGTACATAATGAATGCGGCAGCGAGGCTCATCTTCCTGTACGCCCGCACCTCCCATGCCTCACCCTTCTGTCAGTCCCTACATTGGCTTCCTATAAAATATAGAGCTCAATTTAAAATTCTGGTTCTTGCTTTCAAATCTCTACATAATGCTGCTCCCACCTATCTATCCTCCCTTATACACAAGTATGTCCCGTCTAGGCCCTTATGATCTGCTGAAGACTTACGTCTATCTTCTGTCCGTACTCCCACCTCTGATGCTCGCCTTCAAGATTTCTCGAGGGCTGCACCGTTCCTGTGGAACTGTCTTCCCTCCTCCGTTAGATGCTCACCCAGTCTCCACTCCTTCAAAAAATCGTTAAAAACCCACTTCTTCATAAAAGCGTATCAATTAAACTGTTAATAGCTCCCAACTGATTCCTCTTCTGCAACTGTCACTAGTCTAATACTATCCTTACCTTTTTGTGTCACTTTACCCCACCCCCTCTAGCATGTAAGCTCATTGAGCAGGGCCCTCAACCCCTCTGTTCCTGTGTGTCCAACTTGTCTGGTTACAACTACATGTCTGTTCGTCCACCCATTGTAAAGCGCTGCGGAATTTGACGGCGCTCTATAAATATCATAATAATAATAATGTTATATGTTAAAACGACTTTAATCCTTTAGTGATTTAAACTATTTATTTATTTTTGCACTAAACTTTAAAGTGGCACTAATCTATTACAGGGTTTTTCACTGTCTTCACCAAACATTAAACACTATAGAATAAACAGGCAGGGTTATTCAATAAAGATGGAACTGAGGGAATTTAAGCATGAAAAAGATTTTGGCCTTCATCCAGTCAGCAATGGCATTTGATTTGTGGGTTACCGTGTGCTTATTACTAAGTACTGTATTTACAAAAGATACTTATATGGAAAACCAAAAATCTAGGATATTTGACAAAAATATTATGTTTTGAGTATTCCTATGGAAAAAATCTACACCTGCTTATGCGTAAATGATAAGAACACAAGACTTGCATCAGGAAAGTGCATTTTCATATTATTTAAAATTCTGCATATTTACAAGAAACCTGTTAACAGAAATAGTAAATACTGTAAAGTAGTGCAAGTATTTGAGTTAAAATCTTTGCATTAATTCTACATTAAAATGTATTTGTAGGTCTTCTAAAGAGTAGGCTAGGAATGGTGACATTTAACATTAAAGGTCTTTATATTAGAAGTCCATCAGTAATTACAACCATCTTGATAAACAAGTATTATTCATTGTATAGTTTTTTAAAAAGCTGTAGAGTCACTTTGTCAACTACTATAGATCTTGATACTACAAATTAATTGCTATTTTTATGTTGTTTTGAATTCTGGAGTCACATTTTTGAATGATCACTTACAAATCCAATTATATTTTGTTCACTAGGGATTAACTGGCAAGTGCGACCCCCGTCTCAGCCTACAGCAGAAAACGTGTCACCAAAAAGGGAACTGCTTTTCAATACTTCCCTCGCTAACTTAATAATCCTCCGCGGACAGGATGTGCAGCGTGCTTCTTTAGGTAAGTCCCACTGAGTGATATTAAAGGGCAATATGATAGCGGAGCACACAACATGATAACAGTACAACTTTACGGATTTCTCCCTTTTATAACAATTCTACAAAACTCTCATCCACCCACGTTCTGCACAAACTGATCTGGAAACTGTTTTGGAAAAAACGCTGCTTTTAAAAGTACAACCTTTATTCCAATCAACAACAAGCACAATATGCAGTTATGATACTTGAGATTGAAACAGCAAAGATCTGCATTGATCTTGGCAATTAAAATGAATGTGAAAGGGGGCTGAGCCTAACCAGTTGCACAACCAGAGAGCTTCACAAAGAAATCCTCTTTAAAAGCTATAATTGCCGAATTACGCCCTCAAATTGAACAGCTGAGCTCCCCCACCCCCTACTTTTTATACATCCTGAGGGCATAGGAAAATTGGGCAAGCATGTTGGGCCTCTACACTTATTTACGCTTTGCCTATATTGATGCCTCTAGCATATGCTTTATGCGTATGTAGCCAATTAGCACCATACTTTGTTTTCTGTTAATCTGTTTTAATAGGCAATATTACTTCATCTTGACATGATATATTTAAAAATTTGTGCAGCATTTCAGACATGCTTAACACTTTTTATGCTACCACTTTCTTATTCTAACCTATTTCTTATTCTATAGAATGAGAATTATAAAAAGTGCTAAAAGGGCATTCAGGGAACAGAGAAAAAAATGGGTAAAACACTCAGATAATTACCCTGGTCATGCAATCAAACAGTTAGAATAATGCAACACTGTGCAATATATGAATAGGCTGCTACACACTTAAAGGGACACTATAGTCACCAGAATAACTACAGCTTATTGATTTTTTTTCTGGTGAGTAGAATCATTACCTTCAGGCTTTTTGCTGTAAACACTGTCTTTTCAGAGAAAAAGCAGTGTTTACATTACAGCCTAGATATAACTTCACTGGCCACTCCTTAGATGGCTGTTAGAGATCCTTCCTGGGTCATGGCTACCTAAAATGCATCCAAACATTCAGTATCTGATCCCTCTGCATGCAGACACTGAACTTTCCTCATAGAGATTTATTGATTCAATTTATCTCTATGAGGAGATGCTGATTGGCCAGGGCCGTGTTTGAATTGTGCTGGCTCTGCCCCTGATCTGCCTTTTTGTCAGTCTCAGCCAATCCTATGGAGAAGGACTGTGATTGGATCAGGCTACCACTTCTGATGATGTCAGCAGACAGCTTTTTTTCTGAGGCAAACAGCATGCAGATGTACAGCTTCAGGCTTGAATACAGTAAGATTTTGCGTTTTTTATGGAGGCATGAGGGGCCCAGGGGGGCTAGATGGTGGTTTTAACACTATAGGGTCAGGAATACATGTTTGTTTTACTGACCCTATATGATCCTTTAAGTGCTGTAATTCCAGGTACAAGCGTACTTAAAGGACCACTATAGGCACCCAGACCACTTCAGCTCAATTAAGTGGTCTGGGTGCCAGGTCCTTCTAGGGTTAACCCTGCCTGCTGTAAACATAGCAGTTTCAGAGAAACTGCTATGTTTACATATGGGTTAATCCAGCCTCTAGTGGCTGTCTCATTGACAGCCGCTAGAGGCGCTTCCGCGCTTCTCATTGTGATTTTCACAGTGAGAACACGCCAGTGTCCATAGGAAAGCATTGAGAATGCTTTCCTATGGACTGAATGCGTGCGCATGCGCATTCAGCCGATGACGTTGGAAGGAGGAGGAGAGTCCCCAGTGCCGAGGGAGCCCGGCACTGGAGAAAGGTAAGTGTTTAACCCCTTCCTCCAACTTCAGCCCGGCCAGGAAAAAGAGTTTGTTTTCCTGGCACTATAGTGGTCCTTTAAAGTACGAAATAGAAATAAACAAAAAAAATAAGTGGAGCGCAAAAAACAACTAAAACCTCCCATTACAACCCTTAGTGAGGAAGAGAAATAAAAATATACTTAATGTATGGATATGGATCTTGATGACATGTAAAAAAAAAAGCACAGATATACAATAATCGTGCAGTATATTGATATAACAATCCAGTATATAGAAAATTATTTCAAAAAGGAGTATTTATTGCGAATGTACAACTCTAAAAGGTATATTTACTGCTTACAAGATGGCAGTAGGTGAACTTTAGGCGGGCAAAGAGTCTCTGCTACTTACAAGTGCTTGTTGGTATGGGATCTAGCGGAGTCAGCAGCAGTGTTGTCGGTCTCCTCCTTTACTCCCCAACCGGGATCCGTAGTGGTGTTGCCGATGGCCGCCCTTCAATTTTCCGCTCACCATAGTAATGTCCCAGCACACTGTTGGTTTGGAGTTCACGGGGTTACAGGTGACGCCCACCTCAATGACGTCAGTGCGTGGTTACATTTACGCGTTTCGCCTTTTGGCTTCTTCAGTAGTGTGTCGGACATTTTCAACGAAGGAGAATTTAAGGGCAATAATCTTTCTGCCCATAAGAGTTCCTATTGGCTCAATTGTACAAGTCCAACATTTGCATATAAATCAGTTTGATCACACACATCTACCCTATACTACAAGTCAAAGCAGTTATAATTAGATGAGCAAGCTTACAATTGGTTATCATCATCATTATGTTTGAATAAAATTACATAAAATTATAAATACAGTTTATCAATAAACATAAGTAAAAATACATGTATATGCTTAACTCAACAATGCATTGTAAGTCAAAATCTCATTATTTAAGAAACCTTCTAGAGGTATATAAGACATATGTTCGTACGTACATATATACATATATAACTTAAAAGGCAATTAAAAGCATATTCATATGGTCTTAAAATAAGATTCATATATATGGCATAACCAGAAAAGGCAGAGATGTTGTTAAATACCTGACGTTTACTTAAAAAAAAAAAAGGTATAATCTACAAATCTAATTTAAAAAATGGCACAGTTCAAAATCTTTATTCATGCCATATGGAATTAGTGTGTTGAACTCATGTTTTTTCTTCATCTCTGCCTTTCCCATTTTTTGGTTAGTTACCTCCTCTCCAGTCCTTTGATTCCTTTTTTTTATGTCAATAATCAGGAAATCAGAATGAACAGGTACGAAGGATCATTAGACAATATTGGCACTTACTTTTTAATTATCCCATCCTTTTGGAGGTTTTACCAGAAAAAAAACAAAATCATACATAGGGGTTTACCCAATTTAAAAAGAGTTTTAACAAATGGTATCGTTACAGATAAAGAGATACAGAAAGGAGACAATTTTTAACACATCCCAACTGAGATCAGTTTCTGTATGTATTGTACATGTGGTTTAGGTGATTAGCATAAAACATACAGTCATGGGAAGAAGAAAGTACACCTTTTTTTGATTTCTGTGGTTTTATGTATCAGGATACAAATGCAATCACCTGTTCCTTAACAGGTCTTAAAGGGGCACTATAGTCACCCAGACCACTTCAGCTCAATGAAGTGGTCTGGGTGCTAGGTCCCTCTAGTGTTAACCCTGCCTGATGTAAACTTAGCAGTTTCAGAGAAACTGCTATGTTTACATTTGGGGTTAAGCCAGCCTCTAGTGGCTGTCTTCCGGACAGCCACTAGAGGCGCATCGGCAGTGATCGAGGCATATTATGCCTCAATCACACAGAGCGTCTATAGGAAAGCATTGAAAAATGCTTTCCTATGGACACTTTGTATGCGCGTGCGGCAGTGCTGCGCATGTGCATTCAGCGCCGCTGACGTCAGCGGGGGAGCAGAGGTAAGGGATGCCGGCGGGGCAAAAGGGTGAGTAGATGAAGGGGTTTTAACCCCTTCAGCGCCGCAGAAGGGGGACCCTCAGGGTGGGGGTACCCTCAGGGTACTATAGTGTCATAAAAAACAATTGGTTTTCCTGACACTGTAGTGTCCCTTTAAAATTAGTTAAATACAACCTCAGATGAACAACACATGACATATTACACTGTGTCATTATTTATTTAACAAAATTTAAAAGGCATTTGTTAAAAAAAAATCTTTTTTTCCCCATGACTGTACATTCCCACAATCATCAGAGTTTTCTATCCAAATGGTTATGAATATTTAAAATGTAATTGTGATCGACGTAAAGGACAATATGTGGATTAGAATCTTCAGAACTACTTATATATGTTGACTGTGCTACTATATATTTTAACTATGCTATCTGAAATACTAAAGCCGGTTTTATTTGTAGACTTGTGCAAAAATCCATTGTTCATCCAAATAAAAGTCATGTTAATCTATCGGAAAGAATCTCAGACTCGATGTGTTCAAGTAAACTATTCAGATTTGATTTGTTTGACAATTACCAGGAATGTGATTCAGATAAACCGGTTCAAATAAATCTTTTTGACAAATCTATTACTTACCATTTTTGTACAATTTATAGTGCTATTTTTCATTTTTTATTTAATCCATGGAATGGTTGGTAAGTAATGGTGAATGGATTTGGCCTAACTCTATAATAATGTTGTCCATCTGTCTTTCGGACAATATTTTAAGTGTGATGTTTTTCATATTCTTTTCAGAAGGATTCCAGGATCCATCTTTGTACACCTCCTGGTTACCTTCAGATGATGCCTGCAATATATGGAAAACACCAAGATCTTTCAACAAATATGAGAAGTCTGCTGCTTTGGTTAGCAATAGTCAGTGTTTGCTGAAACCCTTAGATACAATTGTTAGCAAGGCATGGAACATGTTTTCTTCAAAGTAAGTGGTTTGCTGATAATTTTATTTAAGTGTCCGCACAGGTGGAAAAGGCTTACATGTATTCTAAGAGTTGTCATCATTTGATGTGTATGAAAACATATTTAATCACTTGGGAAGCTGAATATAAGCCCTAGCCTTAAAGGGACACTCCAGGCACCCAGACCACTTCTGCCCAATGGAGTGGTCTGGGTGCCAACTCCCACTACTCTTAACCCTGCAAGTGTAATTATTGCAGTTTTTTATAAACTGCAATAATTACCTAGCAGGGTTAACTCCACCTCTAGTGGCTGTCTACTAGACAGCCACTAGAGGGCACTTTCTAGTTTCTAGCGCTAGAGCGTCGCTGGACGTCCTCACGCTATGGGAGGACCTCCAGCGTCGCTCATTTCCCCATAGGAAAGCATTTTCAATGCATTTTCAATGCTTTCCTATGGGGAGCGCTAATGTGCATGCGCGGCATTGCCGCGCATGCGCATTAGGTCTCCCCGGCCCGTGGGCGGGATCAGTCTCGCCCACCGGCCGACGCAATGCAGAGGAGGAGCGGCAGCGGAGGAGGAAGCAGCGACGAGGAACATCGTCGCTGCCTCAGGTAAGTCACTGAAGGGGTTTTCACCCCTTCAGCAACCGGGGATTGGGGGGTGGGAAGGAGAGGGAACCTGCAGTGCCAGGAAAACTGTGTGTTTACCTGGCACTGGAGTTTCCCTTTAAGACTCTTATTTAAACTGTTTTGCTGGGGACTATTTATTTTGGCTTAGCCCAGTGGCAGAACTAATGAATAGTTCCCGGGGGCAACAAACTATTTATTTAATGTTTCCCATTAAGTGTACTTTAAAGGATACTCTAAGCACCATAACCACTAGCAGTTATGATGCTAGGAGTCCCCTGGTGCTGTCTGACTGTAAACTCTCAAACCATTTACAACTCTCAGTTAAGAAATTCCAACCTGCTTTGAGATGGTAAGTGTGAAACTGTTCTTAAATGTTGTAATAGTTTACTTTCAGATGGCACTAAGGGACTACTAGCACCATAACCACTACCAGTGGTTATAGTGCTTAGACTATCCTAAACAAATATACCACTAATTTACATGCTCACACCCCCTTCCAACATAAATCTGCTGGTTGCCAGTTAATCTGACCTTCCTTACCACTTTACAGCCCCATAGTTCTTTGGAAATGATCCCACTCCCAACACAATATAGATCTCTACATTGTCCCGCAATTAACTCCTGACATTCATTTTAATTTACCCTTTCTCTCCAGTTCACACCCTCACATTTCTCTGACAATGAAAGCAATTAACCCAACCCAAGTACGCATGTTACATGTAATACATTCCTGTAAATATTCTAACCCCTCCTTCTGCCCTACACACATACAGAAACACAATCACAAAGAATAAACTCACCGATAAGGGCACATAATTATACAGACACTTCCCTCAGTCACATAGAGATGCACTCAGTCGTTTACAAAGGAACACAAACAGAGCTACAATTAGAAATACAATTGCAAACATACATGTAGAGACACACATTCAGTCATGCAGATTTCTAGTCATACAGACACAAATTCACACATAAATTGCTGTAGATATCACCATTAATATACATATGTTGCTTTGGGTGCCAACCTGCTATTTCTCTTTACTCCCGCTTGTCCTCAGTAATCCTGTCTTGCCGTTTAATGCTTTTCAGCACAGCCAAGATATGACATCCCATCCTGGACCTATCACCTGAAGGGCTCACTGTACATCTGTACCACTAGTATTTCCACCCCTCCCCACTTTCTGTCATATGTTATGTCCTGCCAATACATGCTAATGTATGTAATAGAGCAATCAGCTAATGCTTCTGCACAAAACAAATACATTATTTCATTTTTTCTTGCGCTTTTTCTAAACTGCTGTTTTTCCCAAAATGTCAGATTTAATAGGAAGTTTGCTTTTTAATTATATGTACTGCAAATCCCATGCACCTTCAGGAGTCCACATTTAATTTATTTATTCCCTGCTTGTATTGCATGGAGAGCATGAATACGTCTTTTAACCCCTTTAGGACCAAACTTCTGGAATAAAAGGGAATTATGACATGTCACACATGTCGTGTCCTTAAGGGGTTAAAAGGGACTGTGAATATGTTTGTTTTAAAGATTTATTTATTTATTTATTCTATTTCTTAATTTCAGACCAATACCAGCCTAAGAAAAGTTTAGAGTTCTTCTTTATTTAAGGCTCTGATATATTTGTCATCATAAATATTATATCTGTTCTTTTCCTTTCCTTTCTCTCCCTTTCCTCTCTTGTGTTGTTTCTATTCGTTCAATATAACATATACATAGACACTGGAAAGATGTAACAATTCAACCACTTGTCAATATTACAGTATCTATGAAGCTATCACTATTTGTTTGATTAACAGTTTAACCCCTTAAGGACCAAACTTCTGGAATAGAAGGGAATCATGACATGTCACACGTCATGTGTCCTTAAGGGGTTAAATAGAAAAAGAAAGGGGAAAAACCAATAAAAATACAGAAACTCTTCCATAACTATACACATTCATACCAACATACACTAAATAGTTAAGTACAGTAGATATAGATTTTTTTTCCTCCCTTTTCCCTTCTCTTTCCTTTATTTTTTTTCCTTTTCTTTTCCACCCCTACTCTCTTTCCTCTATTCTTACTCTTGTTTTCTCTCTTTTTTTTTTTTTTTTTTTCAGATTTATTTTGTTCGTTCAGTTGTGGGGAAATATATCATCAAACCTTTATTTTTACCTATTTTTCATACTTCAACTTGTTGTGTTCCCAACAATAATTCCTTTTCTTTTTATTCTAGTATTTCTAGCTTATTAGACCATATGTCTATCTCTCGATTATGATTTGACACCCATTTCCATTTGAATCTGTATTTGGTCTGCTGAATAAGGTGTAACATAGAAAATACATGTTTTTTTCTCCAGTTTCTAGCTATTATAATTTTTACAGCTACAAGGCAATGTATAATCAACACTTGTTCCAACTTTTTCTTATTGGGCCAACCTAAGTGAAGCAGCATGACTTCCGGTCTAAATACTATTTTGATATTACCCATTCTGCTTATTATGGATTTAGCCATATGCCACAGAGGGGCCACTGTTCCGCAATTCCACCATATATGTACTTACTTACTCTCTCCACATCTCCAGCATGTATCATCGTTTCGAGTTGAAATTCTTGTTAATTCGGATGGTACCATGTACCATTTATTAATCACTTTATAGTGTTTCAATTAAGGAGAGTTAAAGATTTCTTAATGAAAACAACACTCCAATAATTATCGAGTAGGTCATCCATTATATTTTGAATAATCAAACCATATTTATATTGTTTTTCTTATATGAAGACATTTCAGTTTTGTCAGGTCAGATAATGAATGCTTGATCATTTAAATATCAGCAGCAGAATACACATGCAGGCAATTATACTTAGTTCTTTATTTAATTTTATTTTACCTTCTTCAGAGCCTATGCTCAGTTTTTCAGGTATCAGTTAATGTTTGGTTTTTTTTCTTCTCCAGAGCGTATGTGCATCAATATACAAAGTTTGGCATAGAAGAAGAGGAATTCTTAGAAAGTTTCACAACACTTGAACAGGTTATTGCCAGTTATTCAAATTTATGAGTGTTCTTCGGCTATACATTGTTTTGTTTTTTCCTGTTGCTTTTTTTTTTTTTTTTTTGAGGGTTATTCAATATTTATTCAAATTTGATACTTTGAATCTTAATATAATGTTTTATGAATTTGTCTAATACCATAGGCAAGAGCCTATTCAGCAGCACTTTGACAAATTAAAATAATCAATTAATATCTACATGTTGTTTATAGTAAGTTCAATATTTTCATCAAATAAAAATATTTTACAATAAGCTATTTGTTTTGTGTTATTACATAAAGCAAGCATTCCATTGCTACTTTCTTTAAGGGAAATCTTCACTCGACTCCTTTTTTTACTCCTCCTTCCAAATAAATTAGCCTGGTAGGGCTTATTTATTGCTCCTCATGTTTTTGTTTTTTACTTTAGCCCCTTGAGGACGCTAGACGGTTCAGGACCGTCATCGGCATTTTTGCGTTGCCGACCGACGACGGTCCTGAACCGTCCTAAATTTAAAATGTACTTACCCGATCGCCGTCGTTCCCCTGGCGGCGATCGGCGGTGCTCCCGTTGTGGGGAGACTGCCTGCAGCCCAGACAGTCTCCCCATGGCGGATTAGGACCCCTGTGGCCATGTGATCGCCCAACAGGGCGACCACATGGTCACAATAGGTGTCCATGTGTCTTCCTGCAGGGGGACTGTCTGTGCTGACAGGCAGTCTCCCTGCAACTGTAAAATCAGTGTAAAATCAGAAAAAAAAATTAAGTTATAGTTAATAAATGACCTATATAATATATGTCTATATATCATATATATAATGTCATGCTAAGTGTATTTTTATATTAATATGTACATATATTAATATAAAAATACACTTATAATTAAATTACACACGTATATATATAATATATATAATAACTATATATATTGTATATATATATTATTATAAAATACAAATAATAAGTAAATTAAATTAAACATGTAAAAATAATAATAAAAATTTTAAAAAAATTATATATCTATACGAAATGTTATTCCAACTGTATTTTGATATTAATATATATATATTTATATCAAAATACACTTAGAATGAAATTGTATATATATCTATGTATATATAAATAAATAAAAAGAATACGAACTATTCATATGTCGATATACAAAATTACATAAATAATTATATAAATATACACGTAGACTTCAAATATATAAATATGCATATATATTTAAATTCTACGTGCGTATTTATGTAATATTTTTACATAATTAAGTTATTTTATTGATTGCAATTTAAGGGACCTGCCTGCCAACCCAGGCCGAAAGTCCAGAGAATTTAATTTGCTAGCACTGTATTTTACCCTGTAACGTTCTACGACACCCTAAAACCTGTACATGGGGGGTACTGTTTTACTCGGGAGACTTTGCTGAACACAAATATTAGTGATTCAAAACAGTAAAACATATCACAGCGATGATATTGTCAGTGAAAGTGACTTTTTTTGCATTTTTCACACACAAATAGCACGTTTACTTATGATATAATTGTTGTGATACATTTTCCAGTTTTGAAACCCTAATATTTGTGTTCAGCAAAGTCTCCTGAGTATAACAGTACCCCCCATGTACAGGTTTTATAGTGTTTTTGAAAGTTACAGGGTCAAATATATGGGTCAAATATTTTTACATTGAAAATGGCCACGTTGGTTACGTTGCCTTTGAGAGCGTATGGTAGCCCAGGAATGAGAATTACCCCCATGATGGCATACCATTTGCGAAAGAAGACAACCCAAGGTATTGCAAGTGGGGTATGTCCAGTCTTTTTTAGTAGCCACTTAGTCACAAACACTGGCCAAAATTAGCGTTCAATTTAGTTTTTTACTTTTTTCACACACAAACAAATATGAACGCTAACTTTGGCCAGTGTTTGCGACTAAGTGGCTACTAAAAAAGTCTGGACATACCCCATATTGAATACCCTGGGTTGTCTACTTTAAAAAAAAATATGTACATGTGGGGTGTTATTCAGCGATTTATGACAGATAATAGTGTTACAATGTCACTATTGATACATTTTAAAAATGTATGTTTTGAAACCGCAATATCCTACTTGTACTTATAGCCCTATAACATGCAAAAAAATAGCAAAAAGCATGTAAACACTGGGTATTTTTAAACTCAGGACAAAATTTTGAATCTATTTAGCAGTTTTTTTCATTCGCTTTTGTAGATGAGTAAAAGATTTTTCACATAAAAGTCAAACATGTATTTTTTTTCAATTTTTCATCATATTTTTTCATTTTTTAAAAATTAAATTACATGAGATTATATAAATAATGGTATGTAAAGAAAGCCCCTTTTGTCCTGAAAAAAACAATATATAATTTGTATGGGAACAGTAAATGAGAGAGCGGAAAATTACAGCTAAACACAAACACCACAAAAGTGTAAAAAGATGCCTGGTCGCAAATGTACAACATCGCAAAAACAGTCCAGTCCTTAAGGGGTTAAACTATGTATTCACACAATGCACAGCCTGCCTTAACTATTTAGTTTGGACATTTAGGATTTAGACAGGCTGAAATCTGCATATTGTTAGGTTCCCTGATGGAAATGGATGGGTTTGCCCCATTAGGTACTGGACCATTTGGATTTTATTGAATAACCCTGTATAGTTATCTTTTGTCTAACAAAACGTCCAAAAGTCACATGAGGGATTTTACAAATGATTTCAAAAGAGGTAAAATTATATCTTGTTCACATGATTCAAAACCCCTTTTTACACATGAAAGCACGTAACTAGCCTTTGAAATTGCAGGCCGGCATTGCATACTTTTGCCTAGTGTGTATGCTATAATTGTTTTTTTTTTTTTTATTTTTTATTCGACTTTCAATTGAACTTAGCAGTGGAAAATGGCATCAATTGTGACACAGGTCTCATAATGAAGGTAAACATGTTAACGTAAAACATTCAAAACCACATTATGAATTATGGAGTGAGACACACAGGTCTCCATTTCAGATTTGGAAATCTCGAGAATTATACAGAAAAACAAAACCTTATTCAGTTTTCTGATTTTGTATGAATGATTACATATAGATAAAAAAAATAAAATAAAATAGCAAAATACTGCACCCCTACCCTCCACATACAGCACCCCTACCCCCCAAACACACAGCACCCCTACCCCTCCAAGCACACAGGGCCCCTACCACCCACAGCACAGCACCCCTACCCCCCCCACACACACACACAGCACCCCTACCCCCCCACACACACAGCACCCCTCACACAGAACTCCACACCCTTACACACAAACACATACATTGCACCCCTCAATGCAGTATGTGTGTGTACTCAGCAGTGTGTGTATTCAGCGGACTGTGTGTGTGTATTCAGTGGACTGTGTGTGTGTGTGTATGTATTCAGCAGTCTGTGTGTGTGTGTGTAAGTATTCAGCAGTCTGCATGTGTGTACACTCAGCAGTCTGCGTGTGTGTATTTAGCGGTGTGTGTGTGTGTGTGTGTGTATTTAGCAGTCGGTGTGTGTATGTATTGCATTTGTTGGAGATACTAATAAATATAAGCTTAATTTTATCTATTTATATCATTATTTAAAATTTACTAGGATCATACCATGCTTCCAACGTGCATAGTGGTGATTAAAAACGAGCTAAGATTTACATAGTAGGCATATCAGCCTAACTGCGCACGTTTATCAAGAGTGGCGCTTTTTTTTTTTTTTTTTTAATTCTTTATTTTTGCACACGATAGGTAAGGCAAGAATAGTACAACTTGGAGGCTTGCGCAGAAGCCAATGGACAAAAATTCAATCTCGTACAGACAGTCATTGACAGTAGACGATAGATAGCACAAGCCCCTTTATAAATTCTGGAAAACTTATCCCCCATCGAGGATTCTATGTTTCTTTAAAATTCTACGCTTAACACTCAATAGGCATAGCCAAATCAATATAACTGTGAGGCTTACGCAGAAGCCAAAATGCCAGAGCTCATGTTCGGAAACATAAATTTCGACTTCAGCCCACTTGCCAAGCCTCGCTATAATTTCTACCTCTCTTGCTCCCTACCGGGGATTTTGTAATTTTATTCAGGCGCTATATCTTAAGTAGGAGCCCTACACATATTAAAGCCAGAGTTAACTTTAGGCATCCTCAAATCTCCATCAGTACATTCGTGCCTGTGTGAGAAAAAATAAAAAACGAACGCATAGAGTTAGACAATAAGAAATATAGAAAAGGAAAATAGCAAGATGTGAAAAGTGAAGGAGTATAAGAAGAGAAGAAGAAGAGAGTTAGCGAGGGAGAAGAGAAGAAGAGAGAAAAGCAAGGAGTGGAAGGGCGAGGGATGGGGAGGCGAGCGTAGCTAATGAGGTCCCCACCGATACTGGACCACTCGGTACTAGATCCTGGCTCTCACTAAACGTCTATCTCCTCAGTCGCTACTGGAGCCCATTATGCTAGAGTCCCATGGTTCCCAAGTCCTCTGGAAATTGACGGTTGTCCCTCTCAATCTAGCAGTCAGGTCTTCCATAATTCTGCTGTCCCTTATCCTAGAAATCACCCCCTGGATCTCTGGGCCTCCAGGTGAAAGCCATGCCGCGGCGACGACTCTGCGTGCGCTTAAAGTTATTACCCGTATTAGTTTCTGTTCTCGTCTCGTCCAACCCTCAATAGATCTGTTTAACAGATAAATCCATGGGTCCATAACTAGTAGCTTGCCAAACGTCTGCTGGATTAGGTCTTCAACAGACTTCCAAAATCCATGTATTTTCGGGCATTCCCACCACATGTGGAGGTATGTGCTTCGGAGTCCGCATCCCCTCCAGCAATCATCTGTATCTATTTTACGCATTTTGTGCAAAGTTACCGGAGTGGTATACCACCTGAGCATGGTTTTCCATGCCTGCTCCTGTTGCGTGACGCAGATGGACGCACTTTTGGTTGCTTCCCAAATCTCCTGCCACTCAATTCCCTCCAGTTCCTCCCCCAGGTCCAATTCCCACCTATCAATGTACTTCAATCTACCCCATTCCTTAGTTTCCGTGCTAAGGTGAGCATAAAGAAGTGTAATCATTCCTTTAGGGGTAGTTCCATCTCTACAGAGCTTCTCATAAAAAGTAAACGGTCCCTGGGCTGCCGCTCTAATCCGGGGTTTTCTAGCGAAGTCCCTGATCTGTACATATCTGAAAAAGTCAGCTGGGGTCAGGTGGTTGTTACGTTGGAGATCTTCAAATGGTATGATTTCCCTGTCTCTATACAGCTGGTACAAGCGTCGTAGCCCAGCCTTTTCGATATTTCGGAAGTTCCCATGGGCCATTCCAGGCGGAAACTCTCTATTTCTGAGTATCGGAACCATAGGGGAGGGAGAGGAGGCGAGTCTAAATTTATCGCAGTTTGCATCCCACAACCGAAGAGAGTTAAGTATAGCCGGGCATGTCGCCCTTATCATGGGCCTATGTTCTTTTGGGACCCACAACGTAAATTGGGGGACGTCTAGACCTACCAGTAATGATTCGATCTCAACCCATCTCCGTTCCCCAACAGGGGAATGCCACATGACCACCTGGGACAGTTGGGCTGCCAAATAGTAATAATAGAGGTTTGGTAGTCCCAAGCCTCCTCTATCCTTACGCCTATAAAGGACTTGTCTGGCTATTCTATGCCTTTTATTGTGCCATACAAAGTCGCAGATCGCCCTCTGTAACGGTATCAATTGGGATCTCGTGACCCGTACAGGGAGAGCCTGGAATAAAAACAGCAGGCGTGGGAGAATATTCATTTTCACCGAATGAATACGTCCCAGCCATGAGATCGGCTTGTCCGACCATTTTTCCAAGTCTCCTATCAGGGTCCTGAACATGGGGTCGTAGTTGCTAGAGTATAGTTGACCCGGATCCGCTGTCAGGTGGACTCCCAGATATTTGAAGGAGTTCGGTTCCAGCCTTAGACGGTGTGTTGCCCGTATCAAAGCCTCCTCGGCCGCCGTTAATCCTATGGGCATCGCACTAGATTTCTGTATATTCGCCTTGTAACCAGATAGGCCCCCGTATTCTCGTATGACTCCCTGTAATGCCGCCAGTGACTCGATTGGATTAGTCAGGGTGAGGAGGACGTCGTCCGCATAAGCAGCGACCGTGAATTCTTCTCCCCCTACCCTAACTCCGCCAATGTTTGGGTGTCTGAGTATCGCCTGAAGTAGGGGTTCTAGAGCTAGGACAAAGAGGAGGGGGGATAGAGGGCACCGCTGTCTGGTTCCATTACGCAGTCTGAAAGGAGTCAGGGGGGCACCCGTTACTTGTATCTGTGCCCTGACATCATGATACATTGCCTTCGTTACTTGCATGAACTCTTCCGGAATCCCTAGGTGTTTCAATACCGAAAACAAGAAGTTCCACCGAACCATATCGAAGGCCTTCTCTGCATCAATAGAAACCACCAGGGAAGGTGTTCCAGTCGCCACTTGCTTCCAGATTAGATCGGCTGTCCTTCTGGTGTTTTCGAACAGTTGCCGACCTTGGATGAACCCGACTTGATCGGCATGGATGAGTGAAGTCAGGAGCGGGTTCAGTCTGTCCGCCTGTATTTTAGCCAATATCTTTAAGTCCTGGTTAATCAATGAGATAGGCCTGTAGTTTTCTGGTTGGAGTACGTCCTTCTCCGGTTTGGGCAACAGTATTATCGTAGCCAATGCCATCCCCGGATCCAAACGTCCCCCTTGCCTTAAGTAGTTGAATAGTGTCACTAGTCAGGGCGTAAGCTCTTCCCGAAAAGTTTTGTAATACATCCCATCGAATCCGGCTGGGCCTGGTGCCTTGTTACCTTTTAGACTCGATATTGCTTTGTCAACTTCTTCTACGCTAATTTCTGCAGCTAGACTGTCCGCTGCCTCCCCCGTCAGTTTGTTCATACCTAGACCTTCAAGGTATCGCGAGATGTCATCTTCCCCTTGTCTCTCCTGAACTGACCCGTCCGGTGTGTGATTGTACAGTTGCCTGTAGAAATCCTCAAATACCTGCGCAATATCAGCCGGCTTCGTTTTCGTTGTGCCATCCGGATGCCTGATGGCCATAATGTGGGGTCTGCTTTGCCTGGGCCGCAACGTCCTAGCCAGGAGCGTGTCCATTTTGTTGGCCTTATCAAAATATGTACGCCTGGACCACGTCATGGCTCGAGCCGTGTCATCCAGCAGAAGGGTACGTATGTTCCTACGAACCGCCTCTAGTCGGCCGAGTATCTCATTGTCCGGGGCAGATTGGTGTTTCTGTTCAAGGTTCTGCAGTTGTTTTAGCAAGGTCTCCAGTTGTTGATGCTTCAGTTTCTTCTTCCTCGTGGCCAATTTGATCAAGTTCCCCCGTATGACCGCCTTATGTGCTGCCCACACTGTGCTAATGCTTACGTCCGGGGTAGTGTTCTCTTCAAAGTAATTTGTTATAGCCGTTCGAACGTCTTCTATTATCATCGTATCCCGTAACAACGACGCATTCAGCCTCCAGTTCCAAGGGCTCGTTACGCATAAATTACCCAGTATGATAGAAACATCCGCATGGTCAGACCAGGATATATTCCCAACCTTTGAGCCCACTATCCTGGGCAGGCCTGTCGCGTTAACCAAGAAGAAGTCGATCCTGGAGTAGGTTCTATGGGGGGCCGAGTAAAACGTATAATCTTGTTCCAGCGGATGTTGTGCCCTCCAAACATCAATCAATCCTGTGCCCGCCATAAATGCCTTCAGCAGGCGATCTTGCCCCCCCCCCTCCCCTGCGATCTCGGGCCTCCATCCCTTGAGATCCTATCAATCGCCGGACACTGGGCGGCATTAAAGTCTCCCCCCATAAGGATCATACCATGTGGCAATGCGGCAATCTTACCTCGCAGCATAGTCCAAAATCCAGCATCTGGCTGATTCGGGGCATATATATTAATCAAATGGATGTTGTGAGAATGTAAGGTCCCTGAGACGATAATGTATCGTCCCTCCAGGTCCACATCCTGGGCTAACACCTGGAAGGGACATGTACGTCGAATAACTATGGCCACCCCATTCCGTTTACGGTGTGATCTAGCTTCAAATGAACCCGTATATATATGATCTCTTAAGCGGAAAGTAGCCTGTTTGGGGAGGTGGGTCTCTTGTAAGTACGCTATGTCCGAGTTCATCCTTTTCAAGGCCCGAAACATGAGACGTCTCTTTTTAGGGGCGTTAAGGCCCTTAACATTCAGAGTGGTAAGCTTAATCTCATCCCGAAACATAATGAACTCCGCTAAAACTGCTGCGCCCTTGTCTGTACTAATATGCGCTATTCGAGCGTCCGAATCACTACCCAGGACTAGCAACTCGCCCGCCCCCCCCTGACCCCTATCGAAGGAGGATACAGAAGGTAGAGGTGAAGAGGGAGAGAGAAAAAGAAGAGAAAAGAAAAACAGAAAAGTCATCCGGACACCGTCTGATGTGATGAGAAAATAACAACAAAAAACTGGTCTTACAAAACGCCAGAAAATTGTGGGTAGCGTGTGCCCACTTCCCCCTCACGATCAACGTGTGGAGGGAACTGAGGATCCCTAAAGTCCCGCCTCCCAAGCGCCCTACAAATCGTACAGTGACCTCCAATTCCATTGCGATACTTCCCTATATCTAACCCTGTTCCTCGTCCCGGTGCAGACCACTCCATTATCCTCCCTACCGTGTCCCAGGGATGCATACTTAGAGTCTCCTCCCTTTACCCGCCCCCGTCTATCAATGAAGACTCACATCCTGTCCCCCGTGTAGGCCCTACCCACCCCCCAAGGGCCTCTGGCGACACCCCTACCTAGCTCAAAATCAATGGGGACCCATCAAAACACTCCCGCCTCCCTCCTTATCAGCGCTCAGAAGGGCGGTGTGCCTCTGTGTCAATCGGTGGTCATCCCTGCTCCAATCCCGAAAGGGAGTTGGGCCCAGGTGTAAAAAAAGTGAGGGTAGTCTATCCAAGTGTCGTAGTAACAGGAGGGGGTCAGGTACAAAGGATTTATGTAAAAAGCCCCAGTACAACCTCCCCTTAGGCCATCTACTAATCCCCCCCTCCAAAACCTTGGGGCTTCGCCGCTCTCCCCCTATCGGTACTGGCAGGGGCTACAGAAGCAAAATTTAAGGTCCTTAGTCGAGCAGAGCTGCCTAGCGTACACCGTTGCCACCCCGCCCTTCGTAGGCTGTGTCGGAACATTACTCTCAAATTGTATACATAAAAACAGAATATAAAAAACAAAACAAATCAAACCATACATAGTACCTCGAGAACCAGGATAGGCAGTACATTTCCTCAACCATTAACCTCTTATCCCTTCCTGCTAAGGAGATCCCATAGCTCTCAAAGGGCACTAGAAAACATACCACTATGACCTTAGCTGTTTGGGTATACAACTTGGGGTGTCTGGTTCTGAAATACCCTAACATGTTGCGTCCTGGTTAGGGAATCAAGTAGCAATTGGGCACTTTACAAGCAAGTAATTGGCCTGTGTACCTGGTGGTATTGTAATGTTAATATATTGTTCATTCTTCGTCGTATATTATTATTTTGGACATGGCCCCCTTGTTATATTTTATGGTTTTTCATCATATTTTTTTTATTTTTTGTATTTTATATATGGTATTTTTTTTTTTTTTTGTAGCCCGTTAACATTTGTCTCCCCCTTCCAACCCCCGTGTAAAGATGGCTCTGCGGGGTGGGCCGTTAGGGTAGTTGTGGAGGTGTTACGTAGCAAAATCACATGGGACAACAAGACGCCCACCTCAATACCGGCGAAGCACGGCCTGGTAAGTAACCCTTCCATTTTATCCTTCTACCCTACTACTGGTACCCAACCCCCTCTCGCCCCTTAGATTGAACACGAAACAAGTTCTCCCCCCCCCCCCTGTAAACTGTATGGAGGGTCAACAAAATATATACATTTTAGTTTCGTTTTCAATTCTATAGCTTAAGTTTGTTTGTCGGGGTTACATTTGCTGTTATTTTTGTTTTCCTTTCAGTTTTCGTTACTTTTTGGGGATGTTTGAATTTAATTAGTTTTTCCCTATTTTTTCCTTTTTTTTAATATATTCACTCAGTTATCAATTAATTATGTATTTTTTCTTTCTTTCTTTTTCTTATTTTTCAATTATTTTTCTTATTTTTGTGTGTACTTCCGTCCTCATACCTTCAACTATCCCCATTCCTCCCGGGGAGGCCAACCTCCACCACACCGCACTGTAAGACAAAATCCACGGCCACATTATTAGGCGAGGGGTGGAAGGGACCATTAAAGGCCCTCGTTGCTGCGGCATAGGGGAGATGCACCCCCCACGGGGCAACATCTGCTTCAAGTACAGAGAACTAAAATAAAACATAAACAAATTAACCAGTCCCAAAGGGGCACACCCGGATCCACCCGAGTTGGAAGTTCGTCGCCAAGGGCATCATGCAGGGTGCTAGGCCAAGGTGCCTTACATCGGGAGTGTAGTGAAGAAAAAATCCCGGTCCCCTCCCAAGCTAGTGAAAAAATGGCCCAATCGAAGCCCTCATGTCTCTGGCAGGTCCCAATAGGATGTGCGGAATAGTGGCACCCAGCCGCCCTCGTTGTATGTGTAAACCCCTGGATCCGTAAACGAGAGGCCCAACAGGGAGTCCAGGAGGGGAATACAGAAAAACCAAGTCCCAAACCTGTAACTAGGGGCCCGACCCGTTCCCCACCCCAAGAATAGAGGGAAGGCAGATACCTCAGCCTCCCTCAGGCCCAGTGCCATCAGTACAAAGAAGGGAGGAAAACATAAAAAGAAAAGTGAAAAAGGGGGCAGCATAGTACGATACCCTCTGCAGTTATCGGTGACCTCTCTGTCCTGCTACTCGCCACTCCTGTTGCAACCGGGGAAGGTCCGCAGGATACATCGCCACGCTAGGGAGATCAGAAGGTGGTTGAATGCCTAGGCCGCTTAGTAGACGGTGGGGATCTCCTCCCGGTGTAAGGATGTGCGCCCGGTCTCCCCGAAACACCATCAACTTGAAGGGGAATCCCCATGCATATTTAACGCCGGCACCTCGCAGGGCTTCCGTGATGGGTCGCCAGTCCCTTCTCCGTTGCAGCGTGGAGGGGGCTAAGTCGTGGTACAGGGAAACCATCTCCCCTGCTTATCGTATGGGCCCCTCACGGCTCTTTTTCATAAGTGCTTCTTTAGTGCTATAGTATAAGAAGCGGATTATAACATCTCGTGGGGAATTGTTGTCGTGCCGTTGACCCCTGAGCGCCCGATGGGCCCTTTCCATGTGCCAGCGTTCCTCCGGTAAGTGCGGGAGAAGTGGCTTCAGGATGGTAAGTAGAAGCCCCTGTAGGTCTTCATCGGAGCTTTCTGGCAGGCCCCTCATGCGAACATTGTTTCTCCTGGACTGGTTAGCCATATCTTCAAGGGCGAGGTCCATGTCCACCATCTGAGCAGACACGCCATTCACTCGCTCCACAACGGCATTATGGGCCTGTGTTGAGGCCTCCGCGCGGTCCTCGAGTTTTGAGGTCCGTTCTCCCAGGGCTCCGATCTCAGCCTGTAGGACTGCTGTACATTTCGCAATTTCGCCAGCTAGGAAGGTCCTCACCTCCGCCAACTTTGCCAGGACCGTGTCCCGGTTATCAGGGGATGCCTCCCTGTCCGCACGAGGAGAAGCCTGCGGGGTAGTACCTGCGCCATCTTGGGTCCCCGGACGGCCCTGTTTCTGTGCCGACATGAGGTCCAGAACAGTGCCTCCTGAATCAGGTCCCTTCTTGGACTGTTTCTTAGGAATTCTTTTCTCCATTTTGGAGCCTCCTTGGGGTAGGTTATATCAAAAAAGGTCGCTTTTGTATGCTATTTGGGCGCGTTCGTCGGGAGCTCTAGTGAGACACGTCTAGTCTCATCGACGGTCAGACCACGCCCCCAAGAGTGGCGCTTTTAAGGTACAGTACATAGTAACGTTCAGCTCGGTTATGGTGTTTGAATTAAATCCTTCACACTAATGAGCTGCTTACGTTCTAAGCATATATAGAGATGGGCATGGAATTATGTAGAGATCTACTCAAGATTGCATATATGTCTAAACCCTGAGCCTTGGATAGTTATTTAAAGGTTTTTTCTAGACATGAATTAATTTTGTGAAGGTAAAGACCACTGGCTTTGTATCTATACAGCATTAGAATAAGTGATGCACCTAGAAAGCATAGAAAATACAAAACGATAAAACATAAAGATCAAACAGCCGCAGTGTGCATGCATATAGGAGGTACGAGTAGGCTGATATGTATGGGTTAGGTATAGAGGTCCCCTCATTAACAGTTGCTGTTCGTGTTTAGTCCCATGAGGGTGACACTGCCGTAGGTAGTGAGCCTGCTTCAGCTTATGCCCGAGGATGGGAAACGAGAGTCTCAATATTAAGTCAGGATCTTGTCGATAGGGTGTCTCCATGGCAGGCAACGTGTTGTCAGTCCTTGTCCCAGTAGCTCTTGCTTAGCCAACGCCAAGACTTGGCTTGGTACGCCTGGTATGGTCGCTTTCCAGCCCCAGGCCTCGTTTTGGGCCCACCTGAGGAAATTCCAGACTTGAGGGCTTATGACAGGATCCTTTCTAGAGGTGGTATGACCGGGTCTCCTGGGCGTTTGGCGCCGCTTGCGCCGAGGAATCTTCTGCTTTTGCGGTCTATGCGGCGGGTGAGTTCCCTGCCTGGGGGTACGGTGGATAGCATATTGTGTCGCCTGGGTGAGTGTCCCACCCGTGGGAAGTTTTCCCGCCATCCCCAGTGGGCCTCTCTTCATACCTCCTGTGTGGTGGGTGATTGTGGTACTTGCCTGCAGCTTGTCCCAGAAGGCTTGGAAGATTGCCTCCAGCCTGGAGTCAAAGTAGTCGAGGTTTGTCTCATGCGTTTGGCTGGGGTTTTGAGATGTCTGTATAGGGGCCTCCGCCATCTTGTGTGGTCTGGGCTCTGCCATGTGTCCCCTATGCATGGGATGCGGTGGCGGTCGGGTGGGAGCTGGGCTTCCAGTGCGGACCGGGATAACCCCCACCGGTCCAAAGGGGGGGATAGGAGACCATCAGCGTCGATTGTTGGGTCTGGCCCTGGGGAGAGCGGCCGCCTCCCCCCAGCTCCATCGCCATTAGGCCGCACGTGGCGTGCCGGCTACCCGGTTCCGATGGGCATCTGTGAGGCATAATTTTGTTCAGCGGTGCTCCCTCAGTGTGGGTAGAGCACCCTGGTTGTGCTGTGGGTTCAGTAGCCGTTGATTTCGCCTCAAATTCCGCCCGCTCGGCAGGAGCTCGCGGCATGCACGTCTCTGCAGCTCCGAGGTCAGGATCCGCCCCGTCTTGTTCTATAAAAAAAAAAGGTGTTGATTAGTTCGGACAACTGTAGGAGTTGTTTTTTCTAAACTTAAACCTCAGCATTCAGGTTTAATTGCCATGTTGGCACTTTAAGGGGAAAAAAGTTGGCATGTATTGCGGTTTGGGCACTCGGGCTCAAAAAGGTTCGCCATCACTGATCTAGGGTAAGCATGTGAAACTCAAAGGCTAATATGGGCCAAATAAAAGGTTTAAGTTTATGTGGGCCACAAAAAAAGAAAGAGTTCGACTAACACAAACTAAATTACTTGTATCATTCTCCTCATTCTCATGCAAACAATATATAATCATGGGTATGTATATGTATGTGTATATATATATATATATATAATTAACTTAAAAGCTTCACTTCAAGTTACTTACTATGCCCCCTCCAATCTAATACGCAGCCTCCAGTGCCTACCCCCAATCTAATGCACTGTCCCCCGTCCACTTTAATTTAAAACACTGCCCCCAATCCCACCTCTCTAATTTAATACACAGCCTCCCCAAATCTAATACACTACATTGGGTATTTCTAAACTCAGGAAACTATTTATCATGTGTGTTTTTTGGCGGTTGTAGATGCGCAACAGATTTTGGGGGTTAAAATTAGAGAAAGTGTGTTTTAAAAAAAAAAAAAAATTTCATCATATTTTATATATTTTTTTATAATACCATTATTTTCATCATATAATTTATCTTTAGAAGGACCATTTAATGGTGAGAAAACTGTATATAATATGTGTGGGTACAGTAAATGAGTAAGAGGAAAATTACAGCCCAAACGGTAAGAAAATTGAAAAGTGGTCTGGTCACGAAGGGGTTAATAATCTTTTGTAGTTGGTGCTTCTATTAATTGAGACATAAAAGTGTAATTTATCAGGTTCCAACATCCCTTAACTGTACTTCTAGTCCCACTGGTCCAATCAATGTCTGTATAATTAAAATCTCCAATGATTAACAAACTATCCAAATGGCCTTAATAATTTGACATAGCAGTTGCTCTTCTTAATCAGATTTAATGTATGGAGGCTTGTAACATGTTCCTTTTAATGAATTTCCCCAGTTTCTTCCCTTAAGGATTCGACATCCTCACCTGTATCATTACATACAATTTCTTTAACACTTGACTTCCAATTGTGTTTAATACAAATATGTACCCTGCCCCCTTTTTTATCCTTCCTAAACAATGTATATCCATTTAAATGAATAGCCCAATCAAGTGTTTCATTCCACCAAGTCTCCGTAATCCCAATTATGTCATACTGTTCTTTGTATGTCAATATCTCAAGCTCCCACACCTTCTTGCATTAGCAGACATTTAGATTTACCAATTGTTTCTTGAACTTGATTTGAACAACCTGCATTTAATACCTTCTTACTCTGCATGCTAATCTTACCACTCTTTCCATCTCCACCGTTGTGCACTTTAGCTTAATTCCATCTACTCTCTATACTATGTACTACACATCCTTCTGTGTCCCTCCCCCATTCTCCTAGTTTAGTCTCCTCCAATCTTCTAGCCATCATTTCCCCAGCACAACTTGTGCCACGTGCTACAGTGCAAAGCCAGTGTGACTTTAGGGAGGTCAATGCGTGGCTGAAGTCTTGGTGTAGAAAGTAGGGTTTTGGGTTTCTAGAGCACTTGGTCCATTTTGGGGACAGTTTTTAGAGCCACGATGGATTGAACCCTCTTCCATTTTGGTTCAATCCATCGTGGCTCTAAAAACTGTACCCAAAATGAGCCAAGTGCTCTAGAAACCCAAAACCCTACTTTCTACACCAAGACTTCAGCCACGCATTGACCTCCCTAAAGTCACACTGGCTTTGCACTGTAGCACGTGGCACAGGTAGTATCTCAATAAATACCACCTTTGAGGTCCTCTTCTTATTTACCTCAACTAATTCTATAGAGGCCTCCATCTTCCTCTAACTTTGTCATTGCTGCCAAAATTGACTATGACAGGCGGGTCGTTCCTAGCCCCTCCTAATGATCTATCTACTCTGTCAGCAACATGTCAGACCCAAGCATCCCATAGAAAGCAAATTGTCTGGTTGGGGCAATTTTCTTCAAAAATTTTGATCAAGACTGCATTGTAATTTCACTTTAATTCCAAAGCAATCCAAAGATACCATAAGACAAGTATGGGACTTGTCAAATCCCAGCAGTCACCAGACCCACACTGGATCTGTCACTTTCGGGTGTCATTGTGAAATATGCAAACACCTCTAAAAGTAACAGAACCGCTTTAAAGGGTAAGTTACAATCCAGAGTCAGTATCCAATCTTTAACATTTCTGACTTTAGTCAATATTGCCTGAGTGTTTTCAAAGCATTACAATCAGGAAATGTCCAGTTATTGTTCAGATGGTAATACTGCTGACGTTAACAACATTTATCATCTTAAAACTGAGCATGACTCTTGCCAACAACATTAATCACACAAGTTTGATACTTCAAGATTGCAATGTAAACTAGAAAAGCTACAATTTCTAGGGAAATTGTGTGAAGTGTTCTTGCCTCCACCAGTAGTCTACAACTGGAGTGGGCGGAGTAACTGGGTGTAGTGGCTTGAGTAACTGTTGTGTGGTTGGACTGGGCAGAGTAACTTTATGGAGTGGGCAGAGTAACTGTGTGGAGTGTTTGGAGTGAGTAAAGATAGTAAAAATTACACTAACCAATTGATTGATCAAATGTAAAAAGTGCACATGGCAAGCTTGATAGAGTGAGAAATGCATTTCAATTTTTATTTATTTATATAGCACATTTAATTGCAGCGTTGTTGCCCAAAGTGCTTCACAGTTACATAAAACCATACTGTGACGAAGTGCCCTTCGCCACTTGGGTCTGGAGAGGACTGCTTGCCAGCCTCTTGCCATGTGATTATGGTCCCTGGGAGATTGGGCCCTTTAAAAACAGTATTCGGCCCTAACAGAGTGCATGTCACTCATTCTGGCCCTTTAAAAATACAGTGGGGCCATTCGGTACTTGCCCTGTGTGAGCAGTGATACCCCCAGATAGCTATGCCATGGAGCCTATTCATATAATGAAAGACTATGGGAAAGACTTTGGCTCCATGGCAATTAAACTGTATTTGTGTGGTCTGCGTGCCATTCACCTAATAATGTGCACGCAGACCTGAGCTATCTGGGGATATGTTACATGTCTGTGTCAGGGGCGTACCTAGAGCATATGGCACCCTGGGCGGGTCCTAGTTTTGGCACCCCCCCCCCCCTCCACTTTAAAATGTACAAAACACCCACATTTTTTTTAATGTATGTAGCATTGAGCAGTGCTTGCATGTTTCAATGTAAGCATGCTTTTGTATGGAGTAAGTGTGAGTGAATGAATGGGTGTGTTTGTATGTAGTGTTTGCACTGGAATGCAGGGATGTGTTTGTGTGTAGTGTTGGCAAGATGCTGAGATGTGGGATTGCCATATTTAAGGACACCAAATAAGGGAGCTATCTGCTAAACAGCACCCTAATTTGGTATCTTTACATATGGAATCTCACATAAGGGCACCAATTTAGGGAATTCTCTACTAAATAGCTAAAAGATCAAAATTTTAAAAGCCTTTTTCTTAATTTTAATCTTTAGGTTGTTTAGTAGATAACTCACTTATTTGTTATCCTTATGTGGGATTTACATATTTAAGGACACCAAATTAGGGAGCTATCTACTAAACATATACACAACCACAGATATACAAACGCATTTAGTTATTAAGAGGTCCAACCAACCTCCCTACCTTACTCTGGGAGTGACAAGCGGTTGCTGCTGGGCTGGGATCTCTGTGCTCTTCCTTCACAGCTCACCTGCACGACCAGTAGTGATGCCGATGCCAGGATGACGTCATACCCCGGCTGCCGGCTTACTGCAGGACGTACACAAACTCCTATATGGTCCATAAAAATGTTTAATCTCACTGCCTTCCAGTATATATCTGTCCTATCTGTCTGGGGAATGTGACAACGTGGATGTATATGTAAGTGGGTGAGTATTACTATCAGGAGAAAGGTATATGGCAGGGTGGGACAGTGTGGTGGATACTATGACAGTGTGTGCCATTGCACACAGTGGATTGAAGGAGGCGACTGCAGGTGAGGTGGTGAGTATATGGTGTTTTATGTCACAGGTGGGAACAATGGGGTTGGGTGTTATATGGAAGAGAGGATATTATGTCAAGGCAGGGCCAGGGTGTATGGCAGGGTGTGTATTATGATACGGTGGAGGTATATAGCAGGGAGGGGATTATGGCAGTGTGGGTATTCTATGACATGTTAAAGGGGTATATGCCAGGGTGGGAATTATGACCAGGTAGTGGGTTTATAGCAGGGAGGATATTATGACAAGGCAGGGGTGTATATGGCGGGGGTGTATATGGCAGAGAGGGCAGGGGTGTTGAAATTAAAAAAGAAAGAAAACTACTTGTCCAGGGACTAAAGTGTTTGCCCAATCTACTTGTCTGCCGTGACAATCTACTTGTCCTGATACAAATCTTTATTGATAGTAATTTAGGAGACAGACCTGGTGTAGGGGTGATAGGGATGTAGTATGGGTAAGACACATAGTGTGGGGGTGGGATGTAGTGTGTGTAGGGCATTGTAAGGCACATAGTGTGCTGTGGGATAGGGTTGGCAGAGTGAGGAGGGGACAGGTGGCAGAGCGTAGGAGGGAGGGGCTGAGAGCGTGGGAGGGAGTGACAGGTAGCAGAGTGAGGGAAAGAGGGAGTGACAGGTGGCAGAGTGAGGGAAGGAGGGAGTGACAGGTGGCAGAGTGAGGGGGTGGCAGAGTGAGGGGATGACAGGTGGCAGAGTGACTGAGGGAGGGGGTGACAGGGTGACTGAGGGAGGGGGTGACGGACAGATTGACTGAGGGGGGGTGACTGGTGACTGAGGGAGGGGGTGACTGGTGGCAGAGTGAGGGGGTGACTGGTGGCAGAGTGAGGGGGTAACAGAGTGACTGAGGGAGGGGGTGACTGGGTGACTGAGGGAGGGGGTGACTGTTGACAGAGTGACTGAGGAAGGGGGTGACAGGGTGACTGAGGGAGGGGTTGACTGGTGACTGAGGGAGGGGTTGACTGGTGACTGAGGGAGGGGGTGACAGGGTGACTGAGGAAGGGGGTGACAGGGTGACTGAGGGAGGGGGTGACTGGTGACAGTGACTGAGGGGGGGTGACTGAGGGAGGGGGTGACTGGTGACGGGGGGGTGACTGGGGGGGTGACTGGTGACAGAGTGACGGGGTGACAGGGTGACTGAGGGAGGGGGTGACTGGTGACAGGGTGACTGGGGAGGGGGTGACTGGTGACAGAGTGACTGAGGGGGGTGACAGGGTGACTGAGGGGGGATGACAGGGTGACGGAGGGAGGGGGTGACAGGGTGACTGGTGACAGAGTGACTGAGGGGGGGTGACAGGGTGACTGAGGGGGGGTGACAGGGTGACTGGTGACAGGGTGACTGGGGGGGGGGGGTGACTGGTGACAGGGTGACTGAGGGGGGTGACAGGGTGACTGAGGAGGGTGACAGGGTGACTGGGGGGGTGACAGGGTGACTGAGGGGGGGTGACAGGGTGACTGGGGGGGTGACTGGTGACAGGGTGACTGAGGGGGGTGACAGGGTGACAGGGGGGATGACTGGGTGACTGAGGGGGGTGACAGGGTGAGGGGGGGTGACAGGGTGACTGAGGGGGGGTGACAGGGTGACTGAGGGAGGGGGTGAGAGGGTGACTGAGGGAGGGGGTGACAGGGTGACTGAGGGGGGTGACAGGGTGACTGAGGGAGGGGGTGACTGTTGACAGAGTGACTGAGGAAGGGGGTGACAGGGTGACTGAGGGAGGGGTTGACTGGTGACTGAGGGAGGGGTTGACTGGTGACTGAGGGAGGGGGTGACAGGGTGACTGAGGAAGGGGGTGACAGGGTGACTGAGGGAGGGGGTGACTGGTGACAGTGACTGAGGGGGGGTGACTGAGGGAGGGGGTGACTGGTGACGGGGGGGTGACTGGGGGGGTGACTGGTGACAGAGTGACGGGGTGACAGGGTGACTGAGGGAGGGGGTGACTGGTGACAGGGTGACTGGGGAGGGGGTGACTGGTGACAGAGTGACTGAGGGGGGATGACAGGGTGACGGAGGGAGGGGGTGACAGGGTGACTGGTGACAGAGTGACTGAGGGGGGGTGACAGGGTGACTGAGGGGGGGTGACAGGGTGACTGGTGACAGGGTGACTGGGGGGGGGTGACTGGTGACAGGGTGACTGAGGGGGGTGACAGGGTGACTGAGGAGGGTGACAGGGTGACTGGGGGGGTGACAGGGTGACTGAGGGGGGTGACAGGGTGACTGGGGGGGTGACTGGTGACAGGGTGACTGAGGGGGGTGACAGGGTGACGGGGGGGGATGACTGGGTGACTGAGGGGGGTGACAGGGTGAGGGGGGGTGACAGAGGGGGGGTGACAGGGTGACTGAGGGAGGGGGTGAGAGGGTGACTGAGGGAGGGGGTGACAGGGTGACTGAGGGGGGTGACAGGGTGACTGAGGGAGGGGGTGAGAGGGTGACTGAGGGAGGGGGTGACAAGGTGATTGAGGGGGGTGACAGGGTGACAAGGTGAGGGGGTGACAGGGTGAGGGGGGTGACAGGGTGACTGAGGGAGGGGTTGACTGGTGACTGAGGGAGGGGGTGACAGGGTGACTGAGCAGGGGTTACAGGGTGACTGAGGGGGGTGACAGGGTGACTGGTGACAGGGTGACTGGGGGGGTGACTGGTGACAGGACGACTGAGGGGGGTGACAGGGTGACTGGGGGGGTGACTGGTGACAGGGTGACTGAGGGGGGTGACAGGGTGAGGGGGGGTGACAGGGTGACTGAGGGGGTGACAGAGTGACTGAGGGAGGGGTGACAGGGTGACTGAGGGGGGTGACAGGGTGACTGGTGACAGGGTGACTGGTGACAGAGTGACTGGGGGGGTGACTGGTGACAGGGCGACTGAGGGGGTGACAGGGTGACTGGTGACAGGGTGACTGAGGGGGGTGACAGGGTGAGGGGGGTGACAGGGTGACTGAGGGGGTGACAGAGTGACTGAGGAAGGGGGTGACAGGGTGACTGAGGGGGGTGACAGGGTGACTGAGGGGGGGTGACAGGGTGACTGAGGGAGGGGTTAGAGGGTGACTGAGGGAGGGGGTGAGAGGGTGACTGAAGGAGGGGGTGACAGGGTGGGGGGGTGACAGGGTGACTGAGGGGGGGTGACAGGGTGACTGAGGGAGGGGGTGAGAGGGTGACTGAGGGAGGGGGTGACAGGGTGATTGAGGGAGGGGGTGACAGGGTGACTGAAGGAGGGGGTGACAGGGTGACTGAAGGAGGGGGTGACAGGGTGACAGGGTGAGGGGGGGTGACAGGGTGACTGAGTGGGGGTGACATGGTGACTGAGTGGGGGTGACAGGGTGACTGAGTGGGGTGACAGGGTGACTGAGGGAGGGGGTGAGAGTGAATTTACAATATTATTATCTTACCTTAATTCAGGGGCTGTCTCTCTCCATCCCAGCTAAGGCAGTGCAGCAGGTTCAGGCAGAGTGGCCGCAGGGGAGAAACCTTGCAGAATACACGCTCTGCGCCCCCTGCTGGCACACTCCATAACAGCGTCCCTGGTGCTCAGTGATGACTCAGAACACAGGCTGGGAATCCCCTCCCTGTGTTCTGACTCACTCACTGAGCGCCTGAGCCGCGAGGGAGAGGACGACCAGCAGGAGGTACAGAGTGTGGCACCCCCTTACTGGATGGCACCCGGGGCGGACCACCCCCGCCCCCCCCTTAGTACGCCACTGGTCTGTGTTTAATGTATAAAAAGTAACTTTGTGTATTTTAAAGTGTTTTACTGTCTTTGCGTAACCATGTGCTCAATGGAGTCTGCCTCTATCCCTGGATAATTGGATTACTTCCCCCCATTGTCTCCAGGATAGAGGCCTCTGTGAAACCTGTGTGAGCCAGATTTTGCCATGCTGCCAGGGGTTTTAAAAGATACTTTACTAACTTTTGAACCCCTGGTCTGATTCATGCCATTTTAATATGTTGTTCCCCTGAATGGATTGATTGTGGATATGTATTTTTATGTGAATGTGATGTATGGTTTTAAAGTTACCAAGTATGTGTGGAAACTGTCTTTTTACTGTATGTAATAATTATGTTAATTGCTTATCTGAGGGGAGGGGATGTGTGGGTTGTACTGTTACTTGATTGGTTGTTTTATGCCTCCCCCTGGGTGTGTCCTGTATGTGCACAACTGTAATAAAAAGCAGGCTGGGTGTTCCAGACCTGAGACCACTGCTTGACCCTCAACACGGAGCCTTGTCTCGTTCTTGGGGGGATTCACTGTATGCTGTTGGAGACTGATTGCTAGGAGTGTAAGCTGATGTATGCTTTTCCTGTTCGTCTGCTAGCAGCTATTCGTGAGGTTCCAGTTTGGAGTGCTATTTTGTATCCAGTTCGGTATTTAGTGTTCTGCAGTAGCTGTGCCTGTCTCTCAGAAAGGGGCATATCGCCTAAACGGATTTTAACCCCTTGTCTGCTGAAACGGTCCGTTACACATACATTTATAAAAACATTAGCAGGTGTACAAAAGGCCCAGTCTATGACATCACTTGCTGCTCCAGCCTGGCACAGGTCAGAGTATTTTGGCGGTTGCCATCTTCAAACAGTCGTATTTTAAAAACTATAAATCCTACAGCGAAGAGCTTTATATTGTGAGAATCACAAGACCAAGACTTACATTTTGATGCATAGTATGTCTCTGAAATATTAACAATGAAGGCACAGTCGCAGTTTAGAAATTGCCCTTCAAATTTGAGCTGGCTAGAGTGGAGTTTCAATGAATGTCAATGGACGGCGTGAGTTGCAAACAAATGGTCATATTGTGAAAACAATCAGGACTATGGCTTAGCCGTGGGCAATTCTAGTGGCAGTAGGAATAGCTGAACATTTTGATATAAGATTTGTGTAGGTGGGCTTGAAAATGAGGGAGTGGTGGCAGTTTAGAAATCATGTCCTGATTTTTCAGTTTTTGCCAGCTCCCACTCTAGCTTTGAACATTTTGCCATTAATTCCTATGGGACCAATTTTGCCTCGAGAACGACGATATTCCATGAACCATTCGGCGAAACGTTCCACAAAGTAATAGCACACCAATCGGGAACAATCCGCACGTTTTGGTATATTTTTGTCTATGTAGTGTAAAAACTGTGGGAGGAGTTAGGGTGGTAAATTTGGCTATATTAAGAATAATAATATATATGTGAGATAACATTAAGTGGTCTTGCTATGCAAGAACACTTAAAGGGACACTGTAGGCACCCAGACCACTTCTGCCCATTGGAGTGGTCTGGGTGCCAACTCCCACTACCCTTAACCCTGCAAGTGTAATTATTGCAGTTTTTTATAAACTGCAATAATTACCTTGCAGGGTTAAGTCCTCCCCTAGTGGCTGTCTATTAGACAGCCACTAGAGGGAACTTCCTGCTCTATAGCACAGGTTTTCTGTGCTAGAGCGTCGCTGAACGTCCTCACGCTGTGTGAGGACCTCCAGCGTCGCTCAATTTCCCATAGGAAAGCATTGAAAATCATTTTCAATGCTTTCCTATGGGGTGTGCTAATGCGCATGCGCGGCATTGCCGCGCATGCGCATTAGGTCTCCTCGGCCGGTGGGCGGGATCAGTCTCGCCCACCTGCCAACGCAATGCAGCGGAGGAGGAAGCAGCGACGAGGGACATCGTCGCTGCCTCAGGTAAGTCACTGAAGGGGTTTTCACCCCTTCAGCAACTGGGGATTGGGGGGTGGGAGGGAGAGGAATCCTGCAGTGCCAGGAAAACGGATTGTTTTCCTGGCACTGGAGATTACCTTTAATAATAAACAAAACTGATCCATCTTGAAAGGCTCTGAATCACTTGTTTGACTCCTTTTGTGTTCTTCAATCTGTGAGAATGCTGAAATAATCGGTAATGCCATTTCATGGTCCAGTAGGCATTTGTTTACTCCAGCATAATCACTACGTTCTTGAGCAGCAACCGGGTTATTAACCAAAGTGTGAAATCAAAGTAGATTTCAAATTGTAGACGAAAAAGAAAACATAGCTCTTAGGAGAATTTTTTTCAATTCAGTTATCATAACCTTAAATTTGAAATTCACTTTGAATTCCCAATAATTAACACTGCAAGTTGGGAATGGTAGCAGAATAGAGACACCCCATTGTAAAGTAGGGTGTTGTGGCACATGGCAAACATCAAAGACAATAACAAAAGGAGAGGCATTCGTCCACTGCCCCAGAGAAAGGCAGTATGCTGTCCACTGCATCAAACATGGAAAGTGGCACATAATAAGGTTAGAAAATGAGGAAGTTCACGTTTTCTATAGTGAGTAATAATTCTCTAGTTTCTACTGTGTATTGAAATTACCATTGTAGATTTGCAATTTGTGATTCTACAAAGACTTCCACCACCACAAGAAAAAGAATATATATTTTTTATGTTTTATTTCATTATGATCTTTGTGTTGTTACTCATTGTATTGGTAAGGTAACTATAACAAAGATCCCTATTATTATGTTTAAAGGACCACTCTAGGCACCCAGACCACTTCAGCTTAATGAAGTGGTCTGGGTGCCAGGTCCAGCTAGGGTTAACCCATTTTTTTTTTATAAACATAGCAGTTTCAGAGAAACTGCTATGTTTATAAATTGGTTAAGCCTTCCCCCTAATCCTCTAGTGGCTGTCTCATTGACAGCCGCTAGAGGCGCTTGCGTGATTCTCACTGTGAAAATCACAGTGAGAGCATGCAAGCGTCCATAGGAAAGCATTGTAAATGCTTTCCTATGCGACCGGCTGAATGCGCGCGCAGCTCTTGCCGCGCGTGTGCATTCAGCCGACGGGGCGGAGAGGAGGAGGAGAGCTCGCCGCCCAGTGCTGGAAAAAGGTAAGTTTTACCCCTTTTCCCCTTTCCAGAGCCGGGCGGGAGGGGGACCCTGAGGGTGGGGGCACCCTCAGGGCACTCTAGTGCCAGGAAAACGAGTGTTTTCCTGGCACTAGAGTGGTCCTTTAAATATTATTGATTGTTAAAACGTGGACAAAAATGTACAACTGTTATTTTTATTATTATTATCTAAAACAATAAAAAAAAATTGAAAAGAAAAAGAATATATACCGCCTAAACCCTATGTGAATATTTTTTTTTTTTTGCAGTTGGAAGACAACATTGAACATTATTAATTGTTTACATGTTTGAGATATGATTTACTTTGCCAATTTTCTTCAGGTTCAAATTTCAATGAACTTCGCCCTTTTTGGTTTACACATTCCTGTGATAGCATGCCACCTATAACATCAATTATTATATTATTGCTATGAAGGAATGTACCAGGTTGAACTGCTGAGTTACCACCACTAGAGGGAGCCACTATGATTGGAACTCTTGGAGTAGAGAAAAATACTTTTCCCTTCAGGTGTCCAGCTACAGCTCTAACAGTTTTTCTATCCCAGTACAAGTCTGTTGAGGCATGGGGTAGGTTTTTGATAATGTATTTAATGAAGAAATATCTGTTCAGGCAACCATTACGGGAGATTTTTGCAGCATTATTCATGTTTAAGTGAGATTAAATGTATGTTTTGGAGACCGAGGAAGGTTTTGTTTTTACACAAAACAACATGGTTCTTAATGGGCTCCAAATTGTATTTAGCCCAGGGCCAGGCTGTAGGAGAGGTAATAAATTAACAACTTAGCTTGAAATGTTACTTTATATAAAAAGAAAATATTCAGCTTCTGCTAAATTGTTTGAAATAGTTTTTATTTTGAAGAGCAAAGTGAGATCATACATATATAATTGCTTCTGACTGAGATAAAAGACTTGTGTTCGCCTAAGCAGAGGCACAATAAGTCAACATGGGGCATTACAGTGATAAGTAATTGTTGCAGAGGTCCGATATGGCATACATTGTTGAAGGTAATGCATAACAGTATAGGACCACATCTGGTAGAATCACATAACACAATAATAGAGGGCCGACATAGGCGTTAAAAGAGAATATACATTAGCTAGGAGCATATGCATACGATATTACAAACCTACTTCATCTCATCCATTACCTGTGTAGGTGGCATAGCATGACTAAAAGTTGTAATGCAAAGTGTACAGCACTGCACACGTGTAATTTAAGTTGAAAATAAGAAACCTTGGAGTTATAATCCTAGTAACATAGCTCAGTAGGGTTCATAAAATCATATGCGTAAAACACGAACGTAACAAGAGAATAGTGTAACAATAAGCATGAAATAACCTTGCTTACCCTATAACTGACTAGCTGCTTCAAGGCAGCTCTAAAGTAATAACTGACTGGCTACATAGGAGATCCTGTTGATAAAATAAAATCAAAACAAATATGCCTAACGGTGGATTCTTGCTCAACGCGCGTTTCGGCGCTAAATCTTAGATATTTGCACTTGATTAAAGGAGCCTCAATTGGAAATATTACATGGTCGGACCATGCCCCTATTTTTTTTAAATATTGAAGTTAAAGGAGATTATAGGAAGCATATAAATTGGAGATTAAATGAGACACTCCTTGACGATCCAAGGGTGCTTGAGGATTTAAAAGGGACACACTCATTATTTTTTAGAAAATTGTACAGGTAATACGAAAGACCCATGGATATGGGAAGCTCATAAAGGAGTGATCCAGGGTATACTAATTCAATGGGGATCTTGTTGTATAAAGGAACGAACAAAAGAAATACATCTGCTTACTGTCAGGGTATTTATATCGGCAGACATTTTGTGCTATGATAGAAATTAAAAGTGTATATTCTGGGGGGTGGGGCCTGACCGCCAAGCTGGATGGATGTGGGGCACCTCGGCTCCCTGAAGAACCCTTCATAAAATGGGCTTAAAATTACCCCTTCTCACCTGCAAAAATCCTCAGCTACTGTGAGAGGGACAAGGGGACCTGACCAACAACCCTCGGTGCCACAGTCAGCCCCCGTCCTACCGGCGACACGGACTGAAGGGCAGATGGGATTGCGGCCTGCCGTGAGGCTCTAGCGGGAGAAGCGACCGATCTCCCGTGCTTAGTCCGGCAGGACCGCTCGCAAGCCAACTGAGGCCCCCGTTACCCCTCCTGTGGGCCGGGGGGGTTATCCCGGACCCCACTGGGGATGCAGTGGTCACTTGGGACATCTAGGTGGCAGAAAGACCATCCGGGGACCGCATGGCAAAAGTTAAAATGGCTGCCGCGCTACTTGAGAGACGGAGAAGGGGGGAGGAACCACCAGAACACCGTAAGCTGACAGCAGCCAAGAGACAAACGGCGAGCTCCTTCCGCACATCGGATAATTTAACAAGGGCATACTACACACGCAAGCTCAGCTTACCACCATGAGAACACTCACACCGTGGGTAGGTGGGGACTCTATCAGGACTATGACCTTGCCAACATATAGGGGAACAGTGAACATACAAGCTCCATTCCACTCATGGATGACAAGCCTCAAACACTGACATAATCTGCAAAAACCACAAGGAACTTTCATACTGCAAGGACTCCAGACTTAGCACAGCTGCAGGAATGATCAAACAGCTGCTAAACATGTAAACCTAAAGTTATAATAGATGAGAGTGTACCCCTTAACTTAGCACCCCACTCATAATACCACTGTGTGCTTCCTACAGCAGATTCTCCACTTGCAGCTCCCCACAGAAAGCATTTAAAATGCCTGAGCCTGCATGTGTACCCGGCGTTCTACTGTACCTTGGTGGCTAAACTCTGCTAAGCGTATATAAATCTGTACTTGCTGCTAATATGCATAGCCTGTAACTCAATAACTACATAACCGTATAACCACACATGTATAGCCTAGTTATAAAAGTTTTACCCACAAAACGTAAATGTGCTGTTTACTCTGCCATGACATTGTGAGACACTGAAATAGCTTGTACACGCCGTTGTGGCGCCGCAGGCATATTGTAATCTTCTGCACAAGAAAAATAAAGAATTTTTAAAAAAAGTTTATATTCTGAGTCACTCTGAACAGAACAGACTCCATGTTGTTATTTTCAAGCTAACACAAGACACAAGATTTCTATCCCTTCTGTAAAACTAACCACTTTGCCAGGAGCTTAGGAATGCTTAGTATATACAAACCTGTTGATAAGAAATGGGAACGGGGGATGGACAGACTGTTTAAAATGCTAATGGAATATAATCAATTCTAAACCCAGACATTTGTGACAGAGAAGATTAAATAATTTAATTTTACTTTCGATATTGTATAACGTCCCATTGTAAGTTTAGGGGTCATATTTAGTTATAACTGTCATATTAGAAATTATAGCAGAATTTGCCAGACACATAGTCTGGACAAAACCAAAGAAAACTCTTTGAACTGACAGAAAACTTAAGTTATAGACAACCATAAAGATAACGTAAATGACGTCAAAATAGCCACCAGGAAAAGTTAACTCTTTCCTGGATAGGAATGTTTAGTGGGACGAGACTGCCCTCTATAGACCAAATACTTAAATTGCTATCTGGAAGGTAACCACACCTCCAGTGTTTCTATTGGTCTATCACCTTGTGAATTTTCCCTTTAAAAGTTAAGACAAAGGGAAGAGAGAGGTACGCAGAGAAAGCAAGAGAGTGAGCAGTTGGGGGCAAGGCAGTCGGAAGCAGGCTAAGAAAGAAAAGCAGAGAAAGAGACCCATGAAACATTTCTTGACACTTAGCTACCTACTAATCTGATGAAAATATCTACTCAACTGGTAATTATACTGATTTCATTTAATTAATTTAAATGAATTCAAAATTTCTAATAGCATGATATATGACTGGATAAATCACGATCAGATTTCAATATTTAGAAATCTTAGTTACTAAAGAATATATAATTAAACTTTCTGTAATTATGTATTTATGTGATTTATCACGTTAGCATATCGTGATATTTATCCAGGTGTATTGATTTGCTCTAAAATAAGATAAAATATCTGTTTAGGCAAGTTAATATTCTGCTTATAGAACATAGTAGATTACTCTTATTGGATGGTTCCAGGAAATGACTAATGAACTGGTTTAAATGTTATTTTATTTAAAATTACATGACCAATTACATGAGAATTGGTCTTAATTACCTAGGAGGTCTAACCAGCATTGAAAGGGTTATTCTAACTGTTAGCTAAAGTTTTTATGGCTATTCGCTGGAAGCTTTCTCTGTGTGAAACTTTCACTTTCTCTCTGTGAAGCCCATCATTAATCATTGTCTTGACAATTGCTATGTTAGCCAGTGGAATGTATTGCCATTGTATTGCATACTACATTATACTAAATATTCATTGATTATTGTCACGCATGTTACTTATTATTATTATTTAAATTGTCACAATAAATTGTATCTATTTTTATAACAAATTGCGATTTTTATTTATATGGAATACATTTCACTTACACGATAACGATCTTTGGGATCTGAGAATTGAAATAGTGGGCAATTCTCAACTGTTTACTATTATTATCCCATAAATATCCCCACATTACAAGAAAAATAGATGAGGCAGAGAGCAGCCATAAACAGAAACCATTAGAAGAGAATTTTAAACATTTAATGGCATATAGATTAAAACTTTGATCGCTTCTGACAGATGAAGCACAGAGAGCAGTCCAGATGACGCAAAGTTCTTTCTATACACATGGAAATAAAAGCGGGAAATTACTGGCAAGGGTACTGAAAGAAAAATTACAGAAAACATATATATCTAAAATTAAAAATAAAGATGGGAGTCAATGTTACACCACAGATACCCTAGCGGCCTCTTCCAGAGATTATCATCAAGACCTGTAGAATTTAACTGCCCTTGATAGTACACCCCCTAAATTAGAAGAATACCTCTCCAAGAATATTTTATTTGAAAATTCCTACCGAGATAAAAGATCAGTTAGAAGCTCAATTTACTTTAGAAGTAGTATCTGCAGTAATTAAAATGCTGCCTATTACTAAAAGCCCAGGCCCAGATGGTCTAACTGCACGTTATTACCAACAATTTCAAAGTATCCTTGGACCATATCATCTTAGGGCACTAAACGGATTAACCCCAAGTACTTCCCTCCCACCCCCAATGCTTAGAGCAGTGATTACAGTGATATATAAAACGGGGAAAGATCCGGATCTTTGCAGTAGTTATAGACCAATTTCACTTATCAATCTTGATCTAAAAATATTTTCCAAATTATAGTTACAATAGTTACAAATAGGCTTAAGCCCCTTATGTCTGGACTGATCCACCCTGATCAAGCAGGTTTCGTTCCTGGCTGTGAGGCCAGAGACAATACCACTAAGATCCTTAATGTTATACATGGAGCAACAATAAATAAAATTCCCACAGTTTTATTGGCAATTGATGTCGAAAAAGCCTTCGACAGGGTGAATCAGTTCTATTTACTTTCTATACTGGAAGCTTGGGGGCTTGGGCCTAGAATATGCAATTGGATACAGACACTATCTAGAGGCCCAACAGCTAATATCCGAGTTAATGGCCAATTATAGACCCCGCTTCTTTTTGTTTTGGCATTTGAACCATTTCTTGAGGCTATACGAAGGAATACAAATATTAAAGGATAAAGATATACTGGACGAGAGGCAAAGGTAGCTGCTTTTGCTGACGATGTGTTACTTAGGATTACAGAACCATTACATATGCTATCTCATGTTCAGATGGAATTGGAAAAATTTGGTGCTTTTTCAAATTTTAAAGTGAATATAGATAAGTGCGAAATATTGGGGGTCAGGATAGATAAAAGACTGAAAGAGCAAATACAGAGGAAATATAACTATAAGTTGACAGATACAGGTTTAACATATCTAGGGACACAGCTGTCAGTACAACAAAGAACTAATTACATTAAATTATGGAAGGTTGCTAGAAAATATAAGTAAAGATCTTTAAAAATGGGATTTGCCCTTCTTTTCCTTAATGGGTATAGTGAACATCATAAAAATTATGATACTCACAGCTTTGTATCTGTTTCAGACATTGCCTATATTAGTGCCTAGAGAGTTTTTTAGAACGATGTGCTCCCTGCTGATATTGTTTATCTAGAGTAATAAAACCCCACGTAAAGCTTATAATATACTTACATTACCTATCGATAGAGGGGGACTGGGCCTCCCACATATATACAGATATTACGTGGCAGTATTGTTCACATGATTAAGAGAGTGGATGGCCACAGATAAGAAAAAGTCATGGTGTGCCTTGGAACAGAGCTTTATAAAGGCTAGGTTACAGACGCTACCTTGGCAAAATTGCCAGTTAAGTGCACTGTTACCTACCTCACACCCATTTATAAACCACACTTTGCAGACATGGAGACGTCTTAAAGATATTTGGGGGTTGGCCCCGGGATTATCTGTATTCCTCCCTATAGCATTTAACTTGGAGTTTCAGAATGGTCATGGTAATAATTTACAAAGAAGCATAATAGGAGATGCAGATCCACCTATAATAAGTTTATTGACGGAAGAAACACCCCCTAAGATAAGGGACTTTCCCCATTGGAAAAGTAAGACAACACATGTGAGGTACAGGGTCAAAGTTTACTCAATGATGACGAATAGGGGGCGGACCGAACATCGCATATGTTCGCCATCTGTGGCGAACGCGAACAAGCTATGTTCGCCAGGAACTATTCGCAAGCTAACCGTTCGGGACATCACTACTAAGAGGTATCAGATCATTTATTGCCCATATATCATGTGTCCCACATAAAATCTACAAATGAATCCAGTACATTATACCTGATGCTCAGCACACATATTTAAAGGTCATTATACAATGATGTGTTACAATGATCATTCAGAGTCGCTATGGTCAAGGTGTTAGTAAAATTGTTCCTCCAATGCAGATAAAATCAGCCGTATGTGAAAGGTGATTCTTGTGGTTCACTAATCTCCCATCTTGCAGCTAAGTCACTTTGTATTGCCATATCCTTTGAGATTTAGACTTGTGCATTCAGTTTAGCCTGAATTGTAATAGTCCAAATTTAAGCGGGTCAAGGCCTGCTTAGGCCTCAGGGGTAACAGGGGCGGGCAAAGCCCTTCCCTGCAGAGTAGTGCATAGCTTAGTACATAACAAAAGAGAATTCAACATTAAACGTATTCTCCGTCAGATATGAATATGAAAAAGGCTGGTACCATGGTTGAGTTCTTGATTGCCTTGGTGAATGGGACGATGTTAGCTGGGTCCCAAGTTGTAGGTGCAGGCGTTGCAGTGTGGTTTGGTTAGGACCGCTTCAATCTCTGATGCCTCTGTCACCCTGAGCTCCATGTTTTGGTGTTGAATGAGGAGGAAGCGTGGCGAACCCCAGCAGTACTTGATACCCTTAGATGACAATATGGACGTGAGGGGACGCAGTGTCTTCCTCCACTGTAGGGTCGTGTGGGTCTCTTCGAACCGATATAGGGGTTTTCCTCTAACTGCACTCATACTGGCAGCCTTGTCCTGGCCATTCTGGAATTTGATTAATAGGTCGCTGGTGGCTGAAGCCGTGGCCATTGGAGGCTTGGGGAGACGGAACATCCCATCCAACATGATGCCCTTTGCTTGTTTGGGAGATAGAAGGGCTGTAAAGAGCCTGCGCAAAAAGTGTGGCAGTTGTGCCTGGGTGATGCTGTCTGCTAGACCCCTACTTTTCAGTTGTTTCCACTGTCTTTTATCTTCCAGGGCTGCAAGCTAGTGGCTCAGCGTGATGTGAGCTTTGGTAAGGGTGCCAACCGGTTTCTGCAGCTCCAGGACTTGTGCAGCTTGCATTATGGTGGTCTGTCTGACCGTGTCCAGGTGCCCATTGAACCCCTTGAGGTATTCTCTGACCTGTGAGATCTCTGATGATAGGTTTTGACGGAGGTCTGTCAAGAGGCTGGTAAGTATTTCCATGGTGACCGGTGATGAACTTCCGACCAAAGAGCAATAGATACAGAGAGTTCAAAAAATGAGGGAAATTGAGGAAATCAACTGGGCAGTTCAGGGGAAGAGAGAATATTACGTTAAGTTATGGGAGTCCTGGCTTACCCAGTGGATGGGATCCGAATAAATAGATTATCATTTATTGAGGTTATTGTACATTTGTTAATAGGCAAAAGGCAGATTCCCCCCCCCCCCCACCTATCCTTTTCTTTCCCCTTTCTTTTTACTTTCTTTCTTCTTTTTTGTTTTTATATCTTATTCTGCTCATTTTTTTCTCCACTTTAGTATTCATATAGAGTTTTCTTCTTTTTATATCTAAAATTTTTTAAGTGAGGCAATGAAAAGAAAAAGAAAACAAATGATGATTTGGTACTTGATGAAGCTACTTTTGAGATAAAGAGGCATTAAAGAGAAATTTCTGATGTGGTTAAAAAAACAAAAAACAAACTACCTCTCATTGTTCTTATTAAATCTTTTGGTATCTGCAAGGATATAGGAATTCTCACACTACCATGTGAAGTTCTGTATCTGGGCTCAAAGAGCTAACAGAATCTTATAAAATCTGTGCTTGCAGGTTTTTTGTTAGTTTAAAAAAAATTAATTCTAAGATGTGGTCCCAATGTTATATTATCATGCAACTCCACAACATGACACTCAGGACCCACAGACACATTGGTAAATATGTTTTACATCTCCACAATTTGGCTGAACGTGGCAGACTTTGTGACTACGGGAAATCTTTCTAGAATACCTTTTCTATCCTTTGTCATTGTTAAACCAGCACTAAATGGACTAAACCTTAAAATGATCTGCTTACAAATGATATCCATGTGGACAATGCTTAATTCAGCAACTCTTATAGCCAGATTTCTATGCAAGTACAATAAGTTTCTTCTCAACAGATGTACTTGAAACAAGACAACAACATATTTGGCACTGCATCAATAGCTAAAATGATCACATTCAAGGCAACACCCTCATCTTAATTTCTTTCCACTTATTTTTTCCATAGAAAGTATATCATTTCATGTGACACAGTGTGTAACATGATATGTGAAACCAGTCTTGCAGATTACAATGCTTTCTAAATATATTCTTGAATATTATCCATTATTACCCTGTGAAATATTTTTTTCAACTATGGAGGTTACTGATCCACAATTTTTAATTTTTATTAGGCTTTAACCCCTTAAGGACACATGACATGCGTGACATGGCATGATTCCCTTTTATTCCAGAAGTTTGGTCCTTAACCCCTTAAGGACCAAACTTCTGGAATAAAAGGGAATCATGACATGTCACACATGTCATGTGTCCTTAAGGGGTTAAGGGGTTAAAGAAAAGCACAAATTAAAAGCAGTGATGGTACGTTGCAAAAACTGGTGTAAAGATATCCATTTTTTTAGATAACAACCTACATTCATTTTCATGTGTATTACGGTCAATACACCATTTGAAAGAATTATATCCTAATTTTGAGAAAAGAGATAAAAGGGGGAAGAAAGAGCCAAGAAGGAAAATTAGGGGATAGTTATGAAAAACAGGGACAAGTTGAGGGATGGAAAGTGCCACACATTTCTACCACATATTGTTACATGAAAGGTATAGTCAGTGGCCTTGAGATAAAGTTTGTAAGACTCAATGTGTTTGGCATCTGGGCCAGGTATTTTATTACCTTAAAAGTAACTAATTTTTTCCAGTTTTATTGTCCTTATGGCCCTTTTATCTTGATTGTAATCTCTCTCCCCCCTTCTACTTGCCTTTATTTATGTTTTTTTTATCTTTTGCTTCTTGCTCTGGATGTCACTATTTTGTTTTTCTAGGCCCTTGATGTCTGCAGTTTTCCCTTCTGCAGGATTGTTTTGACTGATGGATTGTAAGTAAATTAGCTACAACTGATATTGAACTTGTATTTCCATGTAGTTCGATGGTGAGCATTTTAACGTAAGATGCGTTTCAAGAGAAAGAAAATTACAAGAGTGCCACACATGGCCTGCCAGCATGCACTGGAATGCAAGATGGGTTCCATCTCAACGGGGGAAAGGACAAACTGGAAGAGGCCATCAAGCGGGCGTTTTAAAGAGAGGAAGATCGGAAACAGGGACATTACCAACTGAGGATGTCCTTGTTTTGGGGCAACACATGTTTTGGGCATTCTTGGATACTCTTGGTTTATCTGGTATTCAGTTTTTTTTATATTTTTAATTATTATTTTATTGAATTAAATAAAGGATCATTTGGACAAGATCCCATTATATTCCTTGCATGCTGTTGATGAGTTACATAGTTACATAGTTAAATAGTTACATAGCTGAAAAGAGACTTGCGTCCATCAAGTTCAGCCTTCCTCACATATGTTTTTTGCTGTTGATCCAAAAGAAGGCAAACAAAAAACAGTTTGAAGCACTTCCAATTTTGCAACAAGCTATGATAAAAAATTCCTTCTTGACCCTAGAATGTCAGATTTATCCTTGGATCAAGCAGTTATTACCCTACATTGAAAGATTATATCCTTGAATATTCTGTTTTTGCAAGTATGTATCTAGTAGCTGTTTGAACATCTGTATGGACTCTGATAAAACCACTTCTTCAGGCAGAGAATTCCACATCCTGATTGTTCTTACAGTAAAAAAACCTTTCCTTTGCCTTAGACGAAATCTTCTTTCTTCTAGTCTAAACGCATGACCTTGTGTCCTATGTAAAGTCCGGTTTGTGAATAGATTTCCACACAATGGTTTGTATTGGCCTCAAATATATTTGTATAATGTTATCATATCCCCTCTCAGGCGACGTTTTTCTAAACTAAATAGGTTTAAATTTGTTAACCTTTCTTCATAGCTGATATGTTCCATTCCTTTTATTAATTTTGTAGCACGCCTCTGCACTTTTTCTAGTGCCATAATATCCTTCTTTAGAACAGGTGCCCAAAATTGCACAGCATATTCAATGTGTGGTCTTACCAGTGATTTATAAAGAGGCAAAATTATATTCTCGTCCCGAGAATGAATGCCCTTTTTCATGCATGACAATACCCTACTGGCCTTGGCCACTGCTGATTGACATTGCACATTGTTGCATAGTTTGTTGTCTATAACAATTCCCAAGTCCTTTTCGTGTGTTGTTATCCCTAATTCGCTTCCATTAAGGGTATACGTTGCTTGTGTATTCTTTACGCCGAAGTGCATAACTTTGCATTTTTCAACATTAAATTTCATCTGCCATTTGAGTGCCCAGTCCTGCAGTCTATCTAAATCCCTCTGCAGCAAAGTAATATCTTGCTCACATTGTATTATTTTACAAAGTTTTGTGTCATCTGCAAACACTGAAACATGATTTTCAATGCTGTCTTCAAGATCATTTATAAACATGTTAAATAGAAGGGGTCCCAGAACAGACCCCTGAGGGACACCACTTGCCACCTCTGTCCAGCTTGAAAATTTACCATTAACGACAACTCTTTGTACTCTGTTTTTATGCCAATGTTCTACCCAAGAACAAGCATTTTCATCTAGACCGATTTCCTTGAGTTTGAACACTAATCTTCTGTGTGGAACTGTATCAAATGCCTTGGCAAAGTCCAAATAGATCACATCCACTGCAACACCCTGATCTATACTTCTACTTACTTCTTCGTAGAATGCAATCAAGTTAGTTTGACACGACCTGTGGTTTATAAAACCGTGCTGATTTTTGCTGATAACCATGATCTTCTCAAGGAATTCTTGAATATAATCCCTTAATAACCTTTCAAATATTTTACCAGCCACAGAAGTTAAGCTCACAGGTCTATAATTTCCAGGCAAGGATTTTGAACCCTTTTTGAATATAGGAACCACATCTGCCTTCCTCCAATCCTCCGGAACACTTCCTGAAAGAAAATAATCTTGAAAGATTAAAAACAGAGATTCACTTATTTCTACACTTAGTTCCTTAAGTACACGTGGATGGATACCGTCAGGCCCTGGAGCTTTGTTTATATTAACTTTCTTTAGTTGCTGCAGCACCTTGTCTTGAGTTAACCAATTACAATTATTCTGCAAGTTTTTAGTAGCAATCATTTGCACACCTATTGCCATGGGTTATTCCTTAATATATACAGAGGAGAAATAGTTATTTAAAATTCCTGCCTTTTCCTGGTCTTCATTGACTAACACCCCCGTTTCAGTTTTTAGTGTACCTACACTTTCATTTTTGTTTTTTTTAGAATTTATGTACTTAAAAAATGCTTTGGGGTTGGTTTTGCTCTCTTTAGCTATCATTTTTTCATTTTGAAGTTTAGCAAGTCTAATTGCCTTTTTGCACGCATTATTTGCTTCCTTATATCTTTTATAAGATGCATCTGATTTGTCAGATTTAAATGCTTTAAATGCCCTTTTCTTATTTTTAATCTCTTGTTTTACTTTTCTAGTAAGCCACATTGGTTTTAATTTGTTTCTTTTATATTTATTTCCCAATGGTACATACTGAGAAATGTACCTTTCTAATATTTGTTGGAAGATGATCCATTTATCCTCAGTGTTCTTTTCACTAAAGAGTTTATGCCAGTCAATATATTGTAAAGCTTCCCTTAACTTATTGAAATTGGCCTTTTTTAAATTATGTTTTAGTATACCCCATGTGCTTTTGTTTTTTTGAGTTTATTTAAAAGGACACTATATTGTGATCACTATTTCCCAAGTGCTCACCTATTTGAATGTTGGTCAAAAGATCAACGTTGTTTGTTAAAACCACTTCCAGACAAGCGTCCATTCTAGTTGGTGCTTGTACTAGTTGTGACATGAAGGTGTCATTTAACAAGTTTAAAAACCTAATTCCCTTTGCTGAGTTACTAGTCCCTCTGTCCCAATTTATGTCCGGGTAATTAAAATCTCCAATAATTAAAGTGTTACCCAGATTTGCAGCTTTCTCAATTTGCTCAAACAGCTGTTGTTCCTCGTCAATATTAACATTAGGTGGTTTAGAACATATCCGAACCAATAGTTGGTTTCCCTTATTTTCCCCCAAGCAGATATTTACCCATAAAGCCTCCACATTTTCCTCATCGCATTCTATTTGCTTAAGATTTGGCTTTAAATCATGGTTGACATACAAACATACCCCACCACCCTTCTTGTTTTTCCTATCCTTCCTAAATAACATGTACCCATTTAAGTTAACTGCCCAGTCATGTGTCTCATCCCCCCATGTTTCAGTTATGCCTATTATATCATATTGTTTAGTGTATGCTAATGCCTCTAGTTCCCCCATTTTGTTATTTAGGCTCCTTGCATTAGTAAGCATACATTTAATATCATGCATCACTTGTATATTTTGTGAATTATCAACATTACATAGCTTCTCTGTTCTGAGCTTGCCCCTCCCCCGTCTCCACCCTCCTTATACTGTGCTAAAGCCCATCTCCTTTCTGTCCTACCTCCATTTTGTAAGTTGCTATGACCTTCCCCCCCTACTACTAGTTTAAAATCTCCTCCACCCTTCTAGACATCCTATCCCCCAGCACTGCAGACCCTCTCCAGTTTAGGTGCAATCCATCACTAATATAAAGGTTGTACCCAATCGCAAAGTCGGCCCAGTGCTCTAAAAACCCCAAACCCTCCTTCCTGCACCAAGACTTCAGCCACGCATTAACCTCTCTAATCTCCCGCTGCCTTTCCACTGTAGTGCGTGGCACAGGTAATATCTCAGAGAATACCACTTTGGAGGTCCTTTTCTTAAGTTTGATACCTAATTCCCTGAAATCATTCTTTAGGACCTTCCATCTTCCTCTTACTTTGTCATTGGTACCAACATGGACCATGACCGCTGGGTCATCCCCAGCCCCTCCTAATAATCCATCCACTCTGTCAGCAACATGCCGGACCCGAGCACCCGGGAGACAGCAAACTGTCCGGTTGAGCCGATCAGAGCGGCAGATTGCCCTATCTGCTCTCCTAATGATAGAGTCCCCTACCACCACAACCTGTCTTGCCTTCTTTACATTTTGATTCCCACCCGTACTAGGGGGGCTGTTAGCTTGGCTGTTAGAAGTAACAGCTTCCTCTAATACAGCTACTCCTGAGCTGATGCTCCCAACATCTTCCCTCAAACGGGCAAATCTGCTAGGTTGCACCAAATCAGGACTAGCTAGCCCTTTCCTCTTCCCTCCTCCCCTGCTTCCTCGCCCCACAGTCACCCAGCTACATGCCTGTTCCCCATCTGTCTTATCTCCTCCCTCTCCACTACCTGTCCCCACTAAACTCTGCTCAGTCAGCAGCAGACTCCTCTCAAAATTGTCGATCTCCCTCAAAGTTGCGATTTGCTTCTCGAGATCTCCAATCTGAGCTTCCAGAGAAGCCACTCGCACACAACCATCACAGAGGTATGGACCCTGGACGGGTACATCCAGGCATCCATAAATGCAACAAGATGTGCATTGAGTTAAACCAGCAATCTTGCTAACACTCATTTCCCTAGATACCGAACAATAAAAATAAAATAAAAATATATAAATAAAAAAATATAAAAATACCAAGCTGAGAGCAACAGTCACACAGATATCAGACTGTCCTTCACCAGACCACCACCACAGGCCCGACTAAATATGGCGCCCGTGGAAACACGCAGCTCCAGCGACTCGGAGCAATCACTGGAGGAAGAGACATCCCAAGTACCCCAACCCAGCAGTGGGATCTACAATAGGTCTGACTCAGGCGCAGACAAATCCCCCTCCACCAAGGGAGATATTAAAAACCTCCTGCGGGACCTGAGAGAGGTGTGGAAGGCCGACCTCGCTGGAGTACAGGCAGAGGTCGGAGGCCTGAACCGCCGTATGGGAGAAGTGGAGTCCAGGGAAGTGGAGAGGGGACAGATGCTGGACGATACCAGCTCCCGTCTAAACACATTCACCCAACAAGTGCAGCGCCTCTCCCGCACAGTTACCTCCCTAGAGACACGGCACCGTCGAAAAAACATCAGGATCCGTGGGGCACCAGAGTCAATAGGCCAAGATGCCCTGATGAGTTTTACCCACGAGGTCCTGAGAGAACTCAGAGTTCAGACGGATGGAGAGCGACCACCAATCGTGACAACCTTCAGGGTCCGGAAGGCGCCCACGGCACCCGCGGACGCTCCCCGGGACATCATAGCCATCACCAGAGACACCAACGTGAAGTCCTCTATAATGGCGCGGTCCAGACAAAGACCAAGACTCTTAATAGCCAACACGAAAATCACAGTATACGACGACCTACCCTTTGCAGTCTTGCTTGAACGGCGTAGGTTCGCACCCACCACCCGGATCCTTCGAGGCAAAGGTATTAAATACCGATGGGGACTGTCGGGAACACTGGTGGTGACACACGGGGACACAGTACATGTACTATCGGCCTCCGAGGATCAGACAGAATTTCTGAGAGCCCTTGATCTGCCAGCACCGCTCCCTGCGGAACAACAAACGGTAGCAGCCCAGTCGACCGCGAACCCTACATGGAAAAAGAAACACTGGCCTAGGCCATCCAGGGACGTGCAACCACTAGACCGGAAAGACCCTCCATAGGACTCTTAAACCCAGAGGTAACCCAGCCATGATGGCAGGGAGGGGAGGACAGTTACCACCCATGATAGCACACCTGGGACTGATTTGATGGACTTCCACAGGGCGAACCCTTACCCGCACTAACCCCATAGAGGGCCTTCGCGCAAGCCCCAATGTGATCATTGATGTACTTTATTCCGTATTGTTGTTTATTTTACCTTTTTTCTCCTTCTTTCTTTTGGTTTATTTGAATGTAATGCCATAACTACCGTTACGTATGCTTAGACTCAGAATGTTTTTTACCACTCAGACCCCCACCATGATTGAACTTCACGGACAAGCAGAGAACATGGGGACCAGATGGGTTTCACCAACACACTTACAGTAAGGGGGGGAACAGGGACCGACGCAGACCACACCCACCAGTCACACACGTAGATCCACCCAAGAACTTACAGCCCCGACATTTAATTATCCAGGTCTTCATTGAAAGACGAAATAAGGTTATTTGCCCCAGCCGCCAACACCGGACAGACAGCCGACCAACCACGAATAACACGATGGTAACTCTACAACCGTCCCTGTCCACAATGGCAGAGGAGGGAGACAGACGAAGTAACTACTCCGCCCGTGGCACCCCCATGACCACAGACCAACAGCCCACTGAACAAGATACAGAGCATACCGGTACAGCACACCTAGAGAATAACTTACTGTTTTGTTTTTGTTTTTTAATGTTTGTTCATTTTTTCCTGTGTTCACTTGTTTAAAGTAATATTGGTCCCTCACCACTCTACCAAAACTACTTCTATATATGGCTTCTATATATAGCTATAAGTTATCGCACGCATAGATCTGTCTCCGGACAAGACGAATGCAACTCAGTTGAATAACACTCATAACTGCGCAACATAATATTATATAACTATGTACAATACTACGCCCGCAATCGCTGTTGTGGCGATGCGGGAATGTGTGAATTCCTTATATGCGCTATGAAAATGAAAAATAAAGAATTTAAAAAATATATATATATATATATATATATATATATATATATATAAAATACAAAAAATTACCTTCATAGTTTAAACCCCTAGTTAGTTTTAACTCCTGGTTTTCTAACTCCTACTTAATAGAGTCTGCTTCCAAGTAATGTGAGCAAGCTCAGTGAGTTAGGGGTGTGCCTTTATGGGGATACAAATCCCACACAGGTGCAATTAATGAACACTCCCCCCAATCAATCAAGCAGCAGCACAAAAGAGGGGGAAAAAACAGAACACAAAATTTTTTTTTTAAAAACAAAACTATTGCACTATTATGCACTATTTTTCTTCCTTTTTTGTTTTTCAGAGTCATGTTGTAATTTCTTTTTTTTTATATATATATACTTTTTATTTTTTGCAGTGCATATGAAAGTTACAAATAAGCATGCAATGCCCCAACAGTCAAGACAGGCACAACAACAATGACAGTAGGATATACATGTGGCATTTTGTAAATACAGCAGTAATATTTGTTTTAATATATTCAAGCTGGGCTCATATATCTAAAGTAAGTTCAACTAATTGCAATTATGAGTAAGATTTTCTAAACATAGATATAGCTGAAATATAACTTAAAGGGACACTATAGCCACCAAAACAACTTTGGCTTCATGAAGCAGTTTTGGTGTATAGATCATGCCCCTGCAGTCTCACTGCTCAATCCTTTTTAGAAGTTAAATCATTTGTTTATGCAGCTCTAGTCACACCTCCCTGTATGTGACTTACTCAGTCTTCCTAAACACTTCCTGTAAAGAGTCATCTAAATTTTACACTTTTTTATTGCAAATTCTGCTTAATTTAAAATGTATTATCTCACGCTCTGTTAATAGCTTACTAGACCCTGTAGGAGCCTCTTGTGCCTGATTAAAGTTACATTTACAGAGGAGACATTTTTTTTTTTAATAAAAAACTTTTAAAGTAAGTTACATCTTAAACCATTTTTGTTTTCATGCTGGTTGTGTCATTTACAGTCAGGGGAGGTGTTGCTAGGGCTGCATAAACAGAACTAAATGGCAGAGAATTGAGCAGTGAAACTTCAAAGGCAACATTTACACAAAAAATGCTTCATTAAGCTAAAGTTGTGTTGATGACTATAGTGTCCTTTTAATATATATAATGGGGGATCGATTACTTAGTTCAGCTAGCTTACATCCACCTGAAAGGACACACACATCCTTGGATACATGGTAACTGAGATTGTGTTGACTACAAAATAAAATGACAAAAAGAACATATTTACAGTAAAAATAATGGAAAAGATGTATAAGAGAATATGTCTCGCTTAGTAAATGTTGGAGTCTCACAGCAGATGGTGATAACATTGAGTTATGGTGCCTCGTTTATAAGTTTCACTGAGGGCCTGCATATTATTATACTAAGCACAGTGTGAGCGCTTTAGTTCCCTAAACCTTATAAACCTTATAATTTAACGTTTCAATGCCAAATCATAGTGAGTGTTTGAGTAGGACAGCTGCCTGAGCATTAACATAAACTGCTAGTTATTGTCCAACAAATAAACAGAAGGGTTAATCTATAAGGATAGCGTGTGTAGGAGAGATGGTGCTTTACGCCACTGGCAAAGTTCTCTGTAGTTGCCGCTCTGAGCAAAGTTCATGGGCCGTGATGTCAGCCAATTCCCATGCTGGGCCGCAGGGTAGCAGGTGTTTAGTGGTGCCAGAGAGTGTATGGGTTTGCGAGTGAAGAGACACCTCTCCCCAGCCCCAGGCCTTGTGCAAGGTCTACAAGAGCACAAGGCCTGGGGCTGGGGAGAATAATAAGCAGCAACCCAAAAAGACCCTTAATAACACAAGCTAGAAGTGGTGAAGGGGACTTTCGGTAGACTGCTGACGGAGGTGGCAGCATAACTGAGGAGCTCCGTCCCACAGAGCAAACAACCGCGCACTTTCGCCGCCACATCCTACCTAATGGGTCGCACCAAGAGGTCTGACTCCCACCAACCTCCGAAGGGACCGCAAGGAACACTGCAGGCTGGGCCGCTAGACGGCTACCTCTGCACTCTGGGTAGGCAGCCGCGTGAGACATCCGGCCCCAAGATGGCCGACGACCAGCTCCCGCTGACACCACCCGACACCCGGGAACCCTCATTGGCGGACATTCGAGCCGATATCAGGGCCCTCACGGAAGCCATGGTAACGAAAGCCGACCTGCAGGCGCTGTCAGCCACACTACACGAGGCTATCAGGTCAGAAGTGGCCACACTCCAAAGAGACATAACGGCACAAGATGGCCGAATACAGGCCTTGGAAGCCACGCACCTCACCTCGGTAAGCAGACTGAATGCAACAGATGCGGCAGTAGCCAGACAGGGCAACATGCTCCTACAATTAAGGAGACAGACAATCGAGGTCGCAGGGCGAATATCAGAATCCGCAACCTGCCAGAATCAACAGGGGGAGAAGATATTACAGACACCCTGATAGCCCTATTCAGAGACATATTGGGCCCAGACTCGCCACAGCGCATAGACTTTGACCGCGCACACAGAGCCCTGCGACCTCGCAACACAGACAACGGACACAGAGATGTTATCTGCTGCCTTCACGACTTCAGAGTCAAGGAGCTGATCATGAACAAGGCCAGAGCGCAACCAACATGGCGGTTCCGGGGAGCGGAGGTAGCTTTATTCCAAGACCTCTCCCCCTTACACTTGAGGCCCGCAGGGCGCTCTGGCCAGTGATGCAACTGTTGCGAACTCACAACATACCATATAAGTGGGGCTTCCCCTTCTGCCTGCTCGCCAGATATAACAAAGAGTGGATACCACTTAAGTGGCCTGAGGAGGTCCCAGCTTTTCTCCAGCACATGGGCCTGCCATGCACGGAGGTCCCCGACTGGATCCTAGGCCAGCAGGAACAGAGGCCTAACCAACTGGCCCAGAGAGCACCAAGGAGACGCAGGGAAGACCGGCGCGCAGACTCCCGAATCCAGCACAACACCCAGCACAACCCGGAGAATAATACCCACCGCGCCCTGTAGCGGTACCCCCGACAAGACGGCAAAAGAACCCAAGGAGACGACAGAAGACCTGCGGATGTACAACGATGGGCATCGAATTCACGGGACATTCAGAGAAGTACACACACGCAACACCTGAACTTTAACTTGACTGCGGACTACGACACATACCTCACTTTACTCTACAATAACCAGGCCACCGGGACATCGCTTACATGGCCTTTCCGACAGGGGATTGGGGGGGAAAGTAGCTTCATCCATGAGTGGCAATACGGGGACCAAAGCGGGCAGTAAAGTACAGGGGCCCGCCGGACATACTGGGTGCTCCAACTTACGGACCCGTTCCCAAGGAATTACGCTAGCACATCATATACCAGAGCACAGTGCATTACAGTTGAGACCTTAACAGTGGGACAGATGGCACTCCTGATTTGGTTGACCCACATATCACTCGCCCAAACACTGCAGTGGCAGAACACACCGTTGGGCCCTAGGCCACTACCGGAACCGACACCCGTGTAGACAAACCTACTGGGGGTGCCACTGCCGACGCCCAGCCGGCTCTGTAGACCGGTGGTACGGCACTGGTTGACCGCCCATAACGGGGTACCACACACTACACAACTTCCTATCGCTAAGCGAACCATCCAAGGCTGGGATTAGAGGTAAAACCTTATCACCCACACCTATAGAGGAGACAACACCACACCTACACCACACTAGTGTACCTCCCGCGGAGATACTTCATCGAAGACTACCACACCACGACATCACTACCCTCATCCCCCCCAAACAAGCCCACCCACGCTCTAACTCCCACCTCGCTCAACTAAGAGGTTCCCTGCCGAGACGCGCCCGGGCCCACCCAGCTAAGGCACAATACGACAAAACCATTAGATTGGGGTCGGGCTGGGATCACCAGCCCCCCAGACGGGCGAAGACCGACCACATATGGCGTATATCCCGGCACCTCTGGTGATTAGGACTCAAAACTGCAGGGGCCTAAACACCCCGGAAAAAAGAACTACAAAGCCTTAAGAGGCAGCAGGTCTCCATTGCCCTCCTACAAGAGACGCACCTCAGAGCGGCTTCAAACACCCTGCTCAAGGACAAAAGATACCCAATCAATTACTATAGCAATCACCCAACGTCACGCAAAGGGGGAACCGCGATACTCCTAGCCACGCACCTACAATTCGCTCTCACGGATACACTGATTGACGAAGGAGGACGATATCTCTTCATCAAAGGTGAAATAGCTCGGAAAACGTACACAATAGCCACGGTCCACCGCTCACAACTACTGAGGGACCTTCACAGCAGGCGCATAAAAATAGCAATGCTCCAGGAGACCCACTTTCAAGAAGGTGCTGCCCCCAAACTCCGGAATACACGCTTCCGGCTGAGTTACTGCAACAACCATCCGACGGCACGTCGAGCGGGGACAGCGATCTTGATCGCCGCGGACCTGGGTTTCCGGGAACTAGACCGAATGACCGATGATCAGGGTCGCTTTCTCTTCTTGAAGGGAATGATCGCGGAGAGGATATACACACTAGTGTCCGTATACGCCCCCAACTCCAACCAGGCACTATTCTTACGGGGGATGTTGAACAAACTGAGGGGATTTTCGGAGGGTGCACTGATCGTTGGAGGAGACTTCAACGCCCCCCTCCTAGACTCCTCCACAGTCCACAGTTGCATCCCCCAATATCACATCAGATCTATCCGCAAAGCACTAGGGGACCTGTCGCTGGTGGACTGCTGGAGGGCACTGCACCCAGCCGACAAGGACTTCACTCATTACTCCATGACCGCTACTCTTGAATAGATTATGTATTCATTAAGCAAGATGGACTGACCCGATTGCGAAAGGCGATTATTGAACCCGCCACCTTGTCAGACCACGGACCGGTTAGAATCGACCTGGAATTGTCAGGGTACCTGTGGTCTCTACCTCCAAAAGAGGTAGAGACTTAGCTGTTCCACCATCCAGACGGTCTGATGACTCCCTTCCCCGCGGTCTATCCGGTCATGCAAGGCCGGCCGCGAGGGAGTGACTGCCTTTTACACCATCTAGGCAGGAAGTCATCATCAGGACACTCCCCCGGATCGACCTGTCAGTCAATTGCTGCAGGACCAATCAGGACGTCTCGGAGGTGTGGTTACTGCTCTGAACAGGGTATTTAACAGAGCTTCCTTCATTAGCTCATTGCCCTGTCGTGGTTCTAGCTTGTTCTAGTCACTCAGTGCTTGTGTATTCTATTATCCCTTTTGGTTTTGACCCGGCTTGTTTACCTTACTCTGCTTATCTCTGTTACCCTTGATTCGGCTTGTCTCTCGCTTACCTGTCTTCCGTTACCCTCGACCTCGGCTTGTCTTTGACCATTCTATACGGTACTACTTACGTTAGTCCGGCCATTCTAAGGTCCGGTATACGTATCTGGCTACTGTTTGTACTCTGCGTGTTGGATCCCTGTCCCGATCCTGACATTACGACAGGGCCAATGGATCCTGCAAGTACAAACAGTCAGCTGGCTTCTCCTGATCCTAGGTTTGAAGCCATGGATCACAGAATGGATCAGATGTCGCTTGCGCTACAGGCTCTATTATCTCATGCCAATAACCCACCAGAGGAGATACGTAATACCCCTGTTTCTCCTGTCAGTTTAGGTCTAGAGGTAGCCACAGTGGGTGCTTCTTCTCGCATTACCCCCCCAGTACGCTATGGTGGGGCTCCTGAGAAGTGTCGTGGTTTTTTAAACCAAATTAGTATCCACTTTGAATTGCAACCCCGCTCTTATCCTACAGATAGGGCAAAGGTAGGATTTATTATCACCCTACTTATTGAGAAAGCTCTGAGATGGGCCAACCCACTATGGGAGAATGATAACCCATTAGTGTATAACTATAACGCATTTGTAGCTGCTTTTAGAAGAACATTTAATCCTCCAGGTAGAAAGGTTAATGCAGCCAGATTACTGTTGCGCCTGAGACAGGAGAACCGAACACTGGTGGATTATGCACTAGAGTTCAGGTCTCTGGCGTCAGAAGTCAAGTGGAATGAGCAGGCGTATATGGATGTATTTTTGAATGGCCTATCTGAAGTAATCCTTGATGAGGTTGCTACCAGAGAACTCCCTGAGAATTTAGAAGATGTAATTTCGTTCATCTCTCGTATAGATGAACGTTTAAGAGAGAGACAGAACACTCGAGAGAGGAACCGGAGACCTTCTTTTAGGTTAGCCCCCGCTTTTCCAAGTCCTGACTCCACGGTATCTTTGCTTCCTGAACCTATGCAGATAGGTTATACCCGCCTCTCTGAGGAGGAAAGACAGTACAGGAGAAGAGAGGGTTTGTGTATGTATTGTGGAGCCAAGGGTCATTTACTCTCGAACTGTCCTAACCGTCCGGGAAACGCTCGCACCTAAGTCTCTCTAGAGGACAAGCCTTGGGTGTTTCTATTTTGTCCTCTACTCCTAATTATAAAGATCACAGGCTTCTGCTACCAGTTTCCTTAACTTGGGAGAAGGAAGTAGTAAGGGCTATGGCATTGATAGATTCCGGTGCTGCTGAGAATTTTATCGACCAAGCCTTTGCTATTAAGAACAATTTCCCATCCCAGCTAAGGGAGACACCCTTGGCCGTTGAGGCCATAGATGGTAGACCACTACTAGACCCTGTTATCTTTCGTGAAACCATACCCATTAGTTTAAATGTTGGTATCCTACACGTGGAGAATTTATCTCTTTTGCTCATTTCATCCCCTTCCGTTCCCATAGTTCTGGGGTACCCATGGTTGAAGAAACATAACCCTATTATCGATTGGGAGTTAGGGGAGATACTCTCGTGGGGCCAGGGTTGCCAGGATAGGTGTTTATGCAAGGTTTCTCCATTAGCTAATGTTAACATACCTGAGACTCCTATTCAGTCCACAGAAAGACAGATACCAGACCTTTACCTAGACTTAAAGGCAGTATTTGACAAGAAGAATGCCGATTCTTTGCCGCCACACAGGCCATTTGATTGTAAAATTAAGCTCCTACCTGGGACTATGCCTCCGAGGGGCCATGTATATCCTTTGTCTGTTCAGGAAAACTTGGTTCTAGAGGAGTATATTCGGGAGAACTTAGAAAAGGGATTCATTAGGAGGTCTTCTTCCCCTGCCGGGGCTGGGTTCTTTTTCGTTAAGAAAAAGGATGGCACGCTGAGACCTTGTATCGATTACCGAGGCTTGAATAAAATAACTGTCAGAAATGCCTATCCTATTCCACTTATTACCGAGTTATTTGATCGTCTTAAGGGCTCCAAAATCTTCACCAAGTTAGATCTCAGAGGGGCATATAATTTGGTGAGAGTCCAGCAGGGACACGAGTGGATGACGGCGTTCAATACTCGGTACGGTCACTATGAATACACAGTTATGCCGTTTGGACTTTGCAATGCTCCTGCAGTATTTCAGGATCTGATTAATGAGGTACTTAGGGAGTTTCAACATGATTGTGTCATTGTCTACCTAGACGACATACTGATACACTCTAGGGAGATTGAAACTCACCATAGACAGGTCAGAGCGGTATTACAGAAACTTCTGCAACATGGTCTACACTGTAAATTGGAGAAATGCAGCTTTGATCAGTCTCAGATAGATTTTCTTGGTTACGTGATTTCTGGGGAAGGTTTTAAGATGGACCCTGACAAACTCCAGTCTAATTTAGATTGGCCATTACCTAAGGGACTCAAGGCTATTCAGAGGTTTATTGGTTTCTCCAATTATTATAGGCGCTTCATTAAGGGTTACTCGTCTATTATTGCGCCCATTACCAATATGACCAAACAGGGGGCAGAAACTAAGACGTGGTCTCCTGAAGCTCTCGCTGCTTTCAAGAGGCTCAAAGAACTTTTTGCTTCTGCTCCAATATTAGTCCATCCTGATACGACTTTGCCGTTTCTACTCGAGGTCGATGCCTCTGAGACAGGAGTAGGTGCGGTTCTGTCACAAAGATTAGCGGTAGATAAACCATTACACCCGTGTGGTTTTTTTTCCAGGAAACTTTCTGGGGCTGAGAGCAGATATGACATCGGAGACAGGGAACTGTTAGCAGTCATTAAAGCCTTAAAGGAGTGGAGACATTTGTTGGAGGGGACCCTACACCCTATTACGATTTTGACAGACCACAAAAACTTGTCATATATTGGGGAGGCTAAGCGCTTATCCTCTAGACAAGCTCGTTGGTCCTTATTCCTGACTCACTTCAATTATGTACTGACTTACAGACCTGGTTCTAAAAACTCTAAAGCCGATGCATTATCTCGCCAATATGAACCTTCTACTGTACCTGAACCAGTTCTTTTTTCTATAGTTCCGAAGTGCAATATCATTGCTAATACGAATCTCAGGATTCATTCTCCATTACTGGCCGAGATCATTAAGTTGCAACATCTCGCACCTAAACAGACCCCTGCGGGTCGTCATTTCGTTCCTCCTGCTTTTCAACTGGAACTTTTACAGTGTTTACATAATAGCAAGATGGCGGGACATCCTGGTATTCGCAAAACTTACGCCTTGATCTCTAAGGACTTCTGGTGGTCTACTTTACGGAGGGATGTTGAGGAGTTCATCGCTGCATGTGAAGTTTGTACTAAAACCAAACAACCCCATACGCTTGCATGTGGACTCCTGCAACCCTTGGAGGTTCCAGAGAAACCATGGTCCTGTTTGGCCATGGACTTTATTGTCGATCTACCTATCTCTAAAAGACAGACTGTTATCCTCACCGTGGTTGACAGGTTTACTAGGATGGCACACTTCATTCCCCTGCCTAAACTTCCGTCTTCTCCCGAATTGGCAGAGATATTCGCCAAGGAGATTTTTCGCCTACATGGGATAGCCTCTCAAATTGTATCGGACAGAGGCTCCCAATTTGTTTCCCGCTTTTGGAGGTCCTTCTGCTCTCAACTTGGTATTAAATTAAACTTTTCTTCTGCCTATCATCCTCAGTCTAACGGAGCTGCTGAACGTACCAACCAGAAAATTGAACAATATTTACGATGCTTTGTTTCTGAACACCAGGATGATTGGGTCGGTTTGATTCCTTGGGCGGAGTTTGCACACAACAATCTCGTTTGCGATTCTACTCATTCAAGCCCCTTCTTCATGAATTATGGTTTTCATCCGTCTATTCTTCCTTCGGATTCTCCTTCCCAGGGGGTGCCGTCGGTTGATGTTCATGTTGCCAATTTGAGGAAGTTGTGGGATCAAACTCGACAAATCCTTGTGCACAACTCTATGTTGGTCAAGAAACACGCTGATAAACGTAGAAGGGCGGCTCCGGTCTTTGTTCCAGGTGATAGGGTATGGCTGAGCACGAGGAACATCCGTTTAAAAGTGCCCTCCATGAAGTTCGCTCCTCGGTATATTGGACCCTACAGGGTGCTGACCCGTATCAATCCGGTTGCGTATCGTTTAGCTCTTCCTAATACCTTACGCATTCCGAACTCGTTTCACGTTTCATTGCTGAAACCACTCATATGTAACAGATTTTCCTCCACAATAGCCCCTCCTCGCTCCGTTCAGGTGGAGGGTCAGGAGGAGTATGAGGTCAACTCTATTATTGATTCTCGAATCTCCCGGGGAAGAGTACAATATCTGGTTGATTGGAAGGGATATGGTCCTGAGGAGAGGAGTTGGGTACCTCAGGAGGATGTTCATGCTCCCCGTCTCCGCAGGGCGTATCACTCTCGCTTCCCATCTCGTCCCGGTTCATTCCGCCCGGTGGGCGTATCTGAGAGGGGGGGTACTGTCAGGGTACCTGTGGTCTCTACCTCCAAAAGAGGTAGAGACTTAGCTGTTCCACCATCCAGACGGTCTGATGACTCCCTTCCCCGCGGTCTATCCGGTCATGCAAGGCCGGCCGCGAGGGAGTGACTGCCTTTTACACCATCTAGGCAGGAAGTCATCATCAGGACACTCCCCCGGATCGACCTGTCAGTCAATTGCTGCAGGACCAATCAGGACGTCTCGGAGGTGTGGTTACTGCTCTGAACAGGGTATTTAACAGAGCTTCCTTCATTAGCTCATTGCCCTGTCGTGGTTCTAGCTTGTTCTAGTCACTCAGTGCTTGTGTATTCTATTATCCCTTTTGGTTTTGACCCGGCTTGTTTACCTTACTCTGCTTATCTCTGTTACCCTTGATTCGGCTTGTCTCTCGCTTACCTGTCTTCCGTTACCCTCGACCTCGGCTTGTCTTTGACCATTCTATACGGTACTACTTACGTTAGTCCGGCCATTCTAAGGTCCGGTATACGTATCTGGCTACTGTTTGTACTCTGCGTGTTGGATCCCTGTCCCGATCCTGACAGGAATCCCCACTATTCAAGCCGGCAACATGGTCGTGGCGCCTGAACGAGTCCTTACTCCAAGACCCAACGGTGAAAGGGGAGATAACCCAGGCACTGGAAACATACTTCTTGGAAAACGGAACGGAAGGGATGGCACCGATGACAATATGGGAGGAACACAAGAGTGTCCTCCGCGGCGTTCTCATTAATATCGCGACACGCAAACGAAAGGAGACAACACACGCAATGGCAGACCTTTATGCCACTATTAAAAACCTGGAACTCCGACACAAAAGATCACAACTCACTGAAACATATGGCGCATTGATGGAGGCTCGCCGTAATCTGACGGCCCTCATCACGAAGAGATACCACCGCTCCATTCAAAGATCAAAAAATTTATTTTACACACATGCAAACAAAGGTGGAAAATTCCTAGCCCGCCTTTTAAAAGGCGACACGCCACGCACACAAGTGCGAAAATTACGCCTATCGTCTGGCAGAGTATCATCTCACCCAGAAGACATAGCTGAAGAGTTCCAGGCCTACTACCGCTCTCTCTATAATCTACCTCAACCGGACGCCACGATACAGGACGGAGATATACCCCACGCCATACGTATGTACCTTCAAGACAATACATGGAAACATATAGACCCGACAACGGCATCTGCACTTGACGAACCGATAACCACAGAAGATCTTGCAGCGGCATTAAAAATCACAAAAATGGGACGTGCTCCGGGACCGGACGGATTCTCCACGGGATATTATAAACAATTCGCCCTGATACTGCTCCCTTGGCTGACAAAGGCTATCAACGCAGTGTCGGATGGAGGACGCTTTGGTGGGGAGTACCTGACTGCAACCATAACGGTTTTGCTCAAACCTGGGAAGGACCCAGAACAATGCGGCAGCTACCGCCCGATCTCTCTGCTGAACGTGGACACAAAGCTGTTAACTAAGGTGCTAGCTACCAGGCTCCAACGGATTTTACTGTTCCTAGTCCATGCTGACCAAACGGGATTAATCCCAGGCCGGGAAGCCCGAGACAGCACACTACGCCTTTTTTCCATACAACATCATGCGCGGAAATTCCAGAAATACCTTATGCTGCTGTCCACGGATGCAGAGAAAGCATTCGACCGGGTCAACTGGGATTACATGTTCCAAACACTCCGGTGGATGGGCTTCGGGCAGAGAGTTATGACTTGGATTACGGCTCTATACAGCACGCCGAAAACAACAGTCCGCGTTAACGGAGCATTAACCACAAGCTTCAGAATTGCGAATGGCACCAGACAGGGTTGCCCCCTGTCACCACTCCTATTTCCGCTATCCCTAGAACCGCTATTACAGGCCATTCGGGACAGCCGTGACATCCGAGGCTATACGTGGCAGGGTACTGAGCATAATGTAGCTGCGTATGCAGACGACCTCCTGTTCTTTGTTTCCCAGCCCCGGACCACTCTGCCATGCCTACTGTCCGAGATCGATAGATTTGGTCGACTCTCCGGGTTTAAACTAAATCTAGCGAAATGTGAAACACTGAACGTCACCATCCCAGCGAAGGAATACGAAGCCCTCGGTCCGCTCTTCCCGTTCCGATGGTGCATGGAAGCCATGAAATACCTCGGCATCTGGATTACCACAAACCCCCAGGACATTTACCAACGTAATTTTGTGACATTACTACGTAACATCGCGACAGACCTGACACGGTGGTCCTACCCACACATCACCTGGCATGGCCGCATCGCAGTCCTGAAAATGAATATCCTCCCAAGAGTTCTCTACCTGTTTCAAACCATACCAACGGCCCTGCCGACAGTATTCTTTTCGACTCTGAAATCGGCAGTCATAAAATATGTCTGGAGAGGGGACCGATCCAGGCTGCGACACGATATACTCTGTATGCCTAGACACAGGGGAGGTCTAGTCCTACCAGATTTTAGGAAATATCACCAAGCTGCGACGTTACAATGAATCCTGGAATGGCATGAATCGGACACCACCAAACAATGGGTCACACTAGACAAGGAGGGAGACGCGGCGAAACTCAAGGCGGCAGTCTGGATGAGACGAACAACTAGAGGCAGCAGACGACATGAGGAAGGACCTGTAGCACAGACGCTACTCTTCTGGGAAAACATCAGGGAACTGCCACAGGTCTCTCCATCCCCCTGCCCCCTGCTCCCGATCCCGCACAACCCCAAAATCGGAGGTGGATTGCCAACGGAGACTTGGGCATTCCTAGGCGAAGCAGACTATATACCGATATACAAGGTTACACACGATGGCAATCTAAAGACTCTGGAGGCACTGCTGGAGACGCGACCACGATCTTTGATGGCAACCTTTAGATATATGCAACTACGACACTACTATAACTCACTCCCTCACCGGGAAAAGCTACACAGGGACTTGACACGATTCGAGACCCTCTGCCTTCATGGCGCATCACTCGTAAATACCATCTCGCACCTCTATCAGTACTTACTAACTGATCCGACCTCGGACAACAACGCCTTCAAACATAGATGGGAACGAGCTATGGGCACGACATTCACCTCCACGCAATGGGATAAAGCCTTGATCTGGCAACACAAAAGCTCACCTAGCTCCCATTATCAAGAGGTAAATTATAAGCTACTTTCCATGTGGTATAGAACCCCAGCAATGCTCCACCGCATATTTCCCGATACCTCACCAACGTGCTGGAGATGCCAGGAGGACAGAGGGACCCTCATACACATCTGGTGGGAGTGTTCGCATATCGTCCCATATTGGGACCAGATCAAATCCTACATTCAACAGATTCTGGGGGATGGCATAGTCTGGTCACCAGAATTAATTCTACTACATATCTCAGCACACTCATTATCTGCATATAAAAAATCCATTCTGGTTAAAACAGATATGAGTGGGGGCGTGGCCTAACCACTGGAGCGGATAGTCGCATGGCCTCAGAGCTCCGGCGAAACGACGAGATTAAACCCCCAAAAACCGAGACTAAGGGCACCCAAAAGACCCTAATATAGCTTAAATGGGCAAGAAGACGAAAAGACTAAAACCCGACAGACCCCAACAGGGGCGAAGTATCGGAGACCTGTGGCTGCAAGCACGAGGCGCCCAGGAGGCCGCAATGGCGTCCCATTATGGAGGCTGCTCCGACTTCTCCGACGGAGTCTCGGATGAAGAGGACGGAGACCACATACAGGCAACAAAGCGGCAGCCAACAACGAGGACGGAGCCCCCACTCAAGGCACCCGATGTCGCTCCAGTGACACTGGCAGCCATCAGGGAGATCATGGCGGACTTCCACTCGAAAATCTCGGCGGATGTGGCCTTGCTCCGACAAGACCTGCGGGGACTGACAGACCGTCTCGGTGAGATGGAAACTACGACTCAGACCCACACAACACAATCTCAGAACTGCGGCAGAAAGTTGAAGAGCTCACACAACAGAGCCGCAACCAAGAGATAAAGTTTGATACGCTAGAAGACAAACGCCGGCAGAAAAACCTAAAAATCAGGGGAGTGGGGATGTCGGTACCGCCAGACGAACTCCCACATTTTGCCAGGCGACTTCTGACGGCCATACTTGTGCCGAAGCAAGCCAAAGCGACACAAATCGAGGGAATATTCCGTCTCCCAACACCTGCCAAAGCACCACCTGCAGCACCGGGCGACATAGTGCTCCAGTTCCAAAGCATTAAGGACAAAGCAGCCGTGCTGGCGGCCACCAGGGGACATACCCCATACAACTTCGAGGGAATGGCTCTAACCTTCTTTGCGGATTTATCCGGGGGAACCCTCGCTTGGAGGCGGTCTCTCCGACCCCTCACCTCCCAACTACGTGAGAAGAATATCAGCTACCGCTGGAGCCAAGCCCGGGCACTTATGATACCGCACGGGGAAACGGTCCTCACCATTCATGACCTGCCAGAAGCAGCACATCACCTGCAGGCGTTGGGACTGCCACTGGACTTGTTACGTCCAACGAACCCACACGGCTGGAATCCCGAAGCCACACGGGACTTTGTACCCAGGGTCAAGGCCCACACCTCTCGGACTGAAGCCGCGTCCTGAACACAGAAGACCAACCCGGCAAAACCGGGATGCACCTTAACAACCCCTGGCCCCCAGCACACCTGGACCCCGTCCCTCATGTTGGACCCGAACTGACAGTGCGCCCAATACCCAGAGCACACGGAAGTATAATACTCAAGCCTCTGCCACTGGAGCCGAGACAACGCTCTGACCCACCATTTACCATGGAACTGCTCTCCCACCACTTGTTGCCCCACTAACGGGAACTTTTACTTACGGTGTACGGAACCGGCCAACTCAGCTCACCTATACCCGATACCGGCACCCTGGCCACAGAATACTTACGGACGATTACCACACGACAAAAAAGGGGACTCATATCTAAGTATTGCATTCCCATTTTATTTTTCTATAGTTACACTACCCCATTAGCTTGGAATTAGTTTCTTTTTAGTCGGCTCCATAGTATACCAGGCATGGGCCACAGGGCCCAATCCACTCTCTAGTATGCTCCAATCGAGCTAATAATACCTAACCTGATTCGTAAAAATTACACTTTGTTTTGATTGCACCCACAACTGTATATTCCTTTATTGTACCAGCACAGTTTGACTATTTTATTTTATTAAGCCTTGTTGACCCCCCTGAGAATCTAAAAGTAGTATCGGCTGTATTAACAGAAGGCCAAGCATGGCAACGTAGCCAGTAATCCTCGAAAGGCTTGTTTTGTTTGTATACACCCACCGCAAGCCCATTACTACAACGGGGCTCTCCCCACGAGGTGTCATGTAATCGCTACACTACGGTATTTACTCTTCTGCCTAGTTAGACCTGTCTGTCTACCAATTGTGTTTAACATGTATATAGTTCGTCATTTATTGCCGAGTAACGGCTACATCGATAGGCACTGTTTTACTAATCAATGGGGAATGCTATGGCGCCCCAACCTGCTTAAAATCTTTGGAGGAACCGAGGGCTTACCCGTCAGTACACCAGACGGACAGTATACACATCAGTAGGTGTTTGCCAACTCTCGAATTAATCATAAGATCATACACTGTAACCGCTATGTCACAGCAGAGGCTAAGCTAATTTTCCACAGGCTGTTTATTGCCAGACTTAACCGTATACATATATATAAAAATTGTGCTAGTATTGTATTGTACCTTGACGTTATAATGTTTGAAATGTGCTCGAGGATCACCTTTGGGGTACCTCACGAGCAATTGTTGTAATCTCACGCACTACAAAAATGAAGAATTAAAAAAAAATAAAAAAAAATAATCCATTCTACGTCATCTTCTAAACGCAGCGAAAGCACTTGTGCCTGTATACTGGAAGAAAACAGGTATCCCAACCCGGGAGGAATGGATCCATCGGGTGGAAGACATCAGGGCAGCTGAGGCCCTGCTGGCGGATCAGACGGGCAGAGGTATGAAATGTGCGGAACTTTGGGCCCCATGGATTACTTTCCGTGCGCGGCAATAGGGGGGTGCCGGATGAGAGACGGGGCTAAACGACAATACTAACCTCGCGGAATACTTACTGCACGAGACATACCCACGACTAGTCCTCTAGAGGTAACAGACACGGGTAATACGCCCCACACCCCACACTCGTTACATAGAGGGGGGACGGAAACCTCCTAGACGGGACAAATAGATAAACCTATAGGAAAATCCGGGACCGAGACACTGCCCTACGCACCCGTAATAGGTAGACAACGTACAGTATATCTACACATTACATAAGGGATCCCAAGACCACTCCACCCCGGCGGATCTGCAGTGGACGGGCAAACAGATCTCGGCTATTACGCAACAGGCAGCAACCTGAGGAAGCCCCGGGGAATGATTTAATGCCCAATCCAGGACTTACCCCGACTTAACAATCAGGAACATCGGGCTAACCACTGGACCGACAAGTCACAAGACGTACCCAACTTAGGTAACTCAAAGTCTAACATAAGAACGTGTACGGTGGCAGGTGGACTCCCCCCCCCACCCCTCTACCACACACGCATACAACACCCTCCTACTTCCCTCCCGAACATATCTATCTCTAAAATACCCCCTCCCTGACCAAGCATGGCAGATCATATAAATGCATCTCATACCCGTTAACCCAGACACACGGGACCATGTTGACAATACTCTGCACTGGGGACTAGACCCGGACATTACACTACATGATAGAACCCGGACTAAGACTACCGCCAAAGAAGGGCCATGACCCGCATCAACCACTCATAACGGCCTCCACAGGCCATGAGAGACCCAATTCCCCTCCCTCCCCCCCACCCCCACTAGCCCCACACAACATTAGGGTCACAACACACCATGATACATACCTACTACCCTGCAGGACTCACCACACAACCCCACTCACCACCTCAAGCACCTACCACAAGACAATAGTAATGTGAAAGAATATCACATCTGTACTCACACTCTTCAAAGATTTACACACCCTACCACGCCCGCAGTTTCATGTATACTAAATAGATGTATATATACATAGGGATACTTACAATATTCACACAAAGCTTTAACTTGAAGGAAACAATTATGGTTTATGTTTATTATCACCGGATGTAAGCAGACATTGCATGGTACTAAGCAAAGTATATAAATAAGCCCAACATATGTATTTGCACTGTTTCTCTGTTATACCTGTTTTATATAACTATGCTGAGAAGGGCCTGCGTGCCCAAAATGTGCTCCATCATCTTGACAAAACCCAAATAAAAAGATTAACAAAAATTTTTTTAAAAAAATAGCCACGGTCTATACGCCCAACACAGGACAAGCTAGCTTTCTTAGACGAACGCTGTCGAAGCTATCAAGGTTCACGGAAGGGATACTCATATTTGGCGGAGACATCAACATCCCACTAGACCAACTCGTTGACACCACCACGGGACGCAGCAGCATACCTCACTCGGCTGTTAGGACTGTCCACAAAGCCCTCAGAGACCTGAGACTGGTAGACACGTGGAGAGCACTACACCCAGACGGTAGGGACTACACGTATTACTCCACGATACACGACAGGTACTCCTGAATAGATTACATCTTCATAAAACAAGAAGGTCTCTCATACCTGCAAAGAGCGGACATCTACACCACACCATGGTCAGACCATGGTGCGGCACAGATAACAATGATGTCGCCCCTGTACCGACCCGCCAGAACCTCATGGAGGCTTAATGACGAGCTCCTGATGGACACGCTTCTCAAGACCCAAATCACGGAACACCTCACTACTTCGCAGACAACGCAACAGAGGGGATCTCCGATATGACGATATAGGAGGCACACAAAAGTGTCATCAGAGGACACCTGATTCGCATGGCCACCAGGAGGAAACAGGAAGTCGGACACCGGGTTGCCGTCCTAGCACAGAAGATCTCTGAATTGGAAATGGCCCACAAACGGGACCAGCAGGACCAGACCTACAGGGATCTGATTGCAAACAGGCGACTACTTTCCGAACTCCTTGAGCGCAAACACGCCAGAAACACCCAAAGGTCGCATGCATTTTTCTACAGGCATGCCAACAAGGGTGGTAAACTACTGGCACGGATGCTACGTGTTTTACACCCAGCTATACAACATACGAGGAGACGAGGACGACACAGACCGGAACGAGAGGAAGGCGGATACGACACAATACCTAGGGGGCTTTCAACCGGACACCCTTACGCAGGAAGAAGCAGAAGCACTAGACGCGCCCATCCCCTAAGAAGAAATCAAACTGGCGCTGAAAGTGGCAAAAACCGGAAAGGCTCAGGACCAGATGGCTTCCCGATGGAATACCTCAAGAAATTCGGATCCATCCTCATACCCCACCTAACTAAGGCCCTCAACAGCTTACGGGACGGAACAAAATTCGGCAGGGAATCCCTGGCCGCCACCGTCACAGTCATCTCTAAACCAGGCAAATGCCCGGAACAAGTGGGAAACTACCACCCAATATCACTTCTCAATACTGACATAAAACTATTTTCCAAAGTGCTAGCGACGAGACTTCAAACGTACCTACAGAGGCTCATACACCCTGACCAGACAGGCTTTATACCGGGTAGAGAGGCTAGGGACTGCACCCTCCGTCTCTTCGCAGTACAACACTTGGCCAGACTAACGAAGACGAAACTACTCCTACTCTCCACAGATGCCGAGAAGGCTTTTGACAGGGTAGACTGGAACTTTATGACGGAGACGTTACGCAAGACGGGCATAGGACAGTGTATGCTCACGTGGATCGCCGCATTGTATAGTGGACCGAACGCTAGAGTCAGATTGAATGTGGCCCTTACGAACAGCTTCGACATTCGAAACGGCACAAGGCAAGGTTGCCCGCTCTCCCCATTCATATTTGCCCTCACCCTGGAGCCGCTTCTAGATCGCGTTCGAAAAAACCAAGGGATCGCGGGCCTCAACTACAAATCGCACGAACATAAAGTCGCCGCATACGCGGATGATATGCTGTTTTTCCTCCGGAACCCGACGGAATCCATTCCATGGCTACTTGACGAATTTGACGAGTATGGACGCATCTCGGGACTAAAACTCAACTTAACGAAGTGCGATATCCTAAACATCACAGTACCCGAAACCGAATGCACACAATTGAGACGAAGATTCCAATTCCACTGGTGCTGGGACCGTATGAGATACCTGGGACTATGGATCACACATGAAGCAAAAGACTTCTATGCATGCAACCATCAACCCCTACTGACCACCATCCTTGGGGATCTGAAGAGATGGAATTATGCACACATATCGTGGCTGGGGAGGATAGCGGTAATTAAGATGAACATCCTGCCCAGGATCCTATACCTCTTCCACACGGCACCTCCCGCGTTCTTCAAGACACTAAAGACGGCGCTCATACAATATGTCTGGAAAGGGGACAGAGCACGAATTAGTTACCAAAAGCTCTGCCTTCCGAGAAGTTGGTGAGGGCTGGCTCTGCCAGATGTTCGAAAATATCACCAAGCCACCATCCTCCAGAGAATACGAGAACTCCATGTAGCCCCTCCTGACAAGCGATGGGTGCGACTGTGGAGAGACTCCACGGACAACCGACTACACACGCTGTTGTAGCACAGTGAAGCAGCAGCACAGGCCACCCTCGGGGCAGACTCAACATGGCCCAACATGGGGTGGACATTCTACACAGCAAAGCATACTCTCAATGTTAACACTGCTTTTATGTCTTGCTCTTTGTCTTTAAGCTACCCACATCTTAAAGCTAGCATAACAAGCAATAATTTAATCACCGCTTAGGCAGACAAGTGAGATGCATTACCACCTCGTCAATCAGCCTAACAGGAACCCACTAGTATAAGCTTAAACGTATTTTCTCTGCACAAGCCATGTTCCCCTCTTTTGTCTCTCCTCTATCTATTTCTTACAGACACGTGCTCTATGCTAACATAACGGAACCAAGCGCGAATCTAAACTATTGTACTAGAAATCATATTATTAATATAAAAATGTGCCTGTATAACGAATAACATGACATGTAATGCCATTGTTTACCTATTCTACCTGAAGTCGCTGTTGTGGCGCACTCAGGCTATTTGTTCATTCTGTGCACACCCAAAATAAAGAATGTAAAAAAACAAACAAAAAAAACCCCAAAAACAACAGAATAAAAATAAAGTCCATCCAGATAATATAATATATTGAATGTGGAGGTTGGTAAAAAGTCATATAAAAGTCTCACTGATATATCTGGGTAGGGTATGTGTACAGTCCTCAGGAGTTGATCCGTTCAGATTGTTAAAATATGTGAAGACAAAATAAAAACACGACAAGCAGCCGATAGTGTAATATAGTTACCCAATGGTAAAATAAATAAAAGGGAGATAATCCACTCACATTTGTGAGAGCTCTAACCAGCTCTGGGATGGAGTGTGTGTAGCAGTATAATCCCCGCTAAAGGATATACTGGAGAGGTGCGTCCGTCAGTCCGGCCTGGTTTATTCAGTGCTCCAAGATATAAAAAACATTAATAGTGCTCTCCAGAGGCGGCTCTAGACTTTTTGAGGCCTTAGGCGAAAATCAAATATGAGCCCGCCCCCCCCCCCCCCCCCACCACGCGTGCTAAAAATTAAAAATAAGCAGCCGATATTAAAATTATCTGTATAAATTATATATTTTAAGGCAAACATTAATAAACCTCATAATCTCACTATTCACAAACTTATTTTTGTTATTAAATTATTCTACAAAATACCTATACACAAACATTGGGTATAGATAAAAGGTTTGTGGCTGACTACTTAGTTATTCTTGTTGAGGCACTGAGGCTAGTGGTGTTGTGAAGAGAGGCACTGAGGCTAGTGGTGTTGTGAAGAGAGGCATTGAGGCTAGTGGTGTTGTGAAGAGAGGCATTGAGGCTAGTGGTGTTGTGCAGAGAGGCACTGAGGCTAGTGGTGTTGTGCAGAGAGGCACTGAGGCTAGTGGTGTTGTGCAGAGAGGCTTGGTGAGGCCTAATAGAAAGCAGTTGTTGGTGGGGGATTCCATCATAAGAGGTGTGGAGATGGACAATGGTGGTCTTGTGAGGTGTCTTCCCGGAGCTACTGCTCACAGAGACAGGAGACGTATCGGTAATATTGTTAAGCAAGCAAAGCAGGAAGGGGAATTGGATGTACTTGTCCATTTAGGGACAAATGACTTGGCTTGCAATGAGGTTTCAGAGGTTAAGGAAGTTTTTAGTGTTTTTGCCAATGATATACGGCAGGTTGCTTCCACATTGTCATTCTCTGAAGTTCTGCCTGTGCATAACACTCAGAATGACAGGCGGATGCGTATTAGGGACTTTAACTTGTGGCTTGGTGAATGGTGTCGGGAGCAAGGATTTGGCTTTATTGCTCATGGTAGCTCTGTTTGGAATGGAAATAAACTGTACAAAAAAGATGGTTTGCATCTTTCTCAAAAGGGAACAAATGTTCTCAGTGAGCAGTTCAGAGGTTTTGCTAGGATGTATTTAAACTAGGAGGGGGGGGCAAAAGGGTGATAAAACATCAATCCAATTGTCCCCCAAAACAAGGACAGAAGGTGCCTGTAGCAAGTGTGTTAAAAAATGATAAGCTTAGAGTCATGTCTACAAATGCTCGCAGTTTAGGGAATAAGATCCATGAACTTGTGGCAATAATGGCAACTGATAGTGTAGATTTAGTCGCTGTTACTGAGACATGGTATAATGAGAAAAATGACTGGGACATAGCAATACCAGGGTACTCTTTATATAGAAAAGACAGGGAAGGCAAGAAAGGGGGAGGGGTGGCCCTGTATGTAAAGAATAGCATAAAATCTAGCCTAATAAAGGTTAGTGAGGCGAACATAGAGTCAGTTTGGGTTACGTTAGAATTTGGTAATCACACAGTAACTCGTGTAGGTGTGATTTATAGGCCCCCAGGACAAATTGAAGAGTTAGATAATCTACTAGTTGAAGAAATAGCTAAAATGACAATGAAGGGGGAAGTTATCATCATGGGTGACTTTAATCTTCCTGATATAAATTGGAAAACAAAAATAGCTACTTGTGCCAGGAGCACACATATTCTAAACTCCCTACTGGGATTGTCTCTAAAACAAGTCGTTGAGGAGCCAACTCGTAAAGAGGCCATACTAGATTTAGTGTTAACAAATGGAGATTTGGTATCAGATATTACTGTAGGTGAAAGTTTAGGATCCAGTGATCATCAGTCAGTGTGGTTTAATATAAGAACAGTGACTGAGTCACACCACACAAAAACAAAAGTTTTAGACTTTAGAAAAACAGACTTTTCCAAAATTAGAATATGTGTAAAGGAGTCATTATCAGACTGGAGCAATTTAAATGGAGTCCAAAAGAAATGGGATTATTTAAAAGTTGCACTACTGAAGGCAACAGAAAATTGCATTAGGCTTGTCAGTAAAAGCAAAAAATTCAAGAAACCACTGTGGTACTCCACAGATGTAGCCAAAATAGTAAAAAACAAAAAGTTAGCATTTAGTAATTATAAAAAAACCCAGAGTGAGGAAGATAGAATTACCTATAAGATTAGGCAGAAAGAGGCTAAGCAAGTTATAAGAGCTTCCAAATCACACACAGAAGAGAAAATAGCACAGTCAGTAAAAAAGGGGGACAAAACCTTTTTTAGATACATAAATGAGAAAAGAAAAGTAAAACAAGGATTAGTTAGATTAAAAACAAAAGAAGGAAGGTATGTAGAAGAGGATAAAGGTCTAGCTGACTGCCTCAATGAATATTTTTGTTCTGTATTTACAGATGAAAATGAAGGAAAGGGACCTCAGTTAAGAAAAAGGATAAATGAGTCATTTATTACACGTGAGTTTACAGAGGAAGAGGTTCTATTTCAACTGTCAAAAGTAAAGACAAATAAGTCAATGGGACCTGATGGAATACACCCAAAGCTATTAAAAGAGCTTAGTGGTGTACTAGCAAAACCATTAACAGATTTATTTAACCAATCATTGATAACAGGAGTAGTCCCAGAAGATTGGAAGTTAGCGAATGTTGTGCCCATTCACAAGAAAGGTAATAGGGAGGAGTCGGGCAACTATAGGCCAGTAAGCCTAACTTCAGTAGTGGGGAAAGTGATGGAAACCATGTTAAAGGATAGGATTGTTGAACATCTAAAAACACATGGATTTCAAGATCAGAGACAACATGGGTTTACTTCAGGGAGATCATGCCAAACTAATCTTATTGATTTTTTTGATTGGGTAACTAAAATTATAGATCAGGGTGGTGCAGTAGACATTGCTTACCTCGATTTCAGTAAGGCTTTTGACACTGTTGCACATAGAAGGCTTATCAACAAACTACAATCTTTGAGTTTGGATTCCAATATTGTTGAATGGGTAAGGCAGTGGCTGAGTGACAGGCAACAGAGGGTTGTAGTCAATGGAGTATATTCGAAGCTTGGGCTTGTCACCAGTGGGGTACCTCAGGGATCTGTACTTGGACCCATTCTCTTTAATATTTTTATTAGTGATATTGCAGAAGGTCTTGATGGTAAGGTGTGTCTTTTTGCGGATGATACTAAGATATGTAACAGGGTTGATGTTCCAGGAGGGATAAGCCAAATGGAAAATGATTTAGGTAGACTAGAAAAATGGTCAGAGTTGTGGCAACCAGGGCCGGCCTTAGGGGTGTGCGAGCTGTGCGGCCGCACAGGGCGCCATGTAGCAGGGGGCGCCGTGCGGCCGCACAGCCGTTTTTAAAAAAAAAAAAAAAAAAATTTTTATTTTTTTTATTTTTTTTAAAATTTGCAGCGGGGGCGGAGCTTACCGTGCGGCGGGGGCGGAGCTAAAAGCGCCGGAAAACTGCTGCAGGGGAAGCAGGAAGGAGTCCCTGCTTCCCCACCAAACAGTCACCAGGAGCTGCACTGCCTCCACAATTAACTCCACAGGTAACTGTGTGATTGCCAGGTGAGTGTGACTATCTGCCTATGTGTATGACTGTCTGCCTCTGTGTGTGTGTGTGTTACTGTCTGTGTGTGTGTGTGTATGACTGTCTGCCTCTGTGTGTGTGTGTGTGTTACTGTCTGTGTGTGTGTGTGTGTGTATGACTGTCTGCCTCTGTGTGTGTGTCTGTGTGTATGACTGTCTGCCTCTGTGTGTGTGTCTGTGTGTATGACTGTCTGCCTCTGTGTGTATGACTATCTGCCTGTGTGTGTCTGTGTGTGTGTGTGTATGACTGTCTGCGTGTGTGTGTGTGTGTGTATATGACTGTCTGCCACTGTGTGTATTACTGTCTGCCTCTGTGTGTTTGTCTGTGTGTATTACTGTCTGCCTCTGTGTGTGTGACTATCTGCCTGTGTGTTTGTCTGTGTGTGTGTGTATGACTGTCTGCGTGTGTGTGTGTGTGTATGACTGCGTGTGTGTGTGTATATGACTGTCTGCCACTGTGTGTATTACTGTCTGCCTCTGTGTGTTTGTCTGTGTGTATTACTGTCTGCCTCTGTGTGTGTGACTGTGTATGACTGCCTCTGTGTGTATGACTGTCTGCCTCTGTGTGTATGACTGTCTGCCTCTGTGTGTATGACTGTCTGCCTCTGTGTGTATGACTGTCTGCCTCTGTGTGTCTGTGTGCATGACTGTCTGCCTGTGTGTGTGTGTGTATGACTGTCTGCCTGTGTGTCTGTGTGTATTACTGTCTGCCTCTGTGTGTGTCTGTGTGTATTACTGTCTGTGTGTGTCTGTGTGTATGACTGACTGTCTGCCTGTGTGTGTCTGTGTGTATGACTGTCTGCCTTTGTGTGTCTGTGTGTATGACTGTCTGCCTTTGTGTGTCTGTGTGTGTGTGTATGACTGTCTGCCTGTGTGTGTGTGTATGACTGTCTGCTTGTGTGTGTGTGTGGATGTCTTCCTGTGTGTGTATGGCCGTCTGACTCTGTGTGTGTGTGTGTGTGTCACATACAACCAATACACGCATATCACACACTGTTAATATACCCATTACAAATATCACACATAGCATACATATCACACACAGTCATCACACGTACTATTACATACACAGACAACACAAACATAACAGCATACATGGATGACGGGGGGGGGGGGGCGCTGTGAAGATTTTTCGCACAGGGCGTCTAAATGCCTAAGGCCGGCCCTGGTGGCAACTGACATTTAATGTGGATAAGTGCAAGATAATGCATCTTGGACGTAAAAACCCAAGGGCAGAGTACAGAATATTTGATAGAGTCCTAACCTCAACATCTGAGGAAAGGGATTTAGGGGTGATTATTTCTGATGACTTAAAGGTAGGCAGACAATGTAATAGAGCAGCAGGAAATGCTAGCAGAATGCTTGGTTGTATAGGGAGAGGTATTAGCAGTAGAAAGAGGGAAGTGCTCATGCCATTGTACAGAACACTGGTGAGACCTCACTTGGAGTACTGTACACAGTACTGGAGACCCTATCTTCAGAAGGATATTGATACCTTAGAGAGAGTTCAAAGAAGGGCTACTAAACTGGTTCATGGATTGCAGGATAAAACTTACCAGGAAAGGTTAAAGGATCTTAACATGTATAGCATGGAGGAAAGACGAGACAGGGGGGATATGATAGAAACATTTAAATACATAAAGGGAATCAACACAGTAAAGGAGGAGACTATATTTAAAAGAAGAAAAACTACCACAACAAGAGGACATAGTCTTAAATTAGAGGGACAAAGGTTTAAAAATAATATCAGGAAGTATTACTTTACTGAGAGGGTAGTGGATGCATGGAATAGCCTTCCAGCTGAAGTGGTAGAGGTTAACACAGTAAAGGAGTTTAAGCATGCGTGGGATAGGCATAAGGCTATCCTAACTATAAGATAAGGCCAGGGACTAATGAAAGTATTTAGAAAACTGGGCAGACTAGATGGGCCGAATGGTTCTTATCTGCCGTCACATTCTATGTTTCTATGTTTCTATGTTTCTATGTCTCCTAAAACTTAAATAAAGTTGTCAACAGTGTATTAAAAGAACACTACAGTATCAGGAGCACAAATGTGTATTCCTGACCCTATCGTGTTTAACTATTTAGCCCCCCCCCCCCCCCCCCCCCCCATGATGTAGTAAAAACGTACCTAATTTCTAGAGCTGCACAAGTCCGCCAGCGCCGGATCCGCCCAATTGGCTAACATAATCTAAACTGATGATCTCAGTCAATCACAATGCTTTCCCATAGGAAAGCATCGGATTGGCTGAGATCTTCAATTTTGATGTCAGTCAAGGAGTCAATACTATACTATACTGTGATTATAACATATTACATATTATCATAATATTATTGTTAATATTAACATATTAACAATTAATATATTATTAAAGGGCCACTCCAGGCACCCAGACCACTTCTGCTCATTGGAGTGGTCTGGGTGCCAACTCCCACTACCCTTAACCCTGCAAGTGTAATTATTGCAGTTTTTTATAAACTGCAATAATTACCTTGCAGGGTTAACTACTAGACAGCCACTAGAGGTCACTTCCTCCTTCATAGCACAGATTATCTGTGCTAGAGCGTCGCTGGACATCCTCACGCTGTGTGAGGACCTCCAGTGTCGCTCATTTCGACATATAAAAGCATTGAAAATCTTTTTCAATGCTTTCCTATGGGGAGCGCTAATGCGCATGTGCGGTATTGCCGCGCATGCGCATTAGGTCTCCTCAGCCGGCGGGCGGGATTATTCTCGCCCACCGGGCGACGGAGACAGTAGGAGGAGCGGCGCGGAGGAGGAGACAGCGACGAGGGACATCGTCACTGCCTCAGGTAAGTGACTGAAGGGGTTTTCACCCCTTCAGTAGCCGGGTATTGGGGGGTGGGAGGGAGAGGGTACCTCCAGTGCCAGGAAAACTGATTGTTTTCCTGGCACTGGAGTTTTCCTTTAATGATAATAATTAATATAATAATTATGATAATATATAATTATAGCAAATAATATAATTATTATATTATTAATAATATTTAATATTGTTAAGTAATATTGTCATGATATACCACCATTATTCTGTGGAAAGATGGGGGTACAGCTCTCCTGCTTTTTTTCTCTCTTATGCTCTGCTCTCCTTCCCTTTTCTTTATTTTCCTTTGCTCTCCTTCCCTTCCCCTTTAATTTATTTTCAATGTGCTCTCTTTCCCTTCAATTTATTTTCCATGTGCTCTCCTTCCCTTCCCCTTTAATTTATTTTCAATGTGCTCTTTCCCTTCCCCTTTAATTTATTTTCCTTTGCTCTCCTTCCCTTCCCTTCCCCTTTAATTTATTTTCTTTGTCTCTCCTTCCCTTCCCCTTTAATTTTTTTTTTTTTTTTTCATTCTTTATTTTTGGTTGTGACTTGCAAAGAAAACGAGCATTAGACGTTACAGTGACATGGCTTGCGCAGAAGCCCTTAGTTGCAATGGAAAAAAAGAAGAGTACAGGTTGTCAGTTAACGTGCAACATGGCTTACGCAGAAGCCACAACAGGTACACAGCGGAACAGGCTCATGTTGGCATAGTTATAGGTGCATACTTGGTTCACTCTGTGTGTCGAACAGGGGGGGGACGGCTGTGCCGGCCTCGGCACCTGAAGGTATCCCGGTCGGCAGCCTTGTGAGGGCCCGTGCAGCAGTCCGCCGCCCAAGTCCCACCCCCCCCTGCTGCATATGAATTCCGTTGTGATCTATGCCAACGACCTCATTATGTATAGAGTTTCTGTGGTGGTTCCCGTGTTCACTGCAACATACTGTACTGTCACTGTTATATTTGTATACTTGAAAAACTACAAAACTGTGGATAAGTTGCAGCACCTAACCTGAAGTGTGTGGGGAAGGGAAGGGCGGGGAGTGTGGCAAAGATGGGGCCAGGTGGATGCCTAGGCCAGTCTCCTCTTGGTCGGCTCCAAGTAAGGTAAGGGGCCGCGCTGGTTGGTGGTGAGGGTCTTACCAGGGGTCTAACCTTTGCCCTTGATTCTCTGACCCAGCCCGTGTATGCACTTAGTGACCCCGTGCATGTCAGTTCGGTCAGCCTCTTTCTCGGTGGGGCACATCTGTCGGGAGTAGCGGCCCGTTCGGCCTACAGGCCGAGACATGCCAATAGGGGAGGAGGCAGTGGCCCCGGGTGGGGGGGGAGGGGAGGAAGGGAAGGGGGGGTGGGGTCCCTCGTCGGGAGACGGCAGGGGCCAGCAGGAAAAGAAAAAAAAAAGGGGACATTCTCCATCCCCGGGCGGGGGTGTGGAGTGCAGGCTCACGGGTCAATGTATGCCTCCCATGGTTCCCAGACCCTGAGAAAGTGCGTGTATGTGTCTCTCACCTGTGCAGTGAGCTTGTCCATAAGGAAAGCTTCCTTGATGTTACCTATAACTCTGTCCAATGGTGGCGTGTCTATCTGGAGCCACATTTGCGCCAAAGCGCGTCTGGCCGCTAAGTTAATCTTGTTCACTAACTTCTGTTCCCTGGGTGGGAGATTGTCGATAGGTTTGGCTAGGAGACACGTCCAGGGGTCTGGTCTAATCGGTTGGTGGAGTACGTCTGTCAGGAGTTTAGTTACTTGGTCCCAATATAGGGAGACCTTAGGGCACGTCCACCACATGTGGAGGTAAGTACCCTTGGCTCCACAGCCTCTCCAGCAGTCATCCCATTCTGTGCAGCTTCACTGGGGTGGTGTACCACCTCATCAGTGTTTTGTAGCACTGCTCTTGGTGAATGACACAGACTGAGGATTTGGCCGCTGCCTCCCATATATCTTGCCAGTCCCCGCTGTCAAGGGTTTGTTGGAGTTCAGCCTCCCATTGTAGTATATAGGAGGGTGTGTGGGAGTCTTTTGTGGGTGCACTTAGTTGCTCGTAGAGGCGGGTGATGAGGCCGGCACGCGGTCCGTCAGACATACATAACGCCTCATAGAATGTGGGCTTTGCCCTGGCCGCTACCGCTATTTCGGGTTTCCTGGCAAAGTCCCTGAGTTGGAGGTAACGGAAATAGTCTTTATTGGTTAGTGGGGCCTTCGTTTTGAGACTGTCAAAGGTGTGAAAGGAGCCGTCATGGAACAGGTGACAGTAGCGCTGTACACCCGTATTCTCAAGGCCTCGAAAGTCTCTAGGGGTCATGCCTGGTGGGAACGCTTTGTTGCGGAGGTAGGGTGTCAATGGCGAGACTGGGTGCGTGAGGGAAAATTTGTGTGCAGTAGCATTCCAGATCCGAATCGAGTTAAGGATGGCGGGGCAGGAGGTGCGAAGCTCCGGGCGGTCGGGCTTCGGGACCCACATCCAAAACTGAGGGAGATCAGTACTCATGAGGTGCGTTTCTAGGTCAACCCATCTATGTGTGTCAGGTGGCGAATGCCATTCTATAATTTGCGCTAAGTGGGATGCAAAGTAGTATAGGTGGAGGTGTGGGAGTCCCAGTCCCCCCTGCCCTTCGGGGTGTATAGGGTGTGTCTTGCTACTATGTGTCTCTTTCCAGCCCAGATGAAGTTGTCTATTGCGGTTTGTAGGGGTGTAAGGTCAGATTTAGTCACGGCGACCGGCAATGCCTGGAAAATGAAAAGGAGGCGTGGGAGGAGGTTCATTTTAATGGCATGCAGCCTACCCAGCCATGAGATGGGCCGATCATGCCATCTGTCCAAGTCCCGCCGTAGCGCCGCGATCATTCTCTGGTGGTTTTCCTTATACAGGTCCTCGTAGGTAGACGTTAGCCTAACCCCTAAGTATTTAATGGGTTGTGTGCTAATCTTCAGGGCTATCGTCTGCTGCAGCCATTGAATGTCCGCTTCTGTCAGCCCTATCGGCATGCCGACAGACTTTTCAATGTTGATTTTGTACCCAGATACCTGGTGATAACTGTCGAGGATCCCTAGTACATGGGGGATGGTGGTTCGAGGGCTAATTGCAAGGGTGAGCATATTGGACTCCCAGCAAAGTAAGCCTGACACCCAGATGGGTTCGACGGCTCCTACTACAAAACCTTCAGGGAACAATTGGTCCCCCGCCTCGCCGCGATGTACAAGACCTGGATGGAAGACGACCAGCCCAATGCCGACCTGGCCACAGCAGATATAGTCCTGATCCCCAAGCCCGATAGAGATGCCACGAATGTGGCAAACTACCGCCCCATCTCCCTTATTAATTTTGACCTTAAAGTCTATGCGAAGATCTTGGCGACCAGACTTAACCTCATCCTCCCCAAACTGGTCCACGCGGACCAAGTGGGTTTCGTCCCCAACCGACAACTCTATGGTAATACTAGACGGGCGGTGGACATAGTGTGGTGGGCGGGCGACCCCGTCTGGCAGTCTGGAGGTCACGGTGTGAATCCTGACACTGGGCCCGGGGCTTTCCCTCCTTTAAGGGCTGTGATTGCTCTGTCTATTTCATCCTTTTCTATCGGCGCTCCTAAGGGCGCGGTGCTATGCGTCGGTAGGAGTGGAAGGTTGGCTTTCTGTAGAAATTCTGTAATTTGAGCTATGTGTGTCCTGTTCTCAAAGGTAAGACCTGGGGAGTGATTGTACACTTGGGCGTAGAATTTGGTGAATTCGTCGCTAATGTCTCTGGGGCTGTTGAGGATACGTGTGTCTTTAATGACTGCAATGTTAGACGTCGTACGCTTAGGTCTAAGGGCTCTCGCTAATAATGTGTCCATTTTATTTGCGTTTTCATAGAAAAAACGCTTATTGCGGACCATGTCTCTACTGACATCTTCCAGCATAAGCTCTCTGAGTTGGCGCCTGATGTCCGTTAGTTCTCTAATCGTGTGTGGGGTGGCTCCCTGTTTGTTTTTCATTTCGGCCCTGCGTAGGAGGCTTTGTAAGTCCGCTAACTTCTCTAGTTTCTGTTTTTTGAAGTGTGTGGCCGTCTTAATTAGCAGACCCCTGAGTACTGGTTTATGGGCCGCCCACAGTGTGGTGGGGGAGATGTCTGGGGTATCGTTTTCCTGGAAATAACGTGTGATCTCTGCAAGTATTCTCTCTTTGGTTTGGGGTTGTCTGAGTAACGTGGCATTTAACCTCCATTTCCATGGGGCGTGTGGGCCTGGTAGTCTGATGGTTATAGCAATGTCAGCATGGTCAGACCATGATATGAGGTTTATGTTAGAAGTTGCGATCCACGACATGGCTAATGGGTTGACCAGGAACATGTCAATACGGGAGTACGTTGTATGTACTGCCGAATAGAAGGTATAATCCCGCACGCTTGGGTGTTGGAGCCTCCACGGATCGAGTAGGCCCGTGCGTTGGATAAATGTGTGCAAGAGTTTGTCCTGACCCCCCCTACTCTGGGACCTAGGCAAACAAAGACTTCCCCCTCTGTCTAGTGCCGGGCATGGCGTGGCATTCAAGTCACCCCCCAGTATTAGCAGTCCCCTGGGAAGGCCCATAATCAGGGTTTCTAATTCAGTCCAGAAATCCCTATTGGAAGCATTGGGGGCATATACGTTGACTAGGTGGTAAGTATTGGAGTGAAGCGTGCCCGAAAGGACCACGTACCGGCCCTCCCCATCCTCATAGGTGTGGGTTACCATGAACGGGCAATTTTTATGGATTAGTATCTCCACCCCATTTCATTTACAGAGTGCCCTGGAAGCGTATGCCCTGTTGTACACATGGTTAGTGAGTTGTAGCCCTGAGGTGCGTGGCAGATGGGTTTCCTGAATATACTCAATGTCCGATTTTTGCCGTCTGAGTTCGCGGAGGAGGAGTCTACGTTTATTTGGGCTGTTAAGCCCGTTAACGTTCAGGGACGTTAGTTTAAGTGTCATTGTGTGGAGAGGGGCTGCGAGGCAGAGTATCTGACAATACCAAGGGCACCCGCGTGCCTGCACTGAGGGTGTGAGTTATGTGGCGGTGCCGTCTCCCGCCTCAGGTCCAGTCGGGGTGTAGGGGGGCAGGGGAAGGTAAGGGGGGAAAGGGGGAGGGATTGGGGGGGGAGGTGTGCGGCCGCGTAGGGTACGCAGTCGCGTCTGGTGAAAATAGGTAGTTGAGGTAGTGGGGTCACGTTAGTGTCTGCAGCTTCAACACCAAAACAGATCAAAACAAAGTATTGTACAAGAAAACAATATTACTATAAACAATAAACAGTAGTAGTCCTGGTCTTAGGCCGTGCCAGGAGCTCTGGGGGTGGATCACCTCCGCGCCGAGGGAATCACCTCAAAGCGGGGGGGAGACACAGCCGAAGAGTAGTAAGTAAGTCCAGGACCCCAAACCCTCAAGCCCGGGTGGCAGCGATACCCAGGATCCCCTAGGGGGGGAGCAGGGGGGGGGGGGGAGCCGTAGCGAGCGCCCCCCACGGCTCAGCCGTCGGGGGCGAAGGGGAGGACCCCCGGGCACATTACGGGCGGACCGGCGAAGGGGGGGCAGCCGGAAGAGGAGGCCCCTCCCAAGGGAGATCTCCGCACAACCTCCCCATCGCCGGGCAAACCCCTCCCATCGCGTCATCACAGGACGGCGCTGGGCTTCCCGCTCATCTGGGATCCCCCGTCCGCCATATTGGGCCTGATAGTGAATGTTGCGGATGCGCCAGTGCCCCCCCAATCCCAGTGAAACCCCCCCCCGCCCATCCATAGTGCAACAGTCTAACCTTAACTTCTGTGGGTGCATGCAAGAAACAAAAAACATTTCCCCCAACCCACCCCAAACAAGCCCACCTAGTGTCAATCACATCTCCTCCGGTCTCCCTCTCTCCGGCTCACCTGGCACACAAAGGGTGTCCCTGCATCTCTCAGGAGGGTGCCCGAGCATGGTATACAGTGGCTGAGGGGAAAGTGATGCTGCGGGCTCTCCTACAGCTCTCTGGAGTTATGCTAAGGGCTTGGGTCACCTGGTTATATGGGACTTCTAGCATAGCTACCTACCACCCGTCCCCAGACTATGACAACCCATTATAGCCCAGTGCTACCAGTAACTGTTTAGGGAAGGTTCAGGGCATTATACACAATATACTTATGCTCATGTGGTCAAAGAGAGTGTCCAAATCACCGCTCATAGTCCACACTCGGGACCCAATGTCCGTCCAGTGCTAGCGTTAGTCCCTCTGAGAATCGTGTGCGCTGGGGGTCACATCGAGCCTGGTCAAAAGACCTGTGTGGGAGTGCGGGGTCTGGAAATCTGCTGGCAAGTCCAATCCCAAGTCGGCAAGGAAGGTGGGTATATCCGTCGTCGGGAGCAGCACTGATGGCTTGGGGCCCTTGAAGACCAGGATCTTAAAAGGGTATCCCCAGGCAAAGCGCAAGCTGCTTCTTCTCAGCAGGTCAGTGACCGGCTTCCACTCTTTGCGGCGAAGGAGGGTGGCAGGCGCCACATCTTGAAAGATTTGGAAGCTGGTTCCTTGATGCTCGTAGGTCTCCTTTCTGCTTTGGCGCATTATGGCCTCTTTGGTCGTGTAGTAATGCTACCACATGATGACATCGCGGGGCGGGCTGGTCTTCGGCCCCCTGGCCCGTAGGGCCCTGTGAACCCTGTCCACTAGCCAGAGGTGAGCAGGGATATCGGGGAGGCTCTTTTGGAAGCAGGCGAGGAGGACCTCTTCGAGTTCTGTGTCCCCCACCGCCTCAGGTAGGCCACGAATGCGCAGATTGTTTCTTCTGGAGCGGTTGGAGACGTCCTCCAGCTCCAATTCAAGGTCTGTGACTCTGGTGAGGAGGGAATTCGTTAGGGTGACCGACTGGTTGTGCGCTTGCACCACGGTGCTCATTTGCTGCTCGATCTGGGTTGTGCGTACTCCGATGGCGGCAATTTCCGCCTTGACTTCTATGGCAGATTTTTTAATTTCTTCGGCCAGATAGCCTTTAACGTCCGCAATGGACTGAAGGATGGCGTTGGAATAGTCCTCCGGTGGACCCTCTGGTGCCCGGGCCGGGTCCCCGCGGTGAGACGCGCTCGGGCTTGTAGCCACGGTCGGGCCGCGTGTAGCAGGCCTCTGGGCCGCAAACATGTCCACCACGGATGGAGCGTCGCTGGTGCCTCATTTCTTGTGCAGTTTGCGATTAGACATTGGCCGCAGCAACAGGGGAGTCCAGGGCTAAGCCTACAGCTCAAGGGTCGGGACTGGTGCCGGTTACAGTGCTTTCTTAGGGCGCCGGGGTGCGGAGCTCTCGCTCTATGCGACCATCTTCGCTGGCATCCAGACCACGCCCCCCCCTTTAATTTATTTTAATTTGCTCTCCTTGCCTTCCCCTTTAATTTATTTTATTTTGCTCTCCTTCCCTTCAATTTATTTTCCATGTGCTCTCTTTCCATTCCCCTTTAATTTATTTTCCTTTGCTCTCCTGCCTTCCCCTTTAATTTATTTTCTTTTGCTCTCCTTCCCTTCCCCTTTAATTTATTTTCCTTTGCTCTCCTTCCCTTCCCCTTTAATTTATTTTCTTTGTCTCTCCTTCCCTTCCCCTTTAATTTATTTTCCATGTGCTCTCCTTCCCTTCCCCTTTAATTTATTTTCCATGTGCTCTCCTTCCCTTCCCCTTTAATTTATTTTCCATGTACTCTCCTTCCCTTCCCCTTTAATTTATTTTCCTTTGCTCTCCTTCCCTTCCCCTTTAATTTATGTTCCCTTGCTCTCCTTCCCTTCCCTTCAGGCCCGTCGCTACCCGACAGGCAAACCAAGCAACTGCTTGGGGCCCCGAGCTGGCCTGGGGCCCCAAGCAGAGCCGGTGCTTCCTATAAGGCTGCAGCCGCCTGAGCGCTCTATAGAGAGCCTCAGGCGGCTGCAGCACTCCTTTCTCGTCAGTGGCGTACTAAGGGAGGGGCGGGGGGGCCCCGGGTGCCACTGTCCAGGGGGGTGCCATGACTTCACGTGTCATGTGTCGCCCCCCCGGCCCCAATCATCACGCTGCGCTCAGCCGCACCTTTGAGAAGGGGGAGGAGTCTTTGGGACGCGGCGTGATGACGCCGTACGCAGCGCCGCCGTCAATCCGCCTGTGGTCGGTCTCGGAGGGAAGGCATCATCAAAACGTGAGTAGTAATTTATGTGTTTTTGTAATTTATGTAATGTTATTTAATGAATTAAAGGGGGTGTATTAATTATGGGGGGTGTATTAATTATGGGGGGTGTATATTAATTATGGGGGGTGGATTAATTATGGGGGTGTATATTAATTATGGGGGGGTGTATATTAATTATGGGGGGGTGTATATTAAGTATGGGGGGGTGTATATTAATTATGGGGGAGTGGATTAATTATGGGGGTGTATTAATAATGGGGTGGTGTATATTAATTATGGGGGAGTGTATTAATTATGGGGGGTATATTAATTATGGGGGTGTATTAAGTATGGGGGGGTGTATATTAATTATGGGGGTGTATTAATAATGGGGTGGTGTATATTAATTATGGGGGTGTATATTAATTATGGGGGAGTGTATTAATTATGGGGGGTGGATTAATTATGGGGGTGGATTAATTATGGGGGGGTGTATATTAATTATGGGGGTGTATTAATTATGGGGGTGTATTAATTATGGGGTGGTGTATGTTAATTATGGGGGTGTATTAATTATGGGGTATTTATTAATTAGGGGGGTGTATTAATTATGGGGGGGTTGTATTAATTATGGGGGGTATATTAATTATGGGGGTGTATATTAATTATGGGGGGTATATTAATTATGGGGGTGTATATTAATTATGGGGGGTATATTAATTATGGGGGGGTGTATATTAATTATGAGGGTGTATATTAATTATGGGGGAGTGTATTAATTATGGGGGAAGGATTAATTATGGGGGGTGTATATTAATTATGGGGGGTATATTAATTATGGGGGGGTGTATATTAATTATGGGGGTGTATTAATAATGGGGTGGTGTATTAATAATGGGGTGGTGTATATTAATTATGGGGGTGCATTAATTATGGGGGGGTGTATATTAATTATGGGGGGTGTATTAATTATGGGGGGGTGTATTAATTATGGGGGGGTGTATTAATTATGGGGGGTTGTATTAATTATGGGGGGTTGTATTAATTATGGGGGGTATATTAATTATGCGGGGGTATATTAATTATGCGGGGGTATATTAATTATGGGGGGTGTATATTAATTATGGGGGGTGTATATTAATTATGGGGGGTGTATTAAGTATGGGGGTGTGTATATTAATTATGGGGGTGTATTAATAATGGGGTGGTGTATATTAATTATGGGGGGTGGATTAATTATGGGGGAGTGTATTAATTATGGGGGGGTGAATATTAATTATGGGGGTGTATTAATAATGGGGTGGTGTATATTAATTATGGGGTGGTGTATATTAATTATGGGGGGTGGATTAATTATGGGGGAGTGTATTAATTATGGGGGGGTGTATGTTATGGGGGATGGATTAATTATGGGAGGGTGTATTAATTATGGGGGGTATATTAATTATGGGGGGTATATTAATTATGGGGGTGTATATTAATTATGGGGGTGTGTATTAATTATGGGGGGTGTATATTAATTATGGGGGGTATATTAATTATGGGGGGTGTATATTAATTATGGGGGTGTATTAAGTATGGGGGGTGTATATTAATTATGGGGGAGTGTATTAATTATGGGGGAGTATATTAATTATGGGGGTGGATTAATTATGGGGGGTGTATATTAATTATGGGGGGTGTATATTAATTATGGGGGGTGTATTAAGTATGGGGGTGTATATTAATTATGGGGGTGTATTAATAATGGGGTGGTGTATATTAATTATGGGGGTGTATTAATTATGAGGGGGTGTATATTAATTATGGGGGGGTGTATTAATTATGGGGGGGTTGTATTAATTATGGGGGGTATATTAATTATGCAGGGGTATATTAATTATGCGGGGGTATATTAATTATGGGGGTGTATATTAATTATAGGGGGTGTATTAAGTATGGGGGTGTGTATATTAATTATGGGGGTGTATTAATAATGGGGTGGTGTATATTAATTATGGGGGTGGATTAATTATGGGGGGTGTATATTAATTATGGGGGGTATATTAATTATGGGGGTGTATATTAATTATGGGGGGTATATATTAATTATGGGGGTGTATATTAATTATGGGGGTGTATATTAATTATGGGGGGGTGTATATTATGGGGGGTGGATTAATTATGGGGGGGTGGATTAATTATGGGGGGTGTATATTATGGGGGTGTATTAATTATGGGGTGGTGTATGTTAATTATTGTGGTTCCTGTAGGCTTTGCGTGCGTAAGGTGGGGAGGGCGTGGAGGGGGGGGGGCCTCCATGTCTATTTTGCTTGGGGCCCCCAAATTCCTTCAAACGGCCCTGCTTCCCTTCCCCTTTAATTTATTTTCTTTGTCTCTCCTTCCCTTCCCCTTTAATTTATTTTCTTTTGCTCTCCTTCCCTTCAATTTATTTTCCATGTGCTCTCTTTCCCTTCAATTTATTTTCCATGTTCTCTCCTTCCCTTCAATTTATTTTCCTTTGCTCTCCTGCCTTCCCCTTTAATTTATTTTCCTTTGCTCTCCTTACCTTTTTCTCTCTTCTCCTCTGCTCTCCTGAGTCCTTCCGTTATCTCAGTTTTCTCTCTTCTCCTCTCTGCTCTCCTGAGTCCTTCCGTTAGCTCCGTTTTCTCTCTTCTCCTCTGCTCTCTTTTCTTCAGCAGCAGCTACTCTTCTCTCTTCTTCTTGGTACCGCTGGCGGGGGAATGCAGGGAGTGGTTACGTCGTGACGTCGTCGCGTTGTGACATCATCGGCATCGTGGATTGGCCGATTACCAGCTAGTGTGCAGGAGGAGGGGAGGGGACTCACTCCTGCACGGATGAAACCCATGTGAGAGGGTTTCATCTTGTAATAGCGCCGGCGCCGCGGCAATCTTGATGCGGCCGCCGACCAGCATTAAAGTATTTAATAATATTCATTTTTTTACTGGGAAAGAAAGCCCTGCAGCGGCTCTCTAATTACACGGTTTAGGCGGCCGCGAGGCCCCTTCTAGCGCGAGGCCTTAGGCGGCCGCCTAAACCGCCTAATTAGAGAGCCGCCTCTGGTGCTCTCAGTATATAAGAGAAGAGTTATAAAATATACTCACAAGTATAGAGCAGGAGATACTGCTCTATCATTACATCGTTGGTGGAATGATACCCACCTAGGATTTCTTGAGTCAGGATACAATAAAAAATGCCAGGAAGAATAAAAAAATAAAAAAAGTGCATTTAAAATCCAATAAAAATTGGTCCTATAAAAAGGGTAACCAAAAGACTTTTATTGTTAAAATACACAACTTAAAACGCGTTTCACCTTTAAGGTGTTATCAAAATGGTAGTATAGCATTGTACCTGGCATGAGAGAGTATATATAAGGATATGTAAATTTAAAAATGGCGCCAAAACTTGGATCAGCTAATAGAAAACAGATACTTAAAAAACATATTTAAAACAAATAATACCCACACTCACAATCACTCACCCTCAGTCACTCGCCAACCCACACTCACAATCACTCACTCACAATCACTCACTCACTAACCCTCAGTCACCCGCCCTAAAATAAGTGTACTTACAGTTTGAAGTCAGGAGATCTCTGCCTTCTGCCTTCAGCCTGTCAGCTCCAGCCCCCACGCTGCTGACAGGTTCTGTGCTCGTGCACAGTGCTGCATAGAGCTGCCTTGTGTTCTGTTGACAGCAGATCTGAGTGGATGGAGGCGTTTTATGCCTCCATCAACTCGGAAGTCCCTCTGGTGGCAGTCTGAGTGACTGCAACTGGTGGTGTCCCTAGCTTTGAATGTAAACACTGTATTTTCTCAGAAAAGAGTGTTTACATGAGAAAGGCTGCAGGGAGCTATAGTTCTCACCTGAACAACCTCATTAAGCTGAAGTTGTTCAGGTGACTATAGTGTCCCTTTAATTCAATTTAAAAAGCCACAGGTATAGGAAATTAACTGTTAATTGCCATTTTAACCAATGTGTGTCACCTTGTGTGTATGTAACAAGGCCAAACATTCAAGGGATCAGGGCCATTTGGGTGATTTCTGTTATCATTATGATTTAAAAAGGAGTCAAAGAACTATATGATAATAAATGGCTTCATATGATCACTGTAATTCAATACAATTATTTTTTTTGCATGATCAGTCATATATTCAAAATCAATGCAAACATTTCACAATTTCTGCCAGGGTGTGCAAACTTTTGAGCACAACTGTACATATTAAATTATTTCAAAATGTTGTGTCTAAACTGGAATAAAAAAAGATTACATTTAAAAAACACTTTTATAATTTATATGACAACTGGTATAATGACATTTTATGCTAGTTGAAGCAATGTGTAACTCTTTAACCCCTTAAGGACCAAACTTCTGGAATAAAAGGGAATCATGACGTGTCAGACACGTCATGTGTCCTTAAGGGGTTAAACACCACAAATGGCCCAAGAAGAGCAAGTAGTTGGACAGCCTTGCCAACTAACAATGTTTCTCAAAATTAATTGCTTAAGCAAAATATTCTGACCTCATCATCTAAAAAAAAACACAAAACAAAACAAAAAAGGTGGTTTAGTTATAGTATCTGGTCATACCTTACAAAAGTCCGCACCAACTCCAATGTTGAGCTTTTAAGTTGCTGTTTAGTGAATGAGTGAGTGCACTGGGTATTGTATGTTGTATTAATTGGGTCCAGCAGCACCCTATAATGCATGCATGTTCAGGTGAGTGCAGTGTTAATTTGGATCGATCTCCATATATATAGAGCCAAATTAGCACTGCATAAAATGTTGAACTTGAAACTATACCATGCAACATTTAATATTTCTAAAAGTTAGCAATACTTCAACCTCCATTCTACTATCCTGACCAGATTAACACAGATCATGTGATTATACTTTTATGTACCACTAGGTGGTGATCTTGTACAACCGATTTTTTTTTACATACAGTACTGTAGTAGAACTGTAGTTAAATGGGAAACATCAAATTAAAATCACATAATGTTCATATTGTATTCAAACTCCAATATATTTACATCACAATACAATGGGCATAAGAGATGGCGCAACATGAAGTGAAGCAATGACTTAATAAACATAAAACCTTCAAACATTAGCAAGGCATACTAATTGCATAATTGAAAGCAGGATAAATCAGCTATTGACCTTTTCATGCTCTTTTTGACATCAGTAACACCGTCACCAAATGACATCACTGATTATATAATAGTATGAGATGCATAACAAGTCTGTAATATTTATTAGTATTAGTGCTTAATAACATTATATGTGTCGTCAGTTGTATTCTGTATTAATATAGTCACTGACCAAAAAAATTATTGTGGTATGGCAACATAACAAAAAATATTTAATCTAGAATCTAGATATATTCCCAACCAATTATTAATGGACAGGAAGTGACAAACTGAGAAAATAGATAGAGAGAGAGGGGTGATTAATGCACCCATACATCATAACCACTGCCAAGTCCCTTTTTTTTTTTTTTTGCACTTGTAGAAACCACATAAAGGGGACAGTGGGCACTCACAGTAGTCATGTAACACATATGGCAGTCAGAAAGAAGGAGAAGTGGACAAGGAACAGGATGGAGAGAAGAAGAGGGAAGGGGTCTAATACTCTTTACTGTCAGCAAAATTCAGTTGTATAAAGTTGGATTTAATATTTTGCATTTTTAGAGACTGCTGAATGGAATATCCTGAAGTATTTCTCAGTTGTACAGCAACTGAGCATGGTCTGATGAAACTGTTACTGCAGATTCAAAGGGAAGTTTATTAAAGGGACACTATAGTCACCAGAACAGCTACAGCTTATTGAATTTGTTCTAGTGAGTAGAATCATTACCTTTAGGCTTTTTGCTGTAAACACTGTCTTTTCAGAGAAAATGCATTGTTTACATGACAGCCTAGTGATAACTTCACTAGCCACTCCTTGGATAGCTGTTAGAGATCCTTCCTGGGTCATGGCTGCCTAAAATGCATCCAAACATTCAGTATCTCCTCCCTCTGCATGCAGACACTGAACTTTCCTCATAGAGATTCACTGATTCAATTCATCTCTATGAGGAGATGCTTATTGGCCAAGGCTGTGTTTGACTTGTGCTGGCTCTGCCCCTCATCTGCCTCCTTGTCAGTCTCAGCCAATCCTATTGAGAAGTACTGTGATTGGATCAGGCCACCACTTCTGATAATGTCAGCAGACAGGTTTTGACTATTGACTATTCTGAGTCACAGCATGCAGTGCTACAGCTTCAGGCTTGAATAAAAGTAAGATTTTGAGGCATGAGTGGCCCAGGGGGGCTAGATAGTGGTTTTAACACTATAGGGTCAGGAATACATGTTTGTGTACCTGATCCTACAGTTGTCCTTTAAGTAATATGCTTTGAATATATTGATGATCGGAACTGCCACAGTTCATCTAGCTGGCTAGATCCCAGAGGGAAATGTTGAGGACTCAGTGTCCAGCAATATTGAATTCTATTTCCATTTGCCATAGGCTTTGCACCAAATTAGATTTTTCAATTACACCCTCCACTGTGGCCCCATATCTGCATAAAAGGGATTCCCCGTGGGATGTGTGCTAGGAACTTAACATTGAAGAAGCTGGGATTCAAAAGTACTGTCATTTATGGAGAGGACATACGCCTTGATTTTACAGAACTGATCTGAGATTGTTCACATGACTTCAAGGGATTATTGCAGGTTCCTTCAGATTTGAGATTTAGCTGCTAAAGACAAGGTCAAAGTAGCAGCCAATGTTTGAACTTTGATGTGCAAGTGAAGCTATCCAACACAGATTAATTTCAATTATATAGCCACATATGCTCTACTTCTCAATTATGGGGAGACTTGACCTATACTAGGCAGTTGGAGGAAGATTTGGGAGGAACTTTAGAGGGCGAAGAGTGGGATACCATGTATGAGACTGCAACCTCTATTTCGGTTTCTTTGTCTTTACAGAAACCTATGCAGTATATCCTACTCAGGTGTTATATTACCACTGTCAAACTGTTTAAATTGTGTAAAACCCTCTGACCTGTGCTAGAGGGGTTGTGGGCTTAGGGGCTCTTATTTTCATATGTGGTGGTAATGTTCCAATGTGAGTAGGTTTTCACATTAGGTCAAGGGGTTACTCTACAAAGTGTTCCAGAGACCGATGGAGATGGGCCCATAGTTCTTGCTCCTTTCTAGATCGGTAGAGGGTCTGACCAGACATGAACAGAAACTTTACAATAAAATTACTTTGGTCGCTAGATGGTCGCTAGCAACCAACTAGATTAAACAGGATATTCCATCCAATAGGGAAGTCAAGTTCAGAACATAATAAGTTAATGGATCGGCTCACGACTGTGGTGATCTAACAACCAGTGTCCTTGTTAGTATGAGAATGCATATATGATTGCATATCTGTGTATGCATGCATGCATGTCACGGTGTATGTAAGTGGGGACAAGAAAGGGTAAGAGGCTTAAGAAACAGACAAAATGTAAGGGGGGATAAAGACACAGATACAGAAGAAGTTATAGGTAAAGAGACACACAAGATTAAAGGGGGATTTGGAGAAACACTCAAGAATGGTCAGGAGATCTACACAAAGGGATGAGAAGGGATGAGAAAAGTGAGGGATGAGAAAAGTGAAAACGACACACAAAAGTAAAAAAATTTTTTGGGGGGGGTCATAGATGTCTGCCCCTGGTGACAATGGTGACAAGTGACCTAGCAACTGACAATGATGCTCTGTTTCTGTCATTAGTGGACTGGTACTGAGAAGGGTGAGTAAGAAGGATGTCCAATAATGCTATCTGACCAAGTTTATTGCAAGTTATTACAAACTTTTCAAAAATGTTCTTGCTTTATTTTGGTTTGTATAATTGTTTAAAGGTGTTTGCTTGCTGGTTTAAAAAAAATTATTGTTGGGGGCGGAGTTAGCTCTTAAAGACAACGGCCGCAGGCTTACTGAGCTCCGATAACCTGGCCCAAAAACACCCAAAATAAGCTGTAATACGGGGAGTATTCCCCCCAACACTTACCCAAGGGTGTTTACCAGACGATGGGGCGGAAAACCAAAAAGCCCTGAGTGGATCGAGACAGATTCTGCGCCGAGGAGGCCGCATGGTGAAGGGAGATCAGACATGGCGGCGGATCTGGGAGATCTCTCCGACGCATCGGAGGACTACTCTTTCCACAATATGGAGGATTTGGGATTAAAGCCATCCAGGCCTACCCAGCCAGCAGAAAAGGGGTCATCAGGGCCGGTGCAAGGATTTTTGCCGCCCTAGGCAAAAGTAAAGTTTGCCGCCCCCCCATGTGACATCACAATGCCCCACCCATATGATCTGCCATGTTAACTAACACCAGTGGTGCAGTGCCGCCGTGTTTACATTAAAAGGCCTGCAGTGACAGGCTATAGACACCAGAACCACTACATTAAGCTGCAGTGGTTCTGGGGACTATAGTGTTTCTTTAATGTGAGGTTAATTATAGATTAGTGCCACGAATAATATACTAGATTGCCTACTTACAACCAGATGAGGATGATGATGGGCTCTAGCTGCAGGTTGGCACCACTGGTCTGGTGTAGAACAGGAACTCTGGAGGCTGTTTGTAACTGTGGTCACCAAAATCAATGTTCTGGGAGAACGGGAAGCAGCTCCCTTTTTTGGGGGCCCTTTACACAGCTCAGGGTCCACCTTCATGTTCCACCAATGAGTTTGTTCACAGGGGGTGGAGTGTGTAGGGGATGCCCTGATATGTGTGTAAGGAATGCATTGTGTGAATCTGTGTTTGTATGTGTAAGGGGTGCAAGGTGTGGTTTTTTTTTTTATGTACGGGATGCAGTGTGTGCGTCTGTAAGGGGTGCATTGAGTGTGTGTAAGGAATGCATTGTGTGTTTCTGTGTGTGTAAGGGTTGCATGATTGTGTGTGTGATGGGTGTCAATCTCTTTCTCCCCCCTCCCTCCCTCCCCACTCTCTTTCTCCCCCCTCCCTCCCTCCCCACTCTCTTTCTCCCCCCTCCCTCCCTCCCCACTCTCTTTCTCCCCCCTCCCTCCCTCCCCACTCTCTTTCTCCCCCTCCCTCCCTCCCCACTCTCTTTCTCCCCCTCCCTCCCTCCCCACTCTCTTTCTCCCCCTCCCTCCCCACTCTCTTTCTCCCCCTCCCTCCCCACTCTATTTCTCCCCCTCCCTCCCCACTCTATTTCTCCCCCCTCCCTCCCCACTCTATTTCTCCCCCCTCCCTCCCCACTCTTTTTCTCCCCCCTCCCTCCCCACTCTTTTTCTCCGCCCTCCCTCCCCACTCTTTTTCTCCCCCGCTCCCTCCCCACTCTCTTTCTTTCAGAACATGGAGCTCAGGGTGACAGAGGCATCAGAGATTGAAGCGGTCCTAACCAAACCACACTGCAACGCCTGCACCTACAACTTGGGACCCAGCTAACATCGTCCCATTCACCAAGGCAATCAAGAACTCAACCATGGTACAAGCCTTTTTCATATTTATATCTGACGGAGAATACGTTTAATGTTGAATTCTCTTTTGATCTGTACTAAGCTATGCACTACTCTGCAGGGAAGGGCTTTGCCCGCCCCTGTTACCCCTGAGGCCTAAGCGGCCCTTGACCCGCTTAAATTTGGACTATTACACTTCAGGCTAAACTGAATGCACAAGTATAAATCTCAAAGGATATGGCAATACAAAGTGACTTAGCTGCAAGATGGGAGATTAGTGAACCACAAGAATCACCTTTCACATACGGCTGATTTTATCTGCATTGAATGAACTATTTTACTAACACCTTGACCATAGCGACTCTGAATGATCATTGTAACACATCATTGTATAATGACCTTTAAATATGTGTGCTGACCATCAGGTATAATGTTCTGGATTCATTTGTAGATTTTATGTGGGACACATGACATATGGGCAATAAATGATCTGATACCTCTTAGTAGTGATGTCCCGAACGGTTCGCTTGCGAATAGTTCCTGGCGAACATAGCTTGTTCGCGTTCGCCACAGATGGCGAACATATGCGATGTTCGGTCCGCCCCCTTTTCATCATCATTGAGTAAACTTTGACCCTGTACCTCACAGTCAGCAGACACATTCCAGCCAATCAGCAGCAGACCCTCCCTCCCAGACCCTTCTACCACCTAGACAGCATACAATTTAGATTAATTCTGAAGCTGCATTCATTTTTTTTTGTGTTTGTGTTTATTATACATTATCCTCCATAGCCAGTAACCTGTGTTTATTATACATTATCCCCCATAGCCAGTAACCTGTGTTTATTATACATTATCCCCCCATAGCCAGTAACCTGTGTTTATTATACATTATCCTCCCCATAGCCAGTAACCTGTGTTTATTATACATTATCCTCCCATAACCAGTAACCTGTGTTTATTATACCTTATCCTCCCATAGCCACTAACCTGTGTTTATTATACATTATCCCTCCCATAGCCAGTAACCTGTGTTTATTATACATTATCCCCCCATAGCCAGTAACCTGTGCTTATTATACATTATCCTCCCATAGCCAGTAACCTGGAGCCGCCGGGCCGGGTGGCAGCTTCGCCGGTCCGGCGGCACTTCTGTCAAAGATGATGCTGAGGGCTGAAGGAGGAGGAGCATGTCTACCATGCTCCCTCGCGGTTCCCACAATCCCCAGCACAGTAGTGCTGGGGATTGTGGGAACCGCGAGAGAGCATGGTAGACATGGGAACCGCGAGGGAGCATGGTAGACATGCTCCTCCTCCTTCAGCCCTCAGCATCATCTGTGACAGAAGTGCCGCCGGACCGGCGAAGCTGCCACCCGGCCCGGTGGCTCCAGTCTGGAACGCGGCCACCCCCCCTGACTTCTCTAGGTAAATGGGGGGGGGAGAATAAAACAGAGAGGGGAATACACAGAGGAAGGAGGGAGAAAGAGGAGGAATAGAGAGATGGTGGAGGGAGGAGAAAGAGACAGAGGGGAAAAGAGATGTGGAGGAGGGACAGACACAGGCAAAGGGGTGAGAAAGAGACAGAAGGGAAGAGAGATGTGGAGGAGGGAGAGACACAGGGAAAGGGGGGAGAAAGAGTACCCATCACATTGATGCAGTTGAGAAATTAGTTCAGGATGGATGTCATCAGCAAGATCATGAATACTTTTTTTTTTACTCAACTTCTCACTTAAAATACATGACACTATTTATTTTGCACATGGGGAAGAGAGACACAAAGAGGGAGAAATGAGAGAGACACACAAGGGGAGGGGGAGAAAGAGGGAGAGGGGGAAGAGAGAGACTGTGAAGGAGAGGGGAGACATTGACACAGAGGAGCAGTGAGGGGGAGAAAGAAACATACAGAGTGACTGGGGGGGAGACAAAAAGGCACACAGAGGGGCTGGAGATAAAAAAGAGACACATATAGGGGCTGTATATAACACTGGTGGATGCGGGGGGCAACGGGGCATTCCCCCCCCATGAGGCTTTCTCCTGCCGGACGATCTCCCTCCCTCTTCTGCAGGCACCGTGCGGGCAGCCGGCAGGGGAGGGAGGAAGAGAGGACCCGGGAGCTCAACCTGCAGCTTCCCTGGGTCCTTCTCGCGCGAGCACAGAGCGTTGCCGCAGTTACCACGGCAACGCTCTGGCTCTCAAGAAGGTGAGCTCTAGCCCTGGAGCTACGGACTAGAGTTCACTCTCACCACTGCGACCACCAGGGATTCCTGGTGGTCACAGTAGTGAGGGCGAACTCTATCCCAATACACACACAGCCCCCACACACACACCGTAAACATACACACACTGCCCCCACACACACACCACACACATTCACACACTGCCCCCCCATACACACATTGCCACACACACGCTACACATTCACACACTACACCCCCCCACACCCACACACTGAACCTTTCACATACATTGCACCCCTCACACATTGCACCACTGCTCCTATACCCTATTACAGCCCCATATCCCAGAAGACTCCAGGTAAGTTGTCAAACTGTTCTTAAACGGTTTGACTACTTACTCTGGGAGGGGGTCCCGGCACTCCTGGCACCATAACCACTACACAGAAGAGTAGTGGTTATTGTGCATGGAATATTTCTTTAAATAATCTACAAGTGCCCCTCCCGGGATCAGGCTCTGGATCCGCCACTGGTAAATGACATGTATATTAATGTGTGTATTAGTTCTATATATATATATATATATATATATATATATATATATATATAATTATGCCTACTATATTTACACATATTAATGTACATTTATATATGCATAATACACAGAGAAATGTCATTGATATGTACCATATGTAATGAGCAGATATTGGCCCAGTCTTGTTGCTAGGTGCATCCTCCAGCACAATAACATATTTAAAGCGCGCACCCACAGGACTTCAAAATAAACAAGATAACGTCAATTTTTTACAGTTGTGCCTTACATACATTTACCATTTCAGTCCCATTACCAAGCTTTTCTTAATATGTCAAGGTAGTAAGACTGAAACATTGATTACATGCAAAGGCACATCTGCTTAAAATAAATCTGCACTTTTGTTTATTTTGAAGCCTATGAGTGCTCTTTTTACGTTGGAGTAATCATTTTTAAATTTAAGTTATCTTTTCTAACTCTGTATCTGCACACTATGCTGACGCGACGCATTATGGGGCTGGTAAATCATTTTTTCCAGGGCTGCTTTTAATTCCCAGTCCAGCCCTGGTGTTTATTATACATTAACCTCCCATAGCCAGTAACCTGTGTTTATTATACATTATCTCCCCCATAGCCAGTAACCTGTGTTTATTATACATTACCCCCCCATAGCCAGTAACCTGTGTTTATTATACATTATCCCTCCCATAGCCAGTAACCTGTGTTTATTATACATTATCCCCCCATAGCCAGTAACCTGTGTTTAGTATACATTACCCCCCATAGCCAGTAACCTGTGTTTATTATACATTATCCTCCGATAGCCAGTAACCTGTATTTATTATACATTATCCTCCCATAGCCAGTAACCTGTGTTTATTATACATTATCCTCCCATAGCCAGTAACCTGTGTTTATTATACATTATCCCCCTCATAGCCAGTAACCTGTGTTTATTATACATTATCTCCCCCATAGCCAGTAACCTGTGTTTATTATACATTATCCCTCCATAGCCAGTAACCTGTGTTTATTATACATTATCCCCCCCATAGCCAGTAACCTGTGTTTATTATACATTATCCCCCCACAACCAGTAACCTGTGTTTATTATACATTATCCCTCCCATAGCCAGTAACCTGTGTTTATTATACATTATCCCCCCACAACCAGTAACCTGTGTTTATTATACATTATCCCCCTACAACCAGTAACCTGTGTTTATTATACATTATACCCCCCCATAGCCAGTAACCTGTGTTTATTATACATTATCCTCCCATAGCCAGTAACCTGTGTTTATTATACATTATCCCCCCCATAGCCAGTAACCTGTGTTTATTATACATTATCCTCCCATAGCCAGTAACCTGTGTTTATTATACATTATCCCCACGGACGTATTAGCCGCGAGGCAAACAAGGCATTTGCCTTGGGCGGCATTTTCGAGGGGGCGGCAAAAAACGCCGCCCCCAAATGCCCAGGCAAATGCCTTGTTAGCCTTGCGGCTAACTGACAATCCGGGTGGGCTGCTGGGCGGGCGGTCTGCTGGGCAGGCAGGCGGGCGGCGCTGGCGAGGGAGCCCTTCCCTCCCTCGCACGCCGCCTGCAGAGTGATACCGGGAGCCGGAATATGACGTCATCTTCCTGGTATCACTCTGCAGGCGGCGCGCAAAGGAGCTGAGCAGAGAGCTCAGGGGAAGTGCTCCCTCGCCAGCGCCGCCCGCCCGACCAGCTGACCAGCAGCCACTGGACCGTCAGGGAAAAGGAGACACCCCCCAGCATTCCCAAAGGTAAGGAGGCTGGGGGGGTTGAATTTTTAAAAGAAAAAGTGTGTGTATGTTAGTGTGTGTCAGTGTGTGTGTATGTTAGTGAGTGTGTGTGTCTATTAGTGTGTGTGTCTATATGTCTGTTAGTGTGTGTGTGTGTCAGTGTGTGTCTGTTAATGTGTGTGTATGTTAGTGTGTGTATGTTAGTGTGTGTATGTTAGTGTGAGTGTGTGTCTGTTAGTGGTTTGTCTGTTAGTGTGAGTGTATGTTAGTGTGAGTGTGTGTCTGTTAGTGTGTCGTTTAGTGTGTCTGTTAGTGTGTGTGAGTGTTTGTGTGTCTGTTAGTGGGTGTGTGTCAGTGTGAGTGTGTGTATGTTAGTGTGAATGTGTGTCTGTATGTCTGTTAGTGTGAGTGTGTGTCTGTTAGTGTGTGTGTGTTTGTTAGTGTGTCTGTGTGTGTGTGTGTGTCTGTGAGTGAGTGTGTGTTTGTTAGTGTGTGTCTGTTAGTGAGTAAGTGTGTCTCTGAGTGGTTTGTCTGTTAGTGTGAGTGTGTGTCTGTGTCTGTTAGTGTTTCATTTAGTGTGTCTGTTAGTGTGTCTGTGTGTGTGTGTGTGTGTGTCTGTGAGTGATTGTGTGTTTGTCTGTTAGTGTGTGTCTGTTAGTGAGTGTGTGTCTGTTAGTGGTTTGTCTGTTAGTGTGAGTGTGTGTCTGTGTCTGTTAGTGTGTCTGTTAGTGTGTGTGAGTGTGTGTGTGTCTGTTAGTGTGTGTGTCTGTGTGTCTGTTAGTGTGAGTGTGTGTCTGTTAGTGTGTCTGTGAGTGAGTGTGTGTGTCTGTTAGTGAGTGAGTTTGTGTCTGTTAGCTAGTGTATGCGTATCTGTCAGTGAATGAGTGTATTTGGAAGGCGGGTGAGGGGGTGGCGTGACGGGGAGGGGGGTCGGTGACAGGGGCAGGGGTCTGAGTTTTGTCCTGCCTAGGGCAGCACAAAACCAAGATACACCACTGATTATCCCCCCCATAGCCAGTAACCTGTGCTTATTATACATTATCCCTCCCATAGCCAGTAACCTGTGTTTATTATACATTATCCCTCCCATAGCCAGTAACCTGTGTTTATTATACATTATCCCCCCCATAGCCAGTAACCTGTGTTTATTATACATTATCCCTCCATAGCCAGTAACCTGTGTTTATTATACATTATCCCCCCCATAGCCAGTAACCTGTGCTTATTATACATTATCCTCCCATAGCCAGTAACCTGTGTTTATTATACATTATCCTCCCCATAGCCAGTAACCTGTGTTTATTATACATTATCCTCCCATAGCCAGTAACCTGTGTTTATTATACATTATCTCCCCCATAGCCAGTAACCTGTGTTTATTATACATTACCCCCCCACAACCAGTAACCTGTGTTTATTATACATTATCCCCCCAACCAGTAACCTGTGTTTATTATACATTATCCCCCCATAGCCAGTAACCTGTGTTTATTATACATTATCCCTCCATAGCCAGTAACCTGTGCTTATTATACATTATCCTCCCATAGCCAGTAACCTGTGTTTATTATACAGTATCCCTCCCATAGCCAGTAACCTGTGTTTATTATACATTATCCCCCCCATAGCCAGTAACCTGTGTTTATTATACATTATCCTCCCATAGCCAGTAACCTGTGTTTATTATACATTATCCCCCCATAGCCAGTAACCTGTGTTTATTATACATTATCCTCCCCATAGCCAGTAACCTGTGTTTATTATACATTATCCCCCCCATAACCAGTAACCTGTGTTTATTATACATTATCCTCCCATAGCCAGTAACCTGTGTTTATTATACATTATCCCCCCATAGCCAGTAACCTGTGCTTATTATACATTATCCTCCCATAGCCACTAACCTGTCTTTATTATACATTATCCCTCCCATAGCCAGTAACCTGTCTTTATTATACCTTATCCTCCCCATAGCCAGTAACCTGTGTATATTATACATTATCCCTCCATAGCCAGTAACCTGTGTTTATTATACATTATCCCCCCATAGCCAGTAACCTGTGTGTATTATACATTATCCCCCATAGCCAGTAACCTGTGTTTAATATACATTATCCTCCCATAGCCAGTAACCTGTATTTATTATACATTATCCTCCCCATAGCCGGTAGCCTGTGTTTATTATACATTATCCTCCCATAGCCAGTAACCTGTGTTTATTATACATTATCCCCCATAGCCAGTAACCTGTGTTTATTATACATTATCCTCCCCATAGCCAGTAACCTGTGTTTATTATACATTATCCTCCCATAGCCAGTAACCTGTGTTTATTATACATTATCCCCCCAACCAGTAACCTGTGTTTATTATACATTATCCCCCCATAGCCAGTAACCTGTGTTTATTATACATTACCCCTCCATAGCCAGTAACCTGTGCTTATTATACATTATCCTCCCATAGCCAGTAACCTGTGTTTATTATACAGTATCCCTCCCATAGCCAGTAACCTGTGTTTATTATACATTATCCCCCCCCATAGCCAGTAACCTGTGTTTATTATACATTATCCTCCCATAGCCAGTAACCTGTGTTTATTATACATTATCCCCCCATAGCCAGTAACCTGTGTTTATTATACATTATCCTCCCCATAGCCAGTAACCTGTGTTTATTATACATTATCCCCCCATAACCAGTAACCTGTGTTTATTATACATTATCCTCCCATAGCCAGTAACCTGTGTTTATTATACATTATCCCCCCATAGCCAGTAACCTGTGCTTATTATACATTATCCTCCCATAGCCACTAACCTGTCTTTATTATACATTATCCCTCCCATAGCCAGTAACCTGTCTTTATTATACATTATCCTCCCCATAGCCAGTAACCTGTGTATATTATACATTATCCCTCCATAGCCAGTAACCTGTGTTTATTATACATTATCCCCCATAGCCAGTAACCTGTGTTTAATATACATTATCCTCCCATAGCCAGTAACCTGTATTTATTATACATTATCCTCCCCATAGCCGGTAGCCTGTGTTTATTATACATTATCCTCCCATAGCCAGTAACCTGTGTTTATTATACATTATCCCCCCACAACCAGTAACCTGTGTTTATTATACATTATCCCCCCACAACCAGTAACCTGTGTTTATTATACATTATCCCCCCCATAGCCAGTAACCTGTGTTTATTATACATTATCCCTCCATAGCCAGTAACCTGTGTTTATTATACATTATCCTCCCATAGCCAGTAACCTGTGTTTATTATACATTATCCCCCATAGCCAGTAACCTGTGTTTATTATACATTATCCCCCATAGCCAGTAACCTGTGTTTATTATACATTATCCCTCCATAGCCAGTAACCTGTGTTTATTATACATTATCCCTCCATAGCCAGTAACCTGTGCTTATTATACATTATCCTCCCATAGCCAGTAACCTGTGTTTATTATACATTATCCCCCCTGTGGCGAAACCGACCTCGCCACGTGTCCTTGGAGGGGGCTGATTGCCCGCCTCTTGCCTTTGGACTATGGACCAGACTTTATGGGAATGTAATACCCCAGATAGCTATACCATGGAGCCTATTCATATAATGAAAGACTATGGGAAAGACTTTAGCTCCATGGCAATTGTACTGTGTGAGTATGATCTGCGCGCTATTCGGTAGTTTTGTGTGCGCAGATCCCAGCTATCTGGGGATAGGTGAAATGTCTGTGTGTTATGTGTAAATGTGACTTTATGTATTTTAAAGTGTTTTATGTCGTTTTGCAACCATGTGGTTAATGGAGTCTGCCTCTAGTCCTGGATAATTGGATTACTTCTCCAATTAACTCCAGGGCAGAAGGGAGGAAACCAGGGTGCATTGTGGGGATGTTTTTCTGCCAGCCAGGAGGGACAAAAGATACTTTTAGTAACTTTTGAACCCCTGGTCGGATTCATGCCATTTTTTAATATGTTGTTCCCCTGAATGGATTGATTGTGGATATGTATTTTTATGTGAATGTGATGTATGGTTTTAAAGTTATGAAAGTTGTGTAAAAGTATATTTTAAACTGCATGCATAATGGGATTATGTGTCACACTAAGGGGAGGGGATGTGTGGGAGGTAACATCTATGTCATTGGTTCTTTTATGCCTCCCCCTGGGGGTGGCCTGTATGTGTGAGTTGGAAATAAAGGCCAGGCTGGATGAGCCAGTCCAGAGTTCCTGTTTTACCCTCAAAGTGAAGTGTCGTCTCATTATTGGGGGAAGGATTTATTGCATGCTGTTCCAGTTGACTGCTAGGAGTGTAAGCCTATTCGTATGGTTCCTATTCAACGGTCTACAGCATTCATATGCTTGGGAGAATTTAAAAGGTTTCTCGGATTCAGTGTTCGTGTGTCTCCAGTCGGGAGAATGGTGTTTGCAGTAGCTGCCTGTGCATCTGTAAAGGGGATTATCGCCTAAACTGGGTTTTACCCTCTTGTAAGTGAAACGGTCCGTTACAATTGGTGGCAGCAGTGGGATCGTTCCTACAACCAGAGGGATAGCTACAGACAACACCATTTCTGGATTACAAATTGAGGGCAACGCTAGTATCCGTACAGCGACCCTATCTACAAAGGAAATCAGGAAAATGGAAGGAGACAGAGTCGCAGCTGCTGCAGCACCTCTGAGGGAGGAGGAGGAATCCGAGTTTGCCAGGGAATATAGGAGCAGAATGGCTCTATTCTCACCAGCCCGAGCGGAGCAGATGGCATTCCGGGTCTACAACGATGTACAGGCGTACCTCATGCTGCAAATGACGCAGAGGAACCAACAAGATTGGTCCTGTGAGGAACCACAACAGGCAGGTGGAGATGGGACCGAGGTCTCTCCACCGGGCCCAACGGGATGGTGGGCAGCAGGCCCAGATCCCCAGCGGCAGAGTAAGTCCCAGGGAGATGAAGGTGCCGTCCTTCCTCCCCAGCGGCAGTGTGTACCCCAGGGAGCGGATGGTGTCGTCCTCCCTCCCCAGCGGCAGGCTGAGTTACAGGGGGCAGAGGTTGTTGTTCCTGCCCCCAGCAGCAAAGTGATATGCCAGGAAGGCAGTGTGAAGTGAAGGGAGAGGAGAGCAGCGTCCTCCCTCCCCAGCGGCAGTGTGTGTCTCAGGGAGCAGAAGGTATCGTCCTTCCTCCCCAGCGGCAGTGTGTACCCCAGGGAGCAGAAGGTGCAGTCCTTCCTCCCCAGCAGCAGTGTGTACCCCAGGGAGCTGATGGTGTCGTCCTTCCTCCCCAGCGGCAGTGTGTACCCCAGGGAGCAGAAGGTGCCATCCTTTCTCCCCAGCGGCAGTTTACCATCCAGAGAGAGGAGCTTGTTACACCCTCTCTCCAGCGGCAGCCTAACCCACCAAGGGGAGATGTTAAGCCCCACATCTGTGCAGATGGGACCGTAGTCTCTGCACTTACAGCACCAGGGGTAGGGACGGTCGGTCCTGTCCCCCAGCCACAGAGCAGTATAGCCAGAGGGGAGACAGTTGGTCTCTCCCTTCCACAACCAGGCTCCAACCAGGCTACTTCCGCGGTAGTACTGGCACCAGGGCAGAGTACCGCTGGTCTCTGCCCACTCAGCAACCCACCAGGGCAGACTACCAGTCCCCCACACAGCCGTGGTGAGACACCTGGACCTGGACAAAGTTCTCCTCTACCCAGGTGTAGTAACCAGTTATTGTGCTCCTCCTTCCCCTCATACTTGTTTGAGCAAGCGTAAAATTAAGGGGACAGGACCCCAAAAATGGGATAGCGTGTTTCCCTCGTTTGAGCACCAGAAACACCTTCCAGAGAAAAAGGACAAATCTCGTTGGTTAGATAGTTCCTCTCCTTCCTCTTCTAGAGCGTTTGCTCACTCTTCCTCCCAAAGCCGTTCCAGTTCCAGATACTGCTCTCCAGAAATAGACTTGGAATCCAAGGAAGTGGTACGTTCAGCAGCTTCCACTGTGCGAGGGAAGCTAAGCAATGTTCAGACTAGCTTTCAGATCCCCCTTGGTTAATGAGGATGACCTCCTCCTCAGGAAACACATTGGTGTCCCGGACATTCAGGCTTTAATGGCTCCAGAGGTAGATCCAGGTAGATCTATCACAGGGAGCAGTGTATCCTCTCATCCCACAGACCAGACTTTTCGCAATATACAGTTCAAAATTGCTGATGCTGTGAGCCCACATTACTGATGCTGGATAAGGCATAAAAAGAAGGCAATGCTCAGAAACCTTCTGCTTTATCTCTGTTGGCATCTAAGATGGCTCTTTTAAAAGCGTCTGGCAGGGCAGTGCTAATTATTGGCCAATCCTTTAATTACATCCGCCGATCCCGCTGGCTCCATGCAGCAGGTCTGTCTGACCTAGCCCCCAAATTGCATGAGTTCCCAAATTTGGAGGATTCTTACCTATTCGGTCCCTCGTTCATTCAGGAGGTTAAAGGCCGTTACAAGGCAAGGAGATCCTTTTCAGAACTCAAGAAGTCCATCCCTGGCTACAAAAAGCCCTTTTGGACAGAGGGTCGCCCCTATAGGGCTGCAAGAGCGTCCCGAAAAGCCTCTCACCAGGCGCAGTACCGCCACTACAGTGGAAGACACAAGCTCCCGGTCGGTGGCAGAGGAGCACATTCCAGAGGAGGTTCAGCTTCCAAAAGAAAACCCATGCATTCAAGTAAGTGTGCCTCCTCATATGCCACTAAATTGGAAGGATATTTCCTCAGACAAATGGGTTCTAGTTTACAACTCCCCCTTTTAAGGTTCCCAGTCCAGAAATTTGCACCCCACAGAGAGGTGAACCCAGTACTAGATGCCTCCCTTTCCTTAGCTTTAAGTCACGGGAAGATAGAGTTGGCAGACATGTCTATTACAGGATGGGTCAGCCCATTGTACCCAATCCCAAAATCAGATTGTTCCTGCAGACCGGTCCTAAACGTGAGGTCTCTGAACGCTTTCATCAAAAGGAAAAGGTTCAGGATGGAGGGTTTATCAGATCTTCCAGGCGTAGTACAGAAAGTTTTTTTCTGCATAAAGTTAGACCTAAAAGATGCCTTCCATTCAGTCCCCATAGCAAAGAAACACAGGCGTTTTCTCAGGTTTCAGTGGAAAGGAAAAGTGTGGCAGTGGACCGTTATGGTCCAACTCACCATCCAACTCACCATACACATTCTCCAGAATTATGAAATCATTGATAGCTCATGTCAGACTAAAAGGTTTCATGTGTCTGTACTATCTAGATGACATCCTGCTCATGCTCCCAGATGGGGAAGTCCTTGCTTCTCAAAGGGATTACCTTGCTTCCCTTTTACAAGACCTAGGATTTTCAGTAAATTTACAGAAATCAGTCCTAATTCCCACTCAAAGCATCCTCTTTCTGGGATTTGTACTGAACACCAGGACTATGTCTTTAGGAATCCCTCAAGACAAATGGGACAAATTACTAGTACATCTGACCTCATCCCTCAGGCACCAGAGTTGGTCCTTGAGAGACCTAGCAAAGATTATCAGGAAATTAATAGCTTTAACACCAGCATATGACAATTCCCCCTTACTTTGCAGAAGAAGTCAGCTGTTCTTAGGGAATTGACTAAGACAGGGCAGCCATTGGGAATCAAAATTCGTTCTCCCCAAGAAGGTCAGAGAAGAGTTGAAGTCCATTCTGGAGTTAGAAATTCCACTTCCTCGTCCCCTGTTAGAGCAGCCTGTGGCAGTCACTCTGACGTCAGATGCCTAAAGTCATGGTTGGCGTGAGTTTACAGCCCAGAACGCCATAAGAGGAATTTGGTCAGACCAAGAGAGTCACCTCCATATAAACATCTTGGAGTTAAGAGTAATAAAATTAGCTCTCCGGGGCCTAGTTCCTCTAAACCAGTCACCGACATCGGTAAAAGTCCAATCGGACAACAGGACGGCGGTGGCTTATATGTTCAGGTTTTCGCAGAATACGTTCCAGGAGAGGCGAACGAGCTTGCAGACTCTCTCTCTCGCCAAAGTTTGTCCCTGGCAACGATTCAATTAAAGATTACTCTATTCCAATGGATAAAAAGCAATTTGGCCAGAGACAGGTAGATCTGTTTGCATGCCAAACATCTGCACAAACTGCCAGGTTCGTCTCCCGGACATGGACAAAGGGAGCTTGGAAAATGGATGCAATGTCTTTCCAATGGACAGACGTTCCAGCCCCTTATGCTTTTCCCCCCTCCATCTTTACTGATGAAAGTGCTGGAGAAGATCCGCAGGGACAGGTTACAGAGCTTTGTTCTCGTTTATCCAGTATGGACCTCCAGACCCTGGTATCCCTTGATCCATCAGTTAGTCAAGGGAACCAAGATCTCATTGGGTATGACAGTGGACTGCTTTCAGGGAACCAGCGATCTTCTGCTCAAGCTCCCACAGCTGATGTGGATCACAGCCCTGGTAGGCTGTTAACACATCCCCTTTTATCGGATCAGGTCTTGGATATTATTAACTCATCTTTAAGATGTAGAACTAGGGTAAGTTATAGAAAGATGATCAAGGAATTCAAAGAATGGGAGGTTTCTTTTCTGTCTAACACACAGGGATCTGATACTGTTCCATTGGCTTTAGAATTTCTTACCCTTAAGATCCAAAACTTATGGAGCTGCTTTAAACTTCCTGATCCCCAACCTTACTCAGGATGCCCTGTATTTGAGATTACTAAAAGGGTTATCCGTCTGCCGCCCATATACCCCACGCTACACATCTACTTGGGATGTAGACATCTTATTAAATTTCCTTAATTCTTTGGATAATGCTAAAATTGATCTAAGATGGACTGCTATTAAGTTGGCTTCTCTGCTGTCCCTGGCAGCTAGAGGAGTCGAGTTAACTCAAATCCATATTTCAGATCCTTGATTGTCCAGGACCCCGGGAGGTTTCCATATTATACTAAAAGGCAGACAAAAAAACTCAATTTTTTCTCCTGGTCCGGTAGAATTGGATTTGGTTCAAGATCCTTCCGAACCAGTTTGTTACAACCTACCTTCAACTTTTTGCTGTATTTAGAAATGATATCAGTCAATTATTCATTACATCAAGGAATCCCTTTCGTCCAGCCAAGGTTAATACAATAAGAGGCTGGATACTTTCCGCCATGTCTTCGGCTGGTATTGATGTTTCCGTGTTCAAAAGCCATTCAATTAGGGGAGCCTACTAAAGCAGCAGGAAAGGGCCTTCCTCTCCCTACTATCTTGAAAGCTGCTAGATGGATGTCCAGTAAAACCTTTGTTAGATTTTACTGGAGGCCATCAGAAGTTGAACGCCTTCAGTTTCTTAGAACCACCACCAGGTGTGTGCTATTCTACCCACTAGCTTTGCTAGGTGGTTATGCCTCCCGGAGGACAAATCAGAGTTTGCAGGAATCAACTAGCTTTGCCTGCTGGTGGTAGTTTGTTTTTCTAAAAAATAAGGTTATCCGGTGCTTTTTCAGCCTATTGATAACTGTTCTCTGTTTAGTTTTTTTACAGACTATAACCATACTCCAAGAAAAGACGAACAAGTAGGAGGATTGGATGCTAGCAGTCTCGTTAGTATGATATTCTCATGGACTCCCTGCATAAAGAATCTGTTTGCTGGGACTTGTTACATTTCTTTTCTCTTTATTGAACTTATTTTGTTGCAATTTATGATGAATGGTTCCAGTGTTCATTTGATACTTTCCTTTGCTATACATTGTTGCCTTGTTTTCAGCTCAGCTGTTTGTTTTATACAAAGTTTCAAGTCTATCTTGTATGTCTTCATGACTTATTAAACATTTTTCTTGTTCCCCTGTACTATTGGCTACTTGAATTGTTTTATTTTGTGTTTAGATGTTTAATTATATTCCTGTACACTGTGGGAAATATTTATCCTTAGTACTTCGTGGGATGTGCTAATCATCCGCAGTTTCCCAATTTTAAAAATCTGAGGGAATCAGGATTCCCGGGCTCAGCACGGCTCTCCTGATTACCTGATTGGCTGAAATGCTGTTGCTGTGCAGATGCACAGCGCAAGCGTTTTCAGCTCTGGCATTTGACTCCGGGAGGCTGCCGCATACCCACTAGCTTTGCTAGGTGGTTATGCTCATCCCTAAGACAAAGAAAGTTTGCAGATCACAGATTCCTGCAAACTCTGATATATGGACTTGTGCATAAAGAGACCAAGAAACACCCTCACATATGATGTAGGAAGGTAGCATTGCTTACAGGTTATAACCTTTCTTTCTGCACAATAGCTGTAGGAAGAAAATAATATATGCAGGCTTTATTCTTCCTTTCCATACACATCTTACAGGATATCCTTATGATTATCACTAAGGGGTTTTTCTCTGTACTCTAATGCAAAGTATCCATCTATAGTTTAATGAAAGGCATATATTATTTCCGATACATATTTTAGTTTCCACTGTACACACAATATGTTTATGGATTATACATAACATAATGGCGATTGGTTAACATAGTAACCGGCTACAACACCGCGAGTTACAGACTGGACACATTGGAGACAAGCTCCTCCCATCGACACGTCTCATTGACGTAGTCACATGGGATTGGAGAGCGAACTGTTTCCTCACCCCCAATACTCCGGTCTCGTTTGTTTGAGCGCGAGAAATGTAATACGCCCTCATTTCTGATTGGCCCAAGAAGGTATATCAACCCATACAAATGACCGTACAGGTCAGTGCAATCGCTTACTGCCTTTGATAAAGGCGCTTTAGTAGCGCCGAAACGCATTAGGCTCTAATGATGACTTATTTATTTTAATTTCACGGCACTTTGTTTTTTTTACTCGTGGGTGCGAGGGTGATGATGTTTGACCGAGCGTATTAACTATTTCAGTTCAGAGGGGGGCCGCTTAGGAGATGGTAGCTAGTATGCTTATATTCAGGGTTACCAATCACTGCACTAGCATATGTTGAGATTTGGCGGGCGATCTTGCAATGGTAGCTTTACTGCTGAGGACCATACTCATTTAGGCAGATAATAGTCTGTGCTGAGAGAGGGGTTCTCCAGTTTACTGCACATACTTTTGTCTATTTGTTTTACTGGACAGATTAGTTACAATTCGGCTTAGACTCCATTTAGTATCTGGATACATTATAGTAGCACTTATGTGTATCCACTAGGAGTGATCCGTGAGACCACACACTGTGACATAGACTGTAGGAATAATTTATTGCAAGCATAAATGGTCTGACTAACTCATATTACCATATATTTATGGTTGGTGTGTTCAATTTAGACAGTGCCCATTCGTTAAGCTTTAAATCTGGTCAGGGACGGGCTGGGAAGGGGGGCAGGGAGGCAATTGCCCCCCCAGGCCGCCCTAAACCCAGGGGCCAGGGCTGCCCACATCCAGCAAAAAAAGGAAAATCTGAATCCCCTGCCTCTGGCTCCGGCCCTACCTCTGGCTGAGGAGTCAGATTTTTCAACTTACCTCACTCTTCCTGTAGCCTGCAGTCAGTGGAGTCGGTCGGCCTCTCCTGATGATGTCAGCAGGAGGGGGCGTGACTTTCACTGCTCTTCTCCCAGGACCGCTGGGGAGTCTGGGAGAAGAGCAGAGGAAGCCACGACCCCTCCTCCTGACATCATCAGGAGAGGCCGGCCGACTCCACTGACTGCAGGCTCCAGACTTCACTGACTGTTGCTGTATGCTGGCTGCTGCCCACCCCTCCCTGGCCTAAGGTAAGACTCAGGGAGGGGGAAATACACTTTAGTTTTTTTTTTATTCCCCTCCTCAGCCTTGCCCCCTTCTTCCCCCCTCCTCAGCGCCTGTCCCATCCTCAGCCCTGTCCCCTCTCTTCCCCCCTCCTCAGCCCCAGTCCCCATCCTCAGCCCCTTCCCCCCCCTCCTCAATCCCTGTCCCCCTCCTCAGCCATCCCCTGTCCCTTAGTCAGGCTCTGGTCCCTTAGTAAGGCTCTGTTCCACCCCTTCCCTGCTCCTTTTTTCCCCCCTCTCAGCTCCTGTCCCCTTTCTCAGCCCCATGCCTCCCACTACAGCCCCATAACATCCCCACTACAGCTCCTCTTCCCCCAATTGCAACCCATATCACCCACACCACAACCCCTTTCCCAAATTGTAGCCATCAACCTACTTAAGCCCCTATCCCCCCCTACATTTCCTAAACCCCCCAATTACAGTTTATACCTTCCACTACAGCCCCTGTCCCCCCACTACAGCCCTGTCCCTTTACTCAGCCACTGTCTACTGGTTTTAAAAGTGTAACGTTTGGGTGTATGTGTGTGTCAGTATGTCTGTGTGTGTGTGTGTGTGTGTGCACCAGTATGTCTGTGTGTGTGTGCACCAGTATGTCTGTGTGTGTGTGCACCAGTATGTCTGTGTGTGTGTGCACCAGTATGTCTGTGTGTGCGTGCAAGTATGTGTTTGTGTGTGTATGTCAGCCAGTATGCCTGTGTGTGTGTATGTGTGTCAGTATGTCTGTCTGTCTGAGTCAGTATGCCTGTAACAGTGTGTCTTTCTGTGTGTGTCTGTGTGCCTGTCAGTGAGTGTGTGCGTGTGCCTGTCAGTGAGTTTGTGTTTTTTAGTGTGCGCCAAATCAGCAAGTGTGTGTGTGCTTGTCATTGAGTGTCTGTTTAGCTGACTGCTCCCCCCACCCCCTTTCAATCAAATGGGAAAGGTGTTTTTACTCTCCTCTTGGTGCAATGGGCCACTTGACTGGATTTGCTCCCCAGGCTAAAGGCTGCCAACCCTCCCCTGAATCTGGTGATACCTACTTATCTATATCCAGATTATTTCTCTACGCAGTCGAGATTTGTCTATCTCATATCCCCCTCAGACCAGCTGTACTTCATTGCTCTCCTCAGTTATTTAGATGTGGAGTGGTTGTTTTTGATTATTATTTGTTTTCTTGTATATTTAGGTTATAAAATGTTTTTAATCTCTAGTAGGATTCTACTATGTGTACCTCGGACTTTATGTCTTTGGTTCACATCCTTCTTCTGTGATCGTATCCCCACCACAATGGCAATCAGTCTTACTCTAATGAATTGCACACATGTTTACATTTACCAAGGCATCACTGGAGAAAATATGGTATAGTTGCAAAAAAAAGTGTGTTCTTTTCACTAAACACTAATTGTAGTGATTTGAAAACCCATTTACAAAATGTAGACAAAAATGGAAAATTATATAAAACGTTGCTCGATTAAACAAATGGTTGTTAATCTTTCACCTGTCTTTTAGTTGGAAATGGTTTTATTGCCTGTCTGTGGTTGTGAGTATTATAGTCCCTTTTTTAACTGCAATGAAAATATAATAAAAATGTAAATGTCCTTATATGAACTTTCATTTTAAATTGCAAACTTAATAACTCCTCTGTCTGCACACATTTTGAATGTATGGTCTACTGAATAGTTTTTTGTTTTTGCTATTTTTTTGTATTTAAATTGGCAGTGATGCTTGGCAGTTTGGTATTGTGTTTGATGATTTACTTTTTCACATTGATTATCCCATTGAGAGATCTGCTTGCGGTGACTCTTAAGTTTTTGAATATTTTATAGTCTGCAAGGAAAGAATGACCGTGGGAAGGTTGGACAGACCTCTCTATCACAAGATGCAGCTAAAGCTTCCATAACATGGAGACTGCATGGAAAACACATACCCCAACAATATGTATTTATCAAACATATATATTCTATGAAAGGAGAACTTGGACCAATTTTTTTTCTTTGCAATAGGATAGTTTCACTCCAACTAAATCATACTGAGAATTACTGAGAAGTTGGATCATTCCCAACACAACCACCTACATTTATATCCACAGATCAGATTTTTTTTTCTTCCCTAAATTGACTAATCCAAGAAATTAGTGGCCACTGGCCACATATGCTGGTGAAAAGTCAATATAGAACCGGTGGAAACGGGAACCGTGCAAACCAGGTCGGAAGTGAAGGCGCATGGAAAAGCGGACTGGCACTGCATAGCCATCGGTTGGACCGTATGGGTAAATGACACCCACCTGTGCCATGCCCCACTAGGACAGACTGGTGTTTACACAGTTTCGGTGATGAACTGATGCAATCTGATTCCATGTTATTATTGTGACTGTGCATGCTATGCCTGGCGTGGACACTAACCAGCATGGCTTCACTAGATGAGTACCTTCGTTAACTTAGAGTATTGTGTTTTGTTTTATGATTTATAGTTTGAACGCTAACTGCATACTTACACCATCATGCTGACATCACTAGTGTTAGCCACACAGAGGTATACTCTGCTGAGTCTTTAGCAAGTACCCTGAAGTAGCTAGCAGGAGGGCCAGACTATATATATGCTTCGTATGCCAGCCACTGACTTAGATTGCACATAACAGGACACACCACGCCAGCTCAGCTCACTCAGCTCAGCCGAGCTGCTCCTAGGGTCTGACAACGACGGACATACAGCAGAGACATAACTCGATCAGCCTGTTCATAGTTATACCTATTTCATTTCATATCGCTGAAGCGACAACCACTGCCTGACTTATAAACCATGTGCCTGACGCGGGCCTGTGACCCTCTATAGTCTTGCATTATATTTTAGACCACTTAACCAGACTGGCAATACATTCGAGTAAACCCACAGTATTAGTACCAATTTGCCAGCATCACACATGCCGAGCTAACCAGACATAGCAATTAAAATATAAAACAAAGCAGACATTCATGTGAATATGAATCGATGTTAAAAGCTATCGCAAATGTATGCATACTTGCTGATATATTATTCATTCTTGCCTTATCTTCTGTAACGAAAATCTACTGCTTCAATAAAATAAAGATTTACAAAAAAAAGTCAATATATAAATATATTTTCTGAACACAATAATTATTCTTCAATTTTTTTTTTTTTTTTAATTCTTTATTTTTGTTGTTCAGATTGGTACAGTGATGCCGGCAATGCCACGACAGCAGAAGCAAGCAAGTCTTAGTCAACATAACAACAACATGGCATTTAGAAAATCAGCACATTTTTCAGTATTAGTAATTAGACAGGCAAATATGTCTTAGCAAGTAACTGAAACTAGACAAACAGGCATTGCATAACGTTTAGACTTAAGTTTCATATTGTGAAAAACCACTGGGTCGCAATCAACTGTACGGGCACCTTACTACTTGTGCATAGAGCGTAGTATGCTAGTGAGACATTGTATGTGTCAGTGAGTAGTAGAGAGTGGTTGGGTAAGTAGCTCCAGGGGCGTATTAGCCGCGAGGCAAACAAGGCATTTGCCTTGGGCGGCATTTTCCAGGGGGCGGCAAAAAAGCCGCCCCCAAACGCCCAGGGCAAATGCCTTGTTAGCCTTGCGGCTAACTGACATGCCGTCTGGGCGGTCTGCTGGGCAGTGCGGGCGGGCGGGCGGCCGGCGAGGGAGCACTTCCTCTGAGCTGTCTGCTCAGCTCCCTCGCGCGCCGCACAGTGAGGCTGGGAGCCGGAATATGACGTCATATTCCGGCTCCGCCTCCCAGCCTCACTGTGCGGCGCGCGAGGGAGCTGAGCAGACAGCTCAGAGGAAGTGCTCCCTCGCCGGCCGCCCGCCCGCCAGCACTGCCCAGCAGCCACTGGACCACCAGGGAGAAATAGGACCCCCCCCAGCATTCCCAAAGGTAAGGAGGCTGGGGGGGGGGAAATTTTAAAAAAAAGTGTTAAATATGTGAGTGAGTGAGTGAGTATGTGTGTATGTCTGTGTGTGTGTGTGTATGTCTGTTAGTGTGTGTGTGTGTGTGTGTGTGTGTCTGTCTGTCTGTTAGTGTGTGTGTGTGTGTGTCTGTCTGTTAGTGTGTGTGTGTCTGTCTGTTAGTGTGTGTGTGTCTGTCTGTTAGTGTGTCTGTGTATGTCTGTTAGTGTGTGTGTGTGTGTGTGAATGTCTGTTAGTGTGTCTGTGTATGTCTGTTAGTGTGTGTGTGTATGTCTGTTAGTGTGTGTATGTATGTCTGTTAGTGTGTGTATGTATGTCTGTTAGTGTGTGTCTGTTAGTGTGAGTGTGTGTGTATCTACTAGTGAGTGTGTGTCTGTTAGAGAGTGTGTCTGTAAGTGTGTGTGTGTTTCTGTTAGCGAGTGTGTGTTTCTGTTAGCTAGTGTATGCGTATCTGTAAGTGAATGTGTGTGTGTATTTAGAAGGCGGGGCGGGGGAAGGGTGGGGGTTGTGCGGGCGGGGGGAAGGGTTGGATGGGGGTGGCGCGGGCAGGAGGGGGGCGCATGAGTTTTGTCCTGCCTAGGGCAGCACAAAACCAGGATACACCACTGAGTAGCTCTCTATATTAGCTGTCATGTGGAGTACTCGTGAAGCTATTAGGCGCTAGACAGAAAAGAAAAGTGCTAGTATGGCATAAAATAAAATAAAAGCTTGTGTCTTATCATGGGTCTGGAATGTATGCAGTGCCTAAATAGCTGGTATTAATGATAGCCAGGAGTCAACCAACCCCACATATGGGCCATTGCAGGAAGGTAGTCTCATTAACTGATCTGCTTTGCACCCCAACACCCCGATATGGATGTAGCTTGGTTATGTGCAGGAGTACAGAGTCCGGTCCACAGTGCCACAACCCAACACCTTCTCCAGTTCGGGTCTTGATGAGCTCTGTTGCCCCATTTCCTGGGTTTTCATCATTCCAGGTGGGTAGATAAGCGACCTGCGGGGACTCCAGAGCGCGAGGAACCATGTGGGTAGGTGGTCGGTGAGGTGAACGTAGATCCGCATGGACCCTCCGTCCAGATTTAGGCTTGTATGCCACAGTGATTTGCAGGGTCGGTGGTGTGAAGGCCGCGGCTTGGGCGGGTTGTCTGTTGTTGATCCTCTGCCAGAATGCTTGGCAGATCGCGTCAAATTTCGCATCGAAGGTTTCCCTCCATGACTGGCCTGCTGGGCTTTTTTGGTCGTGGGGCTGCTGCCGTGTGGTGGCCATTTTAAGCACACCACACGGTCTAGTACTCAGCAAGGAGTGGTGCCCGTGTTGCAGACAGGTAAGAGCTCCCCGTTGGGACCGGGATGACCCCCACCTGTCCAGAGGGGGGGTGGCGGGGCTTCAAAGCCCTGGGGCTGCAGTGATGTGCGCACTTCAAGGCGGGAGATCGGCCGCCTCTCTCCACCTTCAGGCTGCTAGTCACGCTAGGCCACAGTGCTGGACGGGGTCTCCTTCAGACGGATCGATTTTATTCAGGCTGGAGCTGATCCACCACTTGTAGTATCGGTTTACTTCGAGTGTCTAACTTAGTTTGTCCAGGATGAAAGCCTCTTATTCTGTAGTTTGGCTCGAATTTTGCAGGAGCTAGTTGAAGACACGTCCAGCCATCTTGGACGTCAGGCCCCGCCCCATTCTTCAATTTTTTTTAAATGAATAAAAACACTGTCAAAACTGTGCCTGTAAGTTCAATTTGTATGATAAGGTTTGTGTGTGTGTGTATATCATATATATATATATATATATATATATATATATATATATATATATATATATATATGATATACACACATACACAAAATGGAATAAAAAACTGTATCCCTATCTTCAGTATAAGACAGTGTTAGGATGGGGCTGTGGCCCAATACACAGAATCAAGTCAAACACATACAATATACTAAAAATATACAAACAGGATCATATATATATATATATATATATATACACACACATACATACATACATACACAGTATACACTCTGGGTCAGACAGTGTTTGAGATGAAACAGTTAAGTTTCTATGGTCTTCGCTGCTTTACTCCCTGCACAGAAGCAGGGAAGACAATAGAGTCAGTCGGTTTTCAAACACTGTCAGACCCAAGGTGTACACTGTATATATATATGGCTGAAGGATCCATACTTATCTTCCCTTAATAAAGTACCTTTTGTAAGGGTCTTACCTGGTGGGAGTCCGGAGTGATGAGTTAAAACATACCATTGCAGCTTAACACGAACCGAGGAGACTCTAGGAAGAAATCTCCAAGGTTTGCAGGAAAAGTACTCCTGGATACGCAGAACACACAAGGAAATTCCAATAGAGCAGTCACGTACGGTTTGAATGGTCGAGGCAGGCAGAAATAAGGCAAATATGGTCAACAGTTCTGAAGGTCAAAGCAGGAGTCAGATGAACTAAACAGTTTCCAAGACAGGTCACAAATCGATCTGACCAGGAGGAAGTGGCAAGGCAGGGCTTATAAAGGTAGCTAATAAACTACTCGGTCAGGAACCTACGTGCAGGTGTGATAGTAGTCCAGGCTTAGTGATGCAAAATCAGATATCATAGCAAGCGAAATGAACTAGAATGAACATGAGAAGTGGTGATTAGGGGGGGCGGGGCCTGACCAGCAAGATGGCCGGACGTGTTTTAGCACGGCTCCGACATTACACTGCACAAAACTGCCTACAAACGGCAAAGTGACTCACCTGGAGTACCGGTGGACAGTCACCGCACCTACCGGCACCCACCGTACGCAGGCATCACTCCAGTCAGAGCTACCTCCGCAGCCCAGTGCCCGGTGATTGGAGGAGGCGGCCGATCTCCTGTCCCGGCGAGCACACGGCTCGGAAACCACTCTGCAGCCGTGAACCCCCCCCCTCTGGACCGGTGGGGGTTATCCCGGTCCCCGCCGGCGCACCTATTGTCTCACACCCACAAGCCCAGACAGGGCACACGGAGCGGCTGTACCGCCACGTGAGCTCCAAGATGGCCGCCGGAGGAAAACCTGAAGCAAAGCACCCACAGGGAGAAGACCGCATAGCTCAAGCATTTGACAGATTCTGGACGCAGTTCTGGAGAGCGGTCTACCCTCAAGCGAAGACACCAGCGACGAAACGTGTGGCTACAACCCAACCTCCCGGACACCGTACCGTACAGCAACCTATTAAAAGGGGCCCGAGCAAGGCACCAACGGAGCAGAGGAAAAGAAGGCAACAGGCCTATTCCCGCCAACAGCCCCGACCTGCGGAGTTTCTACACAGCTGTGGACAGCAATCTCTAAAGAGACACTCCCCTGGAAGCTCATCCCTTGCCCAGAAAGCCAGATCCCAGAGCGAAGGGAAGCAGCGTAGAGGAAGATCTCGAGCCCTGAACCCAGCCGCAGCCACAGATGGGATCCCTGAGACTGTAATGCTGGACTGTACAAAGGTCTGGGGGAGATGGGTGGCTGATGGGGGAGGCCCATACTACCTACCATTCTGCGGTGGGAATCTCTATGCAATGGGTATAGGTTAAGCTTTATCAGTTTTCTAGGGATCTTCACCTGTCTCTCTAGGTTCCTAACCACGGGTATTAACCCCTTCTTGTTGTTTTACTATGAGTGTGCCCTGCACAATACTACTGTGTTATTAAGCCCAAAGAAGCCATACCGTTGTTATTGAGTGTTATCAACATTTGTATTGTTATTTTTATCTTGTATTGTTTTATGATTTGGCATCTCCCGCATAAAAAGTAATGTGAGAATGGAATAGACGCAGCTACAGTGAGCTAGCCACCGAGGTCCTGTTCATCTCGACACTGTGGTCCTGCTCAAATAACCACCCACCATGGCAACACAGCTTTACTGTATATGCTCACCTAGCTAGTCAGCATAGCTTGACAGGCACCCTACCCACCGTGAACCCCAACATGTACAATGCTAGATGCCTGGCATATTAACATAGTTTCTCGCATTGAGGCCTCTTAAAGTATAAAGCCTAATTCATCACACTGTTATCTTTTGTTCAAAACTCTTCTACGACCTCACTACTTACTGCATGTTTAATCTACTGCAAATAACGTGTTTAAAACATAACATTTAAAAAATGTGCCGATATTCTTGTCACAACTGTACAACTACTGTGTCTATATCTTTTGAATATGCTGTTGTGGCATTGACAAACGTTTTGTTACTCCCTGCACAAAGTAAAATAAAGAATTTAAAAAAAAAAAAAAAGAAGTGGTGATTAGGTAAGATCACTGACTGGGTTGAAGAAGACCCAGTTTCAATCCCAGCCAGGCCCTGAGAAGTGATGTCCACACCTGGCAGTTTGCTTGCTATGGTGTGAACTGTGACACCTTTACTGAATGTAAGGAGATGTTTCACTTGTTTTTTTATTTTTATTTTTGCATATAGTACATTTATATATATAAAAAAACCTATTTCCTCTCCTTTGACTAATATGTATTTCATTTTATTAAGGTGTGTGAAAAATAAAATTAAAATTAGAACTTCACCCTTTTTATCCTGTAATTAGGTGGCTCCATCTTTGCTCTCTGTCAATTATTGTTATATGTTTAATTGTTATACGTACCTGGCAGACAGCTTAGAGAACGCAAACAGAGAAAGGGAAATTAATCTCCTAAAATCACCTGCAAATCCAACCAATCCCTGTCTGGTAAACCAATTTTCGTGATCAACAAGGTAGAAAACATTGAGTCACAAAGGACAGAGCACAACCGGTTTAGTTTATAAAGTTTACATATAATGTATTATAGACTGCAGATGACAGAACATGGTTATAGGTATTGATGCAGCATCAAGAAAGCACAACATATAATATACTCTGCTTAAGGAAGGAACCACATTTCACCTCTCTCAGGGATCGCAAGATACAAGACACGGAACAGAATCCAAAGTACACCAGTCCATAATAATTCAGGACAAGAAATGATGAGGCAAGGGGCCTAAATGTGACTTGGAGTGAAAATAGGACAAGGGGCATAAATGTGACTTGGAGTGAAAATAGGACACAAACCCTACTGGTCGTTTAAAAAGAGCTTCTTTTTGTTGTGATAATGATTATATAATGGGTGTTTTGTCTTTTGGTAGTCATTAAATGAATGACTTTTGTGTAAGTTGTTTTTGATTGGTTAGCAGTAGACTACATATGGCAAGAGGTAATTTCAGGCTTGTATGTTATTATCCAGACTGTGCGATGGATGCATATTTATGCCACACTCTCTCTATTCATATTTTTTAATTTGAATTATTTTCCAATTGTTCCTCTTTCTTCTTGTTACAAGTCACTGTTCCTTACTTTCACTTCTGTCTCTACATTTCCATTTCAATATTATCCACAATCCCTTTTCCTCCATTATCCATGTTTAATCCCGGTTTGTGTTATTTCTCAACGTTCAATCTTTTTTCCCCCCTCCCAGGACTCCCACTTTTTTAAGTAAGGAGGGTGTGCGACTGACAGCCCGAGGAAGTGTGAATAAAACTGTAGAAAAAAAGTGATTACATTCCTAAAGGGCAGATAACTGAGCAGTGAGACTGCAAGAACATGATCATTAAGCTGAAGTGGCTTTGGTGCTATCAGGGTTGCTTGGGTCTTACCTGATTCCTCCAGCATTGCCCCAGGCACTGTATGCTATCTAAGCATGCCCACAGTCAAGAATTCATCTAGATTCATGTCCGAATGAAGCCTTCACTCGACCATTAGGACGTCATGAAACGGGCTGATATGTTTTTGTACCGACGAAGAGTCATCTAAAATTCTAGAATTAAGTTTTCCTTCTAGAAATTACTATTCCCCAGAATCAGGCAGCTCTCTGCTTTCAAATTCTATTGCCATACTCGGGAAAGACTAGCTTAGAGCATGTCGGCCTTATACTAGTTGCTCCTCACACTAATCACCCATGTGCCTCCCGGTTTCATTGCAAGATGGGAGACCGATCTGGGCTATGGTAAAAAATCCATCAACTAACTCATAAAGCATCCATCAGCTCCATACAGGAAACCAAGCTGCTGCCCAGTTGGTAGTACATCCTATTGAGATGAGATTCAATGCTAAGATCTCAGACATGTGTTGGCATTGTGGAAGAGCGGTGGGCTCTCTGTTTCATATCTGGAGACAGCCCCCACTATAGTTCCCTACTGGGAATCAATAAATTCAGTTATGAATCAAATAGTGGGGAAGTAATATATATATATATATATATATATATATATATTTAACTCTTAGTCATCTAACAGCGTTCAGTCCAGATAAAAACCAGACCAAATTCAGACTAATTCGGAGCCTGCTCTGCAAAATCCAGACATTGATAAATAGTGTGAAAAAGGTTTAGATTTTGCATTCGAAATGCCTTGGTACAGCCCTGGATGGTTTTGCCCGATTCTGTATGGCGCTATTTATACTTATACTTTATAATTATTTTATAAGTATATATAGCTGAACTGTTTACTACATATGTTCTAGTAGCATAAGAAAACTACATCTACATAAATGAAATTATTGAAATTTATGAGATTATAAAATATTTGGAGGATGGTTATGCCGCCATCATCTGAGATCAAACTGAGTGCTACTGCACAACTGTGGACACTTTAACACCATCAGTTGTGATTATTCCGAGTTCCCACTTATCAGTAAAGGAATACTATAGACACAAAAACAACTTTAGCTTAATAAAGCAGTTTCTGTGTACAGCTCATACCCCTGAAGTTTCAAAAGTCAATTATCTGCCATTTAGGAGTTAAATCACCTTTGTTTTCTGTTTATGCAGGATTAGCCACACCTCCCCTGGCTGTGACTGACACAGTCTGCACGAAAACAAAATGGTTTCATTTTCAATCCGATCTTACTTTAAAAGTTTTGATCTCCTGCTCTGTAATTTAAACTTTAATTACATACAGGAGGCTTCTACTGGGTCTAGCAAGCTATTAACAGAGGAGGAGATAATAAATTCTAAAATAAACATAATTTGCAATAAAGGAAGTGTAAATTACTCTTTGCAGGAAGTGTTTAGGAAAGCTGTGTACGTAACATGCAGGGAAGTGTGACTAGTGTTGCATAAACAAAGTGCTTTAACTCCTAAACGCCAGAGAATTGAGCAGTGAAACTGCAGGGGCATAATATTTACACCAAAACAGCCTCATTAAGCTAATGTTGTTATGGTGATTATAGTGTCCCTTTAACTACCTACATTAATTGTTGCCATTCTGCCTTACATTACCCATTGTTTTATCTTAATCATTCCAAAGGTGTATCCAGGTGTAATAAGTGTTTGTTTGTAAAAGTTAAATCTAAATTAAGAAAACAATTCTCAAACTTGTCTATATTCCTATATTGCCTTTTTAATTGCCTTTCCAATTCACCACAACTCAAACAATAAATCTATTTTGGCCCAAAGAAATGGTTTAACATTTTAAATAGTTAATAGTATCACTTGTAAAATATATACTAGAGGTTTCTTACAGTTATTTATAGACTTACAGCTAGTTCTGTGATTACATAAATAATGCTAATGGAAACATCTTCAGTAGTTACTTTAAGCACTTAGCTTTAAATGGTGTTATCTTACACCAATGGAATGTCCTGCAGACATTATAGTATCCGTGGTTGGTTCACATAGCACGCATTGTGAACATACGAGGAATTCCCCTTTTTTACAAGAAGGAAATTACTCATATCATTTCCTTTATTCCGAAAGTCCCTTGTTCTACAGCCCTTTTTAGTGCATAGATATTATTTCCATTTACTGATAATTCAGACCATCTGATAGGATGGAGAGGAAATTAATAACTATGGTGGTTGATAAACTACAATTTGAAAATAAAACCTAGATTTTGAAAAAGGTACTATTTGGCATGCTCTTTCATTAAGCATCAAAATTACAGGCATTTGAGTCAATACTTGCGCTTCTGTTCAGTTACTGCTATGAGTGTTCCTGGCAAGGCCTAACCTTACATTTAACAAGATCAAATATCAGTGTATACACAAATCCCCAAATCCCAGTGCAACAAAGTGTGTAATAAATAATCAATAATACAACCATATACAGATGTAGTGGTAGGAGATACGTAAAATATAAAAATAAAAGACAACATAGTGTGTGCTGTTAAAACACTTTGTGGAAAGAAAATATAGGACTACCACTCATAGAAACATAGAATGTGACGGCAGATAAGAACCATTCGGCCCATCTAGTCTGCCCAATTTTCTAAATACTTTCATTAGTCCCTGGCCTTATCTTATAGTTAGGATAGCCTTATGCCTATCCCACGCATGCTTAAACTCCTTTACTGTGTTAACCTCTACCACTTCAGCTGGAAGGCTATTCCATGCATCCACTAACCTCTCAGTAAAGTAATACTTCCTGATATTATTTTTAAACCTTTGTCCCTCTAATTTAAGACTATGTCCTCTTGTTGTGGTAGTTGTTCTTCTTTTAACCCCTTAAGGACGCAAGGCGGTTCAGGACCGTCATCGGCATTTTTGCGTTGCCGACCGACGACGGTCCTGAACCGTCCTAAATTTAAAATGTACTTACCCGATCGCCGTCGTTCCCCCGGCGGCGATCGGCGGTGCTCCCGGTGTGGGGAGACTGCCTGCAGCCCAGACAGTCTCCCCATGGCGGATTAGGACCCCTGGGGCCATGTGATCGCCCATCAGGGCGACCACATGGTCACAATAGGTGTCCTAGTCTCTGCCTGCAGGGGGACTGTCTGTGCTGACAGGCAGTCTCCCTGCAACTGTAAAATCATAAAAAAATTTAAAGTGAAAGGTAATAAAAAAAAAATATTATTATATATGTGTATATATATATGATATATAGACATATATTATACCTATATAATATATGTCTATATATCATATATATAATGTCATGCTAAGTGTATTTTTATATTAATATGTACATATATTAATATAAAAATACACTTATAATTAATTTACACACGTATATATATAATATATATAATAACTATATATATATTGTATATATATATATTATTATAAAATACGAATAATAAATAATTTTAATTAAATTAAAAAAATTAAAAATAATAATAAAAATTCAAAAAAAATTATATATCTATACGAAATGTTATTCTAACTGTATTTTGATATTAATATATATATATTTATATCAAAATACACTTAGAATGAAATTGTATATATATCTATGTATATATAAATAAATAAAAAGAATACGAACTATTCATATGTCCATATACAAAATGACATAAATAATTATATAAATATACACGTAGACTTCAAATATATAAATATGCATATATATTTAAATTCTACGTGCGTATTTATGTAATATTTTTACATAATTACGTTATTTTATTGATTGCAATTTAAGGGACCTGCCTGCCAACCCAGGCCAAAAGTCTAGAGAATTTAATTTGCTAGCACTGTATTTTACCCTGTAACGTTCTACGACACCCTAAAACCTGTACATGGGGGGTACTGTTTTACTCGGGAGACTTTGCTGAACACAAATATTAGTGATTCAAAACAGTAAAACATATCACAGCGATGATATTGTCAGTGAAAGTGACTTTTTTTGCATTTTTCACACATAAACAGCACGTTTACTGATGATATAATTGTTGTGATACATTTTCCAGTTTTGAAACACTAATATTTGTGTTCAGCAAAGTCTCCTGAGTATAACAGTACCCCCCATGTACAGGTTTTATAGCGTTTTTGAAAGTTACAGGGTCAAATATATGGGTCAAATATTTTTACATTGAAAATGGCCAGGTTGGTTACGTTGCCTTTGAGAGCGTATGGTAGCCCAGGAATGAGAATTACCCCCATGATGGCATACCATTTGCGAAAGAAGACAACCCAAGGTATTGCAAATGGGGTATGACCAGTCTTTTTTAGTAACCACTTGGTCACAAACACTGGCCAAAATTAGCGTTCAATTTAGTTTTTTACTTTTTTCACACACAAACAAATATGAACGCTAACTTTGGCCAGTGTTTGCGACTAAGTGGCTACTAAAAAAGTCTGGACATACCCCATATTGAATACCCTGGGTTGTCTACTTTAAAAAAAATATGTACATGTGGGGTGTTATTCAGCGATTTATGACAGATAATAGTGTTACAATGTCACTATTGATACATTTTAAAAATATATGTTTTGAAACCGCAATATCCTACTTGTACTTATAGCCCTATAACATGCAAAAAAATAGCAAAAAGCATGTAAACACTGGGTATTTTTAAACTCAGGACAAAATTTTGAATCTATTTAGCAGTTTTTTTCATTCACTTTTGTAGATGAATAAAAGATTTTTCACATAAAAGTCAAAAAACATGTATTTTTTTAAATTTTTCATCATATTTTTTCATTTTTTAAAAATTAAATTACATGAGATTATATAAATAATGGTATGTAAAGAAAGCCCCTTTTGTCCTGAAAAAAACAATATATAATTTGTATATGAACAGTAAATGAGAGAGCGGAAAATTACAGCTAAACACAAACACCACAAAAGTGTAAAAAGATGCCTGGTCGCAAATGTACAACATCGCAAAAAAAGTCCAGTCCTTAAGGGGTTAAATATAGTCTCCTCCTTTACTGTGTTGATTCCCTTTATGTATTTAAATGTTTCTATCATACCCCCCCCCCCCCCCGTCTCGTCTTTCCTCCAAGCTATACATGTTAAGATCTTTTAACCTTTCCTAGTAAGTTTTATCCTGCAATCCATGAACCAGTTTAGTAGCCCTTCTCTGAACTCTCTCTAAAGTATCAATATCCTTCTGAAGATACGGTCTCCAGTACTGCGTACAATACTCCAAGTGAGGTCTCACCAGTGTTCTGTACAATGGCATGAGCACTTCCCTCTTTCTACTGCTAATACCTCTCCCTATATAACCAAGCGTTCTTCTAGCATTTCCTGCTGCTCTATTACATTGTCTGCCTACCTTTAAGTCATCAGAAATAATCACCCCTAAATCCCTTTCCTCAGATGTTGAGGTTAGGACTCTATCAAATATTCTGTACTCTGCCCTTGGGATTTTACGTTCAATATGCATTATCTTGCACTTATCCACATTAAATGTCAGTTGCCACAACTCTGACCATTTTTCTAGTTTACCTAAATCATTAGCCATTTGGCTTATCCCTCCTGGAACATCAACCCTGTTACATACTCACATGGCTCAGAGCCGTACCAGGCTCTGTATAGCAGGCTCGAGGGTGCCAATACTGGCTTTCAGATCCCCTGGTTTGGTGGTAGAAGATGGGACTTGACTCCATGTGTATAGTCAAAATAAACTTTATTATAACATATAAACTCAAGGTACTAAAGTAGAATGGGAGTGGAACTAAAAGTGAATACAAATAATAAAAAGATAAAGTTCCACTTACCACCACAAAAGCAGTAACCAGGAGTATAAAAAAATATTTAAAATACAGTGGGACCTCTGTTTACGAATTTAATGCGTTCTCCAGGACGTCTTTTATTGCGAAACATTTGTAAACCAAAACGCGGTTTCCCATAGGAATGCACTGAAAACCAATTAATGCGTTCTCGAGGTCAGAAAAAAGTCAAAATTAGCTGGCATGGAAACCAACCCACAATGCAGAACACACAATAAAAGGCATGCAAACGACGAAGCTCAGCTCCCTACCTTTCCACCGCTTGAGAAATGCACCAAAAAGTCCCAAAACAACTGCAAACAATTTCCAGAATGGCTCCAAAACTCGATGCAAAAGCCGCTCCAACACCTCCACACTCAACGCCACGTGCTACCCACAGGCTCCAGCATGCATGGGGCGGTGCTATAAACCTCCAAGGTTGCAATGCATCCTGGGGAAGCTCGCTTTGTATTGCGAAAATTTTTTGTAAACCGAGGCATTATTTTCACTGGATTTTCATTTGTAAACCGAAAGTTATGTTAACCGAGGCGTGTGTAAACCAAGGTCCCACTGTATTATGAAAATGCAGCAGACGTGTTTCAGCTTAGTAAGCCTTTTTCCAGTGCTGATGATCAGTTCAAATGTTCGTCTTTTTATATCCCAAGATTTTTTTTTTTATAATTTGTATTTTTTTGTTTTTTGCAACTGTTAAACAATAGGGGAGGGGAGGGGGGTACAGAAGGAAAGAGGGGTGAGGGAGGGTAGTCGCAATTCCAGTCATTGTTGCAATTTTCCTCAAGGTAATACAACATTGTACAATACAGTGAGTTACGATACAATGGGTTGCAGTGTCCCCGTTTAGTTACATTATCCAGTTATATATCTCCTGACATGTGGGCCCCTGTCTGCTACAATACTCGTAGTCGGTAGTGTGTTGGGTTTTTTGTTTACATATCTCATATGTCACATGTCTCATGTGGTTTACCCCTGTCTCAGTTCTGGTACCTCCACACATTTAATCTTTTCCTTTTTCCTTTTCCCCCAGCCTCCCGTCCCACTCCTGTTCCCTCTAACTAATGGTATTGTGTCCGTCTTGTGCTTGTGGTTTCTAATTTGGGGTGCCCCTTCTCCACTTATGCCACAGTTCCCACGTTTCCTGGTGTTTTTCTGGGTATGCCTTTATAAACCATGTTTTGTAGATTAGTTGTCTATCTATGTCTTGAACAAGGGTGGGAACCATGGATGGCTGTGGGTTTTTCCAGTTCCTTGCTATCAGTTTTTGTGCAGTTAGTAAGATATGGCCCATTAGTTTTCTTAATGGTGTGGGTATACCATTAGGGAAGTCTAGTAATAGGAAGGTTGTGGGTTTGAAGGGCAAGGTCGTATTGGTGACATCTATGATGAGTTTATGTACCTCCTTCCAGTACCAAACTAGGCGAGGGCAACGCCACCAGATGTGGATGACTGACCCTACCTCCTTTTTGCATCTCCAACATGTCGGTTGTGCGTGTGGGTGTAATTTGTGTAACTGGGCTGGTACCATGTACCACCTATACCTTGTTTTCTGGTGTTGTTCTATAAGTGGAGCAGATTTGATCAATCTTCTCGTAGAAGAATTATTACTTTTCCACCGGTTTTCGGTGATTGTGGTCTGTAAGTCTAAGTTCCAATTATCCGCCTGTTTTGAACTATGAAAGGGTTGGTATACTAGGAGATGTTTGTAGCATTCATATAGTTGCTTGAATTTTGGGGGGAGTTTCCCCGCTATCCCAATCTGTTCCCAAGGTGTGAGCACCTTTGGTGTGTGACTAATTTCTGCCCTGTCTTTGTTTTTACGGCTTAAGAAGGATTTGAGTTGGACCTATGAAAATTGCGATGTGTTTGGGAGGTCATATGTGGAACAGAGTTTTGAGAAATCCATTAGTTTGCCCGCTTCAAAGATATGAGACAGGTGTGTGGCCCCCTTTTCCTTCCACGGCGTAGCGTGGAAAGTAGGGATGCAATAAATTATGGCCTCTATGGGTGTTGCTACGGAGAGTGGTCGAGCTACTTCAAATTTGTGTCTGTGCATATCCCATAGTTGCATTGCCAGTTTAAGTTGTGTAGGCATGTGTGGGGTGCCCGGTCTAGTTTTCTTGTCCAGCCATATCAAGTTCGTAGTGGTAAAGGGTCTAATTGCTAAATTTTCCATTACCACCCACTGTGGTTGGTTGTCTTTATTAAGATGTGTCAACAGGGAAGTCAGCACTGCTGCCTGGTAGTAGGTTTTTACATTTGGGAATGCCATTCCACCTTTGTGCCTTGGGGCTGTCAGTATCTTGTTAAAAATTTTCGCCTTCCTGCACCCCATGTAAATTGTATCAGTTTTGAGTGAATGGCCTTGCAATAGGATTGTGGTGCCCATAGGTGGAGGCAGGGCCGGACTGGGGAAAAAATTCGGCCTGGGCATTTTTTATTCCCAGCGGCCCACTGAAAAGGGGGCGGGGCCAGATAGGGTGTGTTTTGTCATCCCCAATGACAAGCACGCCCCATCTCAAAGTGAGCATGTTGGTTCAATGCTCTTCCAGGGCATGAGAAAAGGGCCCTGTATTTGTTCTGCACAGCGCAAGCAAATTTAATAACATGCTTGCGTTGTGTTTGCTTGAAACTTGTCTCAGGGGTTTCCATAATTGGGATACTCACGGTATCCCATTTATGGAGACACTATGTGTTTGCATAAATGGAATCTAGTGTGTGCATAGGGTATCCAGAGTGTGTATGTCAGAAATGTAGTGTGTGTGTAGGTGGTGCAGAGTCTGTGTGTAGGGGATCTAGTGTGTGTGAAGGAGTGCGTATAGGAGTGGTGCAGCATGTTTGGGGGCTGCTGTGTGTGTGAGGGGTGTAGTGTGCATTTGTGAGGAGTATAGTGTGTGTGGGAAGGTGCTGTGTGTGTGTGAGGGTGCAGTATGTGTGAGGGTGCAGTATGTGTGTGTGAGGGCGCTGTGTGTGTGTGGCGATGTGTTAGGGTGCTGTGCGAAGGTGGTGTGTGTGTGTGTTAGGGTGCTGTGTGAGGGTTCTGTGTGTGTTAGGGTGCTGTTTGAGCTAGGGTGCTGGGTGAGCGTTAGGGTGCTGGGTGAGTATGTTAGGGTGCTGGGTGAGTATGTTAGGGTGCTGGGTGAGTATGTTAGGGTGCTGGGTGAGTATGTTAGGGGGCTATGTGAGTATGTTAGGGGGCTGGGTGAGTATGTTCGGGTGCTGTGTGAGTATGTTAGGGTGCTGTGTGAGTATGTTAGGGTGCTGGGTGAGTTTGTTAGGGTGCTGGGTGAGTATGTTAGGGTGCTGGGTGAGTTTGCTAGGGTGCTGGGTGAGTTTGTTAGGGTGCTGGGTGAGTTTGTTAGGATGCTGTGTGAGTTTGTTAGGATGCTGTGTGAGTATGTTAGGGGGCTGGGTGAGTATGTTCGGGTGCTGTGTGAGTATGTTAGGGTGCTGTGTGAGTATGTTAGGGTGCTGTGTGAGTATGTTAGGGTGCTGGGTGAGTATGTTAGGGTGCTGGGTGAGTTTGCTAGGGTGCTGGGTGAGTTTGTTAGGGTGCTGGGTGAGTTTGTTAGGATGCTCTGTGAGTATGTTAGGGTGCTGTGTGAGTGTTAGGGTGCTGTTTGAGCTAGGGTGCTGTGTGAGCTAGGGTGCTATGTGAGCTAGGGTGCTGTGTGAGTATGTTAGAGTGCTGGGTGAGCGTTAGGGTGCTGGGTGAGCGTTAGGTTGCTGGGTGAGTATGTTGGGGTGCTGGGTGAGTATTAGGGTGCTGGGTGAGTATGTTAGGGTGCTGGGTGAGTATGTTAGGGTGCTGGGTCAGTATGTTAGGGTGCTGGGTGAGTGTTAGGGTGCTGGGTGAGTATGTTAGGGTGCTGGGTGAATGTTAGGGTGCTGGGTGAGTGTGATGTGTGTGTTTGCAAGGATTGTGTATTGGGGAGGCAGGTAAATGCCAATAGTGAGTTTTTTTCATTATTATTATTTAAAATAAATAGATTATATTTAATATTGTAGAATTGTCATTATTTAAAATAAATAGATTATATCCCCCTCTTACCTGTAGCCTGGAAGGGGGGAGGGGGGGAGGGCGCTGACATCCATCCCTGGTGATCCTCGTGGTAAGTGAACTCTAGCCTGCGGGTTAGAGTTCACTCTCGCGAGACCGGGTCGGTTGCCATGGCAACGGCCCGGATCTCGCGAGAGAAACCCGGCGGAGCTGCAAGTTAGAGCTCCGCCGGCGGGGGGCTGTCCCTCTCTCCCCGCCGGCGGCTGCGTTTGACAGCATGTGGGCCGGTGAGGGAGATCTTCGATCTCCCCACCGGCCCTTCATGCAACCCAGCGGGGCTGGCGCTTGGATAGTGCTGGCCCTGCATAGACAGGCTGGATCTCCCCGGCCTCGGCCCGTGGCCATCGCGGCCCACCGGGCATTTGCCCGGTTTGCCCGATGGCCAGTCCGGGCCTGGGTGGAGGTTCCTAAACAGGTATTGTAGTTTCGGAATAATGGACATTTTGATCGCTATTATCCCCAGTTACGTAAAATGGTTGTGCAGGCATTCCAAACCCTAGAGTAATTGGTTGGGAACATGTCAGAGACGTTTCTAGTAAACGTTAATCCTAGGTATTGTAGATTATTTCTTCGCCATTCAAATTGGTATTCTGTACGTAGATGTGCTAGCACTTGTGGGTCTAAGTGGAGCCCCAGCGCTTGGGTTTTGCTGGTGTTGAGGGAATAATACGACATATTCCCGTATTCCTTGATTATCTGCATTATGTGGGATAAGGATTTTTCAGGTTGGGAAATGTACAGGAGGATATCATCCGCAAATGCGCCCACTTTTATCTGTTGGCCATGCCAGTTTATGCCACTTATGTCTGGGTGGGTTCTGATCATTGTGAGCAGGGGTTCTAGGGCTAGCACATAGAGCAGGGGGGACAAAGGGCACCCCTGCCTCGTGCCGTTCGTGATCTGAAATGGGTCTGACTTGAAGTCTGCTTGTAACACCTGTGCTGTAGGTTGTGAGTAGAGTGCGAATATTTGTCGGATGAACTGTCGGGGGAAGCCATATGCTGCTAGTACCTGTCGGAGGAAGGTCCAGCCCAGGCGGTTAAATGCTTTTTCTGCGTCTAAAGCCAGAAGTAGTCCGCCTGGGCCAGACACTCTCAATTTCTCCATCACCAAGATAGTTTTCGGGTGTTATCTAAACCCTTTCTCCCTACCACGAATCCCGTTTGGTCGTCTTTGATGAGTAAGGGGAGGATCGGGGCCAGTCTAGTAGCTATAATTTTTGCGTATATTTTTGCGTCTGTGTTTAGTAATGAGATGGGGCGAAAAGATTTACATTGGTCTGGAGGTTTACCTGGCTTGGGTAAGGTAACTATCGTTGCTAAGAGCATCTCAGGTTGGAGTTCCCCAGTGTCTGTCGCTGTCTGGAATACCTGCACTAGGTGTGGGGCCAGTCTGCTCCCGGGGATTTTCCTGTGGGAAGATGTGCAATAGTTTTGGTCACCTCTTCCACGGTGACGGGTTTGAGTATCGGTTCGAGTTGGTTTTGGGTCACTGTGGGGAGAGGTATGCGGGACAGGTAGTCCCGGATGGACCTATCTTCCAAGGGGGGAGTTTTGGGGTCATCCTTAAGGTTGTACAATTTAGAATAGTATGTTGCGAATTCTTTTGTAATATCTTGGGGGTTTTGTATTATATCTCCTTTTGGTCCCTGTAGGTAAGGTATTTTGGAGGCTGCCAATTTTTCCCTTAGTCTGTTAGCAAGGTATTTGGTGGCTTTCCCGCTATGGTGGTAAGAGGTTGCCCTCATTCTATGTAGGAAATGTGCGATTTTTGTGGCTTGTAGTTCAGTGAGCATAGTTAATGTTTGCATTTGTGTCGCAAGGGACTGGGATGGGGATACTTAATTCTTGGTAGTCAGGACTGCCAGTTGTTTTAGGCATGGAACTGGGTCGGGAAAGTTTTTGTAAAAATCTTCGGAGTTTTAGTATTGTTAAAGTGCGTTTCTTGTATGAAACATCAATTCCATTTTTGAGATCCTGTAGTAATAATCTATGTTTGCCGGGCGAATTTAGTCCTTTTACATTATAGGTCAATAATTTCATAGTGGTCGGGAGTAGTAATGGTTGGAGCTTTAGTGGGTCTGATCTTTTTCTGGTTGGGTTGAATTATCGTGCCGTTACTCAACAATAGGTGGGTCTGACTGTTGTACCTTTGACTTTGGGGTATTGGGTTGTGACTGGTTGTGAACACGGTCAGGCAGGGGGGAGAGTAGAGGGGGGGATTAACAACGTTTGGGTGGTGTACCCATACAGACCCATACAGGCTCCCCTTTATGGAGCCTCTTTACGTCGCCCATTAGATAGGCACATCTTGTGGGGGTAGTGGGGGTGAGTACTTCTCTTATGGAAGGTGCTCGCTGAGAAACAACAGATTAACTTAGCAAAGTGTTAAACATCAGAGTGTCAAGTGTACATGGTAAACAATAATGTTAGGCATATGACTGTTGCTGCAGACCTGTGCTCGTCCATATATATATACATATGTGCCCAAGGGTTATACCCTGGAGTGCTAGATGGGCAGAGTCAGGATCTAACCAGCGGTTTTACGCTGCCAATGGTTGTACATTGTGGTGGTCAGACCAAATTGTTATGTTAGGGTTGTCGGACTATAATATTAATCACAGTCATATAAACAAAGTTTGTATGTTGTAGGTTTATAGTTACGTGTAACTTAAGGGGATTTTGCGATGTCACTGGCTTGTCCACTCCGGCGACATCCTGGGAATTTTAGCTGGTCTGGAGGGGGCTTGTGTAACGAGAATATACCCCTACACGCAGGATCCAGCTAAACAGAAGGCAGAACAGAGGAGAGATACGTCTACCGGACCTTAGAATGGCCGGACTCGACGTAAATAGGAGAAGTACAGAGTCAGGAACAATCCGAGGTCAAGGGCACAAAGAGACTACACATTCTCTGCATCCATTATACACGCATACTCTGTATCCACTATGTTTTGGTGGCATGGTTTTGAGGGGTGGGAGGGAGAGCGTTAGCATTATATCCTTGGCCCCAGGCGGCAGAATGTATTAGGCCGGCCTTGGGACAAAGTAACAGTTAAATGAGAAACAGCCCAGAAGTTAAAAGGGATACTCTAAACACCGAAATGACTGTCCCTTCTGTCTGGCAATGTAAAACATTCTAAGAAAGGCAATGTGTACATTTTGCTTAAAGTAGCTCCTAGTGGCCATTGGACAGACACTTTCCCTTCAGACCTCTGTTATTTGAAGGTCATCATTTCCAGTGCTTCTCAGTGTACAGCACTGGATGAAAAAAGTCATCTGAACTAATGATTTCATTAGAGGGGGAGCAGCAGCAATGAGTTCACTGTTCCAGAGATAGATTATAGGTTACAAGGGTAACCTAAACAAAAAAAAAAGAAATTGATCTTAAAAAGGTAAATATATACACACACAATTTATTTATGACACTAGAGCAGATCAAAGTCAGAAGTTCATCCCAGAAACAGAATCCGTGACTACAATTCAATAGACATATACAATTTGAAGATGGCTCGCCAATGACTGTACAGTCACTATCACACCACTTTCTTCTTTTATTACACACTCTGTACAGTTTGAGCCTCCACCAAATGTCAGTATTAATGTAGTCCACCTAATCACGTGTAATATGGTAAGTGATACAGTACATACAAGCCAGTCACTGTTCCAGATAAGGGGAAAAATAGAACATTGTAATGTAAGAAAATGAGGGGATAATTAGCATTTCTCGAGAAATCTCACTTCACATTCTGTTCTTATACTGTGTAAATGAGATACAATATAACATCCTCTACCCTGGCTGTTTCCCTCTAGGGGTGTAAAATGGCTATATAAAGACACATGTATCGCAGAAAATGAGAAGTCACGTAGGAGTTCATTATACATGGTTATTACACAGTATCATATTGTGTACTTGGAGAAATAAAGCTGCATGAGCCAATTCCTAGGAAATGAAACCTCTCTGTAATAACTTGGGATGTTTTACAGGGAACCAAATGTCCTGATACACTAAAAGTCTTTTGAAATGATTAAATTTGTTTTGCAGGGACTACCATAGAATGATTCAAAACTCACAACAAAATGTTTCGCAACATGGATGGCTGGAGAGACAGACAAAAATACAGACAAACGGTTGAGAAAATGAAAATAAAAAGCAGACAAATTCAATTTGATGTATATAGATTACTTTCTACTGTACTTTATACATTTAGTGAATTTTATAACATCTTAGGAGGCTTCATATATTTGCTTAAGTCTCTCTTTACTAGAACTCCCCAGCAGCACATTAACACAGGAAAAAAAAACAATCAGAAAAAAGTTAGCTATAATAAAACTCCCCTCCTCACACAAAACTTACTCTTTCTTTGCTGATCCGCATCAGTACAGGTCAGAGTACCACTGCCTCCTGTTCTTGTGCGTGGCTGTGGATTTTACCTTATGCCTACTTTAATTGTGGATTCACTTTAGGGGTTTTGTTTTGCTTTCCTCTCCCCTGTTTATTCCGTTATTTTTACCTACAGTTGCAAGAAAAAGTATGTGAACCCTTTGGAATGATATGGATTTCTGCACAAATTGGTGGTCATAAAATATGATCTGATCATCATCTAAGTCACAACAATAGACAATCACAGTCTGCGTAAACTAATAACACACAAAGAATGAAATGTTGCCATGTTTTTATTGAACAGACCATGTAAACATTCACAGTGCAGGTGGAAAAAGTATGTGAACCCTTGGATTTAATAACTGGTTGAACCTCCTTTGGCAGCAATAACTTCAACCAAACGTTTCCTGTAGTTGCAGATCAGACGTGCACAACGATCAGGAGTAATTCTTGACAAATCCTCTTTACAGAACTGTTTCAGTTCAGCAATATTCTTGGGATGTCTGGTGTGAATCGCTTTCTTGAGGTCATGCCACAGCATCTCAATCGGGTTGAGGTCAGGACTCTGACTGGGCCACTTCAGAAGGCGTATTTTCTTCTGTTTAAGCCATTCTGTTTTTACTGATTTACTTCTATGCTTTGGGTCATTGTCCTGTTGCAACACCCATCTTCTGTTGAGCTTCAGCTGGTTGACAGATGGCCTTAAGTTCTCCTGCAAAATGTCTTGATAAACTTGGGAATTCATTTTTCCTTCGATGATAGCAATCCGTCCAGGCCCTGACGCAGCAAAGCAGCCCCAAACCATGATGCCCCCACCACCATACTTCACAGTTGGGATGAGGTTTTGATGTTGGTGTGCTGTGCCTCTTTTTCACCACACATAGTGTTGTGTGTTTCTTCCAAACAACTCAACTTTGGTTTCATCTGTCCACAGAATATTTTGCCAGTACTGCAGTGGAACATCCAGGTGCTCTTGTGCAAACTGTAAACGTGCAGCAATGTTTTGGTTGGACAGCAGTGGCTTCCTCTGTGGTATCCTCCCATGATATCCATTCTTGTTTAGTGTTTTACGTATTGTAGATTCGCTAACAGGGATGTTAGCATTTGCCAGTGACTTTTGTAAGTCTTTAGCTGACACTCTAGGATTCTTCTTCATCTCATTGAGCAGTAGGCGCTGTGCTCTTGCAGTCATCTTTACAGGACGGCCACTCCTAGGGAGAGTAGCAGCAGTGCTGAACTTTCTCCATTTATAAACAATTTGTCTTACCGTGGACTGATGAACAGCAAGGCTTTTGGAGATACGTTTATAACCCTTTCCAGCTTAATGCAAGTCAACAATTCTTAATCGTAGGTCTTCTGAGACCTCTTTTGTGCGAGGCATCATTCACATCAGGCAATGCTTCTTGTGAAAAGCAAACCCAGAACTGGTGTGTGTTTTTTATAGGGCAGGGCAGCTGTAACCATCACCTCCAATCTCATCTCATTGATTGGACTCCAGTTTGCTGACATCTCACTCCAATTAGCTCTTGGAGATGTTATTAGTCTAAGGGTTCACATACTTTTTCCACCTGCACTGTGAATGTTTACATGGTGTGTTCAATAAAAACATGGCAACATTTCATTCTTTGTGTGTTATTAGTTTAAGCAGACTGTGATTGTCTATTGCTGTGACTTAGATGATGATCAGATCACATTTTATGACCAATTTGTGCAGAAATCCATATCATTCCAAAGGGTTCACATACTTTTTCTTGCAACTGTAGTTTTTCCTATCTCATTTTTCCATTAGGCCGGTCTAGCCTTCCTCTGGATGACTTGATCTACTTTTGCACACTTTGTACTTTGCACAGTTGTTATCAGTAGTTGTTGTCAAATAGCTGATAGTTTTCCTTACTTTTTTTCTTTGTGCTACTGGGTGTTAAATAGTCTCGGGGGCTTCTGCCTTGCTGCCCCCTTCGATCTCCTAAGCTCCGGGACCATGAAGTTTATCTCCGGCGGTCCCGTGTGTTTTTCTCCGCTAGATTCCCACGGCCGGAATCCCCCTCCCCCACCACATCCTCTCTTCTCAGCGCCATTGAGCAGCGACTGGCGGTTGCCGCGGCCCACATGCGCCCGGGCGGCAGGGAAAGTGTAGGTGACCGCTGCCCTTCCCACAGTGTTGAAGCTCAGCAGCTCCCTGGCTTTTATACTCATATTACACCAATACCATCTTTAAGTGTAATCATATAAATGCCCTATTCTTTCTTGTTTGTATTCTTACTGTGTCTTATTTTTTTTTTACAGAGTTTTAGGAGTATATTCCTTTTTCCTAATTTTTAACACGCAGTATGATTTTGTATATATTGAAGTGGTGTTACGATATAATGCACTAATTTAAGGGCACTATGCCCTTGATCAAGATGGCCACTACACTCCATAAACGCAAGACGTCTAGGATGTGAAAGGATATGACATCTTATTTGGAGGACCGGAAATGACGCGCGGACCGTGCCATCCGGAAGTGACATCACACGCCCGATTGGACTGCACAAGTGAAGAAGATCACGATAATTTAAGAAGATACTTAAGCAGCAAGACACCGGACCAGTACAGAGACATTGAAAAATACTTTTTAGTCGAAACGCGTCTGTTTCTACATTGAGAAGGTTTTTTATCTTATATTATTTTACCTTTATATTTTATTGAATAAAACACTTTTTGATACTTTTATCTGCTGCTGCTGCTTTATCTGCTCCCGTGTTCTATTTGATACCAGTGGTCCAGGGATACTCGTATTTAGCCTATATAGGCACCCTTAGGCTTACTATACAGAGCCTGGCACGGCTCTGAAATTCGTGAGTTGAACCATTTATTAACCTTTACTCACTTCTGTTTATACATTATACACTATGTTTTGTGTTATTGTTTTATAGGCATTGTGAAGACTTCCCTGCCATCTATATATATATATATATATGTATAAGTATTTACTTATTTCATATCTGTATCTTGTTTGAAGGGTACACTTTCACATTGTGTTTTTACACTTTGTTGCTGGCGTTGCTCTTTATTAGCTCCCTGGCTTTCTCCTCTGGCGCCAGGGATCCCTGAGATGGCCTTTATAGCCAACCTGATAGCTGAAAGGTTAATGCTCCTTCTGCAGTGTCATAAAGTTTCAGGATTGAGACACTGCATGGGTTAACTCCTTCCATCCATCTGCATTAAACAAATGTGCATTGCATTGTTTGAAATTTTGTTTTACTCGTCTTGGTTAGATTGTTGGTATTTTGGAATTCCCTTACACTGTTTGTAAGTCCTTCCATTCATTTAAGTGAGATAGTTTATGTGTTTTTTGTATCCCTATATAAGTTGCCTTTGCGTGGGATTTTATTTTTATTGTATTATACTGGGATTTTCCCTTCCTTTCATACTCTTCATGGGGCACAGGCTTCCATTCAGGCCTCTACCCCTCTTTTTCTCTGATCTACTCCCATGCCTGCCCTATGGTGTTGGGGACTATTTTTTCATTAGGTGGCATATCTTGGTCTGTTTTGTGTATATTTACTCACTGTAGGACACGTTGTGTTGCATGCTGAGCCCCTTTGGTGAGTGATGAGCTCAGCCTGGGCGTACCTCACAGTTGCACAGGTTTCTTTCCTGCTCTGTCAGGTTAGGGCCTCCTCATGCAGCCCGTGTATTGCTATTTATGTTGAGGTGTGCCATCCTGACCCTATGTCGTTATAGTTTTCTTCGGTATTCAGGGTGCGCTGCATGCCTGTGTTTGTGGTCTTTTCTCTGTTATGTTCTTCTGTCTTTAGCTGCATATCCTATATCTTATTATATCTATAGTTATGTATATTTTTTTGTTATTTCCTTTTTGGTTTACCTGTTCTGTATTTTCCTTTCAATGATATTACTTTTCCTCTGATGTACGTTTTTCCTTTATTTAAACTTTATTTTAGTTCTGTTGTTTCTTTGTTTTGTGTCTTTCGTCTTTTTCCTCCCGCTCGGGACGTCAAGAGGCCTCACCTTGGCCTCCTCCGACTTCCCGGGCCCTGGTGGATTGCGGAGAACATCTCCAGCGTTTCCTCAGGCTACCAGTGGCCATCTTGGATCCCGCACACTTGCGTGAGATCCAGGCAGCCACTTTTAGATTTATTATTTTTCTGGTTATTGCAGCGTATCAGACTGACTCCCTTATCAGACTCATCGCACATACTTTGAATGCTGATCCATGTACAGCCAGGTTGACAGGCATATGCCATAATAGTAATTAATTAATTGTCCAAATGTAAGGTATTATAATATAATATATATACTTAAATTTCAGTTTGAAATAAGTGAAGAGAAAAAGAAAGAAGAAAAGAAAGAAAATCTGTTCATTATAGGGGTAACGGATGTCTACAATATCCCCTTCTATAAGATGCCCTTATTCTGAAAGTTCAAACTTCAGTTTCAATATACTGGTGGTTTTCAACCAGTATAATCTGTAATTGTACATGCCCAGGGTATTGCGTCATGTAAAACAAGGATGAATCAAAAGGGAATACAATTCTTACTTTAGTTCACTTCACTTAAACAGCTGTTTAAGGAGCCCTACTTATTGTATCAAATAACATGATCTTTAAAATGTTAGACATGACCAGAACAACTGTGGATTCACAGGGCAATAACCAACTGTCTCCAGTAGAGAGGATATCATAAGGTCATGATTCTTATAATAATTGTATTCATTTTAATTAACTATTTAAGTACAGCAGCTCTTTAACTTCTTTTTTTTTTAGTTATAATTTTTTATTATATTTCAATATAAAAAAGACATAACAGTCAGAAATCTTATCATTGAACAATCAGGTTCTTATACATTTTCTGAAATTGAGTTTCTGGCACAAACATAACACAATTAAATACATACAATACTATACAAAAACAATACAGTCTAAAATCTAATCATTTCAAATGTAGTTCATAGCTTCTAATCAGTTTAAATTTCTGACATAAACATAACATAATTAGATACAAAAATTTATAGTGGCAGTGCGAAGACTAAGAAAAAAACCTTCTTTCTACAGTAAAGACACATTGTAGGCTATAGTTCCCTCAAACTGTCATATTGTTGAAAAGTTCACTGTAATTATCAATATTGTGAGGCCCACAGTGCCATATAAGGTACAAACAATCCGCATACATAAAGGACATCCTAGACTAGTAATATTACTTACAATTTAATATAAAGGGGTGGTTGGGTTATGCACTGGGGAGAAATGGGAGGGCGGGCGAGCATCAGAAAGCTATCATCTAATGGTTGAGAATAATAGTTGAAACCAGATATAATGTCTACCGATCGTTGCCCAGTTATTTCATTATGGGTAGAATTCCCTTTTTCATAATATTCAAACCATATTTTCAGCCATATATTCAGACCAGATTTTATTATACTTCTTAAAGAAAACCATTGCCTTTGGTTATTAACGTGCAACATTTTTGTCTGACTGTTTCTTTCTGATTGGTTCCCTATTTATGATCATTTTACAATCTACCTACCATCTTTTATAACTGAAATGAAAAAGAACAAAACAGGACATAGGTATATTTATAGACAGTAGGGAAAATAATTAACAAGGCTTACATACTACTAGAGAAGTCATAAGTCCCCTAAGCTCCATCAATCTACATACAAGTATTTATTTTATATGGGTAGTGGATTTAAAATAGGTTTGTTGCTTATACATAGGCCTTGATTCAATATAATTGGCAAAATCCATCCAAACATGGTTTCATCCAATATTTTAGAGAAATTGCGACTAGATTTAATTCCACTCAAAATTCTACCAACGGAATTTAATAAACAGGTTGGCTGCACCCCCCAAAAAAAATCTTCTTAAAAGTGCTTTGGAAACAAATTTACCAACTTTTTTTCACACCTAATGCTGCCATTACAAAAAATTATAATAAAGAACAAACAAATAAAAATCTATGTCATTCAAAACTAAACCTTACCCAAAGTTAATTGCATATAATAAAATTCTACAACAATAGAAAATAGGTGGTCAATTGATAAAATCAATCAAATTAGGGCAGCATAACTATAACAGAGCTGCTCCTGTTGAATTTGTGATTAAACTTCATTTTTACTATTCTTTTGGTGCGCTCACTAGTATTTACTTGTTGTTTTACATATAATAAAATTCTAGTTTGAAATAAACACAAAAATAGAGAGAAAAACTGAACATTTTTAAAGACCATGTATAAAAAAATACACCATAGGGGCATGGAGGGCAGCAGGATATTGTCCCCGTTATTTATTTTAATTCATCCCCCACCTGCTGGCCACTTGTGGGGGCACAGATTGTGGACAGTAACCTTTAATTTGAAGTTCCCATCTGACTCTTAATGGTTGAAACATGGTGGGACCTCTCCTGTGTGGTAATAGCGACTGGGTAGCACTTTTTAGCTGTCAAATCTAAATGGCCCATTCAACACGTACTATGAGTCAGTTTAATGGAATTAAACCTAAATTTTCAATGTAAAAAAAATGCTCTGGACTCAATATTAGAAACAATATTTTTCTGCACTGGATACAAATTTAATTGCCTTTATTAAATAGATCTGAATGATTAAATTACTTATTGGGATCATAAAAACTAACAATACATGTGGTCGGCTGATTTGTAATTTAATCCATAATTATTTACTAAAGTGTGATTTGTTAAAAAAATTAAAATGAAAATTTTAGGCCACAATAGCAAACTTCGAAGAATGTAGAAAAGGTTTGTAGTTATGTTTTCAGTTGTTCTGTTTTGGCCTCAAATTTCAAATGTATTGTCAATTCACATCAAATCATTCTTTAGCGAATAACCTTGCCAATATAAAACCATTCTACTTCTTTTTTAAGCAGAGCACATACTAACAACACAGCCCAACACCTTATATAAACCCTATAAATTCTGTACTTGTTCCCTAGACACGTTGTTGGCAAGAACATAGTAATGTTACAGTCAAAGTATTTGCAGCTATAAAAACACGTTTCTGTACTCAACATGGTACAATAAAAATTAAATTATACACCGTTTACTCATTTGAAAGTGAGCGTCTGTAAGGCTGTCTTTCATATCAAAACAGGATCTCACAGTAATGCATGGATTAGTATCTGCAAAGCACTAGAAATTGGTGGGATGAAAGATGTTTGGAGGAGACTAAATGTGACCAATTTCAGGCTGTTATTTTACCCTGGTTTAGAATCATTTAGCCAGTGTCCATTCTTGTGTGGTTATTTTCAAGTTTCGCTCCATAATTAGAATCCAAATTAATTAGGATGGAGGATGCAACTAGGTACAGATATGACTGACATACAATTCAGGGAAAAATATTTGATTGTTAAAATTTAATATTTAATAGATTGGCTAAAAAGTCCAATTGGTGGACTATGTGTCAGGATTACTAGCAGATGCAGCATGCAGAATTATATCACACCAAGGACCAAAGGTAACGTCTTACTGGGCCTTAGAATGGCCAGACTTAATGTACCAGAGAATAGTCAGAATACTTGCCGAGGTCAGGGACACAGAAGAAGATACAATGATGAGGGAAAGTCAAAAGTCAAGGATACCAGAATACAGGAAAGTCAAAACTAAGCCAAAGTCAGTAACCAGAAATAAACTCTCAGGAACACATTCTCGGATCACCTACTAATGGAAATCACGACAGGGCAATAAGAAGAAGTAAAAATGTGTTTCAATAAGCCTCCTGCGCATCTGATTGACCGTAACCGGCCTTTGACCCCAGAACGTGCATGTGAGTCTATTGCGTGACGTCACACGCACGTTGACGTCGTCATTGCAGTGAGGGGACATAGGGCTATAAAACGGCGTGGACCTGCAGCGGCCGGCGTCCACCAACATGCTGCAGGAGTCAGGTATACTGGCGCATAGCTGCTGGGAGGCACAAGGTTAGGATGAATATGTTACACTATGAAAAACATGATAACCCACAGACAAAAAAATTATAAAAATAGTACTATGCAAGAAAAAAACTACACGCATTAAAATAAATATAAATAAGTGTAATAGCTAAAATAGCACCTTAGTGCATTCTCGTAAAGATACGGGATCTGCAAAACATAGGTAGAAGGTGTCAGAGCTCTGTATCTATGGTAGTATGGTGCAATGAATAATAAACTCCTTAATACCAGCAATCAAACATGGACTATAATATACATAGTCTTTCAAAGTACAGAGTGCAGAACTAGTGTAGGTTAACCAGAATAATTTCACAGTCTCACACTCGTACTTTTTCACGGCCGTGGTATATTGGTGTGTATAGAGAGTAGAGTGTAAAATGATATTGGCAGATTTATCGCAGTGTCACTGTATTACAATGGTGCTATGTTATGGCATCATACTGATCTGACTGCCATTAAGATCTGGTCATGAGCCCACATTGAGTGGAGATATTGATATCGCTATGTCCCCCCCACGCATACCCTATGTACTAAACGTAAACCATAAACTGTCCTTAATATCAGTAGCAATATGGGGTAAGTATAAAGATTAGCCACAATGTGGCTGTACAGGGTTAACACAGATATCACTAGATAAGATGCTACAGTACTCAATATACAGTTAAAACACCCCAAAAATAACAGAAGTTGCGCAATTTCTGTCAATAATAAGGTCTGCAACAGTGCATTATAACGATAATATCACTAGAACCTGCTACAATGTTAAGTCAGATACAAAGCAGCAAGCATTGACGCTGAATGTATGGTAAGGTAGGTCCTTAATCGCTATATACAGTCTAATCACAACGTAACAAATAATGCAGTAAAAATGACATTCATTGACTATTGCAGCCTATAAGTATGGGGACAAGGGAGATCAGTGGGTACAGGGCAGGAGGAATATTCCAGGTAGAGACTATGTCCCCCTATCGAGCCTTTGAGGGCACCCCTTATTCTAGCAAGAAACTCGCCCTGTACTTACCATTATCCTCAGCCTCCCCCAATCTACAGAAGAAAGGCAGTGTGCTCAATGAAAAATGTAAATTGCTAAAGTTACTAAATAGTCCTGTGAATGCCGAGTGCTGGTAATTTTGCCCTTGGTGTTATCTGGCTGTTCCAAAAGTCGTTAAAACTTATGGGTAACCTTCACGAAGAGATTCCTAACCTGTCTGGTAACACTATGAAGTAAATTGCTAACGTTTCGCCTGTTTAGCTCATCAGAGGGGATCACTTTTAAAATGAATATATATCAAAACACTTTGACTAATCCACACTACTATTTTACATATTTTACTTTGTGTTAATTAAAAATAAATCAGTATTTGTTAAATAGAAAGTGCATATGTTTTTGTGTTTTCATATTTTATCAGAACAGAAGGTGCAGCTTTCAGGACTTACTGATCTCTGCCTGGTTTGGGTATTTCTAAAAGTCACTGGCGTGTTTCCATTCATTGCATTGAGAAATCAAGCAGGACTTTGGGTTCCTTGCAGGGCTGGAAGACATGGATATTTACAGGGAGCCAAAATAAACAGGAGCGCTCTGTCTTCTTTAAACTGCTGGAACAGTGCTGTGCTCAATTTTTTTTTTCTTAAAAAACACCAGGTACACACATTAATGCTTTTTGAAGATTTCTGCATAAGTGATAAACTCTCGACACCTGGTGACCCATTCCAATTAATTGTTGTTGTGCAACTCAAAGCCATATAACCTCAGTTTAAGAAACCACTGGCACTTCTTCTACCCAGCTATAACCACAGTTCACCTCTTCCTCTCATGTCCCTTTGTTCTTAATCCTGCAATATAAAACATTGCCGTTTGGTAGGAATGGCAATGTTTACATTGCAGGTGTTAAACACCTCTAATGGCTGTCTTTCAGACTGCCACTAAAGGCTCTTCCTCAAAAATTATTTTTTATGGGAAAGCACTGAATTAGCTGAGTGAATCAGCTTCTTGAATATAGTTTCACGTTTTAAAGGAACACTTTTGAACAATTTAGTAGATATGAATTTTTTGCTCGTTTTCTTAGTGTATATAAAAAACGACTTGTTAAAGATGCAGACATACTGTCTTAACCTTTGCAAGCACCCCTCTTTTTTTCCTCTTCGTGAAAGTCTGTGCCGGGGAATACTCCGATCAGAGGTTTCTTAGAAGCGTTTCTATGCTTCTCAATTATCCCGAGGTAACATGTAACACAGCCCGCTGAGAAAGTGGGAAAGCAAGCACCTTCTAGCGCAGCCCACCTGACAATTCCTTTAGCTCTGTGGATCTAGTGATGTGGATCTAAGTCGAAAACCTCCATGGCTGTCTGAGTGACACCCAGAAAATAGTTTCTACCCACAATTATCAAAATGCTGATTTTAAAAGAACTACTGCAGTAGAAATCACCATAACACAGCGTCCTGCTCAGGGCACCGTATAAAGTGAGGGGACCTCCCTCTACAAAATATTGAGTGTATATTTCTAAAGCTCCCAACAGTAAGGAAGACCTTCACACAGTCATCCATTCACATTGCAGAGAAAGCGGAATTGCAATTCAGGGAGGTGACAGACTCACTCTAACAGATTAAAACTTCAAAAAAAAAAAACAACAACACACATTTAACTTGCCTTGGGGACACTTTATATATAGCAAGTCTGACATTATACCATGATACGAATGCCAACTTGATTTCATTAAACTGTTAGTTGTAGTAAACAAAAAGCTAACATGGCACAGTCCAAACAAACAAATCAACTTGTTTATTTCATGCTCAAGTTTATGAGTCTGTTTTCAACTTGCCGAATCTCCATAAAACCTTGATATCATTTATCATTTTATGTGTGCTTGTGTCGCAACTAAGATGTTGCAATATTACATCTGGATATTTATGGAGTTATTCACTTAACATAGTAATGTAAACATCTGACAAAGGAATTACACACACTTAAGGTCAAAATCGCTTACTGTGGTGGTTATGAGGCCTAAAGCACAATGGAGCGATACCTTGATTGAATGGAATACTTCAAACTACAGGTCACTATAGTGCTTATGGTGCCATGCATGCCTTGGTGCTCTTTCAAAGTAAGATGGAGAAGACAGGTTGTAGTGGATATGATGCCAGCATCCAAAATGACCCGAGTAAGTTATAAAATCAAGTTAAAATGGTTACCACTACCATGGGCTCTAGTGGTTACATAGAATGTGACGGCAGATGAGAACTATTCGGCCCATCTAGTCTGCCCAATTTTCTAAATACTTTCATTAGTCCTTGGCCTTATCTTATAGTTAGGATAGCCTTATGCCTATCCCACGCATGCTTAAACTCCTTTACTGTGTTAACCTCTACCACTTCAGCTGGAAGGCTATCCCATGCATCCACTACCCTCTCAGTAAAGTAATACTTCCTGATATTATTTTTAAACCTTTGTCCCTCTAATTTAAGACTATGTCCTCTTGTTGTGGTAGTTTTTCTTCTTTTAAATATAGTCTCCTCCTTTACCGAGTTGATTCCCTTTATGTATTTAAATGTTTCTATCATATCCCCCCTGTCTCGTCTTTCCTCCAAGCTATACATGTTAAGATCCTTTAACCTTTCCTGGTAAGTTTTATCCTGCAATCCATGAACCAGTTTAGTAGCCCTTCTCTGAACTCTCTCTAAGGTATCAATATCCTTCTCACCAGTGTTCTGTACAATGGCATGAGCACTTCCCTCTTTCTACTGCTAATACCTCTCCCTATACAACCAAGCGTTCTGCTAGCATTTCCTGCTGCTCTACTACATTGTCTGCCTACCTTTAAGTCATCAGAAATAATCACCCCTAAATCCTTTTCCTCAGATGTTGAGGTTAGGACTCTATCAACTATTCTGTACTCTGCCCTTGGGTTTTTACGTCCAAGATGCATTATCTTGTACTTATCCACATTAAATGTCAGTTGCCACAACTGACCATTTTTCTAGTTTACCTAGTTCCCTCCTGGAACATCAACCCTGTTACATATCTTAGTATCATCAGAAAAAAGACATACCTTACCATCAAGACCTTCTGCAATATCACTAATAAAAATATTAAAGAGAATGGGTCCAAGTACAGATCCCTGCGGTACCCCACTGGTGACAAGTCCAAGCTTCGAAAATATACTCCATTGACTACAACCCTCTGTTGCCTGTCACTCAGCCACTGCCGTACCCCAATAATATTGGAATCCAACCTAAATATTGCAGTTTATTGATAAGCCTTCTATGTGCAACAGTGTCAAAAGCCTTACTGAAATCTAGGTAAGCAATGTCTACTGCACCACCCTGATCTATAATTTTAGTTACCCAGTCAAGAAAATCAATAAGATTAGTTTGGCATGATCTCCCTGAAGTAAACCCATGTTGTCTCTGATCTTGAAATCCATGTGTTTTTAGATGTTCAACAATCCTATCCTTTAACATGGTTTCCATCACTTTCCCCACTACTGAAGTAAGGCTTACTGGCCTATAGTTGCCCGACTCCTCCCTATTACCTTTCTTGTGAATGGGCACAACATTCGCCAACTTCCAATCTTCTGGGACTACTCCTGTTATCAATGATTGGTTAAATAAATCTGTTATTGGTTTTACTAGTACACCACTAAGCTCTTTTAATAGCTTTGCGTGTATTCCATCAGGTCCCATTGACTTATTTGTCTTTACTTTTGACAGTTGAAATAGAACCTCTTCCTCTGTAAACTCACGTGTAATAAATGACTCATTTATCCTTTTTCTTAACTGAGGTCCCTTTCCTTCATTTCCATCTGTAAATACCGAACAAAAATATTCATTGAGGCAGTTAGCTAGACCTTTATACTCTTCTACTTACCTTCCTTCTTTTGTTTTTAATCTAAATAATCCTTGTTTTACTTTTCTTTTCTCATTTATGGTTATGGTGCTTTTTCTTTAATATTTAGGAAAAGTTTGAGATTTACTACGGCTCTTCTGCTGCCTAGGGACCATGAAAGGTAGGCTGGAATGAACACTTCTGTGTTATCAAGGTCAGTTTTGTCCATACCCGAACGTCACTGTTTAGCCGAAAATGCTGGGTTATCCTGCCTCCCCCAGCACACTCAGCCAATCAGCATTGTCTAGGTTGGATGAAATTGACCTTGATAACATGGAAGTGTTAATTATCAATGCAGCCAAAATTGAGTTGGTTGCTCAGCTTATACCAACCCATTCCTTAGCACAGTGGCGGAACTACCGTAGTCACACGGGTCCCGTCACTCCAGGGGGCCCGGACACCCTGTGACCGAGGTGCCCGTCGGCCATAGCCCGTGTGGTACAACCACCGGGGACACATTGAAGGGGCTCATTGGGTGACCCTAATGGTTGAAATGAATTTCCAGGGGTCCCAGTCAACGCTGTGGCGTTTTAGTAGCGCAACCAGGCCCCCTGTGATGATGTCAGAGCTGGGAGGAAGTAACTGCCCTGGTCACTTCCTCCCAGCTATCATAGAGAGCCACGCGGGAGGAGGAAGGAGAGGAGGGAGTTCCCACTCAGACTCCCATCAGCTGGAGTCAGCCACTGGACCCCAGGGAAAGTCACCCTCCTGCACCTAAAAGGTAGGAAACAGGAGGGTGACTAAAACAGTTTGCATATGTGTGTTTTTTTTTTATGTGTGTCTGTATGTATGTGTCTCTGTCTGTGTCTGTCTGTATGTATGTGTGCCTGTATGTGTGTATGTGTGTCTATATGTATGTCTATTTGTCTGCATGTGTGTCTATATGTGTATCTGTAAGTCTACATATCTATATGTCAGAGTCTGCCTATGTCTCTGAATGAGTGTCCTACTGTTTGTATTTGAATGTTTGTCATTAAGTGTCTGTGTATCTGCACGTGTGTAAATGTATGTATCTGTATGTGGTATATGGTGTGTATCTGCATGTGTGTCTGTATAACGGTCACCCCCTTCACCCTGCCACATTCACAAAAACTCCCCCAATCTTGTTACTCACCCATGCCATACTAACCTCCCCTCACTCTGCCATATTCACCCTATCTCTAGCACTGTCACACTCATTCTCCATCACTCTGTCACCCTCTCCCCCTTTCACCCTATCACATGAACCCCTCCAATTCTGTCATATTCATCCCCCCCAACCATGCCACACGCACCTTGTGGGGCGTGAATGAAACACATGGAGGGGCTGGGGGTGTGAATATGACACTTGGAGGGGCTGGGGGAGGAGCAGGGTAATTTTCGCACCTGGGCCCCGTGGTTTCTAGTTCTGCCTCTACCTAAGCAGTTTAATATTAAGCCAGGATCTAGTTTCAGGGCAGGGCAACATAACCTCTAAAGTGAGCTGTAACAGTTATGTTGCTTAGAGTGCCCCTTTAAATTCCTTGCTCAGTGACTAACCTTGGTTTCTATTGAATATAAAATGATATATACTATTACTTAAAGTTTGCTTTTCTAGCATGTGTTTTATATTAATGCAGAGAATGTGTTGTGATCACATGGAGATTTGGTCAGAGTGTATGAGGTTTTGCAAAAAAACAACTCAGATCGCATGATTACTATGATGTGCATTTACAGCATTATCATAATATAATTCTGGCTACATTTTAATACAAGTGACAAGGCTTGGCCCATTTTTCATTAATTACATGTGAGCATGTGTTACCGCCAGTTACCAAATTTACATTTTACTTTAGGCTGTTTGAAAATGTGCAGCAAAAATGAAAGAAGAAAGGTGGGAAATGCAGACATCTTTCCTCCCTAGATTATTATGTCTGTACTTTCTCTGTTCATGTGACTTATAGATAACATTTGCCAAACATCTACATTCCAGACCTAATCACTACTTTTTGACAGTCAGATTATTAAGTAACCAAAGAAAATCTAGCTCTAACAGACATTCCATCTATTTAAGGTATAATCCAAACATATTATTAGCAGTTATGTTCTTTACACAGATATTGGTCCAAAAATCCAGACGGTTTATCTCCATTCATACAATACACCATAGCTGCTAAGATCACTGCAACTGCATGCATACACTTTACCAGACTGTGGTTTGCCTGTCCCAAATCATTTTCACATTATTTGTAATAAAAAATAAAATAAAAAACTAAATCAAAGCCCACCATCATCTGGCACCGACACACACTTATACAGAAATGCATACATAGGCGCAGATAGGCACACAGAAAGATACAAACAGGTATAGATAGACATACTTTGGTAGACAAATAAGCACAGAGAACTATACACAAAGGCACAGACAGGCCTAGACTAGCTGCATCTGGCATTGTGTTCCTGTCTGCTAGCTGACCTCTGGCCAGGCAGGATTCTGCAGGCTAAATCATAGTCTTGGCAGGCTGCTGGCTGTCCAGGTTGATACCTGGGTTGGTCTCCTGATTCGGTATGCTTGTAGGTGATTTGGGCAAGCTTGTGGTTGAGCTGACCCTGACATTGCTGACATGGGCAAGCTGGTGGGTGAGCTAACCCTTGGTTGAGGCAAACGTTGGCAGTCTGCTGGATAAGCTTGCCCATGGTTGTGCAGGATGAAGGATGAACTAATGCAGACAACTAGCCTATGCATTGTGCCTGGGGTGATTTCCTTAGCTTCTGGTATTCTCTTCTAACTCCCTCTCTGCTTCCTTATGAGCAGCAGAAGGTCACATCATGATCGTTGATCCTGAGTAACCACTCTGCTCTGTGCTCTCAATGCCCATGCCTGGCTCCTTAGTGAGTGTCAGCCTGAGACTAACTCAGTAGCTGGGCATGGACAGGGACAGAACATAGCAAACTCAGTAGAAAAAATATAATGGGTAATATGACCCTACTTTCAGGGCTGGAGCCCCCCAGTTTCCTTTATCAATGCCCATAACAAATGTCAGTAAATTACTTAATTAAAATATGTAAAACACTTGGGGGCGTGTCAGACAGGGCAACTGACCAGATGTGCACAAGCGGAGCTCGGACTCCCTAATAATATTCATAGATTTGCCACAAACAAAATACAAATACCAGCTGCCTAAATTCATCCCCTCACAGACGACTATATGTGGTGCAAGCATAGAAAGTCTTGATGCCAGAGGGTGCCGGAATGGCTGATATCTGGCCAGGGCCGGTGCTTGGATTTTTAGGTACATAGGCGAAGATGCATTTTTCCGCCCCCCCCCCCAAAAAAACATCTTCACCTATGTGCCTCTTAACCAGCCCCTCTCCCCTCCCCGACCAATAGTGGTCCCTTCCCTGCCCCTTAGTGTTCTTCTCCCCTCCCCCCTCTTGTCCCTGTCTCTTGGTGTTTCTCTCCCATTCCCTCCCTGTCCCTTGGTGCACCCCACACCCCGTTAGTGGTTACACTCCCCTTCCTGGTGTGCCTTCTACCTCTATTGTTGCATTGCCTAGCGGAGCAGATCCCCTAAAGGAGCTTCAGTTTTCTGTACCCGGCCGAACTGACAGGGAGTGCTCTCTCTGTGAGCACCTCCTGTCAGTCTGGCCAGGTACAGGAAACAGAAGCTCCTGTACTGCGCTCTGCTCCGCTACACTCTGTACACACTGACAGTCACACGCTCAATGACAAACATACAGACGTCACTGACAGACACAGACTCATTGACACTCATTGACAGACACACGGATAGTCACACACATACTCAATGACAAACATACTCTCACTGATTTGACAGACACACACTCATACACTGACAAACACACTCATCATACACTGACAGACACACTCCTAAACTCACATGCACACACACAGACGCACTCACTCACACACGCTGTCACTCATAGACGCACGCTGTCACTCACAGACGCACACTCTGTCACTCACAGACGCACACGCTGTCACTCACAGACGCACACGCTGTCACTCACAGACACACACACAGACACTCACAGACACACACACTGTCACTCACAGACACAGACACTCACAGACACACACACAGACACTCACAGACACACACACTGTCACTCACAGACACACACACTGTCACTCACAGACACACACAGACACTCACAGACACACACAGACACTCACAGACACACACAAATACACTCACAGACACACACACTGTCACTCACAGACACAGACACTCACAGACACAAACAAATACACTCACAGACACACACACTGTCACTCACAGACACTCACATACACACACACTGTCACTCACATATACACACTGTCACTCACAGACACACACGCTGTCACTCACAGACACACACACAGACACTCACAGACACACACACTGTCACTCACAGACACAGACACTCACAGACACACACACTGTCACTCACAGACACACACACTGTCACTCACAGACACACACACAGACACTCACAGACACACACACTGTCACTCACAGACACACACACAGACACTCACAGACACACACACTGTCACTCACAGACACACACACTGTCACTCAGACACACACACAGACACTCACAGACACACACACAGACACTCACATACACACACACTGTCAATCACAGACACACACACAGACACTCACAGACACTCACAGACACACATCACATACATTCACTAATTATTTTAATAAATATACATTTTCCACCCAGCCTCCTTACCTGGAGAGCTGGTGTGGATGATGCATCCTTCCCTGGGGTCCTGCTGAGCGGCGTGCGGCTGTGCTGTGCGGAGATCAGGCGCTGCGAGGGAGCTCTAATCTCACCGCTCTGCTCCCTTGCACGCTGTCTGCTGATACCGCGGGAGCCGGAATATGACGTCATATTTCGGCTCCCGCGGTAATCAGCAGACAGCGCGCGAGGGAGCAGAGCGGTGAGATTAGAGCTCCCTCGCCGCGCCTGATCTCCGCACAGCACAGCCGCGCCGGGGGCCGAGATGGTGGCTGGCAGGAGGGAGAGCTTCCCTCCTGCCGGTCACTGAAATTTTGCGCCCCCAGAGCCCGTGCGCCCTAAGGCGGCCGCCTGTGCCGCCTTATGGACGCGCCGGCCCTGTATCTGGCTTTTGTACAAGAGGCCGGCAGAGCTATGTACAAACATACTTTTTCCACCTGCACTGTGAAAGTTTAAATGGTGTGTTCAATAAAAACATGGCAACATTTCATTCTTTGTGTGTTATTAGTTTAAGCAGACTGTGATTGTCTATTGTTGTGACTTAGATGATGATCAGATCACATTTTATGACCAATTTGTGCAGAAATCCATATCATTGCAAAGGGTTCACATACTTTTTCTTGCAACTGTATATTCCATACAAATTGGGTACTAGATGCCACCTATAGTGTATTTTTGCCAGCTCCCAGCTGGAGCGCATCATTGCGGCAGCATCCCCACACACTAAGTGGAATGCCTCTTGCCTGGTCGCCGCCCAGCGGGTCCGCTCATACCTGTGGTGGCTCCTGCTCTCACAGCGGCCGAGTCTGTAATTATTAGAGACGCCGGCCGCTGCAACTTTTAATAATTTAAGGGTTTCCTGTTTAACCCCTAAAGGGCCAGATCATTAATGATCATGGAGGTGTATCACACAAATGCCCATGATCAGATGTTTCCCTGCAGCCAATCAGGGAACACCTTAAGCTATATAAGCCTATGTTGTCTATTTCTCTGTGTCCTGTCGTGGTTTCCATATTGGTTATCCGAGAGCGCATTCCTTGTATTGATTCTTGTGTATTTGACCTAGGCTTCCCTTTTTGACTATCCGATCTCTGTATTCCTTGACCTTTGGCTTGGCTCCTGACTATTCTGATGTCTCCATTCCTTGACCCGTGGCTTGTTTATCATTCACGTTATTTCTACGTCTTGACTTTACCCTGTCTTGTGGCTTTTTGCCTTTATACATTAAATCCGGCCATTCTAAGGTCCAGTAATACGTCTTAGGTATTTTCTTTATCTACTTAAGTTCTGCGTGCTGGGCATCTACAGTAATCCTGACATATCCAGTATTAATACCTTCCAGAAAAGAGATACTCCGGATTGGGTGAGCTGCCTATCTCTGATCCTTCAGAGATTCTTAGTGCTAGATCTCTCTCTTTTTTAATTTTATTACAGAATCAGAGGTACTTATGGTGTGTTCACATATTATATAGTCATGCAGTGCTTGGGATAGAATGTGTAAATCATATAATCCTCACCTGGGAATCTATTTATGATTAATGTACTGCAGATTTCTCCAGTGTGGGTATTCTCCATTTGGTTACGGTGAAAGGCTATGGAAGAAACTCTCATATTTCTACATGAGTATTGAGATATAAGGATGTGGCAAGCAGTTAATGCATCAGTGCTTGGTAGTCTTGACATTTCCTGGCACCAGGGGTGGTTGAATTGTTTAATGGTGAGGTTCTTGGAAGGCATGGGCACTGCCAGTTCCCTCCTTCATTGATACCACCGACTGCCCATTAATGGGAGGGAAAGTGACATGTCCTTTCTCTGTTATTAATACAGACCCCCACCTGCTCCCCATTGGTGGAGAGCAGTGGTTGTCCTGCATTTTCAATACTGCTCCCACCCACTGCCCAGTTGTAGTTACCCTTCATTTCTTATATTAACCCCACCTGCTGCCCATTGAGTGGATTTTGGGTGGGCAGTGTCAGCCCTTATTTACTGATTCCCACTCGATGCTCTGGAGCTTTGGTTCAGACAGGTGGCAGGTTTCCTACTTATTGGTAATCTACAGGCCCAAAATCATTGATAATGGGATATTGCATTTAAATACTGAGCAGCAAAAGCACAGCAATTGGACCAAATTATTTGAACTTATTTTTTCTGGACAGTGATGGGAGTAAAGGAAGGACAAGAGACAAATATCCCTTATTCTCATTATGTTTATACACAGTTGTCAAGTCATTAAAAAAAAAAAAAAATAATAAAAATCTTTATTTTTGTTGTGCAGAATATAACAAAAGAGCTTGAGCTGCCACGACAGCAGGAGCAAGCAAAATAAGATCAAAATAAGGCATAAGCATGGCATTAAAATAGCAGCACAATTATTATTATTTTTAAGGAAATAGAGATTCAGACTATAATACTGCACAATTGTAGAAAATAGTAAAAGAATGCTATAGTGCATAGTATAGTCACAATGTATTAGTACATAAGCGTCAAGTTATAGTGTACTGTCAAGTGTGTTATCACAGCTGGTTAACGGTATATAAGAAAGGTGCAACAGAAACTATATCCCCTCTGCACACACTACAGCCCCTTTCCGCCATGAACAACCTACATTTCCTATCTACCTTACACACTACATTCCCTATCCTCATACACATACTGCAGACTCAGAAGAGTCCCTATCATCTATACACACACACACACTCTACAGCCATTATATATATATGTATACACACACACACACACATGTAGTACCGCATACAACCTCCCTACAAATTCGCCAAAATTGTTATTAGAATTGGTTTCTAAGAAAACTGTACAGCCATATCAGAGCACACTTCCTGGTCCTTTATCAGATTTTAAAAGAATGGCAAACCATAAAAAAAGAACTAAAAATCAATAATAAGGTCTTTGAAAATGTTAATACAATAAAATACTGGTAGATAGGAAAATGTGCAAATAGAAGAACAGGCAAGCCACAAGAAGAGGATCATTCCCAAATCCCAGACATACAAAGAATAGGTATAGTGTAGTTTAACACATATACAAAATAGGGTGCCACTGTCACAAATGTATGGATATAGTTACAACTCAGGATTCGGATGTTAGCATGTAAAAAGTCATGAGAGCACATATGGTGTATTAAAGGACCACTCTAGTGCCAGGAAAACATACTCGTTTTCCTGGCACTAGAGTGCCCTGAGGGTGCCCCCACCCTCAGGGACCCCCTCCCGCCCGGCTCTGGAAAGGGGAAAGGGGTTAAATCTTACCTTTTTCCAGCGCTGGGCGGAGAGCTCTCCTCCTCCGATCCGCCTCTTCTCCTCCCCGTCGGCTGAATGCGCACGCGCGGCAAGAGCTGCGCGCGCATTCAGCCGGTCACATAGGAAAGCATTCATAATGCTTTCCTATGGACGCTGGCGTGCTCTCACTGTGAAAATCACAGTGAGAAGCACGCAAGCGCCTCTAGCGGCTGTCAATGAGACAGCCACTAGAGGACATAGGGGGAAGGCTTAACCCATTCATAAACATAGCAGTTTCTCTGAAACTGCTATGTTTATGAAAAAATGGGTTAACCCTAGAAGGACCTGGCACCCAGACCACTTCATTAAGCTGAAGTGGTCTGGGTGCCTAGAGTGGTCCTTTAAGTATTTAATGATAACAGTATTAAAATCAAAACAATAAAAACACACTCACAATAAAAATTGGCACAACAATAAATATATCTTAATGTGCAAGAGAGCTTTTCAGCCACCAATGGGCTAGGTCCCCTTAGAGAGAGTCTGCTGATAGTACCTCAGGACCAGTTGATCAGTGTATGCCAGTCCAAGAATATACTTGTTGGTAAAATTGATGTAATCTTTGTGGTCCTGTAGGTTACGGCTTCAGTCTCAGAGATTTGCTGGGGGCACTCATGCATACGCAACGCGTTTCGTCTGAGGACTTTATCAACAGCTCTTGATAAAGTCCTCGGACGAAATGTGTCGAGCTTGCATGATAGAGAATATAATTATCAATATAGATAGTAAATAAAACGATAGTAAAGGATATAGATAGATTTTCATGAGCATACAAAATACTTTACTTAATCCAATTCAATATAGATTAGCTATAAATATTATTTAAAATAAGATCTCTGTTTGTTTTTCTAGAGGTATTTAAGTACTTAGATGTAGAGAGCTCCCTCTTTAAAGGCACACTACAGGGTCAGGAACACAAACCTGTATTCCTGACCCTAAAGTGTTAAAAACACTGTTTAGCCCCCTTCTACCTCTTAAAAACACTGGCCAAAGTTAGCATTCTAATTTGTACGTGTGTGAAAAATGCAAAAAAACTGATTTGAACGCTAATTTTGGCCAGTGTTTGTGACTAAGTGGCTACTAAAAAAGACTGGACATACCCCATTTGTAATACCTTGGGTTGTCTACTTTTGCAAATGGTATGCCATCATGGGGGTAATTCTCATTCCTGGGCTACTATACGGTCTCAAAGGCAACATAACCAGTCTGGGGAATTTTAATGTTAAAAAATAGAAATGCAAGTCTTCTATTACACTTCTATTACACTCTGTAACGTGTGAAAACACAATAAGACCTGTACATGGTGGGTACTGTTTCCAAACATTACAACTTATCACAACAATTATATCGTCAGTGAAAGTGCCGTTTGTGTGTGAAAAATGCAAAAAACTGCACTTAAGTAGACAATATCATTGTTGTAATATGTTTTACGGTTTTGAAACACTAATATTTGTGTTCAGCGAAGTCTCCCGAGTAAAACAGTATCCCCCTATTTACAGGTTTTATGGTGTCTGGAAAGTTACAGGGTAAAATATAGGGCTTGCGAACCATATTCTCTGGACTTTCTGTTTGTGTTGTCAGGGCACTGACAAATTGTAATTAATGCAATTACTTAATCATGTAAAAATATTATATAAATATATATGTATAATTTAAATATATATTTATATATAAATATATATATATTTTTGTTAAAAATTTTAATTTATATATAGGTATATATATATATACATTTATGATCCAAGTACTTTAATTTACTTTATTAAACTTTTTTTTACTTTTACTTACTTTTAAAACTTTTTTTTATAGGCAGAAGGGGGACAGCCTGAGAGCTGGCTATTCCGGCCATGTGATCGCAAGAACCCCGTGATTACATGGCCCTGGAGGGCCGGCTTGTGCAGAACGGGGCTACCTGTGCTCCCAGGCAGCCCCCTGGATCGCGACCTCCATTGTGGGATCGTCAGGGACCCGGTAAGTCCCCTGTATGGCGGGGACGTTCTATGCCGCCTAAGGCGTTTAGGACAGCCCAAAAAAGGACGTCATAGAACGCCCACAATCCTTAAGGGGTTAAGCTTCTGAATATTATAAAGAAACTAAAAGTGCTTGCTGTGATGCTTATCTGCTCAAATCTCTCATCAAGAGAATTTTATAACATGACAGGAGGCTTCGTATTTGCTTAAGTCTCTCTTTACTAGAACTCCACAGCAGCACAGAAAAAACAACCAATCAGAAAAAAGTTAGGTACTATAAAACTCCCCTCCCCATGCATCATTTCCTCTTTCTTTGCTGCTCTGCAGTCAGTACAGGTCAGGTCAGAGTACCACTGCCTCCTGCTTATAGTGGGTGGCTTTGGGTTTTTATTGCTTATATTCAGTCTTTTAGCCTTATAAATGCAGTATTGTTGTAATCCTTAGGGGATTTTATTCTTATATGCAGTATGTTATATCCTTGTGGGATTCTATTCTTATTATGCAGTATGTTCTATCCATGTGGGATTGTATTCATGTAAATGCAATATTTTTATCCTTATGGCATTCTATGTTTATAATGCAGTATGTTTTATCCTTATGGCATTTTATTTTATAATGCAGTATGTTTTATCCTTCTGGCATTTTATTTTTATATACAGTAGGTTTTTATCCTTATGGCATTTTATTTTTATATACAGTAGGTTTTTATCCTTATGGCATTTTATTTTTTATATACAGTAGGTTTTATCCGTATGGCATTTTATTTTTATATACAGTAGGTTTTATCCTTATGGCATTTTATTTTTATATACAGTAGGTTTTATCCTTATGGCATTTTATTTTTATAATGCAGTATGTTTTATCCTTATGGCATTTTATTTTTATATACAGTGTTTTATCCTTGTGGCATTTTATTTTTTATAATGCAGTGTGTTTTGTGCTTATGGGATTTTTTCCTGTAAATGCAGTAGGTTATAGGCCTTGTGGCATTTTATTTTTTATAATGCAGTGTGTTTTGTGCTTATGGGATTTTTTCCTGTAAATGCAGTAGGTTATAGGCCTTGTGGCATTTTATTTTTATAATGCAGTGAGTTTTGTGCTTATAGGATTTTTTCCTGTAAATGCAGTAGGTTATAGGCCTTGTTGTGGTGGAATCTCGGTAAAAATAAATTTAGTAGGCCGAGATTACCACGTGGCATGTGTACGTGCATATGCTGACGTATCGATCAGTTGGTTGCACGAGGCAAGATACGATCAGTAGTGTACGGAGCATGTGCAAGAATACAGGATATAGTATTCCCCTCCTCCATTGTGCTGGACAAGCCATGTGGTCAAGCAGGAAGTTAATTCTTATTTGTGTTGATTGGTCAAGAGAATGTGCGGGTGGAGCTTAATATGGGAGGAGTTATGTGCCTATATAAGGAGCCTGCACTATTGTCCGGGGCTCAGAACTTGCTGTATTTTTGGTGACGTTAGTCCCTCTGAGTCCCGATCGGTGATCCAATAAAGAATCTCTTCCTTCCTGAAGAAACCTGTGTCCATCTCTCTGTGCTTCGCTTCCGTCAGTTTCTCCGGTATCATTTGGTGCATTGGCCGGGAAACTCATCGTTCAACGGTAGCTGAGAGGCAGAGGCGTGAGACGGTCTATCTTTGCCCACGTTCTCTACGGCTGCACCCCTGAACTTCTGCGTGGACCTCCCTTCGTCTCGGCGCCACTGGTCTGTTGTCCAGGAGATCATCGGCCTCTACGTAAGAAGTGCTGGGGTGTCCCCGTCGATGAGTGTGAACTCAGGTTCAGGAACGAGGAGGTAAGACAACTGCTGTTTTAGACGGCAGACCCACTAGGGGTATACCGATTGTGCGGTAGGCCCATAAGGGGTTTGAATTGTGTATGGAATCTGCCCCCTCTGTCGGAGGGAAGGAGCGAAGGCGCACCGCTCGATCGAACGCTCTTTAGTCAGACCGTTTGATTTTGTTAGTCAGGCGGGGTTCTGGTGTAAATAGCCCTAGCCGGACACCGGTGTCTTGTCTAGACTAGCGTTCTAGAGTGTATATTTTGTTCGCTAGGTCGGAGGGACCGGGAGACTAAGCGGCGTCTGTGTAAATTCGGTTCGCTAGCTCTCAACCTATCTTGGCTAAGTGGGAAGGCGTGTAAATTTGGAACCCACTAGATTTTTGATAGTTATCGACTAAGAGGCTTCTGTGTAAATTCGGTCCTCTAGCTCGCTATATGTGGTGCTTGGGCAGTGTGGCTAACCAAAACGGATGTAGATAGTTTTAGGTAGTCCATTCAAGGTACTGGCCAATAGTTTAGTTGGGAATTGTAAATGTGTTAAAGATTGTTTAGTAAAGTGTATATCTTGTTAGATAGCGCGAGCTCAGCCGTCTAGCGAGAGTGTTAATAGTGTGTTGCTGTATTATAGTGCACGGTACCATAACCCTGTATATTTACTGACACTGTATATAAGTACTAATCATTGTCGTCTATTGCATGTTTAACACCATAACCACTAATAATTGTATTATGACCTTAAATTGTGCTTTGACTTATGCTAACCGTACTGTAACCGCTATTTGTAAAAGACGATGTTACTGGGGTGTGTTATAGACGGGTAATTCATATATAGAGAATTATAGCGTGGGTGACTGTATCGTTTCGCCAAAGGGCATAATATTGATTATCTAGTGACTGGTGTAACAGCTGTGTGTGTACGGGAATTCCCTGAGTGTTTATTGTGTTATTGTGTACGTTTCACTTGGTAACCGTACCACGTGGTGCTGTTGCCAGAGGAAACGGGTGTGACTGTTGAATAATACGCGTGTATAGTATTCGTTGTCAACGACGTTCCATTGATAAGTATGGGCGCGTCGCAGTCAACGATTCCGGATCCCTTAGGTTGTATGGTGAAGAATTTTAAAAAGGGATTCAAAACTTGTGATTTTGGGGTTAAAATGTCTCCTGTACGTTTGGTCACTTTGTGTACTAGGGAGTGGCCTACTTTGGTTGCGGCATGGCCGCCACGTGGCAGTTTGGATCCAACTCTGGTACAGCGCTTACACGTGGCTGTATCAGGTAGGCCTGAACTTTACGGGCAGTTTCCTTATATTGATTGTTGGAGACAGGCCGTAAATGACTCGCCAAAATGGATTCAGACATGCCACAAGGAGCAATGTCGCCTCATGGTGGCTAGGACTTGTTTGTCCGCTAGGACTGGTGTTAGGCCCATTTTGGACACGCCCCCTGAGTCCGAGATCCCTTTGCCGCCCCCTTACTTTCCTTTAAGAGGAAGTGACGCAAATGCAGGAAGTCCTGCACCCCTCCCCTCACTGCCCTCATCCACTTCCGCTTCCTCCTCCAGTACAGAATCCACCCCCTCTCGTACTAAATCTCCCCTTCCGGAACCAGATCCAACCCCCATTAGATCTGAATATCCTGATTTGGCGCCACTTCAGACTTCCGGTCAAGCTTCTTCTAGCTCGGCTCGAAGTGTTTTATTTACTACCTTTTCCCAAAACCAAGCTCCCACACCCTCATGTTTTATTACCCCCCGACCGGAACCTCTAACTGACGCCCCTCCACGTAGCCCCATTCTAACCCGACAACTGACCGGTACCCAACAATTAAAACATTATCAGATGCCTCTTCGTCTGAATCCCGGGTCAGCCTATATCGATGCCGCAGGTCAAATGGCACATGCTGACCCAGTCTTCGTATATGTCCCGTTCACGACTACCGATCTCTTAAATTGGAAGACCCACAATTCCTCGTATACTGAGAAACCACAAGCTATGACTGATCTGTTCACCTCGATAGTTCAGACACATAACCCGACATGGGCTGATTGCCAGCAGTTATTAATGACTTTGTTTAACAATGAGGAATGGACAAGGATTAATCAAGCGGCCATTAAAGCGCTAGAGGATAGAGCCCGTGCTTTGAATCAAGCCAATCCAGCAGCATGGGCCGCAACACATTATCCTAACACTGATCCCGACTGGAATGTAAATGGTGCTGATATGGTTCAACTCAGAGCCTATAGAGACGCTATAATTGCTGGCATGAAAGCCGGAGGAAAGAAAGCCATTAATATGTCGAAGACAGTTGAGGTGATTCAGAAAAGTGATGAAGCGCCCAGTGTCTTTTATGACCGATTATTGGAGGCATACCGCTTGTATACCCCCTTTAATCCGGAAGACGCAGATAATTCCCGAATGGTGAACTCCGCCTTTGTCAGCCAAGCTTACGGAGATATTAAGCGCAAGCTACAGAAGTTAGAAGGGTTTGCAGGTATGTCTATCACCCAACTAATGGAGGTAGTGAATAAAGTATATATGAACAGGGAAACAGAAAGTAAGAAAGAGGAAGAGCGCAAGATGCGTAGAAAGGCAGATATGTTAGCGGTAGCGATCGCAGGCGTAGATAGACGGGGCCCAGATAGAGGCGATAGTAAGTGGAATGAGGAACCGCTAAGTAGAAATCAGTGCGCATACTGTAGGGAAGAAGGGCATTGGAGAAATGAGTGTCCGCGAAGAGAACAGTATGAGAAAGACAGACCTAGGACAGGTTATGGAAACTATAGAGGCAGAGCGAGAGGTAGAGGAGGCCCCGGAGGGAGTAATGGTAATAGAGGGAGCAATGGGAACAGAGGAAGTGTTAGGGAAGATAGGTATTTCCCAGCAGCGCAAAGGTCCCGCGATAGAGAAGGCAGGGACTTTGTAGGATTGGCTGACACGGTCATGGAGGACTATTGATACCGACCGGGCTCCATCCCCCTTGGTCGAGCGGAGCCTATGGTCGATGTATCAATAGGGGGAAAAAGGAGTGCGTTCATGATCGACACTGGTGCTGAACATTCAGTGGTGACTAACCTAGTTGCTCCTCCATCTGGAAGGACTATTACTGTGATAGGAGCAACTGGAAGAAGTGCTGAAAAACCGGTTCTTAAAAGTCGACTCTGTACATTGGGAGGCCACGTAGTAAAACATCAATTCCTTTATATGCCTGAATGTCCAGTCCAATTGCTGGGACGTGATATGCTATCTAAATTACAAGCGCAGATTACGTTCTTACCAAATGGAACAACATCCTTAAAGTTTAATGGACCTTCAGGTATTATGACATTATCCGTACCAAAGGAAGAAGAGTGGCGACTTTATACAGCGTTGACTAGCCAAAACCCTAGGAGTGATGAATCCTTATTCAACATACCAGGAGTTTGGGCAGAGAACAACCCACCAGGACTGGCCCGCAATATTCCACCTATTAAAATTGAACTAAAACTTGGGGTTTATCCAGTGAGCCTAAGACAATACCACATCCCGCAGAAGGCTAAGAAGAACATCCAATCTTATCTGGATAAGTTCATACGGTATGGTATCCTAAAATTCTGTACTTCCCCCTGGAACACCCCATTGCTGCCTGTTCAAAAGCCCGGTACAGATGAGTATCGACCTGTGCAGGACTTGAGAGCAGTCAATGATGCGGTTGTTAGTATACATCCAGTTGTGCCCAATCCATATAACCTGCTTGCTTTAATTCCGGGCGGGGCTACTTACTTTACAGTATTAGATCTCAAAGATGCCTTCTTTTGCCTCCGAATTGCCGCAGAAAGTCAATGTATCTTCGCTTTCCAATGGGAAAACGCTGTAACGGGCTCAAAACGCCAAATGACCTGGACAAGACTGCCCCAAAGGGTTTAAAAATTCACCTACCCTATTTGGTTCAGCTCTAAGTCAAGATCTACTGGATTTCGAGTCCATCCCAGGAGAGTGTGTATTGTTACAATATGTAGATGACTTGTTGATAGCAGCAGTTACAAAAGAAATATGTCAGCAAGCAACGCACGATCTACTACACATTCTCTGGAAGGCAGGATACAAGGTGTCTAGAAAGAAGGCTCAGTTGTGTTTGCCAACTGTCAAATATCTGGGATTCCATATCTCTGAAGGTCAAAGAATTATGGGGCCAGAGAGAAAAGAAGCTGTGTGCCAAATACCGATACCCAAGAATAGAAGACAAGTGCGAGAATTCTTGGGGGCAGCAGGCTTCTGTAGGATATGGATTCCCAGCTACGCGATACTGGCAAAACCTCTGTATGCAGCTATCAAAGGTACAGAGCACGACCCCTTCTTATGGACTCAAGAACAGCAAATGGCATTTGAAGATGTGAAGAAGGCTTTGATGAGTGCCCCAGCATTAGGTCTACCTGATCACACACGACCATTCTACCTGTATGTACATGAGCAAAGAAGAATGGCTATGGGAGTATTGACACAGTACTTGGGATCATGGCAAAGACCTGTTGCCTACATGTCTAAGCAACTGGATGCAGTGGCCAGCGGACTTCCACCTTGTCTAAGAGCCGTAGCTGCAGCCGCCCTGCTAGTAGCTGAAGCCGATAAACTCACTCTGGGTCAAGAACTTTATGTACGAGTCCCACATGCAGTACAGACGTTGTTGGATTACAAAGGAAATCATTGGTTTAGTAACAGCCGTATGACCAAGTATCAAGCAATGTTGTGTGAAAACCCAAGAGTGCATTTAGAGACTGTAAACACCTTAAATCCAGCTACCCTTTTGCCACAACCTACTGAAAGTCAACATGATTGTTTGGAAGTAATGGATGAAGTATTTTCAAGTAGACCAGATCTTCGTGATTTTCCCATCCAGAACCCCGATGTTCAATATTACACTGACGGCAGTAGTTATGTGAAAGAAGGGATCCGCTATGCAGGATATGCAGTAACAACAATTGACAAGGTGATAGAAGCTCGGCCACTGGCGAAAGGAACATCAGCACAAAAGGCAGAATTGATAGCACTGACACGAGCGTTACAATTGGCTGAAGGTTTAAGAGTGAACATCTACACGGACTCCAAGTATGCGTTTTTAACCACTCATGCCCACGGAGCTTTGTATAAAGAAAGAGGACTATTGAATTCAGAAGGCAAAGAAATCAAGTATGCAGCTGAAATCCTACAACTATTGGAAGCAGTGTGGGAGCCGAAAGAAGTCGGTATCATACATTGTCGAGCGCATCTGAGAGGAGATGGTGATGTAACCAAGGGAAATCGGATGGCAGACAGTACAGCTAAGCGTGCCGCTGAATCGGGAAGACAGGAATATGTGGGGCATATAGCTGCTCTTATACCAACTCCACTGTCTCAATGGACTCCAGTTTATACAGCTCAAGAAGAGGAGTGGTTAAAGACTGAACCTGGAAAGTATTTGGAGAACAAATGGTATCAGTTAGAAGATGGAAGAATAGTCATTCCAGCATCACTAGCGGTAGAAATTGTCCAAAACTATCACAACGGGACACATTCTGGGAGAGACAGCACAGAAGAATCTCTCAGAAAACATTTCTACATACCAAGATTGTCCAACTTGACTCAGGCCATTGTACGAAGATGTGTAACGTGTGCTAAAAATAATGCAAGGCAAGGACCAGTAAAGCCACCAGGAGTCCAGTTTATGGGGGGACTCCCCATGTCCGATTTACAAATTGACTATACAGTGATGCCTAAGTCGGGTGGACATCGTTACCTGCTGGTAATTGTGTGCACCTATTCAGGCTGGGTAGAAGCATGTCCTACTCGTACAGAGAAAGCAGGAGAAGTTGTGAGATTCCTGTTACGAGAAATAATACCCCGATATGGACTACCCTGCTCTATAGGATCGGACAATGGTCCAGCTTTTGTTCATCAGTGCCTACAACAACTGACTCATATGCTTGGTATAAAGTGGAGGCTTCATACGGCATATAGACCCCAGAGTTCTGGTAAGGTAGAGAGAATGAATAGAACTATCAAGAATCAGTTGGCTAAAATGTGTCAGGAAACCCAAGTTAAATGGAACGTTCTCTTACCCATAGCTCTATTGCGAATCCGCAGTACCTCTACCAGAAGGATGGGCCTCTCTCCTTTTGAAATCATGTATGGGCGACCACCTCCCGTACTTGGTAACTTAAGGGGGGATTTGAGTCAGTTGGGAGAAGGAATTACCCGGCAGCAGGTTGTAGAGTTGGGTAAGACTATGGAGGAGGTACAGAAATGGGTACAAGATAGATTACCTGTGAATATTTATCCCCCAGTTCATAGTTACCACCCAGGAGATCAAGTGTGGATTAAAGAGTGGAATAATGTACCGTTAGGGCCCAAGTGGAGAGGTCCTTATGTTGTTCTTTTGTCTACCCCTACAGCGATAAAAGTAGCCGAAGTGACTCCGTGGATACATCACTCCAGGGTTAAACCAGCAGCAGTTGATTCTTGGCAAGTTACAGCAGATCCAGAGAATCCCTGCAAGATCCGGTTGAAACGCACGACTCAGTCGGAGTAACGAGGAACTTTGTGGATTATAAATTTTATTGTTACAGAGATTTGGTGAAGTGAGTGTTTAGACGGCCATAATAAAGCCTGTCCGCTCACCGACGTATAGTGTATAAGCCAGGGAAAGTCTCGAAGGGACTCCTGTGAAGACGAGCAGAACTCCATTCCCTGCAGCCCTTACATCCTGGAAGCTGAGGTGCCTTCGCACGGACGAAGACTGAGGATGACGACGAAAGATGTGTTTATGATAATGTTTATTTATGTGTATTTTTATATTCAGGAAGGTAGAGGTACCGACACTCCTAGCTGTGAGGTATGCATTAAGACTACAAGAATAGGTAACCACATTTCCCAAACCCTAATTTGGCATTCACAATACGAGTGTAAAGGAGATGTATCAAGATGTAGATACCTAAATATAGAATATAGTGTGTGCCATTTAGGAGTAGGAGAACCTAAGTGCTTCAGTCCGGAGTATCAACCTCGTACAATTTGGTTGACTCTCAGGAATGGAGATCCTCAGGGGACCCTAATTAACAAGACAGTATTAGAATCCGTACATTCTTTGGGTGTTCTGCTATTTGATGCATGTAAGGCGATATCAAGTGGTAGAAAGCCGTGGAATGTATGTGGGGATCTTAGATGGGAGAGGACGTATGGGTCTAATGATAAATATATTTGTCCCAGTAGTAAAAATAAATATGTGAGTCCTAGATGCCCAAATAGAGATTATAACTTTTGCCCATATTGGTCTTGTGTGGGGTGGGCAACTTGGGGACAGACAGTAGACAAGGACATGATTGTGACTAAGTTGCCTACCAGCCCATATTGTAAGTCTATGGAATGCAACCCAGTCCATATACTTATAAATAACCCCGACAAGTTCTTAGATACATATGGTAATTTATTTGGGTTTCAAATATATGGGACGGGTTTAGATCCTGGGACAGTATTGTTTATAGGGATAGAGACTGATACGGTATCCTCCCAAACTCATCAAGTATACCATTCCTTTTATGAAGAGATGAGTATAGATAATAAGATCCCCCATAATGCTAAAAACCTGTTCATTGATTTAGCTGAAAGTATTGCCGGTAGTCTTAATGTTACCAACTGCTATGTGTGTGGAGGTACTAACATGGGAGACCAATGGCCTTGGGAAGCAAAGGAGGTAATGTCCGGTTCTGAGGCAGTTGACCAATTAATATCTACACAAGCCGATTATCATATGAGTGTTAGAGGTAAATCTGAGTGGAGATTAAAGACCTCCATCATAGGTTATGTTTGCATAGCAAGGAAAGGAATGATGTATAATACTTCTGTAGGAGAATTAACTTGTCTAGGGCAAAAAGCTTATGATGATGATACAAGGAATACAACTTGGTGGTCGGCTTCAAATGTCTCAGAACCATCTAACCCGTCTGCTAGATACGCCAATTTAAAGGATGTGTGGTTTAACCTATCTATCACATCTACTTGGAGAGCCCCAGCAAATTTGTACTGGATCTGTGGTAAGAAAGCCTATTCGGAGTTGCCACAGGACTGGGAAGGGGCATGTGTGTTGGGTATGCTCAAACCATCCTTCTTCTTGTTACCTATTGAAACAGGTGAGACTTTAGGTGTTAAAGTGTATGATGTGAATCATAGGAAGAAAAGGGGACCCATAGAGATAGGCGCCTGGGAAGATAATGAATGGCCTCCCCAGCGTATTATAGATTATTATGGGCCAGCCACGTGGGCAGAAGATGGTACCTTTGGTTATAGAACCCCTATTTATATGCTCAACCGTATTATACGATTACAGGCGTTGGTTGAGATTATTACTAACGAGACATCACAAGCGCTCAATCTTCTAGCGAAGCATAATACCAGGATGAGGACAGCAGTCTACCAAAATAGATTAGCCTTGGATTACCTTTTGGCAGTAGAGGGAGGTGTATGTGGGAAGTTTAACCTGAGCAATTGCTGTCTTCAAATAGATGACGAAGGGCAAGCAATAGCTGAGCTTACTAGCCATATGGTTAAACTAGCGCATGTGCCTACTCAGGTATGGAAAGGGTATAATCCAAGTAGTTGGTTTGGTAGCTGGTATGAGTGGTTTGGAGGGCTTAAGGCAGTGGTAGGTGGAGTCCTACTGATTTTAATGTTGTGTCTACTCCTGCCGTGTCTTATACCCTTAGTAGTTAGGTCTGTGCAAAGCCTGATAGAAAATATAGCAGAGAGAAAGGCTGCTGCACAGATAATGGCAATTTATAAATATGAGGCTCTAGATCAGGGAGAACCAATGCAGGAAGATGAGTGTTGAAGATTCACATCATAAGATAAGTCTGGTCTGGTTCAAGGTAACTTGTGGTGTATGCAAACTAAGGTTAAGTGATGCCTCAAGTAATTGTGAAATATCAAGAGGCATCAAAGGGGGGAATGTGGTGGAATCTCGGTAAAAATAAATTTAGTAGGCCGAGATTACCACGTGGCATGTGTACGTGCATATGCTGACGTATCGATCAGTTGGTTGCACAAGGCAAGATACGATCAGTAGTGTACGGAGCATGTGCAAGAATACAGGATATAGTATTCCCCTCCTCCATTGTGCTGGACAAGCCATGTGGTCAAGCAGGAAGTTAATTCTTATTTGTGTTGATTGGTCAAGAGAATGTGCGGGTGGAGCTTAATATGGGAGGAGTTATGTGCCTATATAAGGAGCCTGCACTATTGTCCGGGGCTCAGAACTTGCTGTATTTTTGGTGACGTTAGTCCCTCTGAGTCCCGATCGGTGATCCAATAAAGAATCTCTTCCTTCCTGAAGAAACCTGTGTCCATCTCTCTGTGCTTCGCTTCCGTCAGTTTCTCCGGTATCATTGTGGCATTTTATTTTTTATAATGCAGTGTGTTTTGTGCTTATGGGATTTTTTCCTGTAAATGCAGTAGGTTATAGGCCTTGTGGCATTTTATTTTTTATAATGCAGTGTGTTTTGTGCTTATGGGATTTTTTCCTGTAAATGCAGTAGGTTATAGGCCTTGTGGCATTTTATTTTTATAATGCAGTGTGTTTTGTGCTTATAGGATTTTTTCCTGTAAATGCAGTAGGTTATAGGCCTTGTGGCATTTTATTTTTATAATGCAGTGTGTTTTGTGCTTATGGGATTTTTTTCCTGTAAATGCAGTAGGTTATAGGCCTTGTGGGATTTTTCTTCGGTGTCTGTACTTCGGATCATCGCTGCTTCTACCTCCAAAGCATTTGCCTCCTCTGTCCCCCGAGATCTGGGACCGCGGAGTTAATCTCCGCCAGCCCAGTGTGTTTTTTCCAGCTGCCGGTATGCTCGCGAGTGAGCACGACCACCCGGCGGCCGGATCTTCTTTCCCACGTGGCTGCTTCGCTGCAGCCGTCCGTCCCCCCCCCCCCGTGGGTCCCGTGGGTTTTACCCAGTCGCAGGGGTACTCGCGAGTGAGCACGAGTACCCGGCGACCGGATCTTCTTTCCCACATGGCTGCTTCGCGACAGCCGTCTCCGCCGCGGACCACGTGGGTCCTGTGTGTTCTACGCGGTCGCAGGGGTACTCGCGAGTGAGCGCGAGTACCCGGTGGTCGGAGCGTTTCCTCCACGTAGAGGCTTCACTGCGGCCGCCTCCGCCCGCGGACCGCGTGTGTGCGGGGGGGCGGGGGGTGTGCCCACGCGCAGCTCCTTCCCCGCCAGTACCGTTCTTGGCGGAGGTCTGTGGAGGGGCTTTCTCCTCCCCCATCTATAGGCAGGGTGTATTCAGACCCCAACCTAATTCGCTGGCAGTCTGGGAGGACCACCTCCCACCCTGCTCAGGGTGCATATCCATATAGAGACATATAGCAATTATGTGATCAAACATATATATTATATATTTTTACTTCTATATTTCTTCAAGGGCTGGAGATCAGCCTGTAGGCAATACACCCTGTACTTCTGAGTTTTCCTGCAACAGGATATCCTTATTTTTGGCCACAAGCATTAAGGTCTAACAGTTTCCTGTATATCTGTAGACACATTACCTCTGCCTAGGGGGGTTTGCATATTGGAGTTATTTCACCCTAGGTTTCCCTGGTTTTCATTACACATATAGGGGGCTCTACACAGATTGACCCCCTGCTATTGTCGGAATACAACACCGGGGTATGCCCTGCTATGTCTGTGCCCATAAGAACGGCCTGCTAAGTCTGTGCCCATAAGATTGGCCTGCTGTGTCTGTGCCCATAAGATTGGCCTGCTGTGTCTGTGCCCATAAGATTGGCCTGCTATGTCTGTGCCCATAAGATTGGCCTGCTGTGTCTGTGCCCATAAGATTGGCCTGCTGTGTCTGTGCCCATAAGATTGGCCTGCTATGTCTGTGCCCATAAGATTGGCCTGCTATGTCTGTGCCCATAAGATTGGCCTGCTATGTCTGTGCCCATAAGACTGGCCTGCTATGTCTGTGCCCATAAGATTGGCCTGCTATGTCTGTGCCCATAAGATTGGCCTGCTATGTCTGTGCCCATAAGATTGGCCTGCTAGGTCTGGCCCATAAGATTGGCCTGCAATACCTGTGCCCAATAAAATGGCCTGCTATGTCTGTGCCCCATTGAATAGCCTGCTATGTCGGTGCCTACTTGGATGGCCGGCTATGCCTGTGACTATTTGCTTGGCTAACCTTTCTGTGTCCATTCGTTTGACCTGCTGAGACTATGCCCTAAGGACGGGCCTACGCTATTGGTACCGAACCCCTTTTGGCCGCAGGCCTGGGGTAATATCACTGAGGAAAACCCAGTGCACACCAGTGACATGGAGATAGGCAGGTGTCCGGGCAAACACCATTGCCATAGTGTTCGAGAGGACACCAGTATACGGCCATCTGAATATGGCGGGAAGGGTGAAGGCCCTAAACCTCATGCCTGAAGGGCAAAGTTTCTTATGAAGACCCCGGACACATCCACGGTTTACTCCAAACCGGCGACTGCACGTCTCCAAGGAGAACTTCGCACCGGCAGGGACCGGTATTCAGACTCCTTCAGGAGAAAGCTGTGTTTTTCCCTTGTCTTTACCATCTACTCTGTATATGCCTCCCGGAGTCCCTATAGGTTCGGTAGTTTTTTCCTGCGTTAGGTTAGCTCCTGGCCCTGTCCAGTGGGATTTACTTTTCTTACCTTCCGGCCTGCTGTTTACATTCTATCCGAGATAGAATGGGTGTATTTTCTCTTATCTTCGTTTATTGTTGCTTTTTTGTTTTGTTTTGTTTTTTTCATGACTTCCTTTTCCTATTCGCTCGGGTTGTCGTGAGGCCTGACTTGGTCTCCTCCGACCTCCCGGGCACTCGTGGATTGCGGAGAACGTCTCCAGCTTTCCTCGGACTACCAACAGCCTACCAGGACCCCGCGCGCGATCCGGATAGTCGGTTGATAGTTTTCCATTCCTTGTTTCCCAGATTGCCCTCAGCCTTATGCTGACATTTGTGATTGGTGCGCCCTACGGTTTTGGTCACCCTGAATCTCTAGGGACTCTAGTTTGCACCACAGGAGGGTGCGGCCCTCCATCACCTCGATCCGAGTATATTTATTAGGGATCGACCGATTATCGGTTTTACCGATATAATCGGCCGATGTTCGGTATTTTCGGCAATATCGGTATCGGCCAATAGGGATACCGATATTGCCGATAATACCTCCCAGGACCGCCGGGCTCATTACAAGCCCGGCGGTCCTGGGGGGGCGGGCAGCAAGCATTTACTCACCTCCCAGCAACTCCTCCAGCTCCCCAGTGTAAATCTCGCGGGTCTCGCGAGATTTACACTGGGGAGCTGGAGGAGCTGCTGGGAGGTGAGTAAACGCTTGCTGCCCGCTTCCCCCACCCCCAGCAGCCTAAGCCAATGACACCGACTTGGACCCCCCTCCCTGGCAAGGCAAAAAACAGGGAGGGGGGACAAAAAAAAATTAATTAAACATATAAAAAAATATATTAATTTAATATAAAAAAAATAATAATAAAAAATGCCCCCTCACACACATACACTCTATTATTATACACATACACTACACAAACACACTGTGTATATAATTCAGTGTTTGTATAGTGTGTGTGTGTGTGTATATAATGCAGTGTGTGTTTGTATAGTGTGTGTGTGTATATAATGCAGTGTGTGTTTATATAATGCAGTGTGTGTATATAATGCAGTGTGTGTATATAATGCAGTGTGTTTGTATTGTGTGTGTATATAATGCAGTGTGTTTGTATTGTGTGTGTATATAATGCAGTGTGTTTGTATTGTGTGTATATAATGCAGTGTGTTTGTATTGTGTGTGTGTGTGTGTGTATATAATGCAGTGTGTTTGTATATACACACACTATACAAACACACACTGCATTATATACACACACTATACATTATATACGCACACACTATACAAACACACACTGTATTATATATACACACACTATACAAACACACTGCATTATACACAGACTATACAAACACACTGCATTATACACACACTATACAAACACACTGCATTATACACACACTACACAAACACGCTGCATTATATAAACACTGCATTATATACACAGTGTGTTTGTGTAGTGTGTTTATATAATTCAGTGTGTATTTGTGTAGTGTTTATATAATGCACACTACACACACACTCTGCATTATATACATACACTATACAAACACACACTCTGAATTATATAAACACACTACATTCACTATACATACACTACACAAATACACAAACTCTGCATTCCTTATATACACACACTACACAAACACACACACTTTGCATTTAGTATATACAGCATTCACTTTACACACACACACACTGCATTCACTTTACGCACACTACCCACACACTACACAAATACACACTGCATCCACTACACAAACACACACTGCATCCACTACACACACACTGCATCCACAACACACACACTGCATCCACAACACACACACTGCATCCACAACACACACACTGCATCCACAACACACACACTACATCCACTACACACACACTGCATCCACTACACACACACTGCATCCCCTACACACACTGCATCCCCTACACACACACACACACACACACACTAAACAAACACTGCATCCCCTACACACACACACACTATATCCCCTACACACACACACACTACACAAACATACACAGCTCCCCTGTCTAAACACACTGCATCCACTACACGTGGCATGTATATTTTGTGCATTTACCTTTAGAAATAGTTTTTATTTTCCAAAATGGTAAATGTACAGAATATCGGCAAATTATATCGGCTATCGGCCTGAAAGTTCACAGAATATCGGTATCGGTATCGGCTCTAAAAAATCAATATCGGTCGATCCCTAATATTTATTTTCAGGATCAGTGGGCGAATCCTCTCATACGGAACCGGATACTGATTTGTTATTAGAGGGCGCAGTCCCTCACTCGTCATCAACCAGATACTGGGCTGGATACAAAGTACAAGTTGGGTGGACCCATTCTCATAGAGAGAACCGGTCTCGGATGTAGACTCTGCTGTTGGTTACTAATGGATGCGGCCCGCTCAGGCTAGCACCCGGACGCTCTCACGGTATGCGATCACAGTAGTAGAGAGCGCGGCTCTTTCATGCACTCGACGCTCTACAGTACCGGCCATTTGTTCATCACACAGGCTTGTGCCTGTGCAAGACATTGATGACTACATAGAGGGGCGTCCCTCCGGAATTCAATTAGAGCTGCCATCCACGCTACTGGCTTCATCCTAGAGGACTGCCTGGTCATGCAAGTATTACATGTTTGGACTAGATCCCTCTATTCTATCTCCCGTGATGGATATACTGGATCCGGGCTGCTGTAAAACACGCGAGAAATACTCAGAGGTATAACGGGGGGAGTCTCCCATTTATTTACACACACTCCTGGAGATGGTACACTAACGGATGGTCCTCCGGTATTTTGAGAGTGCAGGTTTTTGGCATATTCGGCACCATATAATACAGAGTTTGCTTTCTGTTTTAGATATCCAGACCATTACTAGCAAACTGAGCAGAAAGTTTCCCCCATGTCAAGATGTCGGGAGATACGGAGACCTTCGTGGAGCAAACAGGCACCGCCTTGCTCGGGTAACAACATTAAGGAAGGACTATTGCCCGGTCTGAAGGTAAAACCGTACGTATGGGTCATATGGTAAATCAGGAATCCTCGTTTGTCTTGACTTCTCCGGTCTTTACGATCTTGGGATAAAATCGGAGCGCATACCTGGTGAACATGGTTCGGAGATGGAGGACCCTTCGTCTATACTCTATTCATCCCTCACGGGAGCCGTCTGTTTTTGGATTCGCGCTACCCCCTTTTTTTTTTTCAACTACCGTCGAGGGGATCTATGAGACTTTACGGAGGTACCTGGTGTACCCCGACTCCTACAGACATCTTTCACTCTTTGACGAGGGCATTGCTGGATGGAAATCTGCGTTCCGGTTGGCTTTTCCCTTCCTTTGAAGGTTTCCAGGATTCGCTATTCCCAGTATAGTCGACCACCGTCCTTCCACACAAGTTCAGTTCGGAACCCTGAATGGACGTCCTTTGGAGTCTTTCTCTACTGCGTCCAAGGTTTACTCAGTCCATTTGGAATCTTAGAATCACTTAGAATACGGCTAGTTTGGCCACGCTCTTGCCTGCATTATGAAATTATTCTCGGATGAGACATATCACCGGGTAGGACAGGAAGGAACGAAAGTTCCTCCTCGGTTTCTAATACGATTTTGGTAGTGGACTTGGGGGCATTCCTTGAAATTGGAGATCTACCTGCAAGACCGCATCGCCGAATATCCCTGGCACGATCGGAGGAACCGCCTAACGGATCATGAGTTGAGACGGTGACAGTTTCTTCTCGCGTCCCCAAGTCCGAACTTGACCTTTGATATTAAAACTACAGGAAGGTGGCTGATAGGTCAGCTTGCCAGCTCATGGACCGGCTGCTAGGAAACAAGTCGCAACCACATACAATGGATTTACCAGCGGATGGTACTTTTTTCCGTAATTGAGATGCTTCGTCGGCTGGCATTTTCTTTTATCCGTCTACTATCAATTATCGAACTTGGAATGTCCAATTAGGATTACTCTGATATTTCCTGCAATAGATACCAGCGACACAAACAGCGTTGGATTGGTGAATTGAGCATTGAAACAGCAAATACGAAGCCTCCTGCCATGTTATAAAATTGTAGATTATGCTAGCTTTAGTGTACCTATAATCTTAATTTTATTAATGACAGGAGGCGAGTATTTCCCACCCATTCTTGTCCCTCCCTTGTTTAATGTTATAGTTTAGATTATCAGGTACGTATGCAACTCTGTTTGTTGTCTCTGATACCTGTCGCTTGTTCATTATTACATAGTTACATAGTTAGATAGCTGAAAAGAGACTTGCGTCCATCAAGTTCAGCCTTCCTCACACCTGTTTTTTGCTGTTGATCCAAAAGAAAAAAAAAACAGTTTGAAGCACAATTTTGCAACAAGCTAGGACAAAAAATTCCTTCTTGACCCCAGAATGGCAGTCAGATTTATCCTTGAATCAAGCAGTTATTACCCTACATTGAAAGATTATATCCTTGAATATTCTGTCTTTGCAAGTATGCATCTAGTAGCTGTTTGAACATCTGTATGGACTCTGATAAAACCACTTCTTCAGGCAGAGAATTCCACATCCTGATTGTTCTTACAGTAAAAAAACCTTTCCTTTGCCTTAGACGAAATCTTCTTTCTTCCAGTCTAAACACATGGCCTCGTGTCCTATGTAAAGTCCGGTTTGTGAATAGATTTCCACACAATGGTTTGTATTGGCCCCGAATATATTTGTATAATGTTATCATATCCCCTCTCAGGCGACGTTTTTCTAAACTAAATAGGTTTAAATTTGTTAACCTTTCTTCATAGCTGATATGTTCCATTCCTTTTATTAATTTTGTAGCCCGCCTCTGCACTTTTTCTAGTGCCATGATATCTTTCTTTAGAACAGGTGCCCAAAATTGCACAGCATATTCAATATGTGGTCTTACCAGTGATTTATAGAGAGGCAAAATGATATTCTCGTCCCGAGAATGAATGCCCCTTTTCATGCATGACAATACCTTACTGGCCTTGGCCACTGCTGATTGACATTGCACATTGTTGCATAGTTTGTTGTCTATAACAATTCCCAAGTCCTTTTCGTGTGTTGTTATCCCTAATTCGCTTCCATTAAGGGTATACGTTGCTTGTGTATTCTTTATGCCGAAGTGCATAACTTTGCATTTTTCAACATTAAATTTCATCTGCCATTTGAGTGCCCAGTCCTCCAGTCTATCTAAATCCTTCTGAAGCAAAGTAATATCTTGCTCACATTGTATTATTTTACAAAGTTTTGTGTCATCTGCAAACACTGAAACATGACTTTCAATGCTGTCTTCAAGATCATTTATAAAAATGTTAAATAGAAGGGGTCCCAGAACAGACCCCTGAGGGACACCACTTACCACCTCTGTCCAGCTTGAAAATTTACCATTAACGACAACTCTTTGTATTCTGTTTTTAAGCCAATGTTCTACCCAAGAACAAGCATTTTCATCGAGACCGATTTCCTTGAGTTTGAACACTAATCTTTTGTGTGGAACTGTATCAAATGCCTTGGCAAAATCCAAATAGATCACATCCACTGCAACACCCTGATCTATACTTCTACTTACTTCTTCGTAGAACGCAATCAAGTTAGTTTGACATGACCTGTGCTTCATAAAACCGTGCTGATTTTTGCTGATAACCATATTCTTCTCAAGGAATTCTTGAATATTATCCCTTAATAACCTTTCAAATATTTTACCAGCCACAGAAGTTAAGCTCACAGGTCTATAATTTCCAGGCAAGGATTTTGAACCCTTTTTGAATATAGGAACCACATCTGCCTTCCTCCAATCCTCCGGAACACTTCCTGAAAGAAAAGAATCTTGAAAGATTAAAAACAGAGGTTCACTTATTTCTACACTTAGTTCCTTAAGTACACGTGGATGGATACCGTCAGGCCCTGGAGCTTTGTTTATATTAACTTTCTTTAGTTGCTGCAGCACATTGTCTTGAGTTAACCAATTACAATTATTCTGCAAGTTTTTAGTAGCAATCATTTGCACATCTATTGCCATGGGTTCTTCTATAATATATACGGAGGAGAAATAGTTATTTAGAATTCCTGCCTTTTCTTGGTCTTCATTAACTAACAACCCCGTTTCAGTTTTAAGTGTACCTATACTTTCATTTTTGGGTTTTTTTGAATTTATGTACTTAAAAAATGCTTTGGGGTTGGTTTTGCTCTCTTTAGCTATCATTTTTTCATTTTCAAGTTTAGCAAGTTTAATTGCCTTTTTGCACGCATTATTTGCTTTCTTATATCTTTTATAAGATGCATCTGATTTGTCTGATTTAAATGCTTTAAATGCCCTTTTCTTATTTTTAATCTCTTGTTTTACTTCTCTACTAAGCCACATTGGTTTTAATTTGTTTCTTTTATACTTATTTCCCAATGGTACATACTGAGAAATGTACCTTTCTAATATTTGTTGGAAGATGATCCATTTATCCTCAGTGTTCTTTTCACTAAAGAGTTTATGCCAGTCAATATATTGTAAAGCTTCCCTTATCTTATTGAAATTGGCCTTTTTAAAATTATATGTTTTAGTATACCCCATGTGCTTTTGTTTTTTTGAGTTTATTTCAAAGGACACTATATTGTGATCACTATTTCCCAAGTGCTCACCTACTTGAATGTTGGTCAAAAGATCAACGTTGTTTGTTAAAACCAGGTCCAGACAAGCGTCCATTCTAGTTGGCGCTTGTACAAGTTGTGACATGAAGTTGTCATTTAACAAGTTTAAAAACCTAATTCCCTTTGCTGAGCTACTAGTCCCTAGGTCCCAATTTATGTCTGGGTAATTAAAATCTCCAATAATTAAAGTGTTACCAAGATTTGCAGCTTTCTCAATTTGCTCAAACAGCTGTTGTTCCTCGTCAATATTAACATTAGGTGGTTTATAACATATCCCAACCAATAGTTGGTTTCCCTTCTTTTCCCCCAAGCAGATATTTACCCATAAAGCTTCCACATTTTCCTCATCGCATTCAATTTGCTTAAGATTTGGCTTTAAATCATGGTTGACATACAAACATACCCCACCACCCTTCTTGTTTTTCCTATCCTTCCTAAATAATGTGTACCCATTTAAGTTAACTGCCCAGTCATGTGTCTCATCCCACCATGTTTCAGTTATGCCTATTATATCATATTGTTTAGTGTATGCTAATGCCTCTAGTTCCCCCATTTTGTTATTTAGGCTCCTTGCATTAGTAAGCATACATTTAATATCATGAGTCTCTTGTTTATTTTGTGAATTACCAACATTACATAGCTTCTCTGTTCTGAGCTTGCCCCTCCCCCCGTCTCCACCCTCCTTATACTGTTCTAAAGCCCATCTCCTTTCTGTCCTATCTCCATTTTGTAGATTGCTATGACCCTCCCCCCCTACTACTCGTTTAAAATCTCCTCCAACCTTCTAGCCATCCTATCCCCCAGCACTGCAGACCCCCTTCCGTTTAGGTGCAATCCATCACTACTATATAGGTTGTACCCAATCGCAAAGTCGGCCCAGTGCTCTAAAAACCCAAAACCCTCCTTCCTGCACCAAGACTTCAGCCACGCATTAACCTCTCTAATCTCCCGCTGCCTTTCCACTGTAGCACGTGGCACAGGTAATATCTCAGAGAATACCACCTTGGAGGTCCTTTTCTTGAGTTTGCTACCTAATTCCCTGAAATCATTCTTTAGGACCTTCCATCTTCCTCTTACTTTGTCATTGGTACCAACATGGACCATGACCGCTGGGTCATCCCCAGCCCCTCCCAATAATCCATCCACTCTGTCAGCAACATGCCGGACCCGAGCACCCGGGAGACAGCAAACTGTCCGGTTGAGCCGATCAGAGTGGCAGATTGCCCTATCTGCTCTCCTAATGATAGAGTCCCCTACCACCACAACCTGTCTTGCCTTCCTTACATTTTGATCCCCACCCGTACTAGAGGGGCTGTCACCTCGGCTGTTAGAAGTAACAGCTTCCTCTAATACAGCTACTCCTGAGCTGATGCTCCCAACATCTTCCCTCAAACGGGCAAATCTGCTAGGTTGCACCAAATCAGGACTAGCTAGCCCTTTCCTCTTCCCTCCCCCCCTGCTTCCTCGCCCCACTGTCACCCAGCTACATGCCTGTTCCCCATCTGTCATATCTCCTCCCTCTCCACTACCTGTCCCCACTAAACTCTGCTCAGTCAGCAGCAGACTCCTCTCAAGATTGTCGATCTCCCTCAAAGTTGCGATTTGCTTCTCAAGATCTCCAATCTGAGCTTCCAGAGAAGCCACTCGCACACAACCATCACAGAGGTATGGACCATGGACGGGTACATCCAGGCATCCATACATGCAACAAGATGTGCATTGAGTTAAACTAACAATCTTGCTAACACTCATTTCCCCAGATACAGATAAAAAAAAAAAATAAGTAAAAAAAAAAAAAAAAAGAATCTATATATATATATAAATAAAAAAAAATTAAAAATTACCTTGATAGTTTAAACCCCTAGTTAGTTCCAACTCCTGGTTTTTTAACTCCTACTTGAAAGAGTCTACTTAATAGAGTCTGCTTCCAAATAATGTCTGTGTTTCTTTTCATAAGTAGGGTTGGGATATCTACATATTAAGGTTAATTTTTGTTGCTACATTGGGTACCTACATGTTTATTCTGAGTACATTTAATTGGATAATCAACCTGTTCGATTCTGTTTTTCTCTCGTTTCAGTTTACAGTCCATCAACACTATCTGGTAGGACGGTTACTCTCGGATGGTGGACATCGTTATATTCATCGTATCTAGGACTTCGTTGCTTCCCCATGATGTTCTCTGCCTTTTATTCTGTTTTGTCGCAGCTTGAAAGAGGAAATGATGCATGGGGAGGGGAGTTTTATAGTACCTAACTTTTTTCTGATTGGTTGTTTTTTCTGTGCTGCTGTGGAGTTCTAGTAAAGAGAGACTTAAGCAAATACTCGCCTCCTGTCATTAATAAAATTAAGATTATAGGTACACTAAAGCTAGCATAATCTACAATTAATGCACACATCCAAAATGCTGCAGAAGCACTCAATTTTAAATTTGTTTGCAGGATAATCATTTGGGTTATCTGGTGCGTCATAACAAAACATCCTCTTTTTCTTTATTTGTCGCACTAAAGGAGGAAGCACATGATCTATTTCTAATTATAACTCTTTTGCCTCTTCCAGTAAATCTTCAAACCCTTTATCAGAATGATAATCCTTCAAAAAAGTAGTTGTGGGTTCCAGAACATCTATCACATCTGGAAGAAACATACTTCTGCTTAGAAGAAGCTTGCTAACAAAGTTAATTCTATTTAGTATGTTGTACCACAATACAATAAGACACAAAAATTTAGAAGTTAGGGGCGTGGCCAGCTGTGAACCTGAACAGACGTGCTGGTGGAGAGCTCCGACCTCCACCACTCTAAATCGACTAAAATACCACGAAGAAAAGAGAAAAAAGAACATAAAACTTTACCCACTGCGACCCTAACCCTCCCGGGTCAGCTATGGGACGAAAAAAATAGAAGAACGGCGCATGCAGAGTGCTGTAACTTGCCAGACATCCGATGGTCATTTGACAGGCCGCAACAACAGGCCCGACCCAAGATGGCGCTGGAAGAACCAGAAGGTTCCAGCGAGTTGGAGGAATCCCACGATGAAGGGAGATCCGGGGGGTCGCAGACCACAAGTGGGGTACACCGAAAGGACGACTCAGACTCAGACACCTCGCCCTCCACTAAAGGAGACATCAAAAGGCTCCTACTGGACTTACGAGCAGTCTGGAAGGCAGATCTGGCGGCTGTGCAAGCAGAGATGGGAAGCATCACAAGATGAATCGAGGAGGTGGAAACCCGAGAGGAAGACAGGGATGGGCGGCTCGAAGCCACAAGCTCCCAAGTCGAAGCTCTCTCGCAACAGGTGCAGAGGCTTACACGCACTGTGGGCTCCCTGGAGGCGCGACACCGCAAACGTAATATACGCATTCGCGGTGCACCAGAGACGGTGGGCCCGGAGGCCTTGCTAAAATACGTAAATAAAGCGGCAGAAGCACTGGGCATAACAGGAGAAAACGGAGAACCATCACTGGTCTCAGCGTTCAGAATCCGGAAGGCCCCAACGGAGCCTGTAGATGCTCCCAAGGACATAATTGCAATCACCCGAGATGTGTCATTCAAAGGGGCGATACTAACCCAAGCCAGGAAACAACCCACTGTCCAAGTAGAAAACCACCATATTAGGATATTCGACGACTTACCATTCTCGGTTTTACTAGAGCGACGCAAGCTGCAGGTTGTTACCAGGCAATTGAGAGAAAATGGTGTAAGATACAGATGGGGAGTATCCGGAACCCTGGTGGTGACCCGCGGAGATGAAGTGCTCACCGTATCGGCGGGAGAGGACCCTACAACATTCTTGGCTGCACTGAAGCTCCCGGACACCCAACTAGGGGCCTCGGACACACAGGGGACTCCAACAGAGGGGGTAACCCCAAGGACACGCGAACAACAACCCAAACCTAAGGGAGGCCAGCAACCGCTTCGCACAAAGAACCCTCCATAGGACTCCTAATACACCAAACTGCTCATCCTAAGTCCAGCTTACCAGCGGGCAAGACATACTACCTGAATTAATCCTAAGCCCTCATGAGCAGAAAGTGAATTAAATGGTAACGTACACCTTAAGCCCGCTAGAGCCGCTAAACTGAGAAGCCAAACCGATACCCTCGAACACAAACGGAACGCCAAAGAGCTAAAGCGCACTGCACACCCTAAGTCCGCACAAGCGTCTGGCGTAATATACAGATATATGTGTTATTACTGTTTCCTCCCCGTACTTGTCACTGAATGCACCAGAGAAGCTAACATGTCCAACTAAGAGAGACTCATGTTTATTATTAATTACTGTATTGTTTGATTTGTATTACTTTTACTACTTTTATCTTCTTGTAACGAATGTTTGTAAGCTACCATCAAAACCGGTGGGCATTTTCCCACCACAAAAATAAAGAATTGAAAAAAATAAAATAAATTTTTTTTTAGAAGTTATTCAATTCTTTTGCGAGAGATTCAGCACCAGGCTGTACCATTGCTGTGTGTATTGTCTCTTGAAATGTCAGACAAAGCATCACAAATTTCTCCAACCTGGAATCTAGACGGAAGAATAGCGTCTATTCCTTGAAGACCATCTGGTGTCAAACTAATGTTTTATAGTTAGTTTGCCAATGTGCTTCTTCAAGACATTCCATTGATCTTTGGAACCGGAAAAAAACAAACCATTTTTTCTGTACAACAGAAAAGAATGTTGCTGCATCCCTGCATGACATGGCTGCATCATTCACCACTAGATTTAATGTATGAGCGCTGCAAAGAACATAAAAGGAATGCGAGTTTAAATCCAGGATCCTTTTCTGAACACCTTGTTGTTTGTCCTTCATATTGGATCCATTATCATATCCTTGTCCTTTCATATCAGCAAGTGGAATCTTAAGATTTTCGCATTCAGTCAAAGTTGCCCCAGACAGATCTTCTTCAGTTGAACTTTGAATTCATCTTTGGGGGGCGTGGCTGGCTACGATACTGAACAGACGTCTTTCTACGGGACCCCGCAAAGGCCCAGGGATAAGAGACTTAAGCCACAGAAAAATTAAGCTTTAATGCCAGAAACAGGGACACCCCTCAAACAGAGACAATGGGGCACAAAAAAAGAAGCCTCACCGCCTAGAAACGACTAGAAAGCCCGATTTACAGCTCTCCTTTGACCGACCGGCGCTACAGCAGAAATCAAAGATGGCGTCTGAGGCCCACTATGACACTGAGGTGTCAGAGGCCTCACAGGACGACGGAGAGGCCTTACCCTCTCCTAAATCGGATAAAGCTTCCCTCTAGTCTGGGTCAAAGGAGGACGAGTCACACTCAACAAAAGGGGACATAAAGCATCTCCTGGTGGACCTACGGAAAGTATGGAAGAAAGACCTCTGGGTGGTTCAGATTGAAATAGGGGTGGTCCGAGAGCTGGAAACAAGAGAGACCTCCAGAGAAGTGAAGTCTCAAGACACCGACAAAAAACTGACAGAACTTACCTCTCAGGTGCAGCATTTGAGCAGATTGGTGACTGCGCTGGAGCAAAGAAACCTGCAACTCAGAGGCATTCCTGAGACGGTCAAGAATACGAGGCTCCAGCTCCTACCATGGGTTCGCAATATACTGACCACCATGGGCATTGAAAGCAGCTCAAACTCTCCACTGACCTCAGCGTTCAGAGTACGGAAATCAGCCGCAGCACCAAGTGGAGCACCCAGAGACGTTATAAAAGTGACCAGGGATGTGTCTGCGAAGTCAGAGATAATGCAACATTCCAGGGAGATGGGGTCGGTGCCTTGTGAGGGTCACAGAGTGGCTATATACGCCGATATCCCGTTCTCTGTCCTAACAGAGAGGAAAAGGCACCAAAAGCCAGAAGACTGCGGGACTCGTCCATCAGGTACCGATGGGGTATGGAGGGATCCCTATAAGCTGACAAGGTAGGAGAGAGCATCACACTAACATCCCGAGACGATCCCGAATCGTTCCTGCTAAAACTAGGCCTGTCACCCCAGCCGCGACCTGAAGACTCACCATCTCCACAACGATCAGATGAGTGCAGGGCCATTGCCAAACGCAATTACAGAATCACACCACGAAACACTACCAAGAAACCGTAGTCTCTGTTTGGAATTCCAGCCCTCAGCCACACAGATCTTTGAATGCTCTATAGGTGCCTGATGTCATCAAACGCAAAAAACATATATGGACATTTAGCCTTCAATGTGCGAGAAACTGTGAGACATATCGATAATGCAATACCATATTTATGCTCAGTAACACCCCTTTGTGTTCTTGTTAGGCCCATAAATGTTTTTCTACCTCATATATTGAAAAAGTTGTATGACGCTGAGAATAACTCAATAAAATACAACAAAAAAACAAAAAAATAGACCTCTTTCCTCTATACAGATCTCTGGTCCAGCAGTAGGAGACTCTGCTTCCATGATGGACACAAATCAATCAATCATTGTCATTTGTTCAATTAGAGTAATGTCTGGTGTGCAATAAAGTATTATAAAATAATACTTTGCATTTTTCAGTAATCACAGAATGTGTTTTGTTATTTCTTTCACTATAAGTTTGATGAGTTAGCTTTAAATGTCCTTCCCTAAATAATGTTGGAAAAGTTCCTTATTTTTTATTCTTTTCAGGTGTTCTTGCAAAACAGTGTAAAATGTGGCCAGCATTTTCACAAGATGCAGATAATCCCCATTATTTTCACTGTATAAAGTATCTCTGATACATCGTAAAGCAAAGCACTAGTGACCAAGAGATTTTACTATGCCTACTCAGTTGTCAAAAATCTATTTTTCAAAGTACCAAATCTTCTTGAGAGTTCTTTACAGTCTCTTATAGTGACAAGATTAGAGTTAGACATTTCATGAAAGGAAATATTTTTAGACGAGTTCTTCCAATGACTATAACTTCCACGTGCAAAATTTGACACAGAAAATAGCTTACAACAAATACAAAATACTTTGTCCAATATAAATGTAAATTAGCCTCTTATTAGAAAAAACAAAATTAGTCTTTTTTGCTTTGCATGACCTTTCCTGACAATAGCATCCCCTAGTGAGGTGATGAGAGCAGCTGACCAATCAGCTGTATCAGACACAATCAGGCTTTCCAAAGAAGAAGATTGTTCCTTTAGCTCCTCTGATTCTTCTTCTTCGTGTGACCCTTCTGAATCAGTTTGAATGTACTCTTACAGCTATGTAAAGAATACGAATTTCACACAAAATCCATTTTAAGGAAAAGTGAAATTTCATCCATATCTCCACAGGTCAACCTGCCTTCCTTGCTCCGGTCATGTTCCTTGGTGTAGATTCTTTCCTACTCTGCAGCAGCCAGAACCATCCAGCCTGGTCAATACAGTTCCTTTCTTTCATTGTGTTCCTCCTAGATTATCTGCTTTGCTTCTCCACCAACGCTTCCTCTTACACTCTTGTAACAATGCATAAATAGCCTCTAAAATGTAAGCTAATTGAGCAGGGCACTCCACCTCTCTGTTCCTGTACATCCAGTTGTCTGGTTACAATTACATGTCTGTTAGTCCACCCATTGTACAGTGCTATGGAATCTGCTGGCACTATATAAATAATAATATTAATAATAATAAATGGTTGAAGTTTGCACAGGGGAAATTATTAAGATGTTGAGTTGAGCAATATATCCATGTCTTGTTTCGTGAGCATGTACACTATACAGAGACTTACTGGATCCAGCATCGGACACTGCAATTGCTCTACCCTGTGGGTAGTGTTCCATTGAGCGGTTCTCCTGCTCTCACCTATCACTATTCATTGGCATCAGGGTCTGCTGAGCCCTTCAATGCAAAGAGATAATAAGCAGGGGCGGGCTGGGCCGGGGGGCAGGGAGGCAATTGCCCCCCCAGGCCGCCCTAAATCCTTTCACGACCGGCCGCAGCGGGCCAGGCTTTTAAATGCTGCAGGCAGCCTGAGCGCTCTGTAAAGAGCGCTCAGGCGGCTGCCGCACTGCCTCACCTCCCCTCCCCTGTAGCGTGGCCGAGCTGCTCTCCGGTCTGCGGTGCCGGCCGGAGTGATGGGAAGGTGCACGCTCAGTGTGCACTTCCTTTCAGTCCGGCCGGTTACAGGAAACAGAAACTCCTGTTCCGCGCGGAGTTTCTGTTTCCTGTAACCGGCCGGACTGACAGGAAGTGCACACTGAGCGTGCACTTTCCCATCATTCCGGCCGGAATTTAAAAGCCCGGCCACGCTACAGGGGAGGGGGTAAGAAGAAGAGGGGAGGGGGGGAGTAAGAACTGAAGAGGGGAGGGGGGGGGAGTAAGAAAAGAAGAGGGGAGGGGGAGTAAGAAAAGAAGAGGGGAGGGGGAGTAAGAAAAGAAGAGGGGAGGGGGAGTAAGAAAAGAAGAGGGGGGAGTAAGAAAAGAAGAGGGGGAGGGGGAGAGTAAGAAAAGAAGAGGGGAGGGGGAGAGTAAGAACTGAAGAGGGGAGGGGGGGAGTAAGAAGAGGGGAGGGGGGAGAGTAAGAACTGAAGAGGGGAGGAGGGAGAGTAAGAACTGAAGAGGAGAGGGGGGAGTAAGAAGAGGGGAGGGGGAGAGTAAGAAGAGGGGAGGGGGGAGAGTAAGAAGAGGGGAGGGGGGAGAGTAAGCAGAGGGGAGGGGGAGAGTAAGAAGAGGGGAGGGGGGAGAGTAAGAAGAGGGGAGGGGGGAGAGTAAGAAGAGGGGTGGGGGGGAGTAGGAAGAAGGGAGGGGGAATAAGAAGAGGGGAGCGGGGAGTAAGATGGAGGGGGGAGTAAGAAGAGGGAAGGGGGGAGTAAGAAGAGGGGGGAGTAAGAAGAGGGGAGGGGGGAGTAAGAGGGGAGGGGGAGTAAGAAGAGGGGAGGGGGAGTAAGAGGGGAGGGGGAGTAAGAAGAGGGGAGGGGGGAGTAAGAGGGAAGAGGGGAGTAAGAAGAGGGGGGAAGTAAGAGGGGCGGAGTAAGAAGAGGCGAGGGGGGAGAGTAAGAAGAAGGGGGGAGTAAGAAGAGGGGAGGGAGGGAGTAAGAAGAGGGCAGGGGGGATAATAAGAGGGGGGAGTAAGAGGGGAGGGGGGAGTAAGGGGAGGGGGAGTAAGAAGGAGGGGAGAAAAGAAAAAGAGGGGGGAAGAAGAGGGAGAGGGGAGTAAGAAGAGGGGAAGGGGGAGTAAGAAGAAGGGGAGATAAGAAAAAGAGCGGGGTAAGAAGAAGAAGGGGGGAGTAAGAAAAAGAGGGGGAAGTAAGAAGAAGAAGAGGGAGTAAGAAAAAGAGGGGGGAGTAAGAATAAGAAGAGTGGAGAGTAAGACGAAGAAGGGGTAAGAAGAAGAGGGGGGGAGTAAGAAGAAGGGGGAAGTAAGAAGGAGGGGAGATAAGAAAAAGAGGGGTAAGAAGAAGGAGGGGGTAAGAAGAAGAAGGGGGAGTAAGAAAAAGAGTGGGGAGTAAGAAGAACAAGAGTGGGGAGTAATTAGAAGAAGGGGGTAAGAAGAAGAGGGAGTAAGAAGAAGAGGGGAAGGTAAGAAGAAGGGGGAGTAAGAAGAAGAGGGGGGAGTAAGAAGAAGAAGGGGGTAAGAAGAAGAATGGGGTAAGAAGAAGAAGTGGGGGTAAGAAGAGGGGGTAAGAAGAAGAAGGGGGAGTACGAAGAAGTAGGAGGGTTAAGAAGAAGAAGGGGGGAGTAAGAAGAAGAAGGGGGGAGTAAGAAGAAGAAGAAGAAGGGGGGTAAGAAGAAGGGGGGAGTAATAAGAAGAAGGGGGTAAGAAGAACAAGGGGGGAGTAAGAAGAACAAGGGGGAAGTAAGAAGAACACAGGGAGGAGGGGGGGTAAGAAGAACACAGGGGGGGTGAGGAGAACACACAGAGGAAGGAGTGAGAAGAACACAGGGAGGGTGGAGGGGGGATGAGAAGAGCACAGGGAGGGTGGGTGAGTGAGTGTGAGAAGAGACCGCTAGGGGAGGGTGGGGGAGAGGAGAGACCACTAAGGGACAGGGGAGAGCTCGAAGGGACAGCTCTATAGGACAGGGGGCAAGACAGGGAGCTCTTTCACAACACACACACACACTGCATCCCTATACATACACAGAAACACAACATGCTTCCCTTACACACAGAGAAACACACAATGCATCCATCACACACACACACACACACACAATGCAACCCTTACACACACACACACACACAATGCATCATTTGCACACATACACAGAAACATACAATGCAAACCCTTACACACACATGCAAACACACACTGTTTTTCTTACATACATACAGAAACACAATGCATCGCTTACACTCAATGCACACACATACAGACACACACCTTGCATCCCTTATGCATACAAACACAGATTCACACAATGCATCCCTTACACACAACCAGAAACACATAATACATCCCTTATACACAAATACACACTGCTTCCACTACACACAAACACACTGCATCACCTGCACAAACTGGTATCCCTATACACTACATACCATAAGCACACATATTAGATCCTCTACAATAACACATAACACATCCCCTACACACTCCACTCCCTGTGAGCGAACTCATGGGTGGGTGGAACATAAGTGGAATTATGAGTGGGCCTTATGGGCATACCCACCGTCAGGCCCTGGGGCCCAGACCTTGAGCTGTGTAAGAGGCCCCCCAAAAATGGAGCTGCTTCCAATTCTCCCAGAACATTGAATTTTGTGACCACAGTTGCAAACAGCCTCCAGAGATCCTGTTCTACACCAGACCAGTGGAGCCAAACTGCAGCCCATCATCACCCTCATATAATTGTAAGTAGGCAATCTAGTATATTATTAGTGACACTAATCTATAATTTACCTCACATTAAAGGGACACTATAGCTTAATGAAGTGGTTCTGGTGTCTATAGCTGGTCCCTGCAGGCTTTTTAATGTAAACACACACTGTGTGCAGCACTGGCGTTAGTTCATATGGCAGATCATATGGGTGGGGCATTGTGATGTCACATGGGGGGGCGGCAAATTTATATTTTGTCTAGGGCGGCAAAAATCCTTGCACCAGCTCTGATCCTGGGCAGGTGCACCAGTCTTCTGGTGATCCACAGGAGGGAAGTGCACTGATTGCACTGCACTCTCCTCCTGCCCAGACCCGGTTTGACCGCAGTGCAAATGCCCTCTGCCCCCTGCCCCTAATTTACAGTGGCTCACACTCACAACAAGCAGTGCCTGGAGCCCTTTGCAGAGACGGAAACAAAGAGGTTCTGCGGCAGCTGGCCGTCCTGCAAGCATTACATTAAACAGCTGTTTTCCACATGCAGCCACAGGTGGCGTTGTGCTGGGAGACTGTGATTACTCTTCACTTTCTCCCAGCCTCCCAGCGCATGGGGGAGAGAGAGGAGGAGGCATGATTTAATCTTGAATAAATCCTCTAAGCAAACCTTTATAAATTTGGGGGGATCAGCTCTGTTTCCACAGTTTATTGGTGTTTACTCTGATGTCTGTATTAATATTGAGGGATGTCTAAGTAGTAACGTCAGTGTGTGTCAGCAGGGCCAGCCATTGGGGTGGGCAAGCTGTGCGGTCACGCAGGGTGCCATGACAACAGAGGCACCGGGCGGCCAACACAGCTCACAAGTTGGGTACACCAGCATATTTAATTTAAACGATTCGCTGGTGGTCCACTGGTGCGCACCAGCAGTAGGTGCAGTCAGATCATATCCTCTCCCTCGTGGTTCCGGCGCTCAGTTAGTGAGTCAGAGCACAGGCTCAGAGATTCTCAGCCTGTGCTCTGACAACATTGAAAGTCAGAGCCGTGAAGGAGTGGGTATGGCAAAGAGCTACTGATTAGCATAACATCAATATCCGTTATAAAACCAGGAAAAGGTGGGCATGGATGGTGAACTGATTTGGTGGCCCAATGGGCCACTTGACTGGTTTTGCCCCCCAGGCCTAAGACTGCCAGCCCTCCCCTGATAACAAGGGTGTTCTGATTAAAGAAATTATTTGATAGGGATTAAAATTTTATAACTACTGCTTGGTTGAATTTAAACAGCCCAGTAAGAAATCAAACTATTTAAGAACAGTTTCATTACTTATAATGGGTGGTCAGCATGGCACTCCAGGCATCATAATCAGTGCAGCAAGGTGTAGTCCTTTAAATTATCATGTATGAGCACCTACCTTGTCACACTAATGCAAAGACGGTGCTATCACTTTACAACGGCATCCTAGATTTCTAAATCAGTGATTATAACATGTGTGGAGGAGCAATAATGCTTCATTAGAGGAACACTCCAAACACAAACACTACAGATGTAGTGATTATGGTACCAGGAGTACCTTGAAGCCCTTCTAGAGTAATTTGTGCTGCATTTGACTTTTCCTTTTGGATGTCTTCTCTTCAGTGAACTACGCAAGTCTAATAAAAAATCTGCACTCAGAGAATGAAAGCAGCTCCGCACAAACCTGTATAGCTCAGTAGAGCTAGCCAAATTCTCCTGCACGGGTAGGGGGCACCTTAATGTACATGGGGGTAGTGCACAAGTACCTTTTGGGGGCTTTCATTAAAATTACAAACACATTTACTGAAAGTTTAACAGTGAAATAAATAGCTGGGTATAATAAACATAAACAAACAACCTGCCAACCCTAAGAAGATGGCGGACCGAATGGCTAAGGATTAGTAGGGATAAGGGATTACAGACAAACAAGGTGGGACAGCAGAACAGGGGATTAAGTTGATAGAGTGAAAACAAACAGGACTAGAGGGACAGGGTATTGGTGAGATAGAGTGACACAACAAGGCTAAGAGAGACATGGGATTAAGCGGCACTGTTAACCTCCCCCCCCACGCACTCCCCCAGAGTTCTCGTATATAAATGGCTGGTATAAGCAAAGAGAGCCGCTTGTACCGGCAATCTACCATGACCATGAAATGAGCTAATCCAGAATGAGATCATGAAATGTAGGAGTTTTATTATGTGGTTAAGCAGCCGTGGAATGTTTGGAGGAATACCTGAAATGGTCGCGATGGAGTATACTAGGCTTCATGTCTCTGAGGGCCATATGTCACAGAACCAGTTGTCCTTGATAATGGCTGCAAACCCACTCTAAAATAACAGAGGAGTCGTTGGTCAGTGGGGCAATGAACATGCCTTACATGTTACAATGGCCTACATTAACAGGTCTTTTCGAACATGTGTTGTCATGGTGCTACTGTCAGTAGGAAACCTGGAGTAGGCAGAGCAGTCAGGAAATAAGGGGTTACCTTTCAGTATAATGCACATGGCAACGTACAGAGAACCAAGGAGAGACTGGAGATACAAGTGGGAACAGACACCTTTGCCAATGAATGACTTCCTAATATGCTGGGCACTGTCCGCGGAGGGCAGGGCTGTATTGACAATAAGTCAAGACGTACGCCTATTAATGTCACATGTAGTTGTCTGTGATACTTGCACAGGCGTAGATACCCGGCTGGGGAGCTCAGAGTTGGCAATCATGAGTCTGTATAGCTTGGCTTCAGTGCTGTAGCTGGGAGCGGTAAGTCTTTACGCATGATTTCGGCAGCAATTCGAAACGTTCCAGGATTACAAGGAACTGTGTTGGTGGTATCCTTGTATTTGACCAGGGTACAATGGACTAGCTGGGGCGAAGGGTCTGGCGGGGTTAAGGATTAGTAGGGATAAGGGATTACAGTGCAAGACAAACAAGGTGGGATAGAGTGATAGCAGAACAGAGGATTAAGGTGATAGAGTGAAAATAAACAGGACTAGAGGGACAGGGTATTGGTGAGATCGAGTGACACAACAAGGCTAAGAGAGACATGGGATTAAAGCGGCACTGTTAACCTCCCCCCCCCCCCCCCCCACGCACTCCCCCCAGACAGAATATTTATGAAATAATAATTCTGATCGTTTTGGAATTTAACTGAAATTCCAACTCGATCAAGAGATATACAGAGATAAACTAGGTACTGCTTTTTCTGTGTTTCTATTTCGCCCAACTTTTTTTTTTTTAGACTTAGGGTGATAACACTTTTTAGACACTAGTGATGACTGCAGGGAATTGGCTGTGTCTATTATATAGGATCTCGCGGTCTCGAGGAGACCTTAATGCTGTACTCTCATGCTCCAGACGGAGCAGATCGAACAAGTTTAACTCATGACAGGTCCCTAGAACCTGGGTAATGTAGATAGGAAGAGGGGTGGTGGATGTCAGGCCCCCTGCCTTATCACATTTTATCATAGAGTGGGGCAGCTAATTCCGCTGCCATGATGGAGCCCACATGAGAGTGTGGATTCTATTGAGGCACTTTAGGAGTCCCAAGCCTTTGTGGAGAAGGGGGCAGGAGCTGGGCAAGCCCCCTCTCTTCTTATAGAGTAGCTCATTGGCCTGTCCACGTACTCTGCCATGCTGTCACCACTTTGCTGGAGCCTGCTGAGGGAGGCCAGCTCAATCAGTGTCAGGGCCCCAGTGGAATCTTGGGGTGGTAGATGCCACACCCTCCTCTTTACATCAGAGAAGCTAAACTCAAGAGGCAGCAATTGAGGCAGACAAAGAAAGTCCCCATAGAAGGGGAGGGATTGCAAAGGCTTCAAACAAGAGATATGCAGAGCTTGCAAGATGTGTTTATATATTCCCCCAATATAATAATGCATAATTATTATTATTATTATTATTATTATTGCCATTTATATAGCGCCAACAGATTCCGTAGCGCTTTACAATATTTTGAGAGGGGGGGATGTAACAATAAATAAGACAATTACAAGAAAACTTACAGGAATGATAGGTTGAAGAGGACCCTGCTCAAATGAGCTTACAGTCTATAGGAGGTGGGGTATTAGAAACATTAGGATAGGAAATATCAAGTAGGAGTGAAGCAGAGCTGGAGGAGAGAGCAAAGCACTATCCCATAGGAGAGCAAGCGACAGGTATGTAAGGGAGAGATTACTCTGGGAGGCCATACGCTTTCCTGAAGAGATGGGTTTTAAGGCCCTTCTTAAATGATTGAAGACTAGGAGAGAGTCTGATGGCAGTAGGCAAGTTATTCCATAGGAGAGGAGCCGCCCGTGAGAAGTCCTGCAAGCGTGAGTTGGCTGTACGGGTGCGAGCAGCGGTCAGGAGGTGGTCGCGGGCAGAGCGGAGGGTACGAGGAGGGGCATACCTCTGGATCAGTGAAGAGATATAAGAGGGGCTGGAATTGTTCAGTGCTTTAAATGTATGGGTTAGCACTTTGAATTGACTCCTATAGGATACAGGGAGCCAATGTAAGGACTGGCAGAGGGGCGAGGTGTGAGAGGACCGACTGGATAGGAAAATCAGTCTAGCTGCAGCATTCATTACAGACTGTAGCGGGGCAGTACGGCTTTTGGGGAGACCAATCAGGAGAGGGTTACAGTAATCCATGCGGGAAATTACTAGAGCATGGACAAGCTCCTTGGTAGCATCTTGCGTAAGAAAGGGGCGGATGCGGGCTATGTTTTTGAGTTGGAACCTACAGGACTTGGCAACAAACTGGATGTGAGACTCAAAGGTGAGACCAGAGTCAAGTATGACGCCAAGACAGCGCGCTTGTAGGGATGGACTTATGTGGATATCACTGACTTGAAGGGAGAGTGAGAGAGGAGGATCAGTATTAGGAGGAGGAAAGACAAGGAGTTCAGTTTTTGAGAGGTTAAGTTTGAGAAAGCGTGACGACATCCAGTCAGAGATGGAAGAGAGGCAAGCAGTGACACGTTGCAGGACGGCCGGGGAGAGGTCCGGTGAGGAGAGGTATATCTGAGTGTCATCAGCGTACAGGTGGTAGTTGAATCCAAAAGAGGCAATAAGTTTTCCAAGAGAGGCAGTATAAAGAGAAAATAGAAGGGGACCAAGGACAGAGCCTTGGGGAACTCCAACCGAGACAGGGCGAGGGGAGGAGGTATCCTTGGAAAAGGAGACACTAAATGAGCGTTGGGAGAGATAGGAGGAAAACCAAGAGAGGACAGAGTCACAGAGACCGAGTGATTGAAGAGTTTGAAGGAGGAGAGCATGATCAACTGTGTCAAAGGCAGCAGAGAGGTCAAGGAGAATTAATATGGAGTAGTGACCTTTGGATTTAGCGGAGATTAGGTCATTAGTCACTTTGATAAGAGCGGTCTCAGTAGAGTGGAGAGGGCGGAAGCCAGACTGAAGAGGGTCAAGGAGAGAGTTGGAATTAAGGAAGTGAGACACACGGGTGAAGACAAGTCTTTCCAAAAGCTTTGATGAGTAAGGGAGCAGGGATATGGGACGATAGTTAGAGTTAAATGCATGCATTTTTTCAATTGGGATATATATATATATCCCAATTATATATATATATATTTGGAAATGAAATAACCTCTTCTAGTGGTGAAAGACATAATATGAGGAATAAACAATGAGTAAATGTAATGGGCATGTCAATGAGAGTGTAGCCCTGTATCAGCTGCCAGCCCGCTAAGTGCCGGATGGCGAAGAAATTAACTATACAAGGGGAAGGTGAGGCCTTGCTAAATGCCAAGTGGCTCAGAGAGGCTCTAGCTGTGATTTTGGCCGAGGGAAACTAAATATGACAATCATTAATTTTTTTACAAATGATTTTATAACATGTTTTACCAGGAATGTAATCTACTTGTTAATATGCCCCTATGGACTACAGTATATTGGACGGACTATACGGCCATTATATAAAAGGATAGCTGAGCACGTTAATAATATTAAGAAAGGCTATGAACAGCATAGTGTCTCAGCACATTTAAAAAAAATGCCATAATATGAATCCGGGTGGTTTAACCTTCCTAGGTATACAGAATGGGAAAAAAGCTTGGAGGGGAGGTAACCATATCCAATAAATAGGAAAAGAAGAAATTAAGTTGGTGTACAGATTAAATACCTTAACACCATATGGACTCAATGTAGAGTTTGACATTTTTAATTTTTTATAATTTTTTGTATACATACAATTTTTATATAAACTTCATAATTCTAAATATAGCAATTTAAAATAATACATTTTATTCATAAATTTTCCAAATAGGTATTATCCTGCATTAATAATTTCCTCTCTTATTTCCCTAGCTATGTTTTAACACATTGAAAGTTTGAATGTATACTGTATGCTTAAGTAATTTCCTTTATATGTATGATAACAGATTTTCTTGCTTAAAATATGTATATAAATAATTATGATAGATATGTCTAATTGTTTGGTAGCATTTTGTGGATTGTTTTGTTTATTTTTAAATTGATATGGACTAGTTGTATATCTTAACCCCTTCCCGACCGCGGACGGAAATTTTCCGCCAACCTTGTCCTTTGGTTAAGGACCGTTGATGGAAAATTTCCGTCATTTACTAAAGTTAACCCCAGATCACCGAGATTGCGGCGATCGTGGGGTTAACGGTGATCCGGTCTGCCTCTGTATTAGAGGCAGACCGGGAGCACCCGATCGGGCTGCCCCAGCACCTGTGCTCCATATACTCACCTTCCGCCTCCCTGCACTTCCGGGTTCTGTGTGAAGTGCAGGGAGACGGATCAGTGCTGCTGATCTTCTCCCTGTGTAAAAAAATAAAAATAAAGTTAAATCCCACCCCCCCTTTCCCCTGCTTTAATAAAATTAACCCCTTCCCTGCCAATTGATCACTGACTACAGTGATCAGTTGGCAGGGTATACATTTTAATGTCATCTGATTTTTTTTTTTTTACCCTTCAGCGTTAATTATAATTTTTTTTAACCCTCAGGGGTTAAATTTATTTTATTAATTAATTTAAATATTTAAAAATTATATGTTTAGCTAGCTGGGATGGGTGGAAGTTAGTGGGGAATTGGGGAATTGGGTGTTAGGCTAACTAGGGGTTAACGTTAAAAAAAGTTTTAAAATAAGCTTTAAAAAGGCTAAAAAAAAGGAGGGCGAAGCCAAGCTGCTGAACTGAATGGCCGCACGTTGGAACTGCTCAGCACCAACAAGCCACTTTAACACAGAATACAAGGCTATAAACTCTTCCCACATAACCCCAAAACGGAGAACCGGGAAGGCGAAGGCACCATGGGTTGTAAGAGCAAGAAAGCTAAGCCGGACAAACCAAGCATGAGTAAGAATATAGGGGAACTCTGGCGACAGGCCCAAAGAGCTGGGGAACCCAAGATGGCCGCCTTCGCGGACTATGCCTCTGATATCTCTGAGGATTTCTCAGACGGAGCAATGGAGGAGCAAGTACCTACACTACTGTCCCCCAAGCCGCCACCCTTACCACCAGACTCAGCTCCAGTCACAACAGCAGTCCTGAAAGAATTGCTAGCGGGCCTTCAACACACACACTACAGGCCGACGTGGCCCAAATCCGTCAAGACCTGAGAGGCCTGACAGGTCGCATGGGCATACTGGAACGGGAAACCAGCCAAAATGCTCAGCAAATATTGCTTCTGCAGCAAACAGTATTAGAGCTGAAACAGCAACAAGCAAAAACAGACCTGCGGCTTACAGCGGCGGAGGACCAAAGGAGGAGTCTAAACCTTAAGGTCAGGGGGATCCCTGAAGAAACAACGGAGGCAGAACTACCCCACCTGGTACGCAGACTTCTCCAAGCGCTTCTACCGCCCAAACATGCGAAAACGGTGGAGATAGAGGGGATGTTCTGCTTACCTAAACCAGTCAAGGCCCCATCCGAGGCACCATGAGACCTGATCATCCGGTTTCAGAGGTGTATGGACAAAATGGCGGTCCTCAACGCGGTACGCAATCATTCCCCATACTCCTTCGAGAGCATGGCACTTTCCTTCTACGCAGACCTATTGGGGAACACACTTGCCTGGCGCTGCTCTCTCCAACCTTTCACGTCCCTCCTACGAGCGAACAACATACAATATCGATGGAGATCACCCCACACCCTGCAGGTACAACATGGAGACACCACGCACCCAGTTCACGATCTACAGGGAGCAAAGGGTCTGTTGCCTACATTGGGGCTCCCAGGGGACTCCATAGCTAACTGCGGGTCGTTAACCACCACCCACATCTGGAATCCAGCAACTGCACCTCCATTTGTCCCACGGGGCCCAAGGAAAGAAACCCAAGCAGCAGCCACCACCTGAAGTGCCTCGGACTGCAGGCAGAGAGACACTGTTGTCCCCTAACAATACCGGCCTGGTACCACCACAGCCTAATTTATTTTTCTATTAGTAATATTTTTTCAACTGTTTTTGATATGATCTGCCAATACCAGATAAGGACATTGGGACTAACAACTATCACACAAAGTAGCCTTATAGTGCTCTGCAAAACTGCAGGGCTAACTCAAAAGTTTTGAATTTATAAAGAGTTTAGCTAATTTAGTTTTTTCTTACCCTTCAACTTTTCCTTTAAATATTCAGCGCAACACCAACGGGAGTACCCACATAAATAGCCCACTCTCAAATCGACCGACAGTTGCACACCACACATACAACACGTACTTCCCCTGGGGTTAAATGTTAAAGGCCTTCACTTTATATATATATATATATATATATACACACACACTCACACATGTGGATCCAGCACTCACTCTCCCGGTCTTATCCTTGCCTGGTTGCAAATCACTTATGCCAAAATATAAGTATCAAGGTGCACTGACAGGTGATTTGATTTTGAAAATATAACTGATCATGCAAAAAAACAAAACCATTTATTTTATTGAAGGATAGTGATCAAATGAATCCATTTATTATCACATAGGTGTTTAAAGTCATATTGATAACAGAAATCACCCAATGGCCCTGATCAAAAATTTACATACCATTGAATGTTTGAATGTTCAGGTAGACCAAGAAAGGTTTCAGCCACAACTGCCAGAAGAATGGTTTGGGATACAAAGAAAAACCAACAGGTAACCTCAGGCGATATAGGCTGCTCTGGAAAAAGACAGTGTGGTCGTTTCAAGGAGCACAATACGACGATACTTGAATAAACATGAGCTGCATGGTCGAGTTGACAGCAAAAAGCCTTTACTGCCCCAATGCCATAAAAAGCCTGGTTACAATATGCCTGACATAGAAACATAGAATGTGACGGCAGATAAGAACCATTCGGCCCATCTTGTCTGCCGAATTTTCGAAATACTTTCATTAGTCCCTGGCCTTATCTTATAGTTAGGATAGCCATATGCCTATCCCACACATGCTTAAACTCATTTACTTTGTTAAACTCTACCACTTCAGCTGGAAGGCTATTCCATGCATTCACTACCCTCTCAGTAAAGTAATACTTCCTGATATTATTTTTAAACCTTTGTCCCTCTATTTTAAGAATATGTCCTCTTGTTGTGGTAGTTTTTATTTTAAATATAGTCTCCTCCTTTACCGAGTTGATTCCCTTTATGTATTTAAATGTTTCATATCCCCCACTGTCTTGTCTTTCCTCCAAGCTATACATGTTAAGTTCCTTTAACCTTTCCTTGTACTGCGTACAATACTCCAATTGAGGTCTACCAGTGTTCTGTACAATGGCATGAGCACTTCCCTCTTTCTACTCCCTATACAACCAAGCATTCTGCTAGCATTTCCTGTGCTCTATTATATTGACTGCCTACCTTTAAGTCATCAGAAATAATCACCCCTAAATCCCTTTCCTCAGATGTTGAGGTTAGAACTCCATCAAATATTCTGTGCTCTGCCCTTGGGTTTTTACATCCAAGATGCATTATCTTGCACGTCTTCACATTAAATGTCAGTTGCCACAACTCTGACCATTTTTCTAATTTACCTAAATCATTTGCCATTTCAATCCGGTTACATACCTTAGTATCATCAGCAAAAAGACATACATTACCATCAAGACCTTCTGCAATATCACTAATACAAATATTAAAGAGAATGGGTCCAAGTACAGATCCCTGAGGTACCCCACTGGTGACAAGCCCAAGATTCGAATATACTCCATTGACTACAACCCTCTGTTGCCTGTAACTTAGCCACTGCTTTACCCATTCAACAATATTGGAATCTAAACTTAAAGATTGCAGTTTATTGATAAGCCTTCTATGTGCAACAGTGTCAAAAGCCTTACTGAAATCTAGGTAAGCAATGTCTACTGCACCACCCTGATCTATTATTCTAGTTACCCAATAAAAAAAAAGAAATCAATAAGATTAGTTTGGCATGATCTCCCTGAAGTAAACCCATGTTGTCTCTGATCTTGAAATCCATGTGATTTTAGATGTTCAACAATCCTATCCTTTAACATGGTTTCCATTACTTTCCCCACTACTGAATTAAGGCTTACTGGCCTATAGTTGCCCGACTCCCCCCTACTACCTTTCTTGTGAATGGGCACAACATTCGCTAACCAATCTTCTTGGACTACTCCTGTTAACAATGATTGGTTAAATAAATCTGTTTATGGTTTAGCTAGTACACCACTAAGCTATTTTAATAACTTTGGGTGTATTCTATCAGGTCCCATTGACTTATTTGTCTTTACTTTTGACAGTTGTGCTGCTGGCACAAGCGGCTATTTTGGTTTCCCAATTCACATCAGGAAGATTAAAGTCAGCCATGATGATTACTTCCCCCTTCATTGTCATTTTAGCTATTTCCTCAACTAGTAGATTATCTAACTCTATTTGCCCTGGGGGCCTATAAATCACACCTACCCATGTTACTGTGTGAATACCAAATTCTAACGTAACCCAAACGGACTCTATGTACGCCTCACTAACTTTTATTAGACTAGATTTTATGCTATCCTTCACATACAGGGCCACCCTTCCCTCTTTCTTGCCTTCCCGGTCTTTTCTATATAAAAAGTGTACCTGGTATTGCTATGTCCCAGATCTCAGTAACAGTGACTAAATCTACATTATCAGTTGCCATTATTGCCACAAGTTCATGTATCCTATTCCCTAAACTGCGAAAATTTGTAGACCTGACTCTAAACTTATCAATTTTTAACACACTTGCTACAGGCACCTTGTGTCCATGTTTTGGGGGGCAATTTGATTGATGTTTTATCGCCCTTTTGCACCCTTCCCCTCCTAGTTTAAATACATCCTACCAAAACCTTCTAAACTGCTCACTGAGAACATTTGTTCCCTTTTGAGAAAGATGCAAACCATCTTTTTTTGTAGTTTATTTCCATTCCAAACAGAGCTACCATGAGAAATAAAGCCAAATCCTCCCTCCCAACACCATTCACCATAAGGCGGCCCAGGCTGACCAGCCCTGGGGGCGCAAAATCAGGCTGACCGGAAGGAGGGAAGCGCACTGCGCTCCCCTCCAGCCGACGACCTTTTGTAGCGTGGCCGAGCGCAGCACAGATCTTCCCGCCCGCGGGCCCACCACCTACGTGGCGTACATACCAGGGTCGCAGGGGGCCCGGCCGCCCCCTGCGACCCGGAATGTACGGTACCCACTGGGCCAGCCTCTTCTCCTGGAGGGCCCAGGAGCCGGCCACCTCAGGGCCCCCCGAGGCTGGCCCTGGTATCACCGGGCGTTCGGTTCTGCTGGCGCGTGAGGGAGTACTCTCCCATGTGTGCTTCCTCTTCAGCTCCCCCGCGCGCCGCATACTGATACCGGAGCCGGAAGATGACGTCATCTTCCGGCACCGGCATCCCTACGCGGTGACCGAGGGAGCTGAAGAGGAAGCACACATGGGAGAGTGCTCCCTCGCGCGCCCGCCCGCCCGCCAGCCAGCCAGCCTACCTGCCTACCTGCCCAGGAGCCCAGCAGCACCACTGGACCCCAGGGAATCCCTTCAGCACTCAAAAAGGTAAGGAGGCTGGGGGAATAAAAAAAAAAACACGTGTTAGTGTGAGTGTTAGAGTGTGTGTGTCTGCTAGTGAGTGTCTACTAGTGAGTGTGTCTGCTAGTGTCAGTGTGTGTCTGCTAGTGTGTGTCAGTGTGTGTGTGAGTGTGTGTGTGTCTGCTAGTGAGTGTCTGCTAGTGAGTGTCAGTGAGTGTGTCTGCTAGTGAGTGTCAGTGAGTGTGTCTGCTAGTGAGTGTCAGTGAGTGTGTTACTGTGTGTCTCTTACTCAGTGTGTTTGTGTGTGTATTAGTGAGTCTGTTTGATGTCTGTTAGTGAGTGTGTGTTTGTCAGTGAGAGTGTATGTTTTGTAAGTGAGTGTGTATGTATGTCTGTCGCTGAGTGTGTCTGTCAGTAAATGTGTGTCTGTTAGCTGGTGTGTATGCATCTGTTTGTGAGAGTGTGTGTGTGTCTTCAGCACTTACCTTTCTCCAGCGCCGGACTCCCTTGGCACTGGGGATCCCTCCGCCTCTCAGCTCCGAATGCTCTTGCCGCGCACGCATTCAAACCGCCCATAGGAAAGCATTACTCAATGCTTTCCTATGGACGTTCAGTGTCTTAGAATAGCGGAAGCTCCTCTAGCGGCTGTCAGTGAAACAGCCACTAGAGGCTGGATTAACCCTCGATGAAACATAGCAGTTTCTCTGAAACTGCTATGTTTTCAGCTGCAGGGTTAAAACTAGAGGGACCTGACACCCAGACCACTTCATTGAGTTGATGTGATCTGGGTGTCTGTAGTGGTCCTTTAAGTGTGTGTGCATCTGCATGCACTGGCGTACATACCGCGGTCGCAGGGGTCACAGCCCTGCAACCAGGTGCCCCCAGCCATGTGTTGCGCCCCCGGCCCGCACAGTGTAAGTGTGAGGGGGGGGGGGGGGGGCACGGATCAATTTTCGCACCATGGGTCATGTGTACGCCACTGCACCTACCCTGGTGTCTGCCGCAGGCTGTGTGGAGGAGGCGGGGATATGAATGACATCATATCCCTGCTCCCTGTGTACCACACAGCGCGGCTGGCGCCCTGTGATGGGGCTGGGCTGCAGGACAGGACCCCAAGGAGCCGGAAGGCATGCACCCAGGGGACAAGATTGAACTGATGTAAGTATGTAATTGTGTAGGTCTCTGTATGTATGTCTCTGTATGTATGTATGTATGTTTCTGTATGCCTGTATGTACAAATGTATGTGTCTGTATGCCTGTATGTCTTTGTACATATGTGTCTGTATGCCTGTATGTCTCTGTATACCTGTATATATGTATGTGTCTGTATGACGGTATGTATCTGTATGCGTGTATGTCTTTGTATGCCTGTATGTATGTATGTATGTGTCTGCATGCCTGGATGTCTCTGTATGTATGTTTCTGTATGTCTATGTATGTATGTATGTGTCTGTATGATGGTATGCCTCTGTATGTATGTCTTTATATGCCTGCATGTCTCTGCCTGTGTGTCTGTGTCTGTATGATTATTTCTGTGTTTGTATGACCCTTATTTTAAACGAGGGTGGGTTCCACCAAAATGCATCTTCGCCTGTGTAACTAAAAATCCTAGCACCGGTCCTGCACCAAGCCACAAGTTAAAGTCCCTAATACGCATCCGCCTGTCGTTCTGAGTGTTATGCACAGGCAGAACTTCAGAGAATGACAGTGTGGAAGCAACCTGCCGTAAATCATTGGCAAAAACACTAAAAACCTCCTTTACCTCTGAAACCTCATTGCAAGTCATTTGTCCCTAGATGGACAAGTACACCCAATTCCCCTTCCTGCTTTGCTTGCTTAACAATATTACAAATACGTCTCCTGTCTCTGTGAGCAGTAGCTCCGGGAAGACATCTCACAAGACCACCATTATCCAGCCCCACATCTCTGATAGAATCTCCCAACAACAACTGTTTTCTATTAGACCTCACCATAGTCTCCATAATACCACTACCCTCGGTGCCTAAGCCCGTCTCCACAACACCACTACCCTCAGTGCCTGAGCCCGTCTCCACAACACCACTACCCTCGATGCCTGAGCCCGTCTCCACAACACCACTACCCTCGGTGCCTGAGCCCGTCTCCACAACACCACTACCCTCGGTGCCTGAGCCTGTCTCCACAACACCACTTCCCTCGGTGCCTGAGCCTGTCTCCACTACACCACTACCCTCGGTGTCTGAGCCTGTCTCCACAACACCACTACCCTCAGTGCCTGAGCTCTAAAGCCACGAGGAATCTTACAAAAATTTATGGAAAGATGAATGCAGCATGTTATCAGAAAATATTGGCAGATAATTTGCATTCTTCTGCACAAAGGCTGCACATCGGATGCTGTTGGACTTTCCAGCATGACAATGACCGTAAGCACAAGGCCAAGCTGACCCTCCAGCGGTTACAGCAGCTGCCCTGGGTGCGAAAATCAGGGGCGTCATGTGGTGCTGGCAAAGTGGTATAACAACCTCCCACATGCTTAAGATGTGTAAAACCGTGGGGCTGGGAGAATATGAGAACAGTGCACTTCCTACCAGCTTACCAACGAGCCGCACAGGTGAGGGGAGGACCAGAGAGGAGGGAGAGCCTGGACCCTACTCCCACTAGACCTGCCGGAAGCCACTGGACCCCAGGGATGCCACCCGGCTAGACCAAATAAATATGAAAGCAAGGGGATGGCTAATAATGTGTAAATTGTGATCTGTGTGTGTATATTTCATCTGTGTGTGTTTGTGTGCTCTGGACAAATGCAATAGTATTTATTTATGTTGAATTAGCCAAACAGACAGAGACAGGGTGAATGTGGACTGGGGGGTGAACGCAAAAAATAAAATTCTGCCCCGGGTGACCGTAACTGTAACCACGGCATACTGTCAATTATTACACTTGCCAGTTCTCTGTATGCAGAGAATCAGTTTTTCATTACAGTTTACCTAGTTATCAGCATACTTTGCACTTTTGTTTGCAAAAGTCATGAGTGTGCACAGAGCTTCTCATGCACGGCAAGTGCTATGGCGTGTGATACTGAGGTGGGCAGATTGGTGGGTAGGTAAAAGGGAGGGGGATGCTGTAGAAACTCTCATAGCAATGAAGTGTGCCCAACAATGTAAGCGGATCAAATTCATAGTAAGTTTATAAATGTTTATTGCATACTTTTGATTTTTTTTTTGTGTCAGTGAGTGTGTTACTGTGTGTCTCTTACTCAGTGTGTTTGTGTGTGTATTAGTGAGTCTGTTTGATGTCTGTTAGTGAGTGTGTGTTTGTCAGTGAGAGTGTATGTTTTGTAAGTGAGTGTGTATGTATGTCTGTCGCTGAGTGTGTCTGTCAGTAAATGTGTGTCTGTTAGCTGGTGTGTATGCATCTGTTTGTGAGAGTGTGTGTGTGTCTTCAGCACTTACCTTTCTCCAGCGCCGGACTCCCTTGGCACTGGGGATCCCTCCGCCTCTCAGCTCCGAATGCTCTTGCCGCGCACGCATTCAAACCGCCCATAGGAAAGCATTACTCAATGCTTTCCTATGGACGTTCAGTGTCTTAGAATAGCGGAAGCTCCTCTAGCGGCTGTCAGTGAAACAGCCACTAGAGGCTGGATTAACCCTCGATGAAACATAGCAGTTTCTCTGAAACTGCTATGTTTTCAGCTGCAGGGTTAAAACTAGAGGGACCTGACACCCAGACCACTTCATTGAGTTGATGTGATCTGGGTGTCTGTAGTGGTCCTTTAAGTGTGTGTGCATCTGCATGCACTGGCGTACATACCGCGGTCGCAGGGGTCACAGCCCTGCAACCAGGTGCCCCCAGCCATGTGTTGCGCCCCCGGCCCGCACAGTGTAAGTGTGAGGGGGGGGGGGGGGGGCACGGATCAATTTTCGCACCATGGGTCATGTGTACGCCACTGCACCTACCCTGGTGTCTGCCGCAGGCTGTGTGGAGGAGGCGGGGATATGAATGACATCATATCCCTGCTCCCTGTGTACCACACAGCGCGGCTGGCGCCCTGTGATGGGGCTGGGCTGCAGGACAGGACCCCAAGGAGCCGGAAGGCATGCACCCAGGGGACAAGATTGAACTGATGTAAGTATGTAATTGTGTAGGTCTCTGTATGTATGTCTCTGTATGTATGTATGTATGTTTCTGTATGCCTGTATGTACAAATGTATGTGTCTGTATGCCTGTATGTCTTTGTACATATGTGTCTGTATGCCTGTATGTCTCTGTATACCTGTATATATGTATGTGTCTGTATGACGGTATGTATCTGTATGCGTGTATGTCTTTGTATGCCTGTATGTATGTATGTATGTGTCTGCATGCCTGGATGTCTCTGTATGTATGTTTCTGTATGTCTATGTATGTATGTATGTGTCTGTATGATGGTATGCCTCTGTATGTATGTCTTTATATGCCTGCATGTCTCTGCCTGTGTGTCTGTGTCTGTATGATTATTTCTGTGTTTGTATGACCCTTATTTTAAACGAGGGTGGGTTCCACCAAAATGCATCTTCGCCTGTGTAACTAAAAATCCTAGCACCGGTCCTGCACCAAGCCACAAGTTAAAGTCCCTAATACGCATCCGCCTGTCGTTCTGAGTGTTATGCACAGGCAGAACTTCAGAGAATGACAGTGTGGAAGCAACCTGCCGTAAATCATTGGCAAAAACACTAAAAACCTCCTTTACCTCTGAAACCTCATTGCAAGTCATTTGTCCCTAGATGGACAAGTACACCCAATTCCCCTTCCTGCTTTGCTTGCTTAACAATATTACAAATACGTCTCCTGTCTCTGTGAGCAGTAGCTCCGGGAAGACATCTCACAAGACCACCATTATCCAGCCCCACATCTCTGATAGAATCTCCCAACAACAACTGTTTTCTATTAGACCTCACCATAGTCTCCATAATACCACTACCCTCGGTGCCTAAGCCCGTCTCCACAACACCACTACCCTCAGTGCCTGAGCCCGTCTCCACAACACCACTACCCTCGATGCCTGAGCCCGTCTCCACAACACCACTACCCTCGGTGCCTGAGCCCGTCTCCACAACACCACTACCCTCGGTGCCTGAGCCTGTCTCCACAACACCACTTCCCTCGGTGCCTGAGCCTGTCTCCACTACACCACTACCCTCGGTGTCTGAGCCTGTCTCCACAACACCACTACCCTCAGTGCCTGAGCTCTAAAGCCACGAGGAATCTTACAAAAATTTATGGAAAGATGAATGCAGCATGTTATCAGAAAATATTGGCAGATAATTTGCATTCTTCTGCACAAAGGCTGCACATCGGATGCTGTTGGACTTTCCAGCATGACAATGACCGTAAGCACAAGGCCAAGCTGACCCTCCAGCGGTTACAGCAGCTGCCCTGGGTGCGAAAATCAGGGGCGTCATGTGGTGCTGGCAAAGTGGTATAACAACCTCCCACATGCTTAAGATGTGTAAAACCGTGGGGCTGGGAGAATATGAGAACAGTGCACTTCCTACCAGCTTACCAACGAGCCGCACAGGTGAGGGGAGGACCAGAGAGGAGGGAGAGCCTGGACCCTACTCCCACTAGACCTGCCGGAAGCCACTGGACCCCAGGGATGCCACCCGGCTAGACCAAATAAATATGAAAGCAAGGGGATGGCTAATAATGTGTAAATTGTGATCTGTGTGTGTATATTTCATCTGTGTGTGTTTGTGTGCTCTGGACAAATGCAATAGTATTTATTTATGTTGAATTAGCCAAACAGACAGAGACAGGGTGAATGTGGACTGGGGGGTGAACGCAAAAAATAAAATTCTGCCCCGGGTGACCGTAACTGTAACCACGGCATACTGTCAATTATTACACTTGCCAGTTCTCTGTATGCAGAGAATCAGTTTTTCATTACAGTTTACCTAGTTATCAGCATACTTTGCACTTTTGTTTGCAAAAGTCATGAGTGTGCACAGAGCTTCTCATGCACGGCAAGTGCTATGGCGTGTGATACTGAGGTGGGCAGATTGGTGGGTAGGTAAAAGGGAGGGGGATGCTGTAGAAACTCTCATAGCAATGAAGTGTGCCCAACAATGTAAGCGGATCAAATTCATAGTAAGTTTATAAATGTTTATTGCATACTTTTGATTTTTTTTTTGTGCGTGTATGTCTGTTTTTTTGTTTGTTTGTTTTTTAAGTGTATAAAGCATTTCCCTTTAAATTGGTTCACCTACAAAATCAAGCTAACCTATGCATATGGTTTTTTTTTCACAATCTGGTGGTTTTCTAAACACTGAAATTGTTTTGTTTTTAGTTAAAATTATTCCAATAGAAAATCTGACATATGTTGGATTGCAAAATCAGTCAAATACTTTAAACGACCATGACTTCTTTAATGTTTGACATCGTCATTGTGCCTGGAGTCTGTTTGTGCAGCACGTCAGTTAGAAACTTTGCTGCCGGAGGAGTCTAGAACGAGAATTTCAGGCTGCTGCTAATGTTAAATTTGTGCATAAAAGCCATCTGCTGCCAGCATGCCTAACACACATACTGATGGCTGATGTCCAATGTAGGTATGGCTACCCCTTCTTGCTACCCTAAATCCTCACTCTGCCATGCCTATGTGACATCTTTCCTCCTGCAGTGAGGGGGAGTTATGTCACTTGAGGATGGGGCTGCAAGAACATGGCCTCAGTGCAGAATCCAAGGTAAGTTCCTCTTTTACCCTTGCTGACCATGGGTAAAAACCGTGCTTTTGGTTGGACTAACCCTTTAAATTGACACTATTTTCCTGCTAGCGGCACAAGCAACCAGTGGGCAAAAAGTATACAAAAAATAGATAAATAAGGCAACCCCCTCCCCCCCCCAAAACAAAAACATCAGCAGTGCAGGCCATCCAGCCATTAAAAAAAAACCATAACAGCCTAAACGTATTTTGATCTTTATATAACTATCAGGAGGATGAATCCCTCCCTTACTATTCTCACTTTTCTATTTTTAATTTGTGATCAGAGTCTTTCTGGTGAACAATGATCTCATTTGAAGCTTTTCTATATACGGAGTTCTTGATTGTAGGTTTTAAAATAGTGACAGGTCAACTTTAAGGTGCACCTAGCAGATTACAACAAATAAAACAGAAATGTATAAGGATATATTGAAAGGGTCACTTTCTGCGGCTGTCCAATCACAGATTTCCCAATGCATACGTCTTGCAAGGCAAGGACTCTGGGGCAATTGTTTGTCTCTTGTGTTTAGCTCTACTGAGCTAAACAAAGAGAAAGTAACAGAACCAGTTGTCTGACTGACAGCCTGGGGTGTAATTTCTATTGAAATCGGCACTTTTTGCAAAACGAAAAACAGTGAATTGGAGGAGATCACATGTGATCTTAGTCTGGATGCTGAAATAATCAGCGGTGAAGCTGGAGGCAGCATCAACGTAGCATATGAATAGAAACACTGATAATGCATTTTATCTTGCCCTTTCAGCAATGTGATCTAATAAATAACACATTTTCAGTTCTTAAATCCTATGTGTTTGTTGTGAATCTATCACTGGTTAAAACTATTTAGAGCATTTTGATATAAATACCACCAAGTGAAAATTAAAGGGTCACTATAGTCACCAGAACAACTATAGCTTAATGTAGTTGTTCTGGTGAGTATAATCATTGCCTTCAGGCATTTCAATTGCTTTTATTTAATTTGTTCATTGCAACAGCTGAAAGTCTGTAAATTCTGATAATAAACCTGATTTTCAATGGGGGTTGAATGATTTTGATTACAACTGTATGTAAGCATGTATATACAATAAGCATTATCTATGGCAGAATTGCTATACTACTTCTATATTGACCTAAATTGTGGGACTCTGGCTTCCAGAGTGTATAGCCATTTCCTATTTTACCAGGAAGCACAAGACTATAGAATACAATAGTGTCCATGTAACTTAGATTTCCCTACAGTTTATCAAAATAAGACCCACAAAGTGCCTGAGGTCAGTTTTAGCTCTATGAATAACCTGTGAGCAACTACAGCAAACTTCATTACACAAGAGGCACAATAAGGTAGTCTAATTACACTTTAAAGTAAAATAAATGTCAGTAGGGAAGATAAGAAGTGTGAATGGAGGAATGTAAGAGCCTGCTCTCTTGTGGACTGTGTGCAATGGCCCTTTATACTACATAACAAAATAAATTATTTCTGGGGAAAAAAAATATTTTTTATATGCCTTAGAGCCGGGCTTCCCAAACTTTTATGGGCCGAGACCCACTTTTCAGAACGGTAATTTTTCGAGGCCCACCTGCTTTTAATGCGTATTTTAAAAAGTGAACACCATGGCAATCAGCTTCAGCGGCATACAATTGGCACACCATGGCAAACCGCTTTAGAGGCATACAATTGGCAAACTATAGCAATCCGCTTTAGAGGCATACAATTGGTACACCGTGGAAATCCACTTTAGATGCATACAATTGGCATACTATGGCAATCGGCTTTAGATGCATAAACTTGGCACACCATGGCAATCACTTTTAGATGCATAAACTTGGCACATCATGGCAATCGGCTTCAGAAGCATTCAATTGGCACACCATGGCAAACAGTCAGATGCATAAAATTGGCACACCATGGCAATCAGCTTTAGATGCACAAAATTGGCATAACATGGCAGTTTTATAGGCATAATTTTGATATATCATGGCAGTTTTAGAGGCAGAAACTTTACACATCATGGCAATCAGTTTTAGAGACATACAACTGCTTACTCACAGACTCAGAATCAGAAATGCTGTTGTCCTGCTCTTTCATCCAGGCACCTCACGTTGATTATCCTAGTGGTGGAACTAATGTAGAGAGGACCCTAGTGCAAGTAAGTTTTCTGGGCCCCCATCTAGTGAAAGTGTGGCCAAAAGGTAGATCTCCATCTGTCGGAGAACTTCAACAATAATATGCCAGCTGGGGATCTACCATTTGCACATCATTGCAGGGTTAGATTTGTGAGCAGTGTTTGAATGTAAGCATGTTTTTGTATTAAGTATATGTGTGCATGTATGGGTGTATTTGTATGTACTGTTGCTATTGGAATGTAGTGGTGTATTTGTTTGTAATGTTTGCGTCTGAATGCAGGGGTGTTTGTATATGTAGTGTAGGACTTTAAATGCAGGTGTGCTTTTTGTGTGTAGTGTTGGTGTTTGAATGAAGGGGTGTTTGTAGATCATTTTTGTGTTTTAATGCAGGGGTGTGTTTGTATGTAATGTTTGCGTTTGATTACAGTGTGTGTGTGTGTGTGTAGTGGATGCAGTGTGTGTATATTGTGTTTATAAATTATACATATACACAATGTGCGTTTCAATGTAAGCACAAATACACACATTGACAAAGCGATACACACAATGACACTTCGTTTCCCACACACAGATACACAGACACTCATGTACACAGATACACACAGACACACAAATACACACTGACACAAAAGGACACGCAGGGACAGGAGGTGAGGGTGACAGTGTGGGAGGGAGTGTGTGTACTGGTAACAGTGTGGGGGGCAGTGTGAGAGAGGGTTACAGTGGGCGGGCAGGGGGAGAAAGGGTTACAGTGGGCAGGCAGGGGGAGAAAGGGTTACAGTGGGCAGGCAGGGGGAGAAAGGGTTACAGTAGGCAGGCAGGGGGAGAAAGGGTTACAGTGGGGGGGGGGCAGGGGGAGAAAAGGTTACAGTGTGGGGAGAGGGGCAGGGAGAGAAGGGGTTACAGTGGGGAGGGTAGGCAGAGAAGGGGTTACAGTGGGGGGAGGAGGGCAGGCAGAGAAGGGGTTACAGTGGGGGGGAGAGAGGCAGGCAGAGAAGGGGTTACAGTGGGGGGGAGAGAGGCAGGCAGAGAAGGGGTTACAGTGGGGGGGAGGAGGGCAGGCAGAGAAGGGGTTACAGTGGGGAGGCAGAGAAGGGGTTACAGTGGGGGGGAGGAGGGCAGGCAGAGAAGGGGTTACAGTGGGGGGAGGGGGGCAGGCAGAGAAGGGGTTACAGTGGGGAGGGTAGGCAGAGAAGGGGTTACAGTGGGGGGGAGGAGGGTAGGGGTTACAGTGGGGGGTAGGCAGAGAAGGGGTTACAGTGGGGGGGAGGGGGGCAGGCAGAGAAGGGGTTACAGTGGGGGAGGGGGGCAGGCAGAGAAGGGGTTACAGTTGGGGGCAGGCAGAGAAGGGGTTACAGTGGGGAGGGTAGACAGAGAAGGGGTTACAGTGGAGGGGTAGGCAGAGAAGGGGTTACAGTGGAGGGGTAGGCAGAGAAGGGGTTACAGTGGAGGGGTAGGCAGAGAAGGGGTTACAGTGGGGGGTAGGCAGAGAAGTGGTTACAGTGGGGGGAAGGGGGCAGGCAGAGAAGGGGTTACAGTGGGTAGGGTAGGCAGAGAAGGGGTTACAGTGGGGGTGGAGGGCAGGCAGAGAAGGAGTTACAGGGGGGCAGGCAGAGAAGGGGTTACAGTGGGGGGTGGAGGGCAGGCAGAGAAGGGGCTACAGTGGGGGGGAGGGTAGGCAGAGAAGGGGTTACCGGGGGGGGGGAGGGGGGCAGGCAGAGAAGGCGTTACAGTGGGGGTTGGAGGGCAGGCTGAGAAGGGGTTGCAGTGGGGAGGGTAGGCAGAGAAGGGGTTACAGTGGGGGTGGAGGGCAGGCAGAGAAGGAGTTACAGGGGGGCAGGCAGAGAAGGGGTTACAGTGGGGGGAGAGGGGCAAGCAGAGAAGGGGTTGCAGTGGGGGGGAGGGTAGGCAGAGAAGGGGTTACAGTGGGGGTGGAGGGCAGGCAGAGAAGGAGTTACAGGGGGGCAGGCTGAGAAGGGGTTACAGTGGGGGGAGGGGCAGGCAGAGAAGGGGTTGCAGTGGGGGGAGGGTAGGCAGAGAAGGGGTTACGGGGGGGCAGGCAGAGAAGGGGTTACAGAGGGGGAGAGGGGCAAGCAGAGAAGGGGTTACAGTGGGGGGTGGAGGGCAGGCAGAGAAGGGGTTACGGGGGGATGGGGGGCAGGCAGAGAAGGGGTTACATTGGGGTGGGCGGGGGCCGGGGCATTGTTTGGGCTCTGTGCCCTACCTTCTTTAAACATCCCTGGTGGTCCAGTGGGGTAACTCTCCGGTCTGAGCTCCGCCGGGTGCAGAGCTGCAGACCGTGTAATAAAAGTCTCACAGCTCCCAGCTCCCATGGTAACGCTCTGGGAGCTCGCGGGACTTCTATCACACGGTCTGCAGCTCTGCACCCGGCGGAGCTGCAGACCGGAGCTGCTGGGCAGACTGTTTGGAGGGAGCCCGGCGGCATACAGGGCAAGCCGCCGGGCTCCCTCCTGATCAGTCTGCTTGCCTGACTCCCCGGCGCCCCTGGATGTGTGGGTCAGCGCGACCCACTGGGAATCGCCCTGCGACCCACTAGTGGGTCGTGACCCACACTTTGGAAACCGTTGCTTTAGAGAATTGTGGAGCAGTCTGTATGGTTTATATCGTATATGTGTATATGTATAAAAAAATATATATATATACCATGATCTACTTATTTCTATGGTTGGATCCTGTATTCAATTTCCCTTTGCACGAATAGTGATGTCATCTGTGCAATTATTTTCTTAAATGCAAGTGTGAAGAAAGTCACCATGCAGTATGAGGACTCATGGATGGCAGCTACAGGAATTTTCAGCCCTCTAAAACTCATCACTTCTCTGAAAAGCTCACCTTTCTCTATAATCATTTCACTGGAAAGCACACCTTCTCCACAATCGCTTTTGTGGAAAGCACACCTTTCAATAAAGCTTTTAAAATCATCAATGCTCTGTGTTCTTTTAAATTTATATTTAAAGCTTTAGGAAAATTACATTACAAAATAAGTTGAGTCCAGGTATAATCAAGGTACACATCGCAAATAAGGAGAAATAGAAACAGTGTTTAATTTCATCTCTCTCTGGGCGCTTCCTCTATTTATACCGACTGCCAACAGCAAAGCACAACGTTTAGAACAATGACAAGTAGCTAAGATGGAGACACTCAGCTGTAGGATAATTTCTACATTATATTTTTTTCACACCTCACAAAACATTTGTTAACAATAAGGTATAATTTAACATGATATTGCAAATCCTGGGAAGGGCACTTTCCTCTTTTAAAGGAACACTATAGTCACCTAAATTACTTTAGCTAAATAAAGCAGTTTTAGTGTATAGATCATTCCCCTGCAATTTCACTGCTCAATTCACTGTCATTTAGGAGTTAAATCACTTTGTTTCTGTTTATGCAGCCCTAGCCACACCACCCCTGGCTATGATTGACAGAGCCTGCATGAAAAAAAAAACTGGTTTCACTTTCAAACAGATGTAATTTACCTTAAATAATTGTATCTCAATCTCTAAATTGAACTTTAATCACATACAGGAGGCTCTTGCAGGGTCTAGCAAGCTATTAACATAGCAGGGGATAAGAAAATCTTAATTAAACAGAACTTGCAATAAAGAAAGCCTAAATAGGGCTCTCTTTACAGGAAGTGTTTATGGAAGGCTGTGCAAGTCACATGCAGGGAGGTGTGACTAGGGTTCATAAACAAAAGGATGTAACTCCTAAATGGCAGAGGATTGAGCAGTGTTATATACACCAAACCGGCTTCATTAAGCTAAAGTTGTTCAGGTGACTATAGTTTCCCTTTAATGGTGTAATTCCTACTAATCTGGGTCAGCTTTGGAAATGTATGACCTGCACTGTCCTGAATAAGGAGTACTAACATTTACATTAATTTAACTAGCACTAGGCCCAAAACTAACCTCAATGCTAAAGAAAAATAAAGAAAAAAAAATCATATACGATACGTTAACATTGAATTGAGTATTGTGTAAAAAAAACATGTCGGTTCATGTTTATGTGTCCGAAACGCCTCATAATTTTATATGTTGTACTCTCTGCACATGCATTCACATATGCACACATCATATTATATATATATATATACACACACACACGTTTAAAATGCACTTTTACACTAGAAGCAAGCCATATGAACACCAATCAATATTTAATTTTCAATGTTTATTTGTTAAAGCCAAAAGAAAAATGTACACAAGAAAATATTGAGCAATCCCTCAACTACATTTTCTCTTTTGCTTAAAATGTTTAAACTGAAAAATGCAGAATTAAAGTCAATACACATCACCTGTGAGAGAAAGTAAAAAAAAAACACTAATTTTTTATAAACATTTTCAGAAAAAAATTAGCAAGATGATCATGATGTAAAAAAAGATGGTCTGTGACAGAAAATGCAGATATACCAAATGTAAATCTTCTAAATGCTCAAACGGTTTAACTTTCCAGTCCAATTTTCTATAGAAATATGTTAACACTGTGCCCATAAGAAATAGACCAATGTAAACAACAACAAAAAAAGCAACTTAGATTCAAATGTAAGAATTCCCCTCAAGCACACCAAAACAAAAATGACATGTTGAATTCATATGTAGAGCAATAAAACGTAAAAACAAATACACAAAACATTTATGAAAAGTAATACAAAAAATAATCCCTGTGGGAGTATATGTGCATCATTTTTATTGCTAGAATTAATTTTCTCAAAATGGGCAATTGAAGGCTTCAGATCAGATTAAGATAAAGATCAGATAAACAGAAGCGAATAGCAAAATAACCAATATATAAGAAGAAGAAAACAAACAAAAAAAACAATTAACACTTCAATGCTGCCCAATATTTTGCAATAAAAATGGGTTGTTTGAGAGGTAGACAAATTATTGTCCATTGTTATTTTGTTAGGAACAGAAAGTGAATAATATAAATTGCAAAGGTGAAGTGCCTACTTTATTTAGAGTGAAGCTGCAAATGTATTGTTAATTTAGCTTTGTAGAGCAGTGTTTTTCACATCAGTATCACAGAAAACCAATGGTGCAGAATCTAAGGATCACTCAATTTTACACAAATGGCAATGCTCATTAGTGACCCATGTTGACTGGTTAAAAAACCCACAAGTATAAGGTTGTAAAAGCTGCATTAGACAGCATTATGTGTGATTTAAGTTTGGCCAAGTCAACCTTTATTATGTAGACATAGCATGGAAGCACACAACCTGCAATATGTAACATACAGCATGAATGTTAGTCAACAGTGCTAGAATGTGGATGAGTACCTAACTGCAGAATGAAGCATCTGATGAGAATACTGAATATTCAGTTAACAATTTTTTGCTTTTCTACATTATATTTATTATAATTAACAGATACAGTAATGCTTACTAATGGAATCTGCATAAAACCCAGATGGTCCATTTTCCTATAATGGTTTTAATTCTGAATACATAAATGACATTCTCAATGAAGGTGGTTGGCCTACATTGCTTTTCTTAATACACTTCAGTTCAACAAATAAGATGATAATCTTTATTATGCATGCTTGACACTGTAATGACGGCCAGAAGACAACATAATTTTAAGTGAATGATGACAACAGAGCTGCTCACGTGAAAGACACCAAAATGTCAGACAGCCTACCGACTGTTGTTGCCATGAGATCCAACAGTCAACATCAGTCTGATAAGCTATCCGACAGGATGGTACAGCCATGAAGATGTCACGACGATAGATGGACGGCAGATGTATATACAAAATGCAGGAAGATATGATTCAGCAGACAATGGACATGACCTGTCTGAAGCATGCACAATCCTATAAAATAATGTCAGCCTTTTAAACACAGAGCTGTATGGTAGAGAAGCCGTGGCAAAACTTGGCCCTGTAGATGTTCTCCAACTACACTTGCAATGAGGCTGAGCCTGTTCTAAGACATCTCAAGAAATGCAGTGTCAATAATTGCCACCACTGTCAGAAATTTACACAGAGTAAATATTAAAGCACAGTAGAAACAAACAGTAAGGCAGACAGTTTACATAAAAGCAATATCATAATTAAATTAAAAATAACCAGTAAGGATTGAGACTTTCTATTAACCTTTTTGCAAATCAGCAACATGCGTGTAATAAATCTGAAGTATTTACATTCTTTATTAAATTAACAGTAATTGGGAATCTAGTTAACAAGACAATGCATAATTTTGAAGTGCTACATGTAAACACTTGGACCATAAATCCTCACTTTTGATATTTTTGATTTGTTTTATCAGGAGGGCATATCTGGTCTATTAAGAAGATGCCGAAAAATCTGGATTCTAAAGCAGCAATTGTTAAAAACATGTACCTGACATGTTTGCTATACCACTGTGCTTCATTAATACTACCATACATAAGTGATGTGAAGAAATGTTCATAACAGGAGTTTCCTTTAAGGCATTATCATGTCATGCGTCTAAAGCCTTTTTTCAACAATGCAATTAACAATGCACTTGAGGGTTATTTGTCTTTGATAATGCCTGCCACCTTTTCCACTGAAATTCAATTGCAAAATGGCCCCACATGCGTCATCAGTTGCTGACTCATTCCACTGGAATGTTTCTACTCAGAACTGGAGGATACAAATGCAAACTTTACAAAAACACACTAATTGAGGACATTTCTTAGGCCCTGCAGAACTTCTCAAATAAGCACGTAACAGCAACTCTTTTGAAGGTTAAGGGTATCAATAACAAAATAAATAAATAAATAAAAAAAAACACATTAAGAAAAAAAAACCTGAATATTGCATTTAATGTTTTTAAAATACCGGTAACTAGATTAAGTTTAGTTGCTCTGAACATTTATAATTTTTTAATGATTTATTTATTGCTTACCATGTTAAACCTTTTTAAAATAAAGCATTAGTAGTAAGTAGTTAAATTAAAGAAATGGCAGTGTTGGGTCTTTGCTGCACTGCAAAAGCCAACATAATTTTAAAAAACACGTGTCTTCTGTAATCCGATTTCTGTAATGCATGTAGCCTCCTTGAAAATATTGAAAACAAATGGAATCAAAATGGCTAAAAGCTATAAAAAAAAAAAAAAAAGGAAGTTCCCATTGCAGTGGGCAACTAAATTAAGGACCTTTCAATTTACCATGTTCTACCCAGATTAGTATTAATTTTAAGAACGGAATCAAAGGATTTTTTTGGAATATACAAAATAAGTACTAAGGGTTAAAGTGACTCAGGATTGGCATAGGGGAAATTGGAACTATGGAATTTTCAAGAAAGGCAGTGTCATATTAAGTCAGTACTGAGTGCTGTGCCAGAGCTCTACATGCTTTGTCCTTCCTGCTTCTGCACGGCAAGAATTATTGAGAAATCGCAGACAATAGGTTTTTCTACAGGGAGGATTAACACGCACGCAATAAACTCCGGTCAAACAGCTATGAGAGGGGGCGGACAAAAGAGTCAATGCAACAGAAATCTAAAACTAAAAAACATATCACAAAGGAAAAGTGAAAAATATACTTAAGAGGGAAAAAAATTACACAAGAAATTCTGGAATTATCAAAGGTGGCTTTATAACGTTCAGTTTTAGCTTTCCATTCTAGATGTACAGAATTGAAGAAGAAAAAAAAAAATGATGTCAGTTTAATAGAACTGGATGGTTACCAAGTGTGTACACTGTATTCAGTGAGCAGCTTGTATTTAGGGAGGAGGGAGTGGGTAGTTCTGCAGTATACTGATTGCAATTCCCATCCCTCCAATGTATATCCTTCCTAGAGAAAATGTGACTCATAAGGGCCAGTATGCTCAGATCATTGCCAAGTCTGCCATATTTAGATTGGGATCACTGTGTCCTCTGCTGGCTCCCAATGTGCAGAAAAGTTAAACAGCATGAATTAGCCTTTAGTAAGGTAATGGAAGGTAAATTGAGGGCAATAACAATCCCCAGATGAGGTTAGCAGATGTAATTACAGAGAGCCTCCACAAATGTTCTTTGGGTTTATTCGCCAAAGAAATACTCAAGGCATCTGGAATTGTACAGGACAATCTGTACTTATTTACAAAGGTGTTTGAACATAACTTCACATAATCACAATTATAAGAAGGAAAAAAAAGTTGTATTCAGTTGTAGCAAGGAACAAATGCAAATCTGACCAAGGAAAGTTAACTTCTGTGGGCCTGAAAGAACTAGCAATGCACTGCACAGCAATGTACTGCTTCTAACTCCATAACTTTGCTCACAAACAGTGGGTTAAATAAAGGGCAACACACATTGGTTTTCCATTCCAACAAGACTGGCATTTACAATTACATAACTCCTCAGAGCAGTCCTGGTAGCACTGTCCTGTACCACGGTGACTTGCATTCTAAAAGATTAGAATTGCCACAGGAACAATACTCTAGCAAGCAGAATCCCTTCCATTATTGAAGGAGTTACACAATGGTGAGGAGTTACAAGAAACAAAATCAAGTCACCAAGAAAAAATAAAGATGGAAATAGTTAATAGAGTGTATACATTACCTTACTTTGCCACACATACATCTCTTATTTGTCACAGAAAATAATTTGAACCTTTTTTATACTTTGAAAAAAATATTAGAAAAAAAATAATTTATGTGATTTAGGGGAAAGGGGTTGTTTTAAAAATGTCCCAGATTACTTTGCCAATTGTTTTAACAGTTAATAAGGTCAATAAAGTTTGCTAAGTAGCATTTTGTCCTTTTTTTTTTTGCCATTCACCCTCCCTTTTATTCCCAGAGGTTATGCCTTCATTTTGTCTTCTCAACAGATAACTTAGTCTGTTGTACACGTTTGGCATAACTCTGTGCCATGGAGTTGATGATGGAGAGAATGAAATAGAACACCATAACAATCACCAGCTTCTCAAACGCCCACGATAGCCAGTTTTCCCCCTGCAGGAACAGAAGAAGCACAACACAATTGGTGAGGTTATTACCGTTCACATGAATGTAATGCATTGAGTTACGTCAACAGTCCTTCCACCCTGAACGCTAGTGCCTTCTCTCTATTCAAACTTCCCTGATCCTAGTTACACTCAATCACGGGGTATGCTTTATTCAGAATGCAATTAGCAGTCTGTCAATCACTGCAAAAAATCAAAGATGTAATATACATTCATCCTTGAAAAGTAAGCTTTTAATTACCGAAACAGATGTGCAAAAGTCTAAACTTGATGGGAATTTCAGTCTACATTACTATGTAACTATCTTAGTAATCTGAAGACTATAATGTGACTGATGGGCTGTAAATCTTGCCAACACCAAAGAAATTAATAGATGTCAAATGGTAATATAACACATCAATGTTTAAACATACGGTCTTAAGGCAATGGGTGTGTTCTGACAAAGGTTTTTTTTTTCCCATTTTGTGGTTACTGTTAACATCAAACTATGTTCATGTTGCTTCCTTGAAAGTATATATATATATATGTGGCCAATGGAGGGCAGTAATCACTTCATTTTTGACTAAGTCAAAATGTCTAGTAATAAAGTTCTCTTATTAGTTTGTTCATTTTGTGAACAAGTCACATTATGTTTTAACATATTGTCTGCCAAATATATTGTTTAACATATTGTCTTCAAAAAAGGTAATTTTAAATATTTTATTAACACTTTTGGTTATTATTATTATTGCCATTTATAAAGTGCCAACAAATTCCGTAGCGCTTTCAAATATTATGAGAGGGGGGGTTTAACTATACAGAGGACAATTACAAGAAAACTTACAGGAACGATAGGTTGAAGAGGACCCTGCTCAAACGAGCTTACAGTCTATAGGTTCTAAAACATATTTATTTTGTATATCTGTTTTATCTCTCCCTCAAGCAGTATTTTAACCAAATCTTCTATATTCAGTGATTAATCCCATTTGTGTATTCTGTACCCACCTATCCCCCAGACAAACACATGAGTCAGAAGCCGCACTGACAAAGACGTGTCTATAAAGCTTCAGAAAATGAATAAAGGATTTCAGGGCGTGACTGGCAGCTCTGCCCTATCACTAAGCAGGTTGTAATAGAGAAAAAAAAAGATAATTTAATTGGCTAAGAACCTTATATAGCATAATTAAAAGTGTACTCAAAAGATGAATGGGGCTACTTTAAAGCCAATGACAAAAAAGTCATAAAAGTAAAGGTCAGTCTTTTTTAATAGCATTTGCTTACTTTTATAGCTATAACATATAGGCCCTGGAGGTATATATATACACACATACACACACACGTCTATCTTGTAAACCACCAAGCATCCATTAATGTGCCATTAAATGCAAGTAGCTGTAAATTAAATAAAGACTATATAAGTTGCAGAAGTATTTATACACATATATTAGTTGAAATGTATAATCACATATACATAGTATTGAGGGGATGATCGGCTAAAACATCTTTACATTTACCCATGTATACTAAGTAAACTAAGTATACTAAGTAAACTAAAGTATTTCAAGTCCAACGATTTACATATTCGTAGGCTGCAACAGTTCTAATAAAGGAGTAAAACCTACAAAGTACCAAATAAACTAGTACTGGTAATTGCCCTTAAAATTATGTTAAAAAAAAAAAAAAAAAAAAAAAAAAAACCAACAAGAAAAGGAAAAAGCCACCCCCCCAAAAAAAAATTTCAAAAAAACCCCACACCTTTCAAACCAGCAAAATGTGCAAAAGTGTAACAAAATTCTTAAGCCCTCTCAGATGTTTTGTTGCTAAGAGACTTGGCAAAGCGCACATGAAATGACAGGCAGCACACAGATCCTGCTCAGCGAAGTTTAGGAAGAAGTAACATTATCTCACCTGCGGGCTGCTGGTATCTGATTTAAGGTGAAGCTTTTTCCTCTGAGACTCCAGATATTCCTGAAACGGCTTTTGTAGGGAAGGACCGATACTCGGAACAGACCTTGGTTCATTTGCATCCAGAGGCACAGATGTAGACAGATGTGGACCGACGGAGGTGGGAAAATAAAAAGAAAAAAAAGAACCAGGAGAAAATTGTTAATGTTTTTGCAATTACTTACCCTTTAAGTTAAATCAGAAAAAGAAAAGTAAGCCTTTGTCCTTGGCATATACAGGAAGGAACCAGAGAAATGTGAGTCAGCTTCTGTCTGCTGAGGAGGAATCTCTCTGGCTGAGCTATGTGCACTGGTGCAGTGCAGAAAATAAAATGAATGACTTCTGAGAACTCCCACATTTATCACAAGCGGTTCCTGTAAGAACTGGTTTGAACCGATTAATAAGGAAATGAGTGGTGCTTGTGTCATACTCACTTGAAACAGAAACTGCCCACCCTTCTTTAGACTCGCCCCTTTTGTGTTCCGAAAGGCGTAACTTTCTTTAGAAAATTACATTCCTCTAACCCTTTAAGGGATGGAGGGATGTGCAATAGTGCTGAGCAATATGCTGCAAGCTGTGTTGGGAACAGAGGGGTTATGAGTCTTATGTATGCGTAATGGTATTGCACAAGAATGGATTAGCTACCACCATTGGCAACCTCCCCTGCTGGTCATAAGTCAGTGATAAACAAAATGAACAAAGGATCTAAAGTACTGTGGACCTTGCACTGCGTTACAGTATTTGTCACTTTGTGCACTGATTCTTATGTAAGAAGAACAATTAAGGGTTTATTTGCCAATAGTTTTATCTTACTGTTAAAACAGTGGAACAGCATATAATTAAATAATAGGAAGAAAGTATTGTGATAGTAAACTAGAGGGTTAGTAACACCAGCACCAGCCACCTGAGACTTGGTTCTATTAGTACAGTGTATACGTGCTGTCCCAAAGCTGGATGGAGCAGGCTCCACCTGGCCATGGATGGATCTATAGGTGTAATTCTATTCACACAACACCAAAAACAAATGTATGCATGCAAGTGAGTACAGTTTTAACATTTAACTGAATAACTATAATAAACAAAATAACTATAATTCAACTATAAAGAGGTTCCAGTTCCTCTATGGAAAGCAAATGTTATGCAAAGAAACAGCTGGATACACATTTACTGCCAGGCTTCATTTTATATCTCATCGATAAATATGTGATCCTGATGAAAGTTTGGATTACAAACTGAAGTGTCGATCTTTTTATTTTGAGCATTAACCCCTTAAGGACCAAACTTATGGATTAAAAGGGAATCATGACATGTCACGTGTCCTTAAGGGGTTAAAAGATAAGTTTTACTTTCATGCTTTGGAGTCCTGGGAGTGCTATCTGGATACATTTTTGAGTCTGTGAATGCTGACAAGCACTGGACAAAAACACCAGTAAATTGGAGTGCAAGACTATTTTTTTGAATGTATAATGTACACACAAATATTTGTTTTTAAAAAGACAGTTACACACATACACACACACAATCACAAAAAATAGTGTTGGAGAAGACATTTTAAATCCAACAAAATTAAAAAAAATAAAAGTATTTAAATATATGAATTTCCTCTAATTATACACACACACACACACACACACACACACATATATACACACACACATATATATATATATATATATACACACACACACACACACACATATATATATATATATATATATACATATACACATACACACAAACACTATCGCAGAAAATAGTGTTGGATAAGACATTTTAAATCCAACAAAATTAAAAAAATAGAAGTTTTAAATAGACGCATTTCCTCTAATTATACATACATACATATTCTATATATATATATATATATATATATATATATATATATATATATACACATACACACATACAGATCTATAGCTATCTATATATTTGAGTAGAGATTGTAGCCATATTAGTCCAGTGATGTAGATGTAAAATTAGTATCTTGTATTAGTAAATTTTTTATAGGCATTTTAATATAGGATACGTAGAGTGGCAAGCCTTTGGGAGATTCTTCCTTTTTGAAGTCAAATTAAGTTTGTTATTCAAAAATGTTGTTCGTCCAATAAAATGTATTACAAAATACTAATTTAATTGTTATTTTACATACACACAAATATACTATATATATATATATATATATATATAGTCTGCCAAATATATTGTTTAACATATTGTCTTAAAAAAAAGGTCAGTTCTTTGTGTATGTTCCATTGCAAAGCAAGATTTTAAATATTTTATTTACACCTTTGGCTATAATTATTGCCATTTATAAAGTGCCAACAGATTCCGTAGTGCTTTAAAATATTATGAGGGTGGATTTAACTATAAATAGGACAATTATTTTATATATATATATATATATATATATATATATATATATATATATATATATATACATACACACACACACACATACACACACGCACATACACACACGCACATACACACACGCAAACTAGCAAAAAAGCATGCCTACAGTTGCAAATCAATGACACATAGGTGGCTAGTCATAGAGTAAGGGTGGGTGAATTTCTCACTCTTTATTGTTCGTAGAGATCTGGAGTCTAAAACGACCTCTTACTAAACATTTAGATCACCATTCATTGCCTGGATTTCTGGTAAACATGTATTTGTGAGACAGAGGTGGTAGGGAAATATGACTCGTTTATAGCAGCACAAATTACTAATATTGAGCAATGACTACTGGTATGAGGAGCTAAGATGAGTAACCAGGCACAGACAGCGGCTGAGAAGGTAAAATCACAATGTTCTCTCTCACTCTCTATATACTTATTTAATTTGTTAATCTACTCAAATGTGAAAAAGAAAGAAACAAACAAAGAAAAAAAACCTTTTGGTGTAGTTTTCTAACAATACCCATCAGCAATATCTCTTATATTTTGTTTAAAAAACAGAGAGACATCAGATCATTATGTAATTTAACAAAACTAGTTCATAAGATAGCAACAATTGTATCATATACACATAATGTATATTTTGAACTATACTTTTGTACTAATATTTAATTTCTACTAAGCCATTTACACAACACGAATACTTCAGAAAATGCTACGTTGTGTGATTTTGATGTATTTACAAATATGCAATAATTATTCCTTCTACGTAACTTTATGTATACTTTGAATTTCTAAATTATTATTACTATCATGTATGTATCTGTTAAAATACATAGATCTATACAGATTTTAATATCAAACCTTATTTTATAAATGTCTAAATTGTGATTGTAGATGGCTTATATAAACAACCATGATTAAAAAAAATTGTATTTCTACATTTAATTAATAAAGTCTGAGTGTTTAATTCAGTTTATTATTTATTGTAAACACATCCCTTATTTCTTTCACACACTTTCTAAAGAATTAATGTAGACCATTAAGTAAAAGTAATAATGTTTCTGAGGTTAAAATTGTACATCCCTACAGTAAATAGAGGAAGGGTATATGATTTTAGGTGTGGTAACAGCCAAAATACTAAAATTGTTCGCTTATTGTGGAAAGTGTACAAACGTCACACCATCAAATAAAACTGGTGTACTTAACTGTAATGCCTCTATGCATACTGTAAAACACAAATACATTTGACTGTTTATCCTGAAGCGATCAAGTATTCTCTATATTCATAAAAAATATAATTTTGTAGACTGTGGTTTGCGTTCTGCATGCTATTCACAAATTGGTGCATTCAAAATGTGCTTTTTTTTTAATAGATGAAATAATATGTAGTCATATGTGTATATGCTAAGAATGATACATGGTGATTTTAGTGATTAGGATTTATAGAAATATGAAATCACCTGCCATTTAAAAATAGAATTGCAAAATTGTGTGTAAAGACATTTTTACAATATATATGTTATGGAGGCACACACTTTAAAAAAATATTAGTAATGCAGGAGAAAGGATGAAAAAAGTTCCAAGAAAAATGGTAAACTTCTACATTTTAAAAGAAATAAGGTGCTTAAAATGCACTGTAAATTTAACATTTAAAGCGAATAAGGAAAAAAAAAGAGTATTGAGTAACTCTTAAAAGAAGTGTCATATGTATTATAACCTAACTTAATTCATTCAGATTCTAACATGGATAACTCTCCCTATCTAAAAGAAAGCAATAGTAAAAGGAGATGAAATCATGTCTTGTATAATCATTCTGTTAGTGTATCTGTATGTATAAGAGCTATCAAAATTCTAAATAAATTAAATATATTTTTCTTGATACCCTTACAAACAGGAAAGTAGTTGGGAATACATTTTAAGATTCTATATATATATATATATATATATATATATATATATATATATATATATACACAAATATTTATTTTTTTGAAAGGATGGGGATATATATATATATATAAATAAATAAATAAATCTCCTACTAAACATGCAAAACATGATAATGTTACACACATATACATATACACAACACACACACACAAATATTTTGTTTTTGAAAGGATGGGGAGATTATATATATATATATATATAAAATCTCATACTAAACATGCAAAACATGATAATGACACACACACTATATTTATTCACACACAAACAGCTTTGTGTATTTAACCTATCTGCAGAAGCAATATAACAAAAATAATAGGATTCCTGCATTGGTAGAACAAGTAATATTTAAACACTTAGTTTTTAGATATACACACACAATATTATGAAGTTCATACTTGCTATACCAATGCAGCAATCACATTATATATATATATATATATATATATATATAAACAAACAGTACTGAAAATAAATGCCACTTTGGAAATGTCACTTTGGAATGTGACCTAAGTTACATAGAGTGCGAACTTCATAATATTAAATATATCTCAAAACTAACCATTTTTAAATATTATAAAGTTCACACTTGTCAGAAATAATATTTTTAGGTTATATTGCTTCTGCAGAAAGGATAGGTTAAACACACACAGAACTATCTGTACTATTTACTAAACAACAATGGATGACACACTTTTATTGGTTTTAAAGGAACACTCCTGCATTTAAATGATCCTGTAATAGCGAACAATATGCTAAAATAAATTGCTTGCTACTTTAAATGTATGGTAATTACATGTACTTTGTGTAGTGACTTATTTTGTCTCTGTAATAGACCTTTAGCTTACTTTTGCCCTTCTCAAACTTAAACTGGTAATGGTTATAAAATCCTAAGTTTAAAATAGCCTTTATGGCACTGAGAAATTATATGAATGAGGTGTTCCATTTTTTTTTTTGTTATTGACTTGTAACTCAGTAGAGGCTGAATATAGCATTTGTGTGGTGGGTTGGAGAGATAAGCACTATATTCACAAAAGTTATTTTAACAAATACTAACTCGGGAGTTAAGACAGGTTAACCTGTTCCCGTAACGTCTCATAACTAAGACTTAACAGAAAGCTTCAAACAATGTTGACATCATATTATTGTGGTGTAGAAATGCTCTAATTTGCCTTACATTCCATTATTGACGTCAATTAGATGCAACAACCTATCAGCTACAGCAAAACAAATAAAAATATGCCATTTATAATGCTGTTCTTGAAATAGATCTTTGCATCCAATCAAACTGGTCTTTAATTCATACTTAGTAGGAATTTACATACACTTTATGAATAAACATAAAATAAGCTTCAAGATGAACCAAACAATGAGGGAAATAATTGTGCTGTTATACATGTACATAGGTAGTTGGACACCTATTCATCTTACTCCAACTTCTAAGTGCTAATATAAAGTTGGTGTCTTCGTTGCCACATTAGCAGTCTACATTTAGATTGAAACGATTTCCAATATATGTCGGAAAATTATTATTATTCTGGGTTTTGCCTCCTTCAGTCCCAAGATAATTTGTGAAACTGGAGATAGAAGTCAAGTGATTAAGGCTGGCTTGTAGTTTGCCTTGTTAGTCACTGCCTACACCACGATTCCTCTTAAACTTATAGCTGGCATTATGCAGCCATTCAAGTAAAGTATAATAAATCTCTGCAGGGCACCTTTCCACTGCTCCAGAGTCCATGGTAGTGCTCTTTACACCACTCCAACAGACATGTGATGATCGTTTATATGCTACGTGCTTTAGCACTCATTGGTTCCATTATAAAAACTGTTGTGGCAACTGAACAAGGCAGCTCTAGTATAGCACAAACGTCACACACACACACATTGGGTTGAGCAGTATGGGTTATTTAATGTCAAATGTATGTTTGTGTGTGTGTGTGTGTGTGTGTGTGTGAGTGAGTGTGGTTTAGATAATTTAATCTACTGACTAAAGGATTGTCCACTTACCTTTAGCCATTTAGTATCTATGCCAATTTTCAAATTGTACGAATAATTCTAACCTTGTTTATTTGTGATAAACCTTGAGAGCGTTTTTCCTTGCCATGATGCATGTGATGCCCAAACTCCCTCCAATGTCCATCATACAATCAGTATTGCAGTAAGCTTACATTCAAAAGGGCACCCTGCTTGTTTTGTACAATAATATTGGGGGAGAAGTTAGTATTGACAAGCTAGATAAAATATGGGAGATTTATCAAAACATTCTGTTCTAGATAGTGCTGCAAAAATGTAAAAGTTGAAAAGTCACCAATGGATTGTGACTTTTTTCCTTCATTATTTATCCAATTTAATACTTTAGGCCACTGATAAAGCCCCCACACACCCCTAATGTTTCTGTACAATGGAGAAAAAAAAAAAAGAGAGAATGACTTATTATACCTCGTGTAAGCATTCAATTGTTGGTCTACAAAAAAATTCTTGATATTTAACTTGATAACAAAACGTGAATGCTGAAAAAGTACATGGTGTTAAACCATGCCTACATTTAACAAACATTATTTTAGTTGTGTAGTGTACAGAGATATTTTTCATATGACAGTTACTCACACTCCAGTAAGTGTTACTAAAGTTTATCCTCTGATTAGTGCAGTGGTTTAAGTCACACTTACCTCAAAGCTCAAGCATCCATAGACTTTTGCTTAGAAAGTGTCATACAAGCACATTAATGCTCTGGTACTTCTTGAATAGTGCACTATGTAACTTTTTCTTTTTTAAAGAAAATAGCATAATCTATACCTATTGATACAGCTTAGATATTGAGCTGTGTGAAAATATGTGACAGCTCCTCTTTCAGCCTCTTTTAAATACAAAGTACATTAATTGCCCAAACTCAGAAATACAGCTCGTAAGAAACTATCAATCCTAAATCCTTAGAAAATAATCGCAAATCCTGCTGACACACACTTACTGAACTAAATTAGGCCTGATAAACTAGGGCAGATATAAATTGCAAACATACTTCATATTATTTTAAGTAAAACTCCCTAATATCTGTATCCAAGCAGAAATTCGGTGAATTTAAGCAACATTTTCAGGTGGCTGCTGTACCAACAATACAAAAAAAAAGAGATTTAAAATTCTCAGATCATCCATCTATGTTTGGTTTTCAAAGAAGGAATAAGATAGTTGCCATGGACTATGGATAGATCTCGTTCTCAACTTTAGTTGGAAGTCAATATTCCAATTTTATGATTCGTAATTAGACCCAATGGCTTAGAACAGGAAGATCACGGTTCTGAATCGCGCTCCAAAGTTGAAAAGGGAACTGGTTTAGCAAAATAAATAAAATCACTTTAAAAAAGAGCCAAATACAATGGATTAATATAGTATTTATATTAACATAATAAATGTGTCTAAGCATAAATAATTTCTTCATTTACATTTCTCTGCACTTCTGAAACCTGTTATGCAGTATACCTTTCGCCACTGCATCATGCATATAGCAGTGGAAGATGTGTTAATAAATGAGCAGCTGAAACCTCATTTGTGCCACCCACCCACCATGCCTCGTCTCTGCCATACACAATGCCCCAACAGTTGCCAAAGTTTGTAGACCAGAGGCTACTAAACAAAAAGACAATTAAGCACTTGTAACTATATATAAGAATCATACTTAATGCTTTATATTGCGAGGCATGAAATTAGGGCAGGGCCAGATTAAGAGCCCAGAGGGCCTGGAGCTGACAATTATGATGGGCCTAATTATAGAATATTATCGACAAAAACACTAAAACATACCTCCCAAGCGTCATGTATCTGATGGAGATGGCGTTGGAGGGAAACTCAAAGGATGCAGCTATATGAAAACACATACTCTATGCTAATCTCTCTCTAATTTATGCTTTCATCTTTCAAGTAAATCCAGAACCCCTAACAGCAGTGTCCAGTGAAGCAGGAAGTCAAAGGGAAGGGTAAAAGGGTGTGCCACTGACGCAAATCACGTGACCAGACCTGCCAAAAGGGGTGAACATGCCCCAAAAGGGGGCATGTCTGTCCAAAGAATTGGAAGGCCAGCCTGGCATGAATGCTGTCCAACTAAGGGCATACTATGCAGGCAGCACCCAGAGCTTGACATGAATGCATCAAATGATGCGCCTACCCCACGCTTTCTAAGGACTGTCCCCTAGCACTCATATGTCCACTTGTCTCCTTATCTTCTTACTAGCAGGCAGACGTTCCTGGTATATAGTCTGGGGCAGAGTAAAGGTGTATATAGTGAGAGTTGAAGAAAGAGGACATGTCACAGTGTTAGAGAAACCAAAGTCTGCATTACCTAATTACCTAATTTGATTGTCAGCCAGTCCACACAAGTTTTGTTGCCATACATCCCTCTTAAACAAACTTTTTTTGGGACACTATAGTCACCAGAACAACTACAATTTTTTGTATTTGTTCTGGTAAGTAGAATCACTCCCTTTAGGCTTTTTGCAGTAAACAATGTCTTTTCAGAGAAAATAACTCCACTGGCCACTCCTTAGATAGTGGCTAGAGGTGCTTCCTGGGGCAGTACTGCCTAGTGTGCAGCACTGCCATTCAGTGTCTCCACCCTCTGCATGCAGACACTGAACTTTCCTCATAGAGATGCATTGATTCAATGTATCTTTATGAGGAGATGCTGATTGGCCAGGGCTATGTTTGACTTGTGCTGGCTCTGCCCCTGATCTGCCTAGTTGACAGTCTCAGCCAAACCTATAGGGAAGCATTGCAATTTGCTCAGACCACCACTTCTGATGATGTCAGCAGACAGTCAGTTCAGAGGCAGAGCCAGCAGCTGCAGACTACAGAATACAAGTACGATTTTACTATATTTAGGGAGGCAAGAAGGGGCCAGGGGGTCTAGATGGTGGTTTTTACATTATAGGGTCAGAAATACATGATTGTTTAAGCAAGAGTATGTGAAGAGTAGTTAGGGTTTCCACCTTTCTTGGAAAAAAATACTAGCCTTAATCATTTGTATAATTAATTAGTTATGCGTGACATCACATGATGTAAATCACAAGGAGTGACATAAGAGAAAATTCTGTAAAATCACCAACAATCTACTCACAGTTTGATTCTGCTGTATAGAGGAATTGCTCCCAGTGTCTCCCTGTCTCCCAGTCCTGCAAGTCACCCAGTGTCTCAGTGTCCCTATGTATCACAGTGTCAGTGTCCCCATGTAGCCCAGTCCCCTAGTCGCCCAGTATCTGTGTCCCCATTGTCCCCATGTCTCAGTGTGTCACTAGGATACTAGGGGACACAGTGAGACATGGGGACACAGTCACCTGGGGACACAGAGACCTGGGGACACATGGGAGCACATTTGAATACAGACATAGGGACAGAGACATGGGGACACTGAAACATTTGCGGAAATTAAGACACTAGGGACACAGAGACATGGGAACACAGACAGTGGGAGACTAGGGGACACTGGCAGACTAGGGGATACTGAGACACTATGGACACTGGCTGGGAGACAGACACTTGGGGACACTAGGAGACATGGGGACACTTGTGGACATAGACATGGGAGACATGGGGACACTGGAAGACATGTGGACACTGAGAGACATGGGGACACAGACACTGGGAGACTTGTGGACACTGGGATACATGGGTACACTGAGGACACTGACTGGGAGACATGGGGACACTGGGAGACATGGGGACTCTGAGTCAATAGGGACACAGAGATATGGGGACACAGACACTGGGAGACTAGGGGAAACTGAGAGCCATGGGGACACTGGCTGGGGGACATGGGGACACTGTGTCCCTAGAATCTCCGTGTCCCAATGTCTCAGCTTCTCCCAATGTCCCTATGTCTCACACTGTCCCCATGTGTCTCAGCGTCCCCATGTCTCACAGTGCCCCCTAGTGTCTCAGTGTCACCATGTTTTCCAGTGTCCCCAAGTATCTCAGTGTCCACGGGTCTCCCAGTGTCCCCTAGTGTATGTGTCCCCATGTGTCCTCTAGTGTCTCAGTGTCCCCATGTCTCCCTGCAGCCTTTCGCCCTATCCCTCACTTACCTGAGCTGTAGAGCTGCTGTCTGGACTCTCTGTGCTGTGTAGCTGCTCCCCCAAGGATCAGTGAGTAGTAGAGAGAGGCAGGGATATGCTGTAACTTCCTATTCCTGCCTCTCTCCACACACAGTGACCCCTACTGGCCGGTGCTGGTATTGCTTATACTATCGTTTATACTAAGAAAATGACCTGCATTTGTATTGCTGGTATTACTGCAATACCGGCTGTGCCAGGCAGCCTCAAATACTGGCTGTGCCATTAAAATACCAGCCAGGTGGCAAACCTAAGAGTAGTGTGTAAAAAAAAAAAAAAAAAAAAAAGTAAAAAAAAAAAAAAATTTTTTTTTTTTTTTAAAATGGGCCTATTCCATGGGTCTGGGCCTGGAGCTGCAGCTCCATCAGCCCCTATGTTAATCCGGCCCTGAATTAGGGGGTACATTACATAAGGAGACATAAGGATAGGAGGTTGAGCATCCGAAATAAGTAACTAGTCCCTCCATTTGTTTTGATAGTGACAGAATAAATTTGATATAGATCATGGTTATACAACTGACAGCCGATAGATATCTCCCTCAACAAGATGCATGTTGTGTATTAAATAAATGGTACCCTTTCCCAATTTAATCTTTGGTTTTAAACCGTAACATAAAAACAGACAGTTTACTATATTCCTGAAACGGATGGCTTTTTTTTTTTTTTTAAATAGCCACTCCTATCTTTTATATTTTTCCTAATTTGATCCAACGTGTCTGTATGGTCAATAAGTTCTGCCTAACCACATCCAGCAATAGTTCGGCGCATGTATTGTGCTACATGCATAACAAAATCAGACACATAAATACTATTGAAAAATAATGCTGTTGCTACAGGACACTCTGGATATTTGCATGATTCTTGGATTCTCACAAAAGGAAGGAAGGTCCAAATTCAGTTTCCCATAGCTGCAAGGTGCTTAGCTGAAACAGGACCAGAAAATCTCTTCTATCAGATATATCCAAAAAGAAGCTCATTCACACAATGGGTTCACATAAAAAAAGCAGTTTTATCAGATCATAAGGCAAGAAGCAACTTTTCAACCTGAACAAAAGTCTTGATCAATCAAGTTGATTCTGACATAACCAGATATCACATCCTTCCAGTTTGTGGAGCCTATACTAACATCAAGCAGTGTCTAGGACTTTAGCATTAACTTTTTCCAACAACCAAATAAAGCTTTAATAAATTGTTTGCTACAAAGATTGATTGTGTGTGTGTGTGTGTATGTATGTATATATATATATATATATATATATATATATTTGTGGTCGTGGCCATATAGCCGTATATGAGATCATAACATATAATAACATAAATACCAATTAGTTGGAATTAGTCGGTTGTGGTGTGCCGAAACCGACAGAGCAGTAGGCCTGTAAAAAGTGGGCAAAAATAAAATACCATAAGACATAATACGTTGACCAAACTTTATTTAGATAAGTCACAGAAAGCTAGTCTTAATTCTTTAACAGGATTGGGTATATAGAGAGTATAAGCGGAAGATTTCCAGCGTCCCATTGTTTTGATGATGTGCGGAGGTATGTGGTTAGCAGAGGCTGTAGATGCTGCCCCGATTCGAAAAGAATGACCTGAAAATTGACTAGGGTTCAAGCCGAGTCTAGTCAACAGCAATCTTACATAGAGCATAAACCTTGCTGTAGTTAGAACGTTACCGTGCAGTTCTAGCAAAGGTTGTAATGGTTGTTTGTGGAGTGATTGCAGATAATTGTCAACATTTTGTTCCGGGCACCATTTGTTATGAGTAGGGTACAAAGGGATCGTAACGGTATGACCCATGGTGCTGGTTTTTGAGTGTTTAAGTATGAGTAGGTAATGGTCGTTATGTTTCTCTAAGTCCGGATTTTAAAAGTAAAAAATTTATTGATAAATGTTTAACCCCTTAAGGACACATGACATGTGTGACACGTCATGATTCCCTTTTATTCCAGAAGTTTGGTCCTTAAGGGGTTAAAAGAAGATGCTCAACGTTTCAGTCCTCCATAGAGGACTTTCATCAGGATCAAATAAAGTTTATTTATCAATAAATTTTGGACTTTTAAAATCCGTGAGTGCAGCTATCTATTTGGAAGATTGGATAATACAGCTGTGGTTTGCTAGCACCCGGTCATAAGGGGACATAAAGCGTGAGTGCAAGAGCATTATATATATATATATATATATATATATATATATATATATATATATATATATATATACACATATATACATATATACATATATACATACATACATACATACATACACAAATATGTTTGCTTATCATTTTAACAAAGTTAATTGCTCCCTCAAAAAAAAAAATGAAAGTAGAGAGCAATGTTGATTTTTAGTGCGGGTTATTAGATCTACATATCTATAAACACACACTAAATGGTGTACTCTTACGCCTGCCAACATTAATTGTATATATGAATTACTGTTGTATATATCCTCATTGTATAACAATATAGTGCTGTGGAAAATGTTGGAGCTATATAAATGCTAATAATAACTGTGGTAAACTGAAAGCTGAATTGCATAATAGTCTATAGGAGCCAGGCTTTAACTACAGCTAAGAGAGAATATTTTTACCTAACAATTGCAATTGATTTTACAGTCCCTGTTTAGCAAGTAGTAAGTAGTTTATAGTGGTTTTCATAACACACACTTTTCCTTTTCGTGCAGATACATTGCATGAAACAGAATTGTCTCTGCTCTGCCTTGCTTCACTCAGATTTAACAAAATAAGAACATCTCTTAGTAACAAAAAATATCAACTTCTAAATCAATTATACTTCAGATTTTTTTTATTTTTTTTTTTACTTATCTATTAACCTAGTACATAGCTAATGGTTAAGTGACACTACAGAGATATTGACAATCATGCAATCTTGTGTGAAAATGTGAACTTTGAAACAGTTTTTTTTTCTTTCTTTCTTTCCAACTAGTGATCACAACAGCACCAACGGTTAGTATTTTAATGACTTGTCATTTCCTGCTCAGATAAAGATTCTCATATTATTTTTACCAACCATTTCCTTGAGGCTACACCAATAGCAGGATGCCACAGGGGATGACTCAGATTGGACCTCAGACATCAATAACCTGACTCACCCACCTTAGCTAGAACAGTCCTGGAGAGAAACCCCAAGCCCCAGGTGTTTCTTGCCTCACTGAGAACAAACACATGCCTAAAAACTCAACAAATTAACTGCATTAAAAGCATGTGCACCAATATATTTCTGATCTTTGTTCATATGCTGTTGCAGTCATAAAGCACTTTCCTGCTGGGAATCTAACTAATGTAGTGCTGTTTTACAAAGTTATCAGAAGCCTGTTTAATGTTAACCACTGATGTCTCCTGCAATTTCCTTCAGATAATTGCTACCCACAGTTCATTGTAGTTTTTTTCTCTCTAGATTTACATTTTCAGCATTCCCCTATTAAATACATTATGTAACATGTAAAACATTAAGTTTAACAAGGTTACCAACTTTCCCAACTCCTCCAAGAAAATAATAAATAAAAACTACAGTAAAACATCAGGAGGAATAGAGCTTTAGAGTCACAGATCACACACTAATGATTTCCTTCTAACTCCACAGGTGCTTCCACACTTTTTCATAAATGATGTCTAGGATGCAGTCCTTGGTGACATAGAAAGGGTAGCCGGAAATATGTGCTCCATGATGGACGTGTTTTATTCCTTGCTCTTTCTGCTCTGTTACAGGGAGAATTGAATTGCCTATTGTCAGCGGACCTACGGTTAAGACAGCTTTGGCCCATGTTACACTTCCTTTCATTTTTATGTTTTGAAATTTTCTTACAGGGTTATTCATTAACCCCTTAAGGACCAAACATCTGGAATAAAAGGGAATCATGACATGTCACATATGTCATGTGTCCTTAGGTGGTTAAAGTGAGAATTGTCATAAATTCAAAGTAAAAATTCATAATGAATTCCTCACAATTCTCGCTTTAGTAAATAACCCTGTTAATTTTCCCCGTGGTGCAGGATGAGATGGAACCTAACAAAAAAAAGTAATTTATAAACCACGCACGCATAAATACTATATACTGGGCTATAGAAAAGCATGTCTTGCTTTACTGAAACTGGCTGTAAGGAACTTGGGAGTACACATTGAAGCACAGAGAGCAAAAGTTGCTCAATCTAACCGTCACCAGAAATTCATTATTGGTTTCATTTAACAAAACTAGAAAAAAATAAAAACATATAGGAAATGGAAAAAAAAAAACAGGGGTGGGGGGGATGTGCCAGAAATTCAATTATTTCTACAAATTTGCAATGTGCTTACACAAATTTTTACAATGAATCTATTTCAGGTTATTTTGCTTTTCAAACCCCAGAATGGTTCCACTCTTACTTATTCATATCATAAGACATCTGTTAAGAAAAACTGGGGGTTTTCTAAGCAGCTCACCGAGAGACATCAAAAAGTATTAACTTTTTAATCACCCATCACAAGATCACAAAGGTTGCTATGTCTTGATTTATGTAAGGTTTATAAAGTAAGATTAGAGAATTAAACTATATGTAATAATGTTTGATAATATTATAACACTACCTTGGCAACAATGTAAGCACCCATTGGGTGCAGAATTTTGGTATACAGGAGTAAGAAAGCAAGAAAATTGTGATTTGGCAGATTATTATATAGGAACTACACTGCCAGAAGCTGAAAGACGCTTAATGGAAGCTATAATAGCTGTAGGGCCACTAGCTGCTATTAACATATAAAAACTATTTACTTTAGACCTTTATATTCCATTTCTTGTTCACTACAATACTGTCATAGTTATGATTCATATCAGAGATTCATATACATCTATGACTAAACTGTATTTGCTAACAAACAGCTTGTTGGGTCTGACATGCCTGCATTAATATTTTAGCCAGTTAGGTGCTGTACACAACAGGAAATCACATATCAAATCTTCATGCAACTTTCACAGCACTTGTGAGATCGTATTATAAATCTTTGCATTCAGAATTTAATTTAAATAATATTGTTACATATTTTATGAATAAGAACAAAACATGCAAATTTTTGCGCTCTAATTTCTGAGTGCTGTGCTCGGAGTATGGCAAGTAAACCCATACTGGCACCACTTACAAGTGCAGTTAAAAGTGACTGCAACAGATGCAATATAAGCAGTATGAGGGGTAAATTAATGCAATTTACAAGAGGTTCAAATGAGCTTACCATTAGTTCAATAACTATTACTATTAGCTATGTATACTTCAGACTAGTCATTTACCAGATGGACATAATGGAAGTATGGTACTTACAGCTTAAAGGATCACTATAGGCACCCAGACCACTTCAGCTCAATGAAGTGGTCTGGGTGCCAGGTCCATCTAGGATTAACCCTGCCTGCTGTAAACATAGCAGTTTCAGGGTTTACTTTAGGGTTAATCCAGCCTCTAGCGTCTGTCTCATTGACAGCCGCTAGAGGCGCTTCCGCACTTCTCACTGTGATTTTCACAGTGAGAAGATGCCAGCGTCCATCGGAAAGCATTGAGAATGCTTTCCTATGGACTGGCTGAATGCGCGTGCAGCTCTTTTCACGCATGCGCATTTTGCCGATGACATCAGAAGAGGGAGGAGAGTCCCCAGCGCCGAGGGAGCCCGGCGCTGGAGAAAGGTGAGTGTTTACCCCCTTCAGCCCGGCGGGAGTGGGACCACCCTCAGGGCACTATAGTGCCAGGAAAACGAGTTTGTTTTCTTGGCACTATAGTGGTCCTTTAACAACAACTACAAAGCTCTTCTGTAGCAAACATTATAGGATATGGTCTCACAGAGCTTTTCTGTAAGTACCAGATTTTATGTATATACATGTTCTTATATTGGGCTTCTGTTCCACTGTCCTGATGTCCCATATTTGGGTACACCAGGTTAAAGACCTCATAAAGTGCACTCAACCAATGGGCTTGGTGCTTCAGAAGTGTTTGCGAACAGGCAGACCAAAGAACCTGCTGTTTCCATTTTCTGGGCAAGATAAACAGAGGTCCACCCATTCCTCAATTCATAGCGCTGGCACCCTTAGAACCAATCCATCCCTGGAACAAATAAAATTGCCAGATCAACAAACCAATCTCCTGTTCTTCTGTATGAATGAGTGAAGGCCAGTGAGAAGGAATGAATATATTCAATAGGAGTAGGCAACCGTTGGAACTCCAGATGTTGTAGACTACATCTGCCAGACTGCCATAATGCTGACAAAGCATCAAGGGAGATTTAGTCCACAACATCAGGAGTGCCTAACCCTGGTATTGTCAGGGTACCTGTAGTCTCTACCTCAGAGGAGGTGAGAGACTTAGACGTTTATCCTCCCAGAGGGGTTGTTTCTTCCGTTCCTCGCGGTTCTCTCGGCCATTTACAAGCCGACCGCGAGGGATCCACTTCCTTATATGACGCGATGCTCAGTAGTCGACGTCATGACGCCAACCCGGGTCGACCTGTCAGTCAAGTCCCGAGCACTAATCAGGACTCGTCGGGGGCGTGATTACCCTCTAGAATCAAGGTATAAAGTAAGGCTTTCGGCATCTGCTCATTGCCCTGTCGTGGTTCTAGCCTGTCTAGTCACTCAGTGCTCTTGTATTCTAGTTGTCTCTTTGGTTCTGACCCGGCTTGTTTGTACTACCCTGTTTATCTCTGTTACCCTTTGACTCGGCTTGTCTCTCGCTTACCTGTCCTCTCGTTCCCTCGACCTCGGCTTGTTCCTAGACCATTCTCTACTTACTCCTTACGTTAAGTCCGGCCATTCTAAGGTCCGGTATACGTACCTACCACCTGTTTGTACTCTGCGTGTTGGATCCCTGTCCCGATCCTGACAGGTATATATCATAACAATCTTGTCTTAGACCCTAATCTGACAAGGCTATTCCACTGAATTTAGTAACAGATCTCTACAAAGCTACTACTGCTGAACAAGCAAGAAATGTCACATTGTCTTAGGGTCTGCACAAAATAAATTGTGATGAGAGGAGAGAATGCCATATAAGGGTTAAAATGTAAAGTCTGTTTTCTCTTATAAAATCAGCAGATTTTTTAATTAGCCAAAACACTTAATTATATCTAGGTACACAAAAATGTTTTTGCAAGACGTTCACATTACAGGGCACTAAACTTCTTATGGGAATACGGACATATCAACCTGTCACCATTAAAAACAACTCTTCAAGATTCAGAATGCAGCTGACCTACTTCAGCTGTAAGAACAGCATGGAAGCCCGTAAACAATAATATGAGCTGCTCTGAATTTTCAGTAAATAACATGCATGCTTGAAATGCAGAGAAAGTAGCCTGTGGGGGAAGAAAAGGGTCCTGGATCATTAACCAAGGAATAATGAGAAGATAAAAGTTGTTCTGAAGTGGTTTAGTCTTTGATTTATTTACTACTGATTATTCCTATTCCTTTTGCTGTGTGTGTTCTTTCATGACCAGCTCTGCTCACTTTTTCAGTTAATAGGATTTTATTCTCTTCCCAGTAAAATGAAAGGTAAACCGCCTGTACAGTTGAAGTTGGTCTTCCATGGTTAGATCATCAAAAAAAAAAAAACTGGGAAGATTCATTCATGCCTGAAGGAGTCAGCAGCAAAAGGCAGGCCTGGGTCAAGCATACATACAAACAGAATCTATGTTCTATGGCGTGGGACAATATATACCAAATCACCCAATTTGCACTTGGACACAATACGTATGTATTATGCATACAGACAGAGAACAGTGGCGTCGCTGGGGGGGGGGGGGGGGGGGGCAGAGGTGGCCATGGCCCCCCCTACATCATGCTGTGCCCCCTCTTTGGCCCCCCCAAATGCCAGCAACTTGCTGGCCATGTGCTTACATTCTATTCCCTCGGGCTGTAACAGTCTGGGGGAACGGTGCTGGGGGGTGTCTGTGGCCGGAGGGAGCACTGAGAGGCTCCCCGGCACAGGCCCTGCCTCCAAACGAAGACCCGCCTCCTGCACATAAGCCCCGCCCCCGCTGTTAAGCAGCAGACCATGCTGCTGCTAGAAAGGCCAGAAGATGGCTGTCTGACCCCCAGCAACAGGTAGGCTTGATATGCTGTGTGTGTGTGTGTGTGTGTGTGTGTGGGGGTGTGTATGTGTCTGTCTGCTAGTGAGGAAGCTTGTGTGTATGTGGACTCAGCAATCTGTGTGTATGGACTCAGCAGTCTGTGTGTGTATGGACTCAGCAGTCTGTGTGTGTGTGTGGACTCAGCAGTCTGTGTGTGTGTGTGGACTCAGCAGTCTGTGTGTGTGTGGACTCAGCAGTCTGTGTGTGTGTGTGTGTGTATGGACTCAGCAGTCTGTGTGTGTGTATGGACTCAGTAGTCTATGTTTGTATGAACTCAGCCGTCTCTGTGTATGGACTCAGCAGTCTGTGTGTGTGTAAGGACTCAGCCGTCTGTGTGTGTGTGTGTGTGTGTGTGTGTGTATGGACTCAGCAGTGTGTGTGTGTGTGTACGGACTCAGCAGTGTGTGTGTGTGTGTGTACGGACTCAGCAGTGTGTGTGTGTGTACGGACTCAGCAGTGTGTGTGTGTGTACGGACTCAGCAGTGTGTGTGTGTGTACGGACTCAGCAGTGTGTGTGTGTGTACGGACTCAGCAGTGTGTGTGTGTGTACGGACTCAGCAGTCTGTCTGTGTGTACGGACTCAGCAGTCTGTCTGTGTGTACGGACTCAGCAGTCTGTCTGTGTGTACGGACTCAGCAGTCTGTCTGTGTGTACGGACTCAGCAGTCTGTCTGTGTGTACGGACTCAGCAGTCTGTCTGTGTGTACGGACTCAGCAGTCTGTCTGTGTGTACGGACTCAGCAGTCTGTCTGTGTGTACGGACTCAGCAGTCTGTCTGTGTGTACGGACTCAGCAGTCTGTCTGTGTGTAAGGACTCAGCCGTCTGTGTGTGTGTAAGGACTCAGCCGTCTGTGTGTGTGTGTGTGTGTGTGTACGGACTCAGCAGTCTGTCTGTGTGTACGGACTCAGCAGTCTGTCTGTGTGTACGGACTCAGCAGTCTGTCTGTGTGTACGGACTCAGCAGTCTGTCTGTGTGTACGGACTCAGCAGTCTGTCTGTGTGTAAGGACTCAGCCGTCTGTGTGTGTGTAAGGACTCAGCCGTCTGTGTGTGTGTGTGTGTGTGTGTGTACGGACTCAGCAGTCTGTCTGTGTGTACGGACTCAGCAGTCTGTCTGTGTGTACGGACTCAGCAGTCTGTCTGTGTGTACGGACTCAGCAGTCTGTCTGTGTGTACGGACTCAGCAGTCTGTCTGTGTGTACGGACTCAGCAGTCTGTCGGTGTGTACGGACTCAACAGTCTGTCGGTGTGTACGGACTCAACAGTCTGTGTGTACGGACTCAGCAGTCTGTCTGTGTGTGTGTACGGACTCAGCAGTCTGTCTGTGTGTACGGACTCAGCAGTCTGTATGTGTGTACGGACTCAGCAGTCTGTATGTGTGTACGGACTCAGCAGTCTGTATGTGTGTACGGACTCAGCAGTCTGTATGTGTGTACGGACTCAGCAGTCTGTATGTGTGTACGGACTCAGCAGTCTGTATGTGTGTACGGACTCAGCAGTCTGTGTGTGTGTACGGACTCAGCAATCTGTGTGTGTATGGACTCAGCACTGTGTGTGTATGGACTCGGCCGTCTGTATGTATGTATGGACTCAGCAGTCTGTATGTGTGTATGGAATCAGCAATGTGTGTGTGTATGTGTATGAACTCAGCAGTGTGTGTGTGTGTGTGTGTGTGTATGTGTATGGACTCAGCACTCTGTGTGTGTATGTGTATGGACTCAGCAGTCTGTGTGTGTATGTGTATGGACTCAGCAGTCTGTGTGTGTGTAAGCACTCAGCAGTCTCTGTGTGTATGGACTCAACAGTCTCTGTGTGTATGGACTCAACAGTCTGTGTTTGTGTCTGTGTGTGTATGAACTCAGCAGTCTGTGTGTGTGTGTGGACTCAGTCTGTGTGTCTGTGTGTGTGTATGGTCAGCAGTCTGTGTGTCTCTGTGTGTAAGGACTCAGCAGTGTGTGTGTGTGTGTGTGTGTGTGTATGGACTGTATCAAGGGAAATGTGTTTGATTTTTAATAATCCTTGGTGGAAAATAATGAATTCTCCACCATGGATTATTAAAGAAAAACAAAGAACATATTGTGTCGGGGGTGGGGCTTAACATGCAACAGGGGCGGGGTCAAACTGCTGTGAGGGCGGGGTTAAATGTGCCCCCCTACTTTAGTCCCTGGCCCACCATGTGCCCCCTCCCCCCTAAAAATGAATCCTAGAGACGCCACTGACAGAGAAGGTATATGCGCAGGTCTCCCATCCTAAAAACAGCCATTTCTTTTAACAAACATATTAATCTTTATACTATAGATTAAAATAAATATTCATGTTATAATAAATAAGTCAACTGAATAACTCTTCTACAGGTACTCCTCACTTACCGACCGGGTTCCGTTCCTAAGACCCGGTCGTAGAACAAATTGGTCGGTAAGTGAGGAGTTAAGGGATTCCCTGCTCTGGTGCGCTTGTCTATGTTCGGGTAAATTTCCTAGAACACAGATTAGACGAACGCACCAGAGCAGAGAATCCCTCTAATCTGTGTTCTAGGAAATTTGCCCAAACATAGACAAGCGCACCAGAGCAGGGAATCCCTCTATGTTCGGGCAAATTTCCCTGAACATAGATTAAAGGAATTCCCTGCTCTGGTGTGTTCATCTGTGTTCATGGATATTTCTCCGAACATAGACGCCCAAGTGCAGGGAATCCCTCTAATCTATGCTCAGGAAAATTTCCCAGAACCTAGATTAGAGGGATTCCCTGCTCTGTTGCGTTAGTCTATGTTTGGGGAAATGTCCCCGAACATAGACGAACGCAGCAGATCAGTGAATCCCTCAAATTCCCACGACGGCTCGCACTTACCACCCCGTGAGAGAGCTGGTCGTAAGTGCGAGCCGTCGTAAAACAGGTATTTCAGTACTTTAGCCAGTGTTTTTTCAAATCTCATTAACCCCTTAAGGACACATGACATGTGTGACATGTCATGATTCCCTTTTATTCCAGACGTTTGGTCCTTAAGGGGTTAAAGGACCACTCTAGGCACCCAGACCACTTCAGCATAATGAAGTGGTCTGGGTGCCTGGTCCCTCTAGGATGAACCCTTTTTTTTTTTTTATAAACATAGCAGTTTCAGAGAAACTGCTATGTTTATAATAGGGTTAATCCAGCCTCCAAATCCTCCAAATCCTCTAGTGGCTGTCTCACTGAAAATCACAGTGAGAGCACGTAAGCGTCCATAGGAAAGCATTGTAAATGCTTTCCTATGAGACCGGCTGAATGCGCACGCAGCTCTTGCCGCGCATGCGCATTCAGCCGAAAGGGAGGATCGGAGGCGGAGAGGAGGAGGAGAGCTCTCCGCCCGGCGCTGGAATAAAGGTAAGTTTTAACCCCTTCCTCTCTCCAGAGCCCAGCGGGAGGGGGTCCCTGAGGGTGGGGGCACCCTCAGGGCACTATAGTGCCAGGAAAACGAGTATGTTTTCCTGGCACTATAGTGGTCCTTTAAAGGAACACTAAAGCATTAGGAATATACACATATCCCCCTCCTCCCCCAGCTTCATGAAGAAGGCACGGCCTTCTCCTGTGTTGGTCCAATCTCACAGAGGAGTACTGAGGACTCAATTCACATTTACTTACAGGAAAGCATTAAATCAATGTTTTCCTATGGGGGCTGCCGTCATGTAACAGAGTTTTACTCTAGTGCTGCAGTCACTAGAGGGGGATTTGAAGGAACACTAAAGTATAGTTACCTGTTTAATGTTTAGGTGCCCATATCCCCTCCAGGTGCATGAAAAAAAAATTGAATTACCAGAAATTTGGGCAGTGGAGCGCCCCTTTAAGGATAATTAATTTTGTAGCCCTCTATTTGTCTATGTCTACCCTCAAACAATGGTAATTTTGCTAAAATATACTATAATATGTCAGTACTTTACAGATCCCCTTTGAGAAATCACAAAACGTCAGAACTGTTTTTTCCAGAAGTGCGCTTATTGATAAGTACATTTCATCCATTTCTATAAACACCATCTCCTACTTTATACCAAGGGCAGGCTCTTAATCGTCACTATATGAAATGAATTGCAGTGTACATGACTATCTTTACAGTCTAAACCTTTTCAACAAAATGAGATGTTGAAGCAATTAAACGCTTTATACTGTCCAGAACATGCACTGCTCCCTGTATAACACAGATAATGGTAAAGGCTTTCAGAAAAGCAATGCTGAAGCTTCACTGACATTTCTAGATTAATTATTAAAACCAGAGATGATGGTTGGGGTTTGTCTAAAAGGGCACAAATACACATTAAAACAATGATGCTCGCTTAATAGCTAGGATCAATGTCTTCTTGAAATTAAATAATACTTTCAACGGTGAACCATGCTATATTTACAAAAAAAAACATATTTGAGGATTTGAATCCTTTAAAATTAATTTCCGTTGACCGATGATATAACATGTAAAGAGCCAACTCCCTAGAATGTTGCTCATATTTGTTGTAGGAGGGGACTGCATTGCTTTGAAGCATAACTCTTGAACCTACCATACACAGAATACCATGAGATACATTCATTGGACACGGCACATCATAGCGAGAGCAAAGATTAGCTTTGTGTGGGTGGAAAACTATCTCATTCATGCAATTGTGAAACACAGTGACTGTGCGTGAGTGTCACCCAGTTCAGCAATGTGATAAAAGGAGTGGCCCGGATATGCACAGTGATAGAATTAAAACTGCTGGCATATACCATGAAAAGGTTTTGATAGTTTGGGTTGAGCCAATGACGCATATAAGAATAACAATAAAGATAAAGCAAATTCTATAAGCAAATACTAAATGTTAAAGCTACCATTAACAGACTAGCATTAAATTTGATCACATGTACAATCAGTTTGGTATATCTGGTCTATTCATCAGAGTATAAAACTAAAACCATGTTCTGCTTTGCCTGAACGCTTTCAGTGTCTAGGACGTATAAACCTTTTTGAAATGAAAAGAAGAAAAAAAAAAAAAAAAAAAGACAGGTTAACCCCTGTTGGAACAGCTTCCAGGTGTCCACTACCCAGTATTCTTTGATTTAAATCTAAACCACTTGACACTATGTGATCTGCTTAATTTGTGATCATGCTTTATGTTAAGACGGCAAATATAAATTACATTAAAAGGGGAAAAGCATTGCTAAATGTTATCACTTTCTCCTCAGCCACAAATGTGTATAATGCAGATCTAAAAGATCTTTAATTAGCATAAGGTATTCCAAATATCAGCCTAGGCTAGCAATCAACTAAATATTACCTCCTGGAGACTGAAGTATACTGGCAGCATGAAGGCAAAGGAGAGCCTGGAGCTCCCATCAGCCCCAGCCAACAGACAAGGTAAGCCAAGGGTGGCTGCAGATCAAATTATGATTGTGTGTGTGCGTACTAGTGTTTGTATCTGTATGCATCTGTGTGTATGTGCCAGTAAGTGTGTGTATATAAACCAGTCTGCGTATCTCTGTGTGTGTGTGTGTGTGTGTGTATGTATATGTGCAAGTGTCCGGTGTGCAGTTGTTTGTGAAGCCACCTCTCTGAAATTAGCTTTTGCATGTTATGATGTCTGCATTCACACTGCACTTGCCGAGGGCAAAATAAATAGATATAGATATCAACCAAACTAAATGTGAGATATAATTCATAACAATCCAAAAAACAGTAGAAATCCATTTATCTTGTCACTTCACCACCAAATTATGTAGTAGATCATGCTTCTCTGCAGAGGCTTGTAGTACTAAAACATGGAACTAACTTTAAAAAAAGAATACTACAACTGTATCTCTACAGTTATTATAACAAAACACCCATTTCCCAGTCTTGTATGGGGGGGAGTCTCGCAGGGAGTTAGAGAAAGCAAAGAGCTGTAACATTCAGATGCAGTCTGCTGGGTCCCCTCTGCAAGTATAGGGAGCCGGGGGCCCGCAGCTGCATATATATATATATATATATATATATATATATATATATATATATATGTGCAGAGAGGGAATGTGGGGCCCAAGACTGCCAAAGCAGTTCGGGCCCGTGACAAGCGTCCTGGTTGTCCGTCCCTCCCGATGGCGGCCCTGAAATTGTCTCATTCTACTTTGCAATAAGATTCTGAATAGAGCTATTGACTATGTAATATTAATAAACTACACACAGTTGTTCTGTCATAAAAGCATATAGTTTAGCATAAGCTATACAGAACTACATTTACATTATTTTTTTTTTTTTTTTAAAGCTATGGTTATTTGTAGTGTTTCGATAATATCTCTTTAAAGGAAAGATTCACACACACTCCACTCATGGAAACAAGCCTTCTGCAGTTGAAAGTATGACTCTACAATGATGCATGCCTAATCAATGGTTTGTGAGAGTCAAAAAAAGGAGAGCTGAAGATACAGAAATAATTTCTAATGCTAAACTGCTCATCCTTATCATAGTTGATCAATACTGTTAGATACTAAGAAGCCATTTAAACACAAACAAACACAATTTAGGGTGGGCTTAGGTGGTGATTTCAGGCAGTCAAGCATATTCTCATTATACAGTCATGTGTAATAACTATTTCAGTAAAATCTAGGGCAAAGGAAGGGTGGGGTGAGGGGGGTCCACAGCCTTAAAGATCATTAGGCCCTAGACCCTCACCTATGATGTCAGTGACCTCTTCGGGAAAGAAGATAAATGGTGCGGCTCATAGTACTAGATAAGTGCATGAGTCAGACAATTACTCACCCGATTAGGGACACCATCTGTTCCACGATGTGCTTGCTGAAAGTTATGATAACAAAGAGCTTCTGCAGAAAAGAAAAAGAGAATGGAAATCACTTACGGAAAATCATTTTGATGAAAAGAAGCACACAGAATGAATCGGGCAGCAGAAGCTGCAGCATACAGGTGCAGCAGCGAGAACATCCAGTGAGATTATCATTTATACCATTAATTATTAATTAGCAACAACAGGGGTTGGCAAAAGATTTATATTAACATTGTACATGCGTTGCAAGAACTATATATATATATTATATATAAATACACACACACACACAAACTCTATATAATTTTATGTTTTGTAAGCATATTCTAACTAACATTTGTGTTGCCACTTTTTAATGAATGTCCTTTTCTATAAATTTGTTTTTTCTTACGGTCTAATATTGATATGTTCACTTGACAAAAAACAAAAACGCATTTCCCCTCAGTAAATATCAGATATGCAAGACAATTTGTCAATACAGCTCCACATGGCATTCATGTATTTTGCTTCCTCCACCCCACTTCAACTTGACATTTATTTTGTTTGTTAAGATTTCTGAATATTTCTTTTGCATCCCTAAACCTATCTGTTATGTATACTACACACATCTATACCCATCAGCATGAAGACATTTTAGGAGTCCAAGAAAACACGGTGGATTGCACTGGTGAACTCCAATCTCCAGTTTGTTATTTTTCAAATCTGTGTTATACGGAACATTTCAAATGGAAAAATTCACAAAAATATAACAAGCAATCTTTGCTTAAATGTTTGCTTTAATGCGGAAAGAAGGGGGAAAAAAAAACCATTTTGCCATAAACAAGCTTCTTTCTCTGTAATAGCCTTAAGTCACAAATCTGCACAAAACACACCCAGCAATATTAAGAGTTAAAGGAACACTAGCATTAGAAATAAAAACCTGTTTTTCTAACACTACAGTGTCTCAGTCCCTAGTCAGTGGTTGTGCTTGCCATAAAAGTTGGCTCCCTTGGCGCTGTTCACTTCCCCGCCTCCTGTGATGTCACGGAAGAGGCATGTCCTCCTGCATGATTATCCAATCCAATGCTCCTCATAGAGGAGCATGTGCATTCAAATTTGAGTCAATGATTTGCTATGAGGACCTCTGCGTCACGTGACAGAGTTTTATTTGGTCTGTGCCATGGAAGGGCCTCTAGTGGCTCTCATACTGACAGCCACTAAAGATGGACTTAACCCTGCAATGTAAACATTGCGGTATCTAAAAAAACTAAATTGTTTTACATTGCAGGGTTAAAAAGGACAGGGACACTGCAACCAAATCACTTCAATGAGATAAAGTTGCCTGAGTGACTCTAGTGTTCCTGGCTCTATAAGGTCTTTGGGTCCCTCCCACTCTCTGAAAATCACAGTGAAAAGTGCGGAAGCGCCTCTAGCGGCCGTCAATGAGACAGCGACTAGAGGCTGGATTAACCCTAATGTAAACATAGTAGTTTCTCTGAAACACTAGATGGACCTGGCACCCAGACCACTTCATTAAGCTGAAGTGGTCTGGGTGCCTATAGTGGTCCTTTAAGTTATTCAAGTCATATACTACTACACACTTATTTTAATGGCAGTTACAAAATGAAGAAGCAGAGAAAGATACAAAGGAAGGAAAGAGAGATCCAAAGTGTGACGATGCCTCCAAAAATAAACATATTTGGGGGTTTGGGAGGAATGCACATACAGGTCACAATTAATATTCTGCAATGACCACTAATGTAGCTACTCCAGTAGATGCATATATTGATATTTAGACTTTTAAAGACATACTGTCCTTAAATAAAAATGTAAACGTTAACGTTTGCTGCAAATATATTGATGATAGCTAATTACAGCAGAGTGCCCCATTATGATACCGTGGACTGCAAAACCAATATAAACCCTGGGATTTGTAGTACATACTAAAGGCAGGTATATTCAAATCCTACAATCCCATCAAATATAGCCTGTCTCAAGTTTAACACAATCCGAACCCCACTTCCCAAATGTATGCCTTTTTTTTCCGGGTTTTATTAATGTTGCCACTGTTAGCTGAGATGTAATTTCATTGCATTCGTCATGTAGTGACAATACTGTATCGCTATAGGGGCATTTAAAACATGTATAGGCTTTCTTTAATTTCACTTTGGGAGACTGTAGACTTGTGACTTCCATTCTTATTTTATACAATTTGCATGGCATTCTGATGTGTTAGGTAAGGCGGTAACTAAACAGTTACATTTCAGACAGCAGGTGGCCTTTTCTGATAGAAAGACAAGCAGTCTCAAATGTCATCTGCCTAAGAGGTTTGCCCAATGCTTCCAGGAAGTAAAGACAATTTTTACTATCCCTTTCAAACACAGTGCTGTTACTCTGTGTCACAAGATGTTTCGGATGTTTAACTCCTTAACGACACATGACATGTCATGATTCCCTTTTATTCCAGAAGTTTGGTCCTTAAGGGGTTAATGATTTTGAACAATAATACAAAAGAAAGTAGAAGCTTCTGTGGGAAAGCAAGGATCATTCATTTTTTTTTTTTAGAACAATGGGTGACAGAACCAAATGAAAAGCTGAAAAGAACAGATCATATTTATCATTTGATTTGAAAATGCTGCAATAATGATAACCGGTTAGGCAGGTACAGAAGTAGAACACAAGTTATATGTGCTGTATCAAAATGCAAAGTTAAAAAACTTAAAATAAAAAATGCAGCTGGGGCTTTGAGAGATCAAAAGACTCTGTGGACTCTTGCTTTCTAAAAAAAGAAAACCACAATTAGCTCAAGGATAGAGCTCACACCTTAGCTTCCACTTTCACTGCACACCTGCTACCTCCTATGATTTGTTACTTAAAGGGACACTATAGTCACCAGAACAACTACAACTTAATGCTTTTTTTATGCAAACACTGCCTTTTCAAAAATGTAGTGTTTAAATTGCCTCTAGGGACACCTCCAAGTCGCCACTCCTTGGATGGTCACTGGAGGTGCTTCCTGGGTCAGTGCTGCCAAAAAAGCAGCCCTGACGTTCAATGTCCCCACGCTCTGCATGGAGATGCTGAATTTTCCTCAGAGAGATGCATTGATTCAATGCATCTCTATGAGGAGGTCCTGATTGGCCAAAACGGCATTTGGCCCAGCCCCCATTGGCTAAAAATCGGCCATGTTGATGATGTCACAAAGGGGGCGGAGCCAGCACGAAATAAGGTGCGTTTTAGACTTTTATAGGGGGCCTAAGGGGAGGGGGGAGTCAAGCCACCTATAGGGTCAGGAATACATGTTTGCGTTCCTGATCCTTTAGTGTTCCTTTAATGCTTGTGACATAGTAAGGAGAGATATCTGAAAATGGGGAGAAGACAACCTAACTGCTTTTATTAACTCTCTGACAGGGATTTTAGTAGTACATCACCAGCAAGAATCCAAGTGGTATTTGTTATTGTGCTGTATAGCCCTACTAAAATACATCAAAAAGAATAACAAAAAATTAAATAAAAACGCTGTACAACAAGCAATATAATAAGTAAAAAAATCCAGCCAGGCAAACTGTCATTACTAGACTAGTGCACAAATATCTTTCAGCTATGCTAAACAAATCAAATGCCTGTCAATCTATAAACAAACATTGATATGCCAGTTATATCTGAATGAATCGATTAGCTTGTACAGGCATTTGATTCAACTCAATAGAGCTGAAAGAGATTTGTGATACTTAGACACATGCAATATTGTAATATTTTGTGTATCTGCACTTCAAGCCTCACTTTTCCCACAGACCTCTAACAAATGTTGGCGATGCCACCAATCAAACAGTACTGCCGCACACATATGGTGGTTATGTCCTGAGATACACAAATTCTGGGTACGCATTACTGGCTTCAACCGAAATATATTGGGGGAACCAATCTCCCTTTCACCAGATACCTTTCTATTCCTTAACCCTCCAAGACATATCCCTAAACAAAAGATTCCTCTTCTCCTCCACCTGATAATGGTAGCTAACCAAATGATCCCACTTGCGTGGAAACTACCAAACCCTCCCTCTGTGAGGGAATGGATACAAAAAGTTGAGAACACAAGAGAGATGGAAGAAATATGCTACTCGCTGTCTAACAACTACCAGAATTACATATCTATTTGTATATCGTCAATGACGATAGCAGGACACCACATTCCTTTACACACACGGAATACTTCTTATTCATAGATAGTACTTAGTCAACATTCAAACTGTGATCATTAAGACAAGAAGGGGGGGGGGGGGGGGAGAGGGGACACCACCCACCTAGATGTAAATGTCTAAATCCTTAGTAATGAAAATTCTGCTAGGGATCACCCAAGAGAGGACTGAGTCGACACAGTAGCACATACAAACACACAAATATATGCAAACCCAAAGAATCGGACATAACCTCACACACCCATGGGGTAGGACTAAACTGAAATCTTGTGCATATGTACCATCCTTTACCTTGTAACCTAAATTTCATGTTACCTTGTTTCATAGACATCACAATATATCAATGATGTATTTTCAATTCTTTTACTGTATAAGCTTTCTTATTGAACTCAAACTGCAAAATGCTAATTTATTGTAAACTGTTATTTTACACAATAAAGTGTTTTTAAAAAAATAAAATAAAAAAAGGAAAAAAGGCTTGGAGTTTAGTATAAAACCCGACCCTCTGCCACCAATCTCCACAGTGCCAACTCAATCAATAATAAAACTATCAGTCTGTAAAGTTCGTGGGGGCTCACTGGACCCAGGTAAGTGTCAAACCGTTCAGAAATGGTTTGGCTCCTTACCATAGGATGGCACCACAGGACTCCATGCAACATAATCACTATAATATCCTATAGTGGTATCTGACAATTTCTGCAGGGACAGTTCCTATTTTTAAGGTGCTGCCCTTCCATCCCATGTTTGTGTCATGCTGTCCATCTTTTGGAAACATCAAGGAACTGTGTTCAGAAAGACTAGCGTGAGTGCTTACACCATAGTAGGACCATACAGAAAATGTAACAGCTCTCTCTATATGATGCCCTTGATTGGCAGTCATGGTGACATGGCTATTCTTCTAGCAGACCTGCCCCTTTCCCCCTCTTCTTTCTGAGGTATGAGTGATGTGGTTCATTTCACCGGCCTGCCCTCTTCAATGTTGGGGTTAAATTAGCGTTCTTAGCGTGACCATTTATAAAAATAAATAAACTAAAAACACGAAACAAACCATGACAAAATAATACAAAAAATAAAATAAAAATATCTTGCATTGTGTGTACAAATTAATTACTGCTATTCATGGCAGCTTTAAGCATATGTGCAGCCAGGACAGTTTGACTACATGTAGTAAACTGAGCTTTTCATTCCATTCATAATGTTTTACAAGGGGACAGCTGGAATAGACCACATGCAATGAAATGGTAATGAAGTTTATTCAATTATGCATTTTCAAAGTACAGATGCACTGAAAAATGCCTGCCATGGGAGATTTAAAAAAATAAAACGTTTTAATGTAAAGCTACCTACCATGTGTGATAGGAAATAATCAAATGCACTAACATTTACGTTTAGATTTAAAAAAATAAAAAAAATACACATATATATATATATGAAAAAAGGAAAGATTTCAGTTACATTGAACTTAATTTTGTGCTTATTTTGAAGGACAGTGTAAAAAGACAGGTTACGTGTTCACCAGTACACAGAAAAATGATCTGCAATTTACATTGACTAATACTAACCCATTCAACACTAAAGGGATATGCAGTCTAAGAACTTAACAGTTAATGTAAAGAAACACAAACGGAATACAACAATGATACACTAACTTGTAAAATTACCAACTGGAATGTTTTAGCCCCGACTCCAAACAGGTGCTGCCACTTGTATTAAGAGGTATATTACGTGATGAATTTTTAGCAAAGATAAGTTATTGTATCGCAGGGATCAGTGGAGAATAAAGAGAAAATGAGAAAGTGCATATTTTGTCTTAAAAGTTTTTTCCTTCTACTATATGCTACTGACGTCTGTGGAAATATTTTGTGCTTGCACAAAGCAAAAAGGCTATGAAGCCCACAATACCCAGCCTTTCACAAAAATGATTTTTTTTATAGGGAATAACCACCAGTGAATGAGGCATCTATAAAGCAATAAGAGTGCTATTGTTCATTTAAATGGTTTGTTCAGCAGATGCTACATTTTGTATGTTCTGTGTTCAACCTTAAATGATTGCATTACATTAGTGTTCGTTTGCATTGTCTTAACACAAAAGGATTTTTTTCTGTTGTGGGTCTTATATGCATGTATACAGGCAAAGTCAAACCTGGCAAAAATATCACATCAGAAGGAAAGATTTAGAGGCCATAGAGTAGTGATTGTAAATTCAGATGAAACGTGACACAATGGGTGTACATAGCTCGAACATTGGTGGTTTGAGGACTCACTGAGGATTGTGTGTATAACAATATTTCCTTCCAAAAAAGTATTTAGATTGAGAATACATGCTTGGGGTATCAAAGGTCTGTGGCTGCTTAGCTCCATAAAGAGTTGGTGATCGTCACCTATTACAAGTTCTACCAGCATGCTTCTATACTCTAATAATGCATCCAAATTATTCTTCAACAAAATAATGATTTAAGATACATTTCATAGTGCTTCAAGAACATGTCCCACTCGCAGTGTATATCAGATGCCCATTGCTGGAATGAATTGTCACTCTACCTAAGCCATACCACTAGTAGGGGCTGTGGATCCTCCTTCGGTGCTATACATTATTAAAAAAAATGTGTCAATGAACAAAGACGGCTCCAGGCACTATAACCACTTTAATGCAAAGTGGTAATAGTGCTTAAAGTAGCCTGTTAAGAGTACAGCACATATTGTGGCATATGGCGAGATACAAAAAATGTGTCTGAACTTTTCTATTCACTTTCATTTCTGCATGGTGAAAAATGTAGGTAAATCTCATGGCTAACCACTAGTTTCCTGAGAAGGGTAAGCGGTAAAACTTAATAGACACCTATAACCAAGGAAATCCTAATATGGGCATCCACTCTCGTTTCCTATGACTGCTATTTTTTACTAAATGCACAAGCTAATAATACATATTTTACTTCTTACACGTGGTGCATTTGTGTGGAGGCAGATTTTTCTAAATTAAATTTCAAACTGCACAGTGGGGGACGTTACATCATGCATTATGGGGCCCCTAATCTCAGAGCACCACTGGAACAAACATATTTTGTCCTACCTGATATTAGTGGGCATTATGATCCCAAACAATTGGTACAACCATATATTCAGCCTCTTCCCAAAAATGAACACGCAAGGAGAGAAGCTGGAGAGATAGAGACAATACCATCTTGTGGTTCTATAGCCATTCAGACATGGTTTATAATGAGGTCTTCAGAACCACTTGACTGGATTATATTCTAATATTTCATGCTAGACAGTTATATTTCCTCTCTAACTGTAAATCATTTACAAGACATTCACTCTTTTATTGCAGAAAAAAAAGTAAATAAATAAAAGGGTTTACTAATACAAAAAAAAAAAAAAAAAGAAAGAAAATAATTCAAACACATCTTATGTTTTACAAAAGCCAAATTAATTACTTGCCTGGATATGCATTTTTATAATTGCTTTGCCAATGAGAGTGGCTCCAAAGAAAGTCCAGAATGGTACAAGAAAGTGTCCACATGTTATTCCTGCCAGGTCAAACAATGGGTTTGGAATCTGAGAATAAAGGGGAAAAAAACAAATTATTAAAAAAGTAACCATTTATTTCTGCTCTGGATATATTAATTTAGAGTTCTTCAAATTCTCATTATACTGAAAACACATATGTGTAGCCAATACAATAAAATATTAGTGAATGACTGAAGGATGCTGCACTGAGCATTTGGGGAACGGACATATTGATGTGATTGTTGAAAAAGGCTGATGGCAAAATTATGCAAGAATCCAATTTTTCTAATCTAATGTACTGAGAAATAAAAATGAAACCCAACAAAACATTTTAAAGCTATATTAATGGAACACTCAATACATTTAAAAAATAAATAAATATATATATATATTTTATATATTTGCATGTTTCTTTAAGGAACACTATAGCATGACAAAAACAAACCTGTATTCCTAATGCTATAGTGCCTCTGTCTCTAGTTATGTATAGGTCCCCCATATAAAAATGTCTGGCAACTGTGCCACTTTTGTCAAGACAGACCCGATTTCGGGAACCTGTCCTGCATCAGTTCCCTGGTGTACCACAGTCGAGTCAAAAGGAAACTTTTCTAGGACAGAACAGTGCGAACACATTATCAGACTTGTACGCTCTGTGTAGTGGGCACTAAAACCATGCAGAGAGAGAGTGCTTTAGCAGCGCTCTGTGCATGGTACTCAATGCAGGGGGCTGGCCAGGAGGCTGTCTGCTCACAAGACCTTCAGTGGATAAATATGCAGGCATGTCCACCCATTTTGAAACATCACCACTGATGTGATTTGTGTCACTGGTGACGCCCACTTGGGGGTTACTGATTCAAGCCGGCATGAAGTTGGGAGGTATGGATAACTGTACTATCTGACCTAACATAGCTACTCAGCCAGAAACAAAATGTGGGGAAAACAAACAAACAAACAAAAAAAAAAATCAATAAACATAAATAAAACCATAAATACCATCCATTTAAAAATAACAAAAAAAAAAACAGAAGGTTAAAAAAAATAAACAAGACAGCCTTTTAACCCCTTAAAACCGGAGGGTATACTATTACGCCCTATTCTAAGCGGCTCTAAACGCCACAGGGTGTAATAGTACGCCCTCCGTTTTTTTTTTGAGGACCTCACAATCACATGGCTGGGTTAGCTGCCTGCTGCATTGCCAGCAGGGGGACTAACTGTAATGACATATATACACACACACACACACACACACAGTCTAGGTGTATTTTACTATTAAAATATATATATATATTAATATCAAATTACACGTAGACTGATACTGATTAAATATATATAAAATTATTGTTATATATATATATATATATATATATAAATAATATAAAAAAATATGTAAATACGTTAAAAAATTAAATTAAGAATTAAAAATAAATAATTAAAAAATATATAGATGTGGAGCAGCTCCGACCGACGACAATATCATCGACCAAATATCAGCGGCATCCTACCTCTCACGAACAAACCAACGCCTGCATTGCCATCGGCTCACCAACCTGAAGCGGCCGATGCCTTTTTTTCAGCCCCAAAGCAGGAAATACCGCAACCGCGGCACCAAGGCCTACCACGCGAGCAGCCAGCCTCTAGTTACTTTAGGCGGCCTCACACAGTGGAGCGACCCGGACACGGCAGCACTGCTGCTAGCCCAGCCTGAACCCTACCCAGTAGCAGAGATGGGCAGGAGATCCAATAAAACGCCAGCGGGCAACCGCGGGACCCAGCGCGATATTAGCCAGATGCTGCAAAACCCGGCAACAGTCATGGCGGCGAGCTCCCGAGAACACTCACCCTCGCAAGACCCCTCACCCACGGGATCATGCGGTCGGGCCTCACGACAGAGCCCAACACGGTCTGAAGGAGAACAGCAACTCACGCAAAAGGTACTAACTCCGGCCTCCAAGCAGGACATTCAGGAGATGCTCACTAGCCTACAGCGCAACCTCAGGAGCATGTGGGAAGCGGACTTAGGGGTACTCACTACTGAGGTACAGGCCGTTAAGGCGCGCACCCATGACAATGAAAAAGAAATAATTGACCTCAAAAACGACCTAAAGGCTCTGAAAGACCAGGTCCAACATATACAAGCGACCCAAACAGACACAAACAAACAGATGAACATACTAGACGACAGGGGAAGACGGAAAAACATCAAAATACGGGGAGTACCAGAATCCATCCCCCTGGAAGAACTACCGCACTACGTGCGGCGACTGGTTGCCTCCCTCCTGACAGTAACACAAGCCTTACCTTTGACGGGGTATACAGAATAGCAAAACCATCACAAGCTCCAGCTGCAGCACCACGGGATATCATACTCCGATGTCAAACAATGACTGACAAGATCACCCTGTTAACAGCACTGAAGGGACAAACCCCTTACAAATTTGAAAGCAGCCATATATCATTCTTCCAAGATCTATGCAGAGCCACATTGCTGTGGAGAAAATCAATGCAGCCCCTGACGAAGATCCTACAGACAGCAGGCCTCACTTACAGATGGGCAACACCAAGGTCCCTGTGGATTACCAAAGAGGAGAACTCATTCAAAGCCACGGACCCAGCGGACATCCCCGCCTTACTCACAGCACTGGGCCTCCCACCACAGAGCGCAGCCAACCAAGGGACCCCCACCGTGCACTCTCAGGCACAGAGGCCTCCAATCTTCCACCGGAGCCCAGAACACCAAGAGCCCGAAGACCGGACTAGATACCTAAACCGGGACGATACTCGCCATAAAAACGTTACCTCAGTGTAATGCCTGGCAGGACAGTTTAGTTCTCATCCTCTGCCGACAGCGGTGGACAACGTATAATTGTGTTTTTTAGTTATGCTTTTTTCTCAGTTTGTTTGTTTTTCTTCTCCCTCATTAACACTAAAGATTTTTCTAGTTAAACGTGCAGAGAAATGTTAAGCCGACTAACTCCGGACGGTGCCTCACATAGAAGGGCTAGACACCTAGCAGTTATAAGACGGGAGGCCAGCACCAGGACGCTTGCAACCCCCCCCCCCCCACTACCCTGGGGACAAAGGGTAGGTTACACAAAGTAGTATCACACATAACATCACTAGACTGACATAAAGGGGCAGACCACCAACACCAAACAGTCAACCCTGACTGTACCCTAGCGAGACACAGGCTATCACGCCCCACACCACCCAACACCCAACACTCTCCCACAGTAGAATCTATGCGCACACAACTCCACTCATAGAGATGGGTGGCCCTATAGAGCTCACCCTCTACCAGAGATATATCACCACTCGGGCGCCAACCTGAAGCGCGACTTGACATAGACCACGAATCCATCACTGGTAGAGACAGCAAATTCGCAATAACCACACAGACGGATATATTAGAAAAAGGTGCACAAGACGACTCGACCCCAACAGTAGAATGCTATGGGAACTGTGAAACTACTTGTATATGCTGTTGTGGCACACTGTACTATGTTTGTACCCCTGATACTGCACCGAAAAATAAAGAATTAAAAAAAAAATAAAAAAATATATAGATGTGTGTTATTTCGTTCTAACTGTATTGTGATATTAATATATATATTTATATCAAAATACACGTAGAACGAAATATATATATCTATATAAATAAATATAAATAAAAATATTTTTAAAAAATTATATATACACACATATATATATATACACACATATATTAATTCTACATATATATTTATGTAATATTTTTACATAATTAGGTATCTTAGTTAATTACAATTAGCGGGACCTGCCTGACAACCCATGCCGAAAGTATAGGGAATTTATATTGCTAGCACTATATTTAACCCTATAACTTTCCAAGACACCATAAAACCTGTACATGGGGGGTACTGTTTTACTCGGGAGACTTCACTGAACACAAATATTAGTGTTTCAAAACAGTAAAATGTATTACAACGATGATATTGCCAGTAAAAGTGACGTTTTTTGCATTTTTCACGCACAAACAGCACTTACACGGACAATATTATTGCTGTGATACTTTTTACTGTTTTGAAACATAAATATTTGTGTTCAGCGAAGTCTCCAGAGTACAACAGTACCTCTCATGTACAGGTTTCATGGTGTTTTCAAAAGTTACAGCGTCAAATATAAGGCTTGTGTTTCATTTTTTTCACATTAAAATTCGCCAGATTGGTTACGTTGCCTTTTAGACCCTATGGTAGCCCAAGAATGAAAATTACCCCTATGATGGCATACCATTTGCAATAGTAGACAACCCAAGGGATTGCAAATGGGGTATGTCCAGTCTTTTTTTGTAGCCACTTAGTCACAAACACTGGGCAAAATTGTCGTTTTTTGCATTTTTCACACACAAACAAATACCAACGCTAACTTTGGCCAGTGTTTGTGACCAAACGGCTACTAAAAAAGACTAGACATACCCCATTTGCAATACCTTGGGTGGTCTACTATTGCAAATGATATGCCATTATGGGTGTAAATTTTATTCCTGGGCTAAAAAAATAAAAAAAAATCTTATTTTCTCAAATTTTTTTCATATTAAATTATGTTTTATAGCTAAATATTTGATATTAAATGAAAGCCCTGTTTCCCCTGAATAAAATGATATATAATAAGGGTGGGTGCATATAATATGAAAGAGGTGAATTACGGTTGGACAGACATGTAGCGCAAATGCCAGGTTTTGTTTACATTTTGATCACAACGTGTACATTTGGCTCAGTCCTTAACCCCTTAACCCCTTAACACCGCAGCCAAATGTACAAGTTGTGAACGAAACAAAACGTAAACAAAACCTGGCATTTGCGCTATATGTCTGTCCAACCGTAATTCACCTCTTTCATATTAAATGCACCCCCCCTTATTATATATCATTTTATTCAGGGGAAACAGGTCTTTCATTTAATATCAAATATTTAGCTATGAAACATAATTTAATATGAAAAAAATGGGAGAAAATAAGATTTTTTTTTATTTTTTTCGTTCTACATGACATTTTAACTGTTAATGTCATAATACTGTTTGCTTTTACTGCAATAAAATACACATATTTGTATTCAGCAAAGTCTCACGTGTAAAACAGTACCCCCTATGTACAGGTTTTATGGTGTTTTGGGAAGTTACAGGGTCAAATATAGCGTGTTACATTTGAATTTGAAATTCGCCAGATTGGTTACGTTGCCTTTGAGACTGTATAGTAGCCCAGGAAATAAATTTACACCCATAATGGCATACCATTTGCAATAGTAGACGACCCAAGGTATTGCAAATAAGCGATGTCCAGTCTTTTTTAGTAGCCATTTGGTCACAAACACTGGCCAAAGTTAGCGTTCGTATTTGTTTGTGTGTGAAAAATGCAAAAAACGCCAATTTTGGCCAGTGTTTGTGACTAAGTGGCTACTAAAAAAGACTGGACATACCCCATTTGCAATACCTTTGGTTGTCTACTATTGCAAATGGTATGCCATCATAGGGGTAATTTTCATTCTTGGGCTACCATAGGGTCATAAAGGCAACGTAAGCAATCTGGCGAATTTTAATGTGAAAAAAATTAAACACAAGCATTATATTTGACGCTGTAATTTTTGAAAACACCATAAAACCTGTACATGAGGGGTACTGTTGTACTCAGGAGACTTCGCTGAACACAAATATTTGTGTTTCAAAACAGTAAAAAGTATTGCAGCAATAATATCGTCCCTGTAAGTGCTGTTTGTGCGTGAAAAATGCAAAAAACGTCACTTTTACTGGCGATATCATGGTTGTAATACATTTTACTGTTTTGAAACACTAATATTTGTGTTCAGCGAAGTCTCCCGAGTAAAACAGTACCCCCCATGTACAGGTTTTATGGTGTCTTGGAAAGTTATAGGGTTAAATATAGTGCTAGCAAATTAAATTCCCTATACTTTCGGCATGGGTGGTCAGGCAGGTCCCGCTAATTGTAATTAATTAGGATACCTAATTATGTAAAATTATTACATAAATATATGTGTAGAATTAATATATGTATATATATACATATGTGTATATATACGTATATATATATATATATTTTTTTTAATATTTTTATTTATATATAGGTATATATATAGTGATATATACGTATATATTTATGTATATAGATATATATATTATTTCGTTCTACGTGTATTTTGATATAAATATATATATATTAATATCACAATACAGTTAGAACGAAATAAAACACATCTATATATTTTTTAATATTTTATTTTTAATTATTTATTTTATTTTATTTTATTACGTATTTACATATTAATTTTTTTTATATTATTTATAAATATATATATAACAATAATTATATATATATTTAATCAGTATCAGTCTACGTGTAATTTGATAATATATATATATATATATATATATATATATATATATTAATATTTAAATACACGTCGTGTATGTGTAAATGTGTGTGTATGTGTGTATATATATATATATATACTTAGATCATATATATATAATATATATGATCTAAGTATATTTTATTTGTAACTGTCATTTTTTTTATTTCTTTTTTTAACTAATATTTTATTTTTTTTACAGGACAGGGGGCAGAGACAGTGTCAGCCAGTGATGTCACATCACTGGCTGACACACAGGATCAGTGATCACAGTGACTGTCTGTCACTGTGATCACCTCCTGCAGATTGGGTAATTGACCACAGGGGGGAGTGCCTGGGTGGTACAAGCACTCCCCCCTTCCAATCTGCAGGGGGATCACTGTGCCAGTTACATGTGTCAGCCAATAGGCTGACACATGTAACACTGATCGCAGTGACAGGCTGTCACTGCGATCAGAGCGCTCTGAGATCGCAGTGACAGCCTGTCACTGCGATCTCAGACCTAGCAGATCGCGGTCACTGACCCCAGGGGGACTGCCTGGGGGGCCAGGTAAGTCCCCCGACCGCGATCTGCAGAAGGGGAAAGCCGCCGGCCGCATGTGTCAGCCGATTTGAAATCGGCTGACACATGCTTAATACTGGTCGCAGTGACAGCCTGTCACTGCGATCAGAGACTGCAGATCGCGGTCACCGGCCACAGGGGGGGTTGCCTGGGGGGCCAGGCATCCCCCCCGACCGCGATCTGCAGCGGGCGATTAGCGCCGGCCACGTGGGCGGCCATTATGGCGAGGACGTACTATTACGCCCGCCGGCGTTTAGAGCCGGTTCCTGCAGGGCGTAATAGTACGTCCTCCGGATTTAAGGGGTTAAGGACCAAACTTCTGGAATAAAAGGGAATCATGACATGTCCCACATGTCATGTGTCCTTAAGGGGTTAACAGCAGTAAACCAATTAAAATTCTACTGTGCAACAAATAAAAAGGTAGAAAAAATCTGGTCACCTTCCCCGGCACCTGCCATAGACAATGAAGATATTTTTGTGCAGGACTAGGACAACGCCACTGCAAAATTAAGCATCATATTTCTTAACAGCTGTAATCCACTTCACATATAAAGGACTTTTTTATTTAACAGATCTGTACTTTTCTAGGTTAGGCTTGAACAACTCACATGTAGTCAAATTTTAGCATAATTATGGCTGATTACACCACATGTTGTAGTAAAAAGCTACCACTAAATACATTCCTTTGTGGCTTCTCCTTGTTAAGAGGGAATATGTTGTAGATTATTATTTAAAAACTTTTTTCTTCTAGAGGGATTTCAGTAGTTTTTATTTAATGGTATAATATGCTCATTATCTTTTAGAACTACAAATCATCTTTGCTTGTTCCAGTAAATGCGGTTTATATTGTTCTTTATCATTATCATTCAGACAGGAGAAGTGGAAGTGATTGTTTTTACTTCATGCCTTTAATTAAGATGTTATGTCTTGTATTTAATTTACCACAATATCGTTAACCTTAATGCAGCAGCATTTTCAACAGAACACTTTGAGAACAATTGAGAGACTGTGTGTGCCATCATTAAATTAACAATACAGATACACATCACAGTCTTTCCAAGCCCACAATAATCTCCCAACATATTAACATCGACATAACAAAAGTTTGGTAGCCTACGGCAGAAGATATGTATACACATTACCTGTTCTACCGTAAAGGAGATGCTGTGCTCTCCCCCTTACGAAATTAAAAATAAGTAACACTGAACTTAAACTATGTTTTACACTTTTTTTTTTTTAATGTACTTTTGAAAAAAAAAAAACAGTCTTCGTTTTCTCTTATTACACTTTCATACATATTCCAATATATTACCATCTTATTGCACCATATGTGCTAGTATTTTTCATAAGTAAAAAAGGTTTAATAAAAGTTAGAATAACTACAGCTTATTGCATTTGTTCTGGTGAGTAAAATAATACCCTTCAGGCTAATTTCTGTAAACACTGTATTTTCAGAGAAAATGCAGTGTTTATATTACAGCCTAGTGATAACTTCACAGACCACTCCTCAGATGTCTGCTAGAGCTGCTTCCTATCTCATTTTGCCTAGTATCTCCTCCATCTGCATGCAGACACTGAACTTTCCTCATAGAGATTCATTGACTAATCTCTATGAGGAGATGCTGATTGGCCAGGACAGTGGCGTACATACCAGGGTCGCAGGGGTCGTGGCTGCGACCAGGCCCGGCCCATCAGGGGGCCCGGCCGCCCTGCGACCCAGGTATGTACCCACTGGGCCAGCCTCTTCTCCTGGGGGGCCCATGAGCCGGCCACCTCGCCACCTCAGGGCCCCCCGAGGCTGGCCCTTATGTCACCCGGCTGGCTATCGGGCTGGCGGGCGCGCAAGGGGCACTCTCCCCATGAGTGCTTCCTCTTCAGCTCCCTTGCGCACCGCACTGATACCGGAGCCGGAAGATGACGTCATTTTCCGGCACCGGCATCCCTACGCGGCGCGCGAGGGAGCTGAAGAGGAAGCACTCAGGGGAGAGTGCTCCCTCACGCGCCCGTCAGCCAGATAGCCCGCCCAGCAGCAGCACCACCACCACCACCACCACCACTGGACCCCAGGGAATCCCCTCAGCACTCCCACAGGTAAGGAGGCTGGGGGGATAAAATGTTTTTAAAAAAGTATGTGTGTGTGTTAGTGTGAGTGTGTGTGTTAGAGTGTGTGTGTGTTAGAGTGTTAGTGTGAGTGTGCGTGTTAGTGTGAGAGTGTGTGTGTGTGTGTTAGTGTGTGTGTGTTAGTGTTGGAGTGTGTCAGTGAGTGTGTTACTGTGTGTGTCTGTTACGGAGTGTGTTAGTTTGTGTGTGTCTGTGAGTGAGTGTGAGTCTGTCTGTCAGTGAGTGTGTATGTATGTCTGTCACTGAGTGTGTGTCTGTCAATAAATGTGTGTGTCTGTTAGTGAGAGTGTGTGTGTCTTAAGCACTTACCTTTCTCCAGCGCCGGACTCCCTTGGCGCTGGGGATCTCTCCGACCCGGTCCGCCTCTCAGCGCCTGCCAGCCAGATAGCCCGCCCAGCAGCACCACCACCACTGGACCCCAGGGAATCCCCTCAGCACTCCCACAGGTAAGGAGGCTGGGGGGATTAAATGTTTAAAAAAAACTAGTGTGTGTGTGTTAGTGTGTGTGTGTGTGTGTAAGTGTTGTTAGAGTGTGTGTGTGTGAGTGTGTGTTAATGTGTGTGTGTGTGTGTGTTAGTGTGTGTGTGTGTTAGTGTGTGTGTGTGTGTGTTAGTGTGAGAGTGTGTCAGTGAGTGTGTTACTGTCTGTGTCTGTTACTGAGTGTGTTCGTTTGTGTGCGTCTGTCAATAAATGTGTGTGTCTGTTAGCTAGTGTGTATGTTCGTGAGAGTGTGTGTGTCTTAAGCACTTACCTTTCTCCAGCGCCGGACTCCATTGGCGCTGGGGATCTCTCCGACCCGGTCCGCCTCTCAGCTCTGTATGCGCATGCGTGGCAAGAGCCGCGTGCGCATTCAAACCGCCCATAGGAAAGCATTACTCAATGCTTTCCTATGGACGTTCAGCGTCTTCTCACTGTGATTTTCACAGTGAGAATCGCGGAAGCTCCTCTAGCGGCTGTCAATGAGACAGCCACTAGAGGCTGGATTAACCCTCAGTGAAACATAGCAGTTTCAGCTGCATGGTTAAACATAGCAGTTTCAGCTGCATGGTTAAAATTAGAGGGACCTGGCACCCAGACCACTTCATTGAGCTGATGTGATCTGGGTGTCTGTAGTGGTCCTTTAAGTGTATGTGTATCTGCATGCACTGGCGTACATACCGCGGTCACAGCCCTGCGACCAGGTGCCTGCCGCCATGTGTTGCGGCCCCAGCCCGCGCAGAGGGGGGGGGGCCACGGATCAGTTTTCGCACCGGGGCCCCATGGGTTGTGTGTACGCCACTGGGCCAGGGCTGTGTTTGACTTGAGCTGGCTCTGCCCCTGATCTGCCTCCTTCACAGTCTCAGCCAATCCTATGGGGAAGCATTGTGATTGGATCAGGTCACCACTTCTGATAATGTCAGCAGACAGGTTTTGACTATTGACATATATTGTTTCAAAGTGTCCACTCCCCTGACTTGTGCAACAAATTGTAACTCTAATGTAGGAATTAATATATCTTGTTCTGTATCCCATTGTAACCAAGAGCTATTTCTTTCCAGCTTAGTAAAATGCACTGTAGTTATCTTGTACTCTTATATTGAGATTCTTATTCCCTTCTACAAGAATATACTTCTATTATCGATTATTAATGAAATACATTCTACTTAGGAGTAAGTGAGTTATTTTTCTTAAAGGTATACTCCGATACAAACTTATCCATGACATACAATTATATTCGACTATTTCTGAACAATCCTGTGATCTAACTATTGTCGATATATATATATAGGGAGCAGGAATTTAGTCCATATTTTCCTGATTACTGTTCCACTACAGTATATTGGCTAACTCCAATTCCGCATTTAAACCTAAAGGAGTGAGGGTTTTCAGATTGTATATCCAGAACATTTCCCTGTATGTTAAAACCTTGCTCAATTCACCTCCCCTCCATGGTACTTCTACTTTTTGAATACCACAGTATGTGAGGAGTGCCGGATCGCTATTATGGTGTATTTTGAAGTGACTTGAGAGGGAATGTTTCTCGAAACCTCTTCTGATATTATAAACATGCTCTCTAAGTTTGACCTTTAGTGTTCTTTTTGTTCGGCCCACATATTGGAGGCCGCACGGGCACTTCAACATATAAATGACCTGTTTAGTATTACACGTAATGCAATCCTTGATGTCAAATACTTCCTTTGTGACCGAGGACTGGAAGGTTGTACAGTTCTTCCCTTTAGAGCTTAATTTACATATATTACAGATCCCACATTTATAATATCCTTTCTTTCCAGTTAAAAAGTGATTGCCCTTTGTTGGCTTATTATAACTATGTACTAGTCTATCTCGTAGTTTTTCATCAGTTTTGCAGGTAAAAGCAAAGCTAATGTAGGGTCCTGACGTAATAAATGCCAGTGTTTCTGTACACTCCTTTTTAAACAATATGCTTGTGCACTGTAATTAAACACCAGGGGGCATAGATTCCCAGTTGCCTTATTGAGTTTGGCTTTCTCCTGTTTATTCAGAAGTGTTGAACGTTCTACAGTTTTTACTTTTTGAAGGGCTGTATCTAATAATTTTTTATCATAGCTTTTCCCTGCGAATTGTTGTTTCACCTTCTGGAGTTGTGAATCACATATCTCAGGGTCTGTACAATTCTTCTTAACTCTTAAGAATTGACTGAATGGGACACCTGATAACCAGGAAGGATAATGGCAGCTAGAGGTCCAAATATAGCTGTTCACATCCACGCTTTTAAAAAAAGTCTTAGGCTTTAAGATTTTGTGTTGGTCCGTATATAGGACCAAATCTAGAAAGTCTATATTTGTAGAACTGTATTTGTACGTAAATGATAGATTGTATTCATTCTTATTAATTTATGTCAGAAACTCCAAAAGGTCTGCCTCCTTTCCTCTCCACACAAAAAAGCAATCATTAAGTGGCCTTATCTATTTGAGGTTCTTCGGCACTTTGGCCTCCCCAACACTTATATCACTGCAATTAAGGCAATGTACACGAATGTTCAGGCGCGGGTCCGTATAGCAGGTTCAAAGGCGCTACCCTTCACCTTGGGCAATGGAACCAGACAGGGCTGCCGCCCTCTGTCACCTCTGCTTTTTGCCCTATCGCTGGAACCCCTATTGCAAAAAGTGCACTTTATATTATTAATCTCCTCATCCAGGACTTAAATTTTATTTTTATTTTTTTAAAACAACAACAAAAAAACACTAACAAACAACTTACCGAAGCACAAGCTAATATGCCTAGAAACCCAACTTTCTGAACCAGGTTTTGAACAGCCAGTTTTGCGCGAGATGCAAAATCCTAAAAAACAAAACAAAATATGAACATAATTAGGCACAAATTAGTAGCCAAACTTAACATGGTTGTTTACTGAAGTGAGAACTGTTGTAAATTCAACTTGAATTTCAAATTCAAGGACAAAGCAGCCAAAATGGAAGCTCGGCTGACTTGGGCATTTTATCCGGTTTGCCAACTTTGGCCTTAACCTTCATTTAAGTTCTCATACAGTTCTCATTTTGGTGTACAACCCTTCAAGTAGAGATGAACATATACTATCTGTAAAACAATTCAGTTTCATACAAGCCTAAAGCACACAAACCCTTATACCACTTTATTTTAATTCTGCTTTATTTTACAGAGCACTATTAGACACAGCATATGTATAAAGTATATATATTTGGTGCTAGATAAACTAAAAAAAGTAAAGTAATTCTTGAATAACAACACTGCATACAATACTGACATGAATTATTTATCACCCATTCTATGATTATGTTTTTCAAATTACAATATTAATGTTCCCAAAAATGAAATAAAAGACAAAATCAAAAAAACAAAGTTAATTTCTAAATCGTTTGAGATTATTTCTAAATCCTAACAATAATTAAGTTGGTCACAAACCAACCAGTCAGATTGTAATACACTCAAAAGTTGACGGGACAGCTGAAATGGTTGAAATTTGAGGAATGCAATGTAGAACATGTCTATGGTATCTACAGCAAAGTATCGTTCGTTGAAAAGACAAGACTAAAGAATAACTATAAGGTTAGGTGGTATGCTGCATATCAAGCATGTGACTTTGGACTGTAGTGGCCTTTTATAATATAATAAACTGCCTCAACTCTAGTTCATGTTATCACTTTGTCTAAAACTCACAGAAGTTGTGGATAAAGTATTGGTACATTGTGGAACACTTTTTTTTAAATGGCAGCATATGAAACGGAGACAAAGATGGCAAAATAAATAAGGAGGGCAGGCGTGAAGTAGCATTATAAGCATGTAATTGGGCAATTGCAAAAAAGTTATATAGTGGACATAACCATCCAAACATTCTAGTACTCAAGTGTGTAATCCACATTAAGACACAATACGGCATTGCTGCACACCAAAATTAGAAAACTACTTAGTGCACACAAAAAAGCAGGTAGGAAAACAATATTCTAGTCACAAATTGAGTAAGAGTTTTGTGCTGCTTTGCATTTACACTGAAATTCTTGTCCACAATTAAGATGTAGAAGGGACTTTGACATGCTCTGAAGTTCGTGTCACATCTGTGACTAGTAAAAAAAAAATTAAAGAAAGACAGGAGGATGGATAATGTGTGGTCTGCTACAATATTTAGAGATGTAAATGTTGCATAGTGTTTTCTCCCCATTTAAAACATTTTAGCACATAATCTCGATAGCTGTATGTCTTCAAAAGGAGCCAGCTGTGAACTCCGCATTTGTACCCATATCATCAGCATAATGGCAAAAACCGAATCAAACACACTGTTTATATATTTATTTGTACACAAATTATATTCATTTAAAACCACAATTGTATCAGACAATAAAGGCAAAAGTGGAACTTAGGGAAGTAAGGGGACTACAAAGTCTGCAACTATTTAAAAATTAATTATTCTATCACACTCATAATTGTTTTGAATAAATCAAATTGAAATGCAAAGAAACCCTAGAAACAAAACCAAAACAAAATCCAAACCTTTTTTCAAGTAGAATGTAATGCAATGCATCATTTCAAATCTCAACCCATAATGCCCAAAACCTCCAATCAACTTTTATCCTGTTTCCGGTCTATCTTCACCCCGCTCTCATCATATTTTTGAGAACTCAACAGAATAATCAGCATGAATATGTAATCCATTTTCTATTTTTTATGTTAATATTTTTTTTAACCTTATGAGAATGGTTTCCAAGGCTTGGCAAAAGTCACCAAGCCTATCTATAGATATGACAAGGAAATATTTAATTAATTTCCATTATTTTAAACAGATTACAGAAATGTGAATTTTACAGATTGAAGCATATTATAAATTAAGCACTGTTCTCTGCCTGAGATTAGTAGGAGATACATGACAAGGCAGTATGTATACAATATATATATACACACACACACACACACACACAGCAATGGTGCTAAATCCAGCCAACATTCACATATATAGCAATATGCTTTTTACTGCATACTAATCCATCAACAAGGTTTTATTCCTACACGTGATGATATATAGATATATATATATATATACACACACACATATTTACACGCATATATATACACACACGTGTAGAATTTTAGATACAGATCCGCACTTTTCTTTTTCATTATTCAGTTACTACTGCCACGGTTATACAAGCATTTGCTCAATACGGTTCTATTTAAAAAAAAAAAAAAAAAAAATTTAAAAATACATGTCATAACCACATAACTAGTTGAAATGAATTCATAGGAGAGAAATGCACCCTCTCAACTTTGTAGATACGTATAGTTATGCAGACGTGGAAATTGTAAACGACGATAAATTCCCACCCCAAATATTTTAATTTAAATCTAATCCACCAACACAGTTTTGCACCATTCAGAAATACAGCTGGAGTGTTTGCACAGTGAATTTACGATATTTTATGTATGTTTAGGGGGCTTAAATTAGCCATATAACTTTACCTCCTACATAAATGTAGGAAACAAACTCACTGCATAATGTAAAGTTTTCTATTGCAGGTTTTAAATAGTTATTTATTGTATTTGCAAAATGCGTTGTAATATTAAGATGTGGTTTAGTATTAGATTTTTTATTAGTCAGAGCTAGTTTTCAAATGTGTAGATTATTTTCGAATTTGCTGCTGCATGTTTCATTTCTAAAGGTTTCTCACACGATATCCCTTTGTAAATTATATTTTTTGTTTTAGTAAAGTTAGAATATTTATCTGCAAAAAATGCATATTTTTAAGCAAACTACTTATATTGCTTTTAGTTTATTTCTTATATATATATACACATTTTGAAAAACAAATATTTTACACATATACCCACAAAAATAAAAAATTAAGTAGGTAAATTTAATGTAGTAAAAAATGTTCTTGTACATGACTTATTTGATTCTATAATTATTGGAACAGCTAAAGAAAACTTTTCATTATTACATTTTCCAACTAGATCTACAAGTATTTTGGGGGGGAGGGGATCTTAGAAATTACAAGATTTTGTAATTTATCAAAGTATATACTTTATCCTAAATGAATTGCACATTTTGAAAGTAATGGTCTTGTGCATTACAAACGCACACAGCAATTAAAAAAGTAAAACACTTCTGAAATTGGTTTTGATATCATACTCTGTGAAGCTCAAACTGAAAAATTTAGCTAGTATATTCAAGACCATGAAAACCAGGTGTTTAAACCAGAAACAAAAATTAATTAAGCTTTCAATTCCAATTGTAAAATAAAAATCATCACTCAGAAAAAGTCATAATACATAAAGAAATCACTAATTAGTTTATCACTAAACACTGAAATGTCATTCATTAAAAATTGAACTGTAACAATTAGACTAAAACTGTCAAATCTGTGACTATACAAGAGATTTTTTTTCCAAACCAGCTGCTTTTGCCTTTATATTAAATGCATAACAACACTGTGTTTAACGAATAAACCCATAGCTGTTGATGTTTATTCCAAAATAACAGTATGTCACAAAAGTTCAAAAAGTCTAATTTTTGCAGGGCAAGCTAACGGAGTATTGCAATATTCTTTCCATTTTTCTTTTTAAAGAAATGTAATTTTCTGTGGGTATGCTGTCAATTTCCAATTCCCAAAAAATAAAATAAATGTAAAAAATAAATAAATCACAGCCTCTAAATTAGGTTGGAATTTTTGTTCTCTAAAAACACAAGTAACTAGCACGTGTTTTAAAAGAAACATTTTTTTAAAAAGATGTAAACTGATTAGTTCCTCAATTCTGCATGAAAAAGAACGAAATATCTGCCGTATGTAGAATTGTGAAAAACCCCTTGCAACAGTTTCAATTCCTGACCGGCATTACTAGCAATAACGGACAAAAATATTATATTAGTAAAGAAAAAAATTAAATAGCAAAACAGACTTCCTATTGAATTTTATTTTGCCATGCTTCCTATGAGTTGTGAAAGAGGCTTGAAATCATCTTAATTGCAACACAACACAAAATCACCACGTTGTGCTTTTAATTTGAAATACGTTAATAAAATATTGATGTTTCAATTCCCTGGATAAGAACTTTAAATATTGCTTACAAATGGCTGAATATTTGGGGTATTAGCGAATAAGATGTTATATATAAAAAGTCAACAAAGCACTTTAGTGAAATAAAAACGTTAAATGAATTAACAGCACCTTTACTTTTTGTATTAAAATGTTAAACTTCTGATTTAATAATAATACAAAAAACTGAAATTATCATAAATAGATAATCTGACAGTAACAGATATCTGGAGTAATACCAAAAAGTAATAATTAATTAAATGCTGGAAGAACTATAATGCTACTTACATTAGGAAACATCTGCAACCTGAGTTTTTATATTTTCATTCTCTCTTTTCACTCCATGATTCAGACAGTGATTCATTTAGTTTAAACAGTACTTAATTTCCCACATTATCCTTATGTGAAATGCCTTTTCTACCCCCTTTCCTGAGATCTGCTTCTCGCATCTCCTAATCAAAGAGCAGGAAAAGGTTACATGCTAAGGATTTCACATGTCCCTGAGATGCTGTTGGCAAGATGATGTGAAACCACAAACATTAAACTTTAAGTTGCAAGAGTGTATATTCCCTGTTTAAAAGACATTTCACCCTCCAAATGACCTATTAACAGTTGTCCTCGCATTTAGGTCTGTGTCTTAATTTGAACTTAAATTTCCTTCTCTTTCATGCATACATTACTTGGAATATAACAATAGTTACACTGAAGTGTAGATCTTTCAATACATATCTCTACTGAGTCTGGAAATGTCTATGTATTCCATACGAAAAAAGTGATTATATTAGAATTTATATTTTCTCAGTTTAGACAAGAGGATATTGAGAATCAAAATGTTTTGTGGCTTCCCTGAGATTTAGACAAAACATTCAATTCAAGATGGGCAGATAAGGTAAAACTGCTTCTTTGAATTATAAATATAATTGTTAAACTTAAAAAGCTAAGCAAAACTGATTTAAAATTAAATGTAAAAAAAAAACAAAAAAAAAACAGGTTCATTGTACCTGTAAAATTATTTGAAATTATGAATAGCAGCAAGAATTTACGAAATATATTTAGACGTGGGTCTAGGAGTTGAACATGAGAACAAATTGGATAAGGTGAGACTTTTAAAGAATTAAAAAAGGTTTCTAGAAGGCAGATTTTCTATTTCTTTAAAACTGCTCTTTAATTGTTTAAGTGACCTGTGTGTGGAAATACCTAGGCAAACTTTTGAGGATAATTGTGAAAGTCAGGCGGAATGCTTTCAGGCTGAAAAGCATCACTGGCTAAAGTAAGCATTAATATTTGTGTTAAAAAATGCAAAAAACTAATTTGAACGCCAATTTTGGCGAGTGTTTTTGACTAAGTGGCTACTAAAAAATACTGGACATACCCAATTTGCAATACCTTGGGTTGTCTACTTTTGCAAATGGTATGCCATCATAGGGGTAATTCTCATTCCGGGCTACCATACGGTCTCAAAGGCAACGTAACCAAACTGGTGAATTTCAATGTGAAAAAACTGAAACCCAAACCTTATAATTAACTCTGTAACTTTTGAAAACACCATAAAACCTGTACATGAAGGGTACTGTAATACTCAGGAGACTTTGCTGAATACAAATATTAGCGTTTCAAAACTGTAAAATGTATCACAACAATATCATCAGTGAAACTGTTTGAGTGTGAAAAATGCATTTTTACTGATGATATCATTGTTGTAATACATTTAACTGTTTTCAAACACTAATATTTGTATTCACCGAAGTCTCCCGAGTAAAACAGTGTTAAATATAGTGCCAACAAATTAAATTCTCTGGACCTTTTTGCCTGGGTTATCAGGCAGGTCCTGCAAATTGTATTTAATAAAATAACTTAATTATGTAAAAATATTACTTAAATATACACGTAGAATTATAATATATATATATATATATATATATATATACACACATACACACACACACAGATCATATATATATGATCTAAGTATTTATTATTTTCTTTTACACTGTGTTTGAACTTTATTTTACTTTATTACAGGCAGCAGGGGGACTACCGGTCATTCCAGGCACTCCCCCTGCTGGCACTGCTATGGACGGCTATTCCGTCCATGTGATTGTGAGGTCCTTGCAAGGACTTCGCGATCACATGGCCCAGGAGGGCCGGATCAGACACAGGGGCACTGCCTGGGATGCCAGGCAAGTCCCCCAATTGCGATGGTCGGTGGAGAAAGCCAGCGAGCAGGCAAGTTCCCTAGACGGCGGGGACGTACTATACCGTCCTAATGCCCGCCATCCTTAAGGGGTTAATACCATTTTTGTTTGAAGAGCAGCATTCTTTTTGAAGTGCAACCATTAAAATGCTTTAATGTGCTTATATTTGTAACAGTTTATAAAATGTGCTGATTTCAAAAGAATAAAAAAAAATATATCTAAAAATTCTAATTGATGGAAGAAATCGTTCCCTATCAATCAACCAGATCAGTTTTTCTTCCTGAACGCTTCTGCTTCCATTAGCGATAAAGAGATTAAGAAAGCAGAATTTAAGAGAAGTGACAAGGCAAAATGTTTCTTTTAAAACTTTTTAGCTGCAATCTAATATTATAGATTTTTATACACCAAAAGCAAACATGAGGTTTTATGACAGATGGTTTTCCAAAAGTTTAGCTATTAATTAAGGTTTTTTTTCCTTTGAGAGACTAATTGTTCAAAATGGGGAGGGCAGACATGTCATGCGCACAGCGCTCTTTGCATGGTCTTCAGAGTGTAGGTCTGTCCGGGAGGCTGTCAGTCCATCTGGCGTGTGTCGACATCAGGCTGACACACTCCTTCGGTGACCAGGCTTGTCCCAATCGCCATACCTTCCAAAATTAGGAGGTATGGTATAGGTCAGGGATAGGCAACCTTCGACACCCCAGATGTTGTGGACAACATCTCCCTTGATGCTTTGCCAGCATTATGGCGGTAATAGCATTATGGGAGATGTAGTCCAAAACATATTCCGTGCCAAAGGTTGCCTACCCCTGGTATAGGTGATGCTTCATACAAATAATTCTCAAAAACTATGTGGAAACCAACATTAAGAAATCATGGATTAGGGGGGCAGAGCTTAACGGTTGAACCGAACGGACACATGCTAGATGGGCTCTAGCTACACAGCACAAACTGGCCTTTTGTTACGACCCAGACACTGATCAAAGTGACCCAAAGACCCGCAACCCCAATGGGAAAGAAGACAAAAAAGCAAAAGTCGAACAGACCCAAACCAGGGGTCAGCATTGGAGATTTGTTCCGCCAGGTGCAAGGTGCATACGGCCCCAAAATGGCCGCCGACCTTGAGGGATTCTCTGACTCTTCAGGGGATTTCTATCCGGATGAGGCCATTGCCAGTTTACGCTCTGTGAGACCCCCCACAAACAGCACAAAGCCCAGGAGAAGTGGTGTGAGTGACAACGACAATGCTAAAAACCATGCTGGGGGACCTGCAGAAGATTCTCCAAGTGGATATCACACAGCTGCGAGCAGACCTCACAGGCAACACTCAACACTCGCAAGACATCACGGAGATCAGACAAGAAATACAGGCACTCAAACGGCACCAAGCTAAAACTAAGCAACGCTTCATTGCAATGGAAGATGCAAGACGCTGCAATAACCTGAAGCTTTGAGGTGTTGTGGAGGATATCCCTACTGAGAAAATCCCACATCTCCTAAGGCAGCTTACAGGGGCCTTACTGGAACCCAAACAAGCCAGAAACATCAGCTTTGAGGCGGCCTTTAGAATTCCCAAGCACCAAAGATTGTCGGAGGTGGCACCGTGACACCTCATGGTGAGGTTTAAGAACTCTGCCGACAAGATGGCGGTCCTCGCGGCCCTGAAGGGGTCGGCCACCTACAGCTTTGAAAATATGGCCTTGTCCTTTTAACACCGTGCAGTGGCGCAGGTCCTTGCAGACTTTCACCACACTGCTTAGGACCCACCAGATTAAATATTGCTGGTGCTCACCGTGCACTCTGCAGGTCACGCATAACAACCAGGTCCACTTCATCTAAGACCTCCAAGAAGCAACCGCCCTGCTGCGCCCACTGGGTCTGCCACTGGGGAGATTGCCGACGGCCACTGCCTCGGAGCTACCCACAGCAGAAACAAGATGGGATTCTGTGAGGATTACTCGCTTCATCCCACAAGTAGTGGGGATCACCGCAGCCACCATCACGTGACCGACGGATGCCCGCACTGAGACTTTCCCCTCCAAGAAGGACTTTAAATTAGATGAGGTTCGAAGTTGTTTTTCTTTTCCTTTTACCTTATAACTCAGTATTCCCATTTGCGGTCAGTTACTGGACTTATACCAGCCCTCCTTCACCACTGAATTCTCCTGCCCCACCAAGCGCAAACAAAGCCCCATGATTCGGGACTATCGGCCTACCAGCCACCACTCCACGCATTATGTTTCACCCAGTGGTAAACAGCTAATTCATTCCCCACATAAAATAGACAAATACCCGCATGCCACAGTTTTTCTAATTCTAGTTTTGTGTTTATTTTTATGTATACTTTTATTTGCCTGTTCTTATGGTATCGCAACATCACATACCAAAACCAGGCCCAGTTCACGCATATGAGTATCCCTCCTCTCCCCTTTCCTCCTCCCCCTTCCCTCCCACACTTCCAAGACCCGTTAGGCCAAGCCCCAGACAAGCAGGAGAAACGGAAGTGCATCATGCCGCAACAACACACACAGCGCTTAGACCACAACAGGCTACCTATGCAGCCAAGACAGTAGCATAGGGACCAACTCAGGCGCACTCCACTACCACAACCCATACCAGTGGGTACCAAGCGACAGCCACCCAAGCACCAGCAATATCTACTATAGCCTTCGTGGGCTTAGAGTCACACGATGATCATACAGACGACACTCACTGTTTAGACACCAGCTTGTACCACTTGCTTGACCTAGACACTAAAATAAAAAAAAAACCTCCTCCCAGGTAAAGCCCATACACAACTGAATACTCTTCACCAATATACATATGTAAAATATACATAGTAGTGATATGCTATACCAGGGGTAGGCAACCTTTTAGTAGTACTGTGCCGATATAGGATTGTAATGTCCTGTAGCGTGCCGATCCTATTTTTTTTTAAATTGAGGTGTGTATGCTGCCGTATTCTGCTTGTGTTATTTATACTGTAATTGCTTTGAATCGTTGAATTTGTGGGGTGTACTTAGAGTATTTGGCACCCGGGGCGGATCCTGGGCTTGGCACACACACACAGTCACAGGCAGAGAGTCACTCACACATAAACAGTTACAGTCACACACACAGTTACATGCAACATCACACAGTCACAGGCAGACACACACACACACACACACACACACCGTTACAGGCAGACAGACACACACACACACACACACACACACACAGTTACAGGCGTGCAGTCACACACACAGTTACAGGCAGACAGTCACACACACAGTTACAGGCAGACAGTCACACACACACAGTTACAGGCGTGCAGTCACACACACACAGTTATAGGCGTGCAGTCACACACACACAGTTACAGGCGTGCAGTCACACACACACACACACATACACAGTTATAGGCATGCAGTCACACACACAGACACACATACACAGTTACAGGCAGACAGACACACATACACACAGTTACAGGCATGCAGTCACACACACACAGTTACAGTCATGCAGTCACACACACACACACACACACATACACAGTTACAGGCATGCAGTCACACACAAACACAGTTACAGGCATGCAGACACACACACAAATACAGTTACAGGCATGCAGACACACACACACACACACAAACACAGTTACAGGCATGCAGACACACACACACACACACACACACACACACAAACACAGTTACAGGCATGCAGACACACACACACAGTTACAGGCATGCAGTCACATACACACATACAGGCATGCAGACACACACATACACAGTTACAGGCATGCAGACACACACACACATACACAGTTGCAGGCATGCAGACACAAACAAACACAGTTACAGGCATGCAGACACACACACACACACACACACACACACACACACACAAACACAGTTACAGGCATGCAGACACACACACACACACACAGAGAAACAGTTACAGGCATGCAAACACACACACACATACACAGTTATAGGCATGCAGACAGACATACACAGTTACAGGCATGCAGACACACAGACACAGTTACAGGCATGCAAGCACACACACATACACAGTAACAGGCATGCAGTCACACACACACACACACACACACACACAGTTACAGGCAGACACACACACACACACACACACACACACACAGTTACAGGCATGCAGTCACACACACACACACACACACACACACAAACACAGTTACAGGCATGAAGACACGCACACACAAACACAGTTACAGGCATGCAGACACACACACACTATTACTTACAGACAGGAGCTGGAGGAGGAGTGGATTCACTGGAGTTCTCCTGAAACCTGTTAGGTGGAGAAGCAGGGATTCCTTCTTGCTGCACCTCCATGTGCAGCAGTAACAGCAGCGGGTAAGGGCCTATTAAGCCCCACCCCGCTGCCAATTTGACTCCAATCCCGATTCTGCTTAGCTCTGCCCCCACTTTCCTTCTGTGCGGCCAGTGCAGCTGCTCCTTGCGTGTGTGAGCTGTTCTGGCCGCCTGGCACCCTAACTACAATGGGGCACTGTGCCACTGCTCACACAGCCTCCACACCAGGGTCATGCACCCCCCACCCAGTGGCACCCGGGGCGGACCGCCCCCTCCGCCCCCCCTTAGTACGTCACTGACTATTATATTGTATATGTTCATTAGTAGTTTATGGTATTGTGTATGATACATATGAATGTGGGCTGTGTATGAGGGCTGCTCGTGGTATTGTGTGTGGATGGATATGTCACATTGTGTGTGTGTATGTGTGGGGGCTGTTTAGGGTATTGCATGTGAGAGGCTGCATGTGGGATTGTGTGCATGTATGTGGATTGTTAGTGGTGTTGCGTTTGTGGGGATTGTGTGCATGTATGTGGATTGCTAGCGGGTTACGTTTGTGCGGATTGTGTGTATGTTTGTGTGTGGGCTGTTCGTATTATTTTGTATGAGGGGAGGCTTACTCTGCAGGTCTGTGTATATCTAGCAGTGTGGGTGGCTTCCCTGGGTTCCAGTAGGGACCAGGCTGGCCAGGTACAGGTCAAGGAAAGGAGTTGCAACAGCAGCTGCAGGCTGCTCTACTACAGTGTGGATTCCCATGCACAAGTGCTTGGAGGAACTGATCTAAGATCACTTCCCATACGTTCTGCAATGCATAAATTGAGTATTGTCCTTCACTACCTCTTCGTATTAGCAGATATCTGAAGTTTCACTGAGACTCCTGATAGACCAGAGCCTGTTTGGCTCTAGCAGCCTTGAGTGCCGTGGAAAGACACCTCGAGTGCCGTGCATGGCACTAGTGCCGTAGGTTGCCTACCCCTGTGCTATACTGTACATACTAAACTTACTTCCAAAATGGTTCAAGACACAAATTCTACAGTCCAAACATGTGATAGGAAATCAATAAAAAAAAACAAAAAAAAAAACGAACAATAAGCAGGAACAATGGTACAAATGAGTAGGGCTTTAGTAAATGTGGCTACCACGTAGCCAGTCTCAAAATGCCTGTTACCCGATATAGCTTTTCAGAGCACCGCAGTCAACCTAAAATATTATAAAGTTCTCCAGTCTAAAATGTTCATTTCGCCATGCACAAACTTTTCAACATTACCTAATTTTTAAAAAACTTCTTTATATAGTTTTTTTTTTTTTTTAAATAAAGACTTTTTTCCTGTGGTTTTTCTTTGGGGGCATAGTAATAAAACAGCTTGTAAATCTGGTGTCTGTAGCCTCCGCAAGCCCTTCCCCCATTTTCCCCTGCAGCGGAACAGGAGAAGGAAGTCTCGCGATAGCCCAGCATGCCTGCCACATCTATTGGCTTTGTGGGCCAACGGTAGAAGACCTCCCTGGCTTTCAAGGTGTCTCTGCCCCAATCATCAAAGTGACGATTTCTATTGAAATCACTACTTTTGTAAACTCTCGTGAAAATAGCAGATGCCAGACACAAACATTTCCGCAAGTTGTGTGGAGTGTTTCTAAAACGTCGTGGTGTTCACATTAAGAAAAATGTAAGCAGGCAATACTTCTTACCAAGATGCATGCAAAACGTTTTCGCTACATGAAGAAGAGTAAAGTAAATAGCTATTATAAAACCAAATACAAAATAAAACGCTCAACACTATAGAATCAGCGATTTATGAAATTTTACTTGCATATTATTTCTTTCACTCTTGACTTTTAACATCAACCTCTTTATCCTCTAATAAACGCATAATAAAAACTATTTCATGCAATAGGAGCATGGTAGGAAAAGCCATCATTACAAGTAGAAAAAGAAGGCGAAAAAAACCCAACACATCTTTCCTGAGCAGATTACCAATAAGATTTGAATCAGACTGTTCTGCATTCACTGCTACTGTTTTGTTAATTAACTTTTTACTCAATGACTCACTTTAAAAATGCTGGTCAGTAAAATTGGTTAATAACAAGCAGGTCAGCCATGTGTTCTTTTCCGGTTTCCAGTAAATCATAAATAGTAACGTCACTGATGTAAAAGTCTTTCTCCAATGATCAGAAACCATATAAAAGAACATACAATTAACACGTCTAACCAACGTAACTATTCTGAGAAAGTACACGATTGAATGAGAGGCTCTCCTGTTGTGTATATACATAGATTCCCTTGTGCCACGGTTTTAACCACAAGCCTACACAGATATTTGGCTAAACACTTAATATTGGCCAATTTGATCAATGTTTTTTTTGTTTTGTTTTCAAATCTTTATTTTTGTTACTTGAGAGTAGGTGTGGTTTCCAGTTGCTAAAATGGTAAATTCCCCAGACTTATGAAGAAAGTTTTTCTTCATGTGAATGCTTTCCGTATTTGGAATAGAAAATGGACAATATATCATTTCTACTGTCTATTCCAGGACAGTACAATGGAATCAAACACACTTCTTGGATAAAGACTGTCTGTGGTCAGGCAATAAAACCTCGTCTGTAGCCTCTCGATGCAGAAAGAATTATTAGCTCAGTGGAATAAAATGTTCCGGATTGTAGGATGTGAATTTTTAAAAAGACATAAAGTCATAAGAGAGCGCTTCAGGTTAAGAGATTACAGAATTCCTTAGCTACAACAGGCAAGCATGAACCCCAAACTTATTAAAATAGAGTTTATTTGAAAATAAATATATATGTATGTATTTATACTGATCTGATTGACAAAGAGGACACATGGCTGCCAGGAGCATGGATCACAAAATTTAAAAATTAAAAAGACAGTTGATAGGAATTCAAAAGCATTTCTATGAGAGATTTAAAATTATTCTGTATAATCCTTTTATTAGCTTCATGAAAGCCACAATTGTATTAAATCAGAGGCTGATGAAATAAGCATTATTTGTTTAATCTTTTGGTATATGAATGTACAATATATAGAGGGATATTTCTTGAGAGTTGCAATTACAAGATTAAAATTGCAAGTTTTAATCACCATGAAGTAGCATCAGGACATAGATGCGCACTCCGTTTCTTCTCCATAAACTACGATTGAGTCAAACAAGGAAGTTACATTCCATTTTTGAGTGGGGATTCCACATAGTTTTCAGTCTCAAAGTGCATAGTTTTTCTCAGACCAAAAGTGAATATTTGAATGACCTGCTCATACAGACACATGTTGCTTCTCTATAGTGACTCAGTTAGCAGGATTCGCTCAAGGATACCCTGGACGTGCAGGGGGCAGATGTTGGGAGTTTCTGGTAGACTGGTGAGAAATACAATGTACTTCAGCAATCTTTGTAAAGTAGTAAGAGGGTGAAGTACCAGCGCGAATTTAAGACCGTATAAAATATCAAAATTGTATAAGCCAGTATATAGTAAGCTGCTATAACACCATACTCTTATCTTGCATTGTAGAAATAGAACCCAGGTGATGGTGAAGCGCTATATTAAATTTAAATGATAGAATTGGAGATATTCAGTGCTGTAATGGGATGAATGGATATCTTTGCATATACCGTTAATTTTTCTACTGTATCGGAATCCTAATGTATAATGTATAGTTCCTTAAAAACATACACAAAAACCATTCATAGTGTAAAACTGTATAATATAGTTATGAGAAGGGTACAAAAATGTTTTCCCGCTCACAATTTTTAGAGGCAAAAGATTTTAGCGCAGTTTTTGCGCTTTTAGGGTCCATAGAGGCGACCCTCTCCCTTCTTTTATACCTTTTGCTTCTTCTCCTTGTTCTTAATCTAGGATGAAGAACGCATATAGTGCAATAACATAGGTTGGTACCTTACAAATAATAATAAATAAAAATCAGGTACTTACAAACCCAGAGCCATCCAAACTGGCTCAATGAAATACTCCTTCTTTAAGATAGCAGGAAAAATGCCAATAGTGAATAGTGTATAAAAAAAAAATATATATATATATATATATATATATATATATATATATATAGAAAGAAAACAACAACAACAACAAGGGTTATTCCCTTCCGGGAGAGTTATTACAGGGCATTGTGACACCAATCCACCGGTCTTTATCCTGACCTCTGTATAAGTGCCACCACCAATTTAGTTTTATATATATATATATATATATATATATATATATATATATATATATATATATATATAAATCCACCAAATAAGGTTGCTCTCCGGATTTAAAACAAAAATTAATATAGTTTAAAAATAACGACCAACGTTTCGGTCCCCGCTCGGGACCTTCTTCAGGGTCAAAAGTACTTCCAGCTGAGGAAGCCTATACGGCGAAACGCGTCCTGGAGAAATCGTGAGGAAAAGACTTTGAATGTTGGACTTTTTAATGCCTATATAGTGCTGTTATTTTATATATTTTCATAGATTTTTTATTTATTAATATTCTTTTAGCATCTTTATTGTATTTGTTTTTAAAACAGACAAAACTACAATTGTATATATCAATCACAAATAGATAAATGTTGCATCAACAATACATATACAGAAACAGAGGGAAAAAATAATAATTATTCCATTAATATTACCACGTTTACATAAAAATACAGAATATTAACCTACCCCCACCAAATAAAACTGTTGACCATCTGACAGGGAATGTGTTTCCCTGTCATTGCTTTCTATGACTTACGCTCATTTCGTTATAACATTTTTTAAATAAAGTATAACTGCTCAGTTATATAAATTCTCCAGCCATGAGTAGAGTACACACTGGAGTCTTATGTTGGAGCTGTGCTGATTCATTATACCACTCTCCATTTTGATTTGATAAATCATTTGACTTTTTCCTAACAACCATGTGGAGTTAAAGTTTTGGTCATCAGAATCTTCACAGTTATTTAAATATGAATAATGATGTCCCGGCTGGGGCTCGATATTTTGTTTATTAAAAAAAAATAGAAACATAGAATGTGACGGCAGATAAGAACCATTCAGCCCATCTAGTCTGCCCAATTTTCTAAAATACTCTCATTAGTCTCTTCTATCTAAGATAGCCTTATGTCTATCCCACGCATGCATAAACTCATTCACTGTATTAACCTCTACCACTTCAGTTGGAAGGCTATTCCATGCATCCACTACCCTCTCAGTAAAGTAATACTTCCTGATATTTTTAAACCTTTGCCCCTCTAATTTAAGACTATGTCCTCTTGTTGTGGTAGTTTTTCTTCTTTTAAATATGGTCTCCTCCTTTACTGTGTTGATTCCCTTTATGTATTTAAATGTTTCTATCATATCCCCCCTGTCTCGTCTTTCATCCAAGCTATACATGTTAAAATCCTTTAACCTTTCCTGGTAAGTTTTATCCGGCAATCCATGAACCAGTTTAGTAGCCCTTCTCTGAACTCTCTCTAAAGTATCAATATCCTTCTGAAGATACGGTCTCCAGTACTGTGTACAGTACTCCAAGTGAGGTCTCACCAGTGTTCTGTACAATGGCATGAGCACTTCCCTCTTTCTACTGCTAATACCTCTCCCTATATAACCAAGCATTCTGCTAGCATTTCCTGCTGCTCCATTACATTGTCTGCCTACCTTTAAGTCATCAGAAATAATCACCCCTAAATCCCTTTCCTCAGATGTTGAGGTTAAGACTCTATCAAATATTCTGTACTCTGCCCTTGGGTTTTTACGTCCAAGATGCGTTATCTTGCACTTATCCACATTAAATGTCAGTTGCCACAATTCTGACCATTTTTCTAGTTTACCAAAATCATTTGCCATTTGGCTTATCCCTCCTGGAACATCAACCCTGTTACATATCTTAGTATCATCAGCAAAAAGACATACCGTATATACTCGAGTATGAGACGAGTTTTTCAGCACATTTTTTGTGCTGAAAACCCCCCAACCATCTTATACTCTAGGGAGTGTCTGTATTATGGCAACTTACATTGCCATAATACAGACAAGGACCGCCGGGCTCATTAAAAGCCCGGCGGTCCTGTTGGGGGCTGGCAGGAAGCGGTTACTTACCTTTCCTGCAGCTCCTGTCAGCTCCCTTCTCTCTCCTCCGGTCCGGTCAGCTCCTTCTGTAGTCTCGCGAGAGCCTCGGGGTCAGAGCTCCGCGCAGCACTCACACCGCAAGACTTGCCGTGGAGCTGACCGGACCGGAGGAGAGAGAAGGGAGCTGACAGGAGCTGCAGGAAAGGTAAGTAAACGCTTCCTGCCAGCCCCCCTCCTACACGGCCCATCCACTGGACCACCAGGGAATGAGAGCCCCCCTCCCTGGCCAGCTAACAAGCAGGGAGGGGGGACGAAAAAAAAATAACAAAAATTTAAATAACATAAAAAAATATATATTCAAATAATAATATTAATAATATAAAAAATATTCAAATAATAATATTAATAATAATAATATAAAAAAAAATTATAAAAATGCCCACCCCCCACCATAAAAATATTAAAGAGAATGGGTCCAAGTACAGATCCCTGAGGTACCCCACTGGTGACAAGCCCAAGATTCGAATATACTCCATTGACTACAACCCTCTGTTGCCGGTCATTCAGTCACTGCCTTACCCATTCAACAATATTGCAATCCAAACTTAAAGATTGCAATTTATTAATAAGCCTTCTATGTGCAACAGTGTCAATAGCATTACTGAAATCTAGTAATAATATTTATTGCACCACAAGCAGGAGTTTACATCACACAACCTTTTTCGAGTTGAAGAGACACCAATTGAAAGCCATCTGGGATATTAATTAGGTTACATCAACATAAGAATATGTAAAAGCAAAAAAGGTGACAGTTTTATAATATTAGGAGATACTTTATCTTTAAGAACAGCAGGAATGCAATTTATTATGAGTATGTCATCTATCCCCCATAATGATTACATAGGTCACCAACAACAGAACACCTGATTCTTTCCAAATGACCAATTGCCCAGACACAATAAAGTATCCAGAATATGAAACAAGTAGGGAAAAGCAGCAATGAAAGGTTCTATTGCGGCCAAACTAATATTTTCTTATAAAGAAATGACAAACTGAGGTCACAGAGGAGGAAGCACAATTTCATGCAGCTGCAATGCAAATCAAAGAAGGGGAATGCCAGGTACTTTACAGCTAAGCAACCCATTAAGAAAAAACATCAACCCGTTATCCTGTTAACCAATACTGTAATATATATCAGTTTCACTGTGTGCTAGCTTAATTACTAACATTAATCTTTCTTCTAAATCTGCAGACTGGGACACTTTTTGCAAATGGCGCAATAACATGAGTTGTTTGCCACGGTTATATCCCAACATTGAGAAAAATTGGATTAATTTACTAAGGGTGAGCACAAATGTGAGTTTTAAAGCGGCACTGTCATGCCAAACTTACCTTTCCTCAATATCTTCCTCTTCTCCCCCTCTCTCAGGATCTGTTCTTCTTTTCCTCCTGTCTTCTTTAGTTTTCTTTAAAATCATAAGACAAAGTAGGGACTCTTTGCCTTATGGAGGATTCCTCCGCTTGACCAGCTCTGACCAGCAGAGGAGCAAAGTGCGCTTCATTTCCGCTGGTCAGAGCAATTTTCCCATGATCCCTAGCTTTCCTCCCCGTTCCCACGATGCTTCCTGTCAGTATTGCCGAACGTCCTGTCACTTAGACAGAACGCCGGCAAAACTGCCGAATTGCATCCTAACAGAATGAGAAGAGTTTCTCCATTCGTGTTAGGATGCAATTCGGGACTTTGTTCGGATTGCAATTTCATTTGAATGAATGAAACTCTGATCCTATTCGTGCTGTGGCTGCATCTTGCAGCCACTTAGTAGATAACTCCCTAATTCCCACGGTATTAGGGAGCTATCTACCAAAAGGCTGAAAGACCTAAATTGGTCTTTCAGCCACATTTACTAATACTAAGTAAAGATTACTTAGTATTAGTAAATTCAGCCCCTACTCGCTATACCACGAGTAGGGGCATGTCACGGGGCCGGGGGAGTAGGGGCATGTCACGGACACAGTAGGTCGTCCCCCCCGCTCAGGGGTGGGGGCCGGGGGGAGGACAGTAGTCCCCCCCCCCCTTATTGTTTATTAGGGCCCCCACCCACCGCTCAGGGGTGGGGGCCGGGGGGAGGACAGTATGTCCCCCCCTTATTGTTTTTTAGGGCCCCCACCCACCGCTCAGGGGTGGGGGCCAGGGGGGAGGACAGTAGGTCCCCCCCTTATTGTTTTTCTAGGGCCCCCACCCACCGCTGAGGGGTGGGGGCGGGGGGGGGAGGACAGTAGCCCCCCCCCTTATTGTTTTTCTAGGGCCCCCACCCACCGCTCAGGGGTGGGGGTGGGGGGGGGGAGGACAGTAGGTCCCCCCCCTTATTGTTTTAAGGGCCCCCACCCACCGCTTAGGAGGGGGGGCAGGAAAGTAGTTATATAGGGCCCCCCACCCACTTTTTAGGGTTAGGGGCCGGGGGGAGGACAGTAGGTCCTCCCCAACTTATTGTTATTTAGTAGGTTATATTGACCCCCATAGAGTGAGAGGGGGACCTGGGGGGCTTATGAAGCGGTAGGGAGCACTGCTCCCTGCCGCTTCTATCTTTACATATTACAAGGAGGGAGCTGCAAGCCGGTAGCTCCCTCCTTGTAATAAACTGGACGAACAAACGAACACTGATACTCAGTGTTTGTTTGTTCGTTCATCTGATTTTTCTATTCATTCATTCGTCTGTCTGATGAATGAATGAATAGATGAAATTCCCGTTCGCATGTCCAAGTGTTTCACTGGGCATGTGCGGGAATCTCAGTGCTATCTAGTGTGGGCAGATGACGTGTCCCACAGGGACTTCACCTACCCACACAAAGATGGCGGCGCCCTGAAGAAAGATCGGGGCAGAAAATAAGGAATAAAAAATAGGTAATATGGGGGGCTTAGGGGCATTTGGGGGTGACTAGGGGGTCAGTTAGATGTAGTGGAGGCGGGAGGGGGTTAAAAAAAAAACGGGATGAGGCCATGACAGTGCCGCTTTAAGGTCACGTTTGGCTGCTTTTTCTGGTATGAACCGATGAAAAAGGTAACTATCAAATTCTAGTTGTAGTTTCTCACCGCAATGGGAATCACTGACCGTTTGATGGCAGACATTTTACCCAAACTGAGCCAATTTCCCATTGAACACAATAAGACTTACTTTAAGAGCCAACATTTTACTAGGTTAACATTTTTATCCTGAGATTATCCTGAGATAAGTAATCTTTACCCGTGTGTCTCACTTCCTTAATTCCAACTCTCTCCTTGACCCTCTTCAGTCTGGCTTCCGCCCTCTCCACTCTACTGAGACCGCTCTTATCAAAGTGACTAATGACCTAATCTCCGCTAAATCCAAAGGTCACTACTCCATATTAATTCTCCTTGACCTCTCTGCTGCCTTTGACACAGTTGATCATTCTCTCCTCCTTCAAACTCTTCAATCACTCGGTCTCTGTGACTCTGTCCTCTCTTGGTTTTCCTCCTATCTCTCCCAACGCTCATTTAGTGTCTCCTTTTCCAAGGATACCTCCTCCCCTCGCCCTGTCTCGGTTGGAGTTCCCCAAGGCTCTGTCCTTGGTCCCCTTCTATTTTCTCTTTATACTGCCTCTCTTGGAAAACGTATTGCCTCTTTTGGATTCAACTACCACCTGTACGCTGATGACACTCAGATATACCTCTCCTCACCGGACCTCTCCCCGGCCGTCCTGCAACGTGTCACTGCTTGCCTCTCTTCCATCTCTGACTGGATGTCGTCACGCTTTCTCAAACTTAACCTCTCTAAAACTGAACTCCTTGTCTTTCCTCCTCCTAATACTGATCCTCCTCTCTCACTCTCCCTTCAAGTCAGTGATATCCACATAAGTCCATCCCTACAAGCGCGCTGTCTTGGCGTCATACTTGACTCTGGTCTCACCTTTGAGTCTCACATCCAGTTTGTTGCCAAGTCCTGTAGGTTCCAACTCAAAAACATAGCCCGCATCCGCCCCTTTCTTACGCAAGATGCTACCAAGGAGCTTGTCCATGCTCTAGTAATTTCCCGCATGGACTACTGTAACCCTCTCCTGATTGGTCTCCCCAAAAGCCGTACTGCCCCGCTACAGTCTGTAATGAATGCTGCAGCTAGACTGATTTTCCTATCCAGTCGGTCCTCTCACACCTCGCCCCTCTGCCAGTCCTTACATTGGCTCCCTGTATCCTATAGGAGTCAATTCAAAGTGCTAACCCATACATTTAAAGCACTGAACAATTCCAGCCCCTCTTATATCTCTTCACTGATCCAGAGGTATGCCCCTCCTCGTACCCTCCGCTCTGCCCGCGACCACCTCCTGACCGCTGCTCGCACCCGTACGGCCAACTCACGCTTGCAGGACTTTTCACGGGCGTCTCCTCTCCTATGGAATAACTTGCCTACTGCCATCAGACTCTCCCCTAGTCTTCAATCATTTAAGAAGGGCCTTAAATCCCATCTCTTCAGGAAAGCGTATGGCCTCCCAGAGTAATCTCTCCCTTACATACCTGTCCCTATGGGATAGTGCTTTGCTCTCTCCTCCAGCTCTGCTTCACTCCTACTTGATATTTCCTATCCTAATGTTTCTAATACCCCACTTCCTATAGACTGTAAGCTCATTTGAGCAGGGTCCTCTTCAACCTATTCCTGTAAGTTTTCTTGTAATTGTCTTATTTATTGTTACATCCCCCCCTCTCAAAATATTGTAAAGCGCTACGGAATCTGTTGGCGCTATATAAATGGCAATAATAATAATAATAATAATAATAACCATTTTTTATATTTTTAAACAAATGGATAACAACCATAGTATACAATCAGAGTTACCAACTAAAGTGAGGACTGCCAATTCTCCAAGTATCAAGCCTTTATGGGGCACTGTAGTCCACAAGACCACTTCAACTCATTCCAGAGACACTGCAATGCTTATATTGCAGCACCAAGTCAGCCTCTAGTAGCTGTCTACTAGGCAGCCACAAGAAGAGTTTCTTGGATCCTAACGGACTTTTGAAATTCTTTATTTTGTATTGATATACAATAATTAGTAGATATATTCGGTAAAGAACAGAAACAGTTTTAGATCAGATCGCATGTACCGCTCTTTGACATATAAAGCTTAGTGTAATGACATATGGACCGTAATTGTGGTGTCTGATTTGCGTGTTGTTATAGGTGGTTCCTGGCTTTCTCTTTATTTATCATGTGCTATCATGATGCTCTGTCATCGGAGATCGACGCACACAGCGGTGCATGGATAGGGGAGAGAGAGAGAGAGAGGAGCTTTCCATGAATGGAGTGGGCAGTTTGTCAGGCAGGTCATGTTCGTATTAACTTCCCAGGTTACAGTTTTCCCAGGGTTCCCAGATCTTCTGAAAAGTTTTTAAAGAGACCCTTATCCTAGCCCAGGGGTAGGCAACCTTCGGCTCTACAGATGTTGTGGACTACATCTCCCTTGATGCTTTGCCAGCAATATGGCTGTAAAAGCATTATGGGAGATGTAGTCCAAAACATCTGTAGAGCCGAAGGTTGCCTACCCCTGTCCTAGCCGTTAGGTTGTCCATCAAGTGGACCTCTTTTATCCAATGGACTTTTGGTCCGGTAACAGTCGCTGGATGTCCTCATGCTCTGCATGAGGACATCCATCGTCAAATTTTTCCCATAGGAAACCATAGGAAAACCACTATCACTGCTTTCCTATGTGGAGGTCGAATGTGCAAGGGACATCGGCACTGGGGTAAGGTAAATAAGTAATGGGGTTTTAACCAATTACTTTGTGAAGAGGGAAAATAGAAGGTTGAGCTACAGTACAAGTAGCATCTGTGGCTTTTTGTAAAAAATTACGTTACACTGCCATATTTACAGTAGGATTTGTTACTTAATATTTGGAAATATTAATTACGAATTTGTCATGCATAACATGCTATTTTTAGTTCCAGTTTTGTCCATCCGCCACCTTCACAAGAGCATTCTCATTTAAGTCATGGTGTAGCTTCAAAGGTTCTTTCAATACATGATGTTCACATTAAATGTATGTTTTTGAATGACTTTCTCTTTCCCACATTCCAATAAACACTACTGAAATGTTTAACAGGGTAAAGAGTGTGGCAAAGTCAATATTCCTGGCGTTGTCTTCCCATGATGCTCCATTTCCATGGGGGCATCTGCTTCCAAAGTCCTGTACAAGAACACAATAATGCTCGAGCATTCCTTGCATAGTATACACATGTGCCATCATGGGCTATAAGGCAATTAGGCCAAGCTCTGTTAGGACAGTCTACACAATGTAAATAAAAAAAAAAAAAAAAAAAATTCTTTAACTGATGGTATAGTTAGCTAGTCTGCCTTTTTTTGAGCAAGGAATACTTACCAGACGTACTTTCATTATGTATAATATATGATGGCAAAAATTCCAAAATCAGATCAACAGATATTCATCTAATTGGAAAGCTGGCATAATGTGTGTGGAAACTATGAATGTTTTGTCATAATGTGAAGAAGCACTTTCACTTTGCAGCTCTGCCTACAGCTGAATTCTCGTTTATTATGACAGCTACTCTGATTACTTTGGGTAAGCCATCATGACAACTGGATGACACCTTTACAAGAGCGTTTACTTACATTTCTACAGCATTCTAACAGTCCCTTACTTTGGAATGGGTGTTGAAGAATTCCCTGAAACCATGCCCAAACCACAGTGGGTTAAAACGTATTTCCATCAGGTGTGCAATGAAGCTGCAATACTCCTGTGCACAAAAATTAACTAGCTAGCATATTGCATATTGAAGTGCATTTGGAATCATCCAAAAGAACAAGATCTTTTTCAAATCTTTTGAATGAGACACTTCTGCAAGAGAGGATTGAGACAAAATGCCAAGGAAAATATATCAACGCTGCATACACTCCGACTTTCAAGAGATTAACAATTCTACAATCACGTCATCACAATGGTGTATACTCCACATGTTGTGCAAGCAGCTTGCTACCTGATCAAGTCGATTCTTAGCTGTTGTACAGAGGACTTAACATCTTCACTCAGGTTCAACCTTATCTGAATACTATTGACGGCTGCATTAACTCCTTCAGTCATGTGAGTGTTATTCTGTCACTTTATCAGAAGACAAGTAGAGTCGGTTCCCCTGTTGTACATAGTATAGCTTTGCAAACATCTAAGATTCCCCCCTTCTTAAAATACCAGTTCCATAGATAAGCAGACAGTAAATGAAGCTCACATTGTGCACAAGCTACAATCTGACATGTTCCTATCTAGGTGTGAACACCAGCTACTGTCTTGATTTCAGCCAAAGCAACAACAGTCTATAACCCAGCAACTACCAAAGTATGGTCCAGGACTTACATAAGTGCAGCTTTTAAAGCCATGAACATTTATTGTTCTCAGATAGTGACCTAGATATCGCTAAACTCAAAGAGGAGCCATTGTAACGTTTGTAAGCATCACCCTTACTTTCAGAAATTTTCAGCCAAAGGACTATTTGACCTGATCTATGACATACATATTTGCATGTTAGAAGCTATCAATAATAACTACAGTCAGGTCCATAAATATTGGGACATCAACACAATTCTAATCTTTGTGGCTCTATACACCACCACAATGGATTTGAAATTAAATGAACAAGATGTGCTTTAACTGTAGACTTGCAGCTTTAATTTGAGGGTATTTACATCCAAATCAGGTGAACGGTGTAGGAATTACAACAGTTTGTATATGTGCCTCCCACTTTTTAAGGGACCAAAAGTAATGGGACAGATTAACAGTCATAAATCAAACTTTCACTTTTTAATACATGGTTGCAAATCCTTTGCAGTCAATTACAGCCTGAAATCTGGAACGCATAGACATCACCAGATGCTGGGTTTCATCCCTGGTGATGCTCTGCCAGGCCTCTACTGCAACTGTCTTCAGTTCCTGCTTGTTCTTGGGGCATTTTCCCTTCCGTTTTGTCTTCATCAAGTGAAATGCATGCTCAATCAGATTCAGGTCAGGTGTTTGAATTGGCCATTGCATAACATTCCACTTCTTTCCCTTAAAAAACTCTTTGGTTGCTTTTGCAGTATGCTTCGGGTCATTGTCCATCTGCACAGTGAAGCCCCGTCCAATGAGTTCTGAAGCATTTGGCTGAATATGAGCAGATAATATTGCCCGAAACACTTCATAATTCATCCTGCTGCTTTTGTCAGCAGTCACATCATCAATAAATACAAGAGAACCAGTTCCATTGGCAGCCATACATGCCCACGCCATGACACTACCACCACGCTTCACTGATGAGGTGGTATGCTTTGGATCATGAGCAGTTCCTTTCCTTCTCCATACTCTTCTCTTCCCATCACTCTGGTACAAGTTGATCTTGGTCTCATCTGTCCATAGGATGTTGTTCCAGAACTGTGAAGCCTTTTTTAGCTGATGTTTGGCAAACTCTAATCTGGCCTTCCTGTTTTTGAGGCGCACGAATGGTTTACATCTTGTGGTGAACCCTCTGTATTCACTCTGGTGAAGTATTCTCTTGATTGTTGACTTTGACACACATACACCTACCTCCTGGAGAGTGTTCTTGATCTGGCCAACTGTTTAGTGTCCCCCTCACATGGCGCTGAAGGGGTTAAAACCCCTTCAGCCACTTACCTTTATCCAGCACTGGGCTCCCTCTGCGCTAGTGACCTCTCCTCCCCGTCCGACGTCAGCTCCCGAGTGGAGCGGCATGCGCGGCAAGTGCAAACTTCTCAATGCTTTCATATGGACGCTCTGCGTGATGGATGCAAAATTCGCATCCAGTGTTGCAGATGCGCCTCTAGTGGCTGTCTGGAAGACCGCCACTAGAGGTTGGATTAACCCTGCAATGTAAACATAGCAGTTTCTCTGAAACTGCTATGTTTGCATCTGAAGGGTTAAAACCTGAGGGACCTGGCACCCAGACCACTTAATTGAGCTGAAGTGGTCTGGGTGACTATGGTGTCCCTTTAAAGCCAATCAAGCATTGTGACAGACAAGACTCACTTATCTTGAGACTTGGGTGGGAACTATCCCATGCAAGTCTTGTGATAAGCAAGACTTGACTGCCAGAACGCTCGGATTGGTTGGCTTACAAGTCAACCAGAGAGCTCTGACTGAAACTGCATAGCCATTATAAAAAGCCAGTTTCTTTTTTCTTAGTAGGCTGGCCCCTTATATTTATACATTTTTTTTTAAATAGCAATGAGACTTTATTATTTATATATACATTGCAGCAATAAGTGCATAAGGGACACTGCACGCAGACCACTTCAATATGCTAAAGTTGTCTGGGTGCCTACAGTGTCCCTTTTAATTATGAAAATCTCAACCTGCTGGATCACAAGACACTAAATAAAGCACAAGTGATTGTTACTATCTAAAGGAATAATTAGCATTGTCACAAGAACTAGCAGAGAGAAAAAAAACATTACAAAATTAGTAGTTTAAGAGAGTGCTGTTGATGTCATGTTCTTCCTCATGAGCTGTGGGTTCAATCATATTGCTTCTTTATGATTACAGGACCCACCCCCAAATGAGGTGACAGTAGGAGAGAATTACACAGCCTCACCAAGTAATTTGCGGTACTGTGGAGTATATCAATTGAATTGGGAGGAAAGGGGGGCCTGAAATAGCAGAGCTACAAAAGTCAGACTGGTTGGTAACAGACTACCGTGAAGGTACAAAAAACAGTACAGCAGGCGGCTAGGTCAGGAGATAATATTGTTGGGAGAATAATATCACTCTGAAGACCAGACTGCTTTAGTTCTAAACATGCCAGGTCAAAAACAGCTATCACTCTGGAACAGTCAAGGATATAAACAAACCTGGTCAGTAACAGCGTAACTCATGAACAGACTGTAAAAACACTGGGTACGTTTTCAGGAACTGTCTGGGTCACACATGCAGTAATAAAGGAGAGGCTGCTAACAGGTGATGGAAACAGGACTAGGAGATGGCAAGGAGCCAAATGGAAAGACTGATTGGCAACAGAAAGTGGACAGATTTCACAGTCAACTTGCATAAGGAGATTAATGTATTTTATAGGGCTGGCATGACACCATGCGCCCTTGTAAATTATCTGTAAATCTACCACTACATGTGAATATAAAGCTGTGCGCAAACTGTCCAGCATGACAGCTGTCTCAGTCGTCCAGAGAGTTACCTAGCCAGGGAGTGTTTTATATACAGTGGGCAACGCCAGATCCCTCACTGGGGAACAAATATCTCCATCAGGGTTTGAATAATGACTTTTTTATTTTTAACATACAAGCAAGGCAGACAGGGGGAGCGTAAGATGAACAAGTTTGCATTATGTGCCCTGTGGAAACACTGTTATTATTATTATTATTATTATTATTGCCATTTATATAGCGCCAACAGATTCCGTAGCACTTTACAATATTATGAGAGGGGATTATACTATAAAATAGGACAATTACAAATAAACTTACAGGAACAATAGGTTGAAGAGGACCCTGCTCAATCGAGCTTACATTCTATAGCTGTAGTCTATTGTAAATTACTGCTTTGGATAAAGTCACTCACACAGTTTTTGTCTTGAGTGACTTTACTTTAGCTCTTTATCTTGATTTGTTCACCTCCAGTGAATGGACTTTCAACTGAGAAATTGCACATCTTCACGGAGATCATACAACAGCTCTATATAAAAGGAAACCATAATCCAATTAAAAAATATAATATTTAAATTGCGTAGGTAAAAAAGAAAAGAAAAAAAAGGGATATATCTTGCTGGCTGTAATGGTGGTTTACTCTAAAACCTGTCAAAAGAAAATCAAAAAACTGATTAGTGATCAAGAATCTGTCAAGCCCAGTTTCAGGTGGTAGATCATCATAAAGTGTTTGAGTGAAAAATAGGTGTCATGGGTGATGGCAGTATTTACAATAGATAAATAGATGCACTGGAGGCACAGCAGTCCTTAGCCAATTGGGCAAATTAAAGAAAACCATTCACAGATGTGCCAAGTGTGAAGAGTTAGATGGAAGAGTGAATCTGGGGGTAATCTAGTATATGTACCACTTTCATTCAGCACAAACATGTATAGCCAAGGAATGAGCAGGTCATTGACTAGAAGTGCCTCCAAGACAAGAGGACGCACTGAGCTTACTTGTAGGCTTTCTTTCCAACCAACCAGGACAGAGTGCAAGGCTGTAGTACGACAGCACATTCACCCACATATAGCAGAACCAAGAACAGAAGGTATTACATGGGATAGGGAGAAATGCAATATTAGAACTCCCCTTTCTTCAGTATGCATGCTTGTAAATATTTGCCTGCAGTGTGCCTTTAAAATATTTATAGTGGCACAATTAAAAAAAATGCTCAGTAATGGCATAATGCAACAATGGGTTTTAAGGACTTAAATATTTGTTTATTGAGTGCACACGTTATGTTCACTATATCTGTAATAGTATGAACAAATGGTTAGGACAATCCGTAGGACAATACACAGACAAAACAGTTCTGCGCCATAGCTTAAGTCAAGGGAAAACAGACTCTTACTCATAGTTTCTAACGTCATAAGAGAGTTCTGAAAGGTTAACCCTTTACTGACTACCACTTAGCTTTTCTCATTTCTCACAGGAGAACAACTTATATTCATGAGAACTGCTTTCTATATTCTCTTAGCATCCAATCACTGATTTATTATTCACACAGAAGGGTTCGCATAAGATGGAAAGCCACACAATGCATTCACGAAAACTGTTCTTAATGCCACGTGTCATATAACCAGGAAGTGGGTGCGTTTTATTTTTATCAGTGAAATCCATACAGTAGAAATGGTCTAAACACAGAATGAGCTTTGCATTTTATAACGGCAACATTTAAGTATCAAAGCCACAATATCGATTTGAAAGGACCTCGGAAAGTCATAATAATGCATGCATTATGTGATACAGCCTGGCACTTGGTTTATTCTCTGATAATATGTCATAATTGCTTGCACTTTAAGAAAGGTTCATATTATGTTACACAAACTTACAGGAATACAAACATGTACTCCTGTCACTATAGCTGTGAAAACATAGTTGAGGTCTCTCCCTCTCCCTCCCTCCCCCCCCCCCCCCCGTCAACAACATAAAAGGTGATTTTACTCACCGTTATTCTAGCGCCAAACGGGTCTCTTCGCGGCTGGCCCCGCCACAGCCTGGCCTCCTTGGCTGAGATCATATTTGATGATCTCAGCCAACCCAATGCTTTCACATATGAAAATATTGGAAGGCTATTGCGCATGCACGGCATAACGCTGCACCAGTCAGCATCTCCTCATAGAGATGCTTTAAATTAATGTATCTCTATGAGGAACATTCAATGCCTCCATGCAGAGCTTGGAGACGCTGAACGTCAGTGCTGCACATTGTGCATCAGAGACACAGCTGGCACCTCTAGTGGCCATCTGAGTAACTGCCATTAGAGGTGATCGTAGGCAGTAATGTAAACACTGCCTTTTCTCTAAAACACTGCCCCCTCTCACCCCCAGAAAAATCCCTTATATTTATGATTTTGTTATTTTATCATTTAAAAAAAAACTGTAAACATGATAGACAATGGAAGTATTGAAGAGTTACACTTCCCATCACTGTGGTATGGATGCCCCTCATACCATACCAATAAGGCGTACACAGAACAATGTGATATAAAGTCTAATAAAGTTACTGTAACCCCTTGCTGCCATTCGCTATATACAGATTCAAAACACAGGCTACAACAACTTGACACTTGATATATTGTAACGTATACAGCTGAATTACTTGTTATTGTAACACCATATTGCTTGTCAATAAATAAATAATTAAAGCAAACCAAAACCGACAGGAAACAAGGAGGAAAAAGGTTCCTGCAGATAACACTGTTAAAAGAGTAGATCCTGGGATATGGATTCAGGAGGTGAATTAAATGATTATTATTTATATTTTTTTTAAGTTTGTAATTTTTAATGCATTATCTCCATTAAGTATTAAATAGTGAAGTGTGTTCAGATCTCACTTGCAACCTCCTAGCAGTTAAAGAACCTACTCTAGGGGTTATAAATTGCACCATCAAATGCTGTGAAGGTTACAGGGGAGCACACACTGTAAAGCACAACCAAACATCAGTGAGCATGGAATAGCATTAAAATAAAAATATACTTACGGCACAAAGTAATGGTCTATTAAAAAGCAGGATAGCATCTTGAACAACAGGTACAGGGTCATTTAAAGTATTGTGTCAGCCTTTTTCAAATTGAACGTATAAAAATGTAACAGATTTTTCTAGTTAAAGGGTCACTTTAGTCACCAGAACAACTACAGCTTAATGTAGTTGTTCTGGTGAATATAATCATTATACGCAGGCATTTTCATGCAAACACTCTCCTTTTAAGAGAAAACACTTGCCGATTTTAACCAATTCAATGGTGTGGGGGAGGGCAAGCCACCTAAATGGTGGGTTTAGCACTATAGGGTCAGAAAAAACATGTAGGCAGCATTGCCATTCAGCATCTCCACGCATCTGCATCGAGACGCTACATTTTCCTCATAGAGATGCATTGATTCAATGCATCTCTATGAGGAGGTGCTGATTGGCGCTTGGCCCCGCCCCGCCTCAACTCCTTGCCGATTTTAGCCAATCGGATAATCGAATACCCTCCTTACTGTGGCATGAGATCCCTTCCTGTAAAAGTTTTCCCAGTCATGTTTTATTTAACAAGAACAATAATTTCTATTCAATACCCAAAACATAAAAAATTCATCTTGAATTCATGTATTAGTTAGTGATCGACCGATTATCGGTATCGGCAAATAGAGATAGATATTACATACCAGGACCGCCAGGCCCATGATGACAAGCCCTGCGGTTCTGGGGGGCCAAGCAAGCGCTTACTTACTTTCGGGGGGGGGGGGGGGGGGGGGAGGGGAGGACTAAAAATTTGTTTTATCATACAAATAAAAAAATGCCTCCCCCCGCCCCCATTTTACACAAATTACATATACTACACAAACACACACACCCACTGCATTCACTACAGGGAGTGCAGAATTATTAGGCAAGTTGTATTTTTGAGGATTAATTTTATTATTGAACAACAACCATGTTCTCAATGAACCCAAAAAACTCATTAATATCAAAGCTGAATATTTTTGGAAGTAGTTTTTAGTTTGTTTTTAGTTATAGCTATTTTAGGGGGATATCTGTGTGTGCAGGTGACTATTACTGTGCATAATTATTAGGCAACTTAACAAAAAACAAATATATACCCATTTCAATTATTTATTTTTACCAGTGAAACCAATATAACATCTCAACATTCACAAATATACATTTCTTACATTCAAAAACATAACAAAAACAAATCAGTGACCAATATAGCCACCTTTCTTTGCAAGGACACTCAAAAGCCTGCCATCCATGGATTCTGTCAGTGTTTTGATCTGTTCACCATCAACATTGCGTGCAGCAGCAACCACAGCCTCCCAGACACTGTTCAGAGAGGTGTACTGTTTTCCCTCCTTGTAAATCTCACATTTGATGATGGACCACAGGTTCTCAATGGGGTTCAGATCAGGTGAACAAGGAGGCCATGTCATTAGATTTTCTTCTTTTATACCCTTTCTTGCCAGCCACGCTGTGGAGTACTTGGACGCGTGTGATGGGGCATTGTCCTGCATGAAAATCATGTTTTTCTTTAAGGATGCAGACTTCTTCCTGTACCACTGATTGAAGAAGGTGTCTTCCAGAAACTGGGAGTTGAGCTTGACTCCATCCTCAACCCGAAAAGGCCCCACAAGCTCATCTTTGATGATACCAGCCCAAACCAGTACTCCACCTCCACCTTGCTGGCGTCTGAGTCGGACTGGAGCTCTCTGCCCTTTACCAATCCATCCATCTGGCCCATCAAGACTCACTCTCATTTCATCAGTCCATAAAACCTTAGAAAAATCCGTCTTGAGATATTTCTTGGCCCAGTCTTGACGTTTCAGCTTGTGTGTCTTGTTCAGTGGTGGTCGTCTTTCAGCCTTTCTTACCTTGGCCATGTCTCTGAGTATTGCACACCTTGTGCTTTCGGGCACTCCAGTGATGTTGCAGCTCTGAAATATGGCCAAACTGGTGGCAAGTGGCATCTTGGCAGCTGCACGCTTGACTTTTCTCAGTTCATGGGCAGTTATTTTGCGCCTTGGTTTCTCCACACGCTTCTTGCGACCCTGTTGACTATTTTGAATGAAACGCTTGATTGTTCGATGATCACGCTTCAGAAGCTTTGCAATTTTAAGAGTGCTGCATCCCTCTGCACGATATCTCACTATTTTTGACTTTTCTGAGCCTGTCAAGTCCTTCTTTTGACCCATTTTGCCAAAGGAAAGGAAGTTGCCTAATAATTATGCACATCTGATATAGGGTGTTGATGTCATTAGACCACACCCCTTCTCATTACAGAGATGCACATCACCTAATATGCTTAATTGGTAGTAGGCTTTCGAGCCTATACAGCTTGGAGTAAGACAACATGCATAAAGAGGATGATGTGGTCAAAATACTAATTTGCCTAATAATTCTGCACACAGTGTATACACTATACACACTACACACACACTGCATTCACTATACACACACTACACAAACACACACACACTGCATTCAGTATATGTACACAATATACACACTACACAAATACACTCTGCATTCAGTATATATACACACAATACAAATACACACTGCATTCAGTATATACACAAATACACACTGCATCTACACACACTACACAAATACACACTGCATCTACACACACACTACACGTGTCATGTATATTTTGTGCATTTACCTTTAGAATTAGTTTATTTTTTTCAAAATAGTAAATGTACAGAATATCGGTAAGTTATCGGCCATCGACTTGAAAGATCACAGGGGGGGGGGGGGGGGACTAAAAAATGTTTTTAACATAAAAATAAAAATGCCTCGCCTCACTGCATTCACTATACACATACTACACAAACACACTCTGCATTCATTATATACACACACTACACACACTGCATTCACTTTACGCACACTACACAAACACACACACTCTGCATTCAGTATATATACACAATACACACACTACACAAATACACTCTGCATTCAGTATATACACAAATACACACTGCATTCAACACACTACACAAATACATACTGCATCTACACACACACACACATATTACACAAACAGCATCCACTACATATGGCATGTATATTTTGTGCATTTACCTTTAGAATTCCTTTATTTTTTTCAAAATAGTAAATGTACAGAATATCGGTAAGTTATCAGCTATCGACCTGAAAGTTCACATGGAGGGAGGTGGGGGATGCCGACTAAAAAATGTTTTTAACATAAAAATAAAAAATGCCTCCCCCCCCCCCATTTTACACAAATTACATACCTTCCCAAACACACACTGCATTCACTATACACATACTACACAAACACACACTCTGCATTCATTATATACACACACTACACAAATACTGCATTCACTATACACACTACACAAACACTGCATTCACTATACACACACTACACAAACAGCATCCACTACATGTGGCATGTATATTTTGTGCATTTACCTTTAGAATTAGTTTATTTTTTGAGCAAGAGACACTCTCAAATGATTAATTCCAAACAAGGTCTGCAAAGGAGAATAAGACTAAGTGGGTGTGCCAAACATGGTACCTGCATCAGTGGCAATGCCTAAAATGGGTGGTCCTATCCAGAAAATGGACAGGAATGTTTAAAAAAGGGGCATGACAGTTTGGAATAATGCCCACCAGGATGACTGACCGCCTTCCTTGACTGGCCACACTCCAAGCAGACCATGCACAGAGTGGTGCTGTAGTGCACTGTACATGGTATTAGTGCCCTGACACTATTTAGCATAGTGCAAATGTGTCCAATTATACGCCTGCATTGCACTTGCTACAGTCAGATTCTTTTTGTCCCCTGATGCAGAACACCAGGTAACAAACTTCAGACCGTGAAACAGGAGCCTGAAATCGTGCACGACAGGCCGGATCCAGAACTGTTTGGAGATATGCAAACTGATTTTGCTAATGATGAATTGGAGCTTATTCTTTTGTGATATAACAGAAGACTTGAAGAAGGGCCGTTGCCTGGGACATGTCATACCATCCAAAAATGGATTGACTATTTACTGTGAGATGGCGCCAAGGGAATCCTGGCACCAGAACTGCTAAAATGGGGTGTAGTGGTTATGGTCCTTACAGCATCTCTTTAAGGCAATGACAGCTAATCTAAGCAAAACAGATATTATTGGACAGCATTTTCCATTATGTTTTGTTAGGCAGTCATTTAACACACACTCCATGCTCCCTTATATCCTCTTACCTATTGCTAAAGTACAGATTACACTCTTCCTTAGCCATACCAATTCATACCAGCTGCTTTAATTAAAAGAGGTCAGAGACACTCTGACTCAATCACTATCACTCATAGCTGCGCAAGGTAATGCAGAACAGAGGGGATGGGCTGCTGGGGACTCTCTTTTAGCATTAAACCATTAAAATGTTTTAAAACCGAATGAAAGCACAGCGCCTGGGGTCTCCAGACACTATTAACACTTGATTGCGTAGAATTTGTTACAAAGTTCCTGCACTTTGGTCACTAAATGCATGTGTTCATTAAAAAAGACACAAAATATAATTGTCTAACACTTTAACCCAAAGGCGGTACGTTCTCTCAGTTGATTTATTATTAAACTATTATGTGCTAATTTTCACTTAATAAGCAGATATCTGAAGAAACATATATTATTAAACCTAGAGGATGTTAACATCAGCATAAAGGACAGAGCAATCTGTTCAGTGAAGTTTGTGTGATAATACGTATGTATGAGCTGCACTATAAAATGTAACTCGTTTGATTTAACTTCCTAAAATACGGTTAATCTCCCACGAAGTGGAGTTCATGATCCAGAAAAGCATACTTTAGTAGCTAGTTTTATGAAAATATAGCTCCCCCCAGTTGTCAAAATAATATAACATCACAATTGAATTATATTCCCTTAGTTTGTTCAGTTGTATAGACTGGGAAAGCAGTGCACACTTGTAGCCCTAATGAAAGATCACAATGGAAAAAAAAACGACAAACCAAAATCTATAATCCAGCAATACATTATACTTGACTATACGTGGAAGACTTCCAGCTTCGTATGCTATGGGAAAGGGTTTGATTTATTATAGGAAAACATGGGCATGAAAACAGAGCAATAACATTTTGTGAGAGCTCAGACTGCTATTATATACGAGTTCTATTATGTTCTATTATGCAGATTTAATTTTACACATTTTTAATTTTTTTTTAGACATCCTTTCAAATTTTGTTACAAAATCATGCCTAATAAAATAAATAAATAAGTCCAAACAAAAAAACAACAACTCACAAAACAGGCAGGGCAAAAATCACATTACATCAACAAGGATATTTATCTGGGACAAAACGAGTCTTAGTGGGCATCCATTGTGCTCTTCATACACAAGTAACATTCCCTATTATCTGTCCATCTCTTTAACATGTATTGAACCCAAGTGTGAATGAATCCAATTTAACCTTAAATCACGTTTGTTACAAACTTTTTACTCCCTAAAACATTATTCACTAAACGCCAAATCATATAAAATTGTAATCTGAATGGTAGCTTAAGGGATAAAGCAAACCAGGTGTGACTATAGGAGAGTTTAGGATATTTAACTTTAGTGAACAATTCTGCTAGAGCTCACAGGACTAAAATCTTCGCACTCCAGATGTTGTGGACTACATTTCTCCTGATGCTTTGCCAGCATTATGGGAGTTGTAATCCACATCTCGAGTTGAAGGTTGCCAACCCAGGTGCTAGCCTATCCATAAACCTATTCTTCTTAAAAAAAAAAAAAAAATTTAAAAATAAGTAGTTTCTCTGTAATAGTAAATGTATAATTATTTTTTTTAAAAATATTTTGCCTACTCTATTCCAACAGGTATTTTCCTCATAGACGAACTCCCACAGTACAGTTCGTACGTTTCACAGCCGATTTCAAATATAAAATTTAAAAAAAAAAAAAGTCTGTGCAAACGGACAAACCAATTAAAGATAAAAACAAAAAATGTACATCAATACACTCTGATCTGCTTATAGGAACTATGAGATTTAATACAACAGTAAGCAACAGATGCCTTATTTGCTGTGTGCAAATCACTTTTCAACCATTACGCAGCCATAACAAATAATACACAGCAATTTTGAAACCTTTGAAATATAAGATTGAGAATTCAACTGTATGTTTTAGAGGCTACAGCTGGGTGGGGTTGCAAAGCAAGGGGTTTGTGCATTTTAATTTAAAATGTCCCGTATATAGAACAAACGGTGGGTAAGCTCATCTGAGTTCAACCTTTAGGAAACACTAGAAGGATGTGTGCTCATGTACCATACAGCCAGGCTGATGGCCTTTGGGGAGTTCAACAGTTTAACTATTTGCAGACGAGTATCCATAGAGTGATTACAGGAAGATGTTTAAGATGGAACGGCTGACACAGGTTTTCAGCCACAGCAGTTCCAGCTCACTTAAACATAAGCCCTCTAGAGTCCACGTTGACAAATTCTTTAACAAGCCCTGTGGTTACAAGGAAAGATGGTTTCGCTCTGAGTCACTCCTGTTCAAACAGTTTACTGGAAATGGAGAGGAGGGGGAATTTTCAGAGAAGTCATGTGATCGGCCAGACAAACCATAACTAGAATAGGTTCAGTAGAGTCAAAAACAGGTCCTGACAGCAGTTGACACCCAGGGAGTGCATGTCCCCTTAGTCATTAGGATAAGCACAGTTTATTTAGAAGAAAGGAGGGTGCGAGGAGAATTACAAGCAGACACTTGGATTAACCATTCCAGGGTGGTATGGGAAGCTGGTTCAAACAGAAAATATTGGTATAGTCCAGAAACTGATTATTTCCAACTTTCTATACAGCTCTTTTACAATCACCAAGCACGCAAAAGGCCTATCCCAGTGTTTTGTTGCTAAATAAATTAAATATATTAGCTCAAGTGTCAATTTCAATTCTCACTTACAGTATACTGAATTGTAAGAAGCACTGTTCTATGGGTAGTACAAAACCAATACTTCAACAGTAAAAGAGATATACATGCACATATACATATGTTTTTAATAAATGTGGGGTATAGCGTTTAGATTGATAATGAAAAAAAAATTACATTGCAGCATTAAGCTTCAACATAAAAATGTGAAAAAAAATGAAGGGGTCTGAATACTATCTAAATGCACTGTATACTGTATACAGTATAGTAATATCTCAAGCTCTATATAAACCGTACTGGTAAACATTTGTTACATAAGTGTAACAATAACTGAATTGCATTTGTACTGCTCCTTTCCATGAAACACTGGCATATAATATTTTTTTCCCCACTGTGGTTCACAATTTACATAAAAGGTGTAAAACTCGCGGCCCACAATGAATGTTTTTGTGGCCCAGCGAGCCGCGAGTTTGACATGTTAAGGCAGAGTAAGCACCTGCTCTCCCCACATTGCAGGTGCCTACTCTGCTAAAATTTACCCAGCCGGGAGGAGAGGACGCTGGCGGCAGCGAGGGAGCTCAGTCTTCCTGCTTCTAACGGTTTCCTCGCCCACGCCCTCTATAGTGATGCCGGGTGCCGGAATATGATGTAATTCCGCCTGGCACCACTAAACTACGCGTGTGAGGCAGTAGTTAGGAGCAGGAAGGGAGAGGCACCACGCCAGCTCCCAAAGGTAGGGAGCAATAAATAAAATGATTTGTGAGTGTGTGCAAGATGTGCCAGAGTAAGTGTCAGTGTGCGTCTGTCAGCGCGTGTGTGTCAGTGAGTGTGTGTTGGTCAGTGTTGCGATAGCTGCAGCTAGACAGTGCAGGACCTGAAGGTTCACTGAGGCAAGCAACGCCACATCACATTTAGACGTGACATCAACGTGCTCCACCTTTACAGGGTTTCAAGAACTAGCGGGAGGATCCGCTTTGGCACAGGCTGCGGGCGGTGCCATTGGGGGTATACCAGAGGTTGGACTACAGAGTCGCATACTGGCAGCGGCAATGTGAGTGAAGTCTACTTGTTGGCCAATATTGTTTTTCGTCTTTTTTTTTTTTTTTTAAACAGGGGCTGAGGTTTAGTAGGGGGGCGTACTGGGTTTTAGTATAGAGGGGGGTACTGGGGTTTAATATAGATGGGGGGTCTGGGATTTAGTATAGAGGAAGGGACCAGGATTTAGTATAGAGGAAGGGACCGGGATTTAGTAGAGGAGGGTGCTGGGGTTTAGAAGAGATTGATGCTGTTTTTTGTTTTTATTTATACTGTACTTCTCAAAATAAACCTAGGTTTCTATGAAAATTTTAGTTTTTGGGGAGGGGGAGTTTGCGGCCCTCAAACGTAAACCTGGTTTATTTTGCCCGTGCTAGCCTTTGAGTTTGACATGCCTGGTGTAAAGCATCATTGTTGATTGGGTAAAATACAAGTCTTGAAATTGCTTTTCATAAATATACTTTACTTTCCAATTCATTTGTACATTATTAATAGCAGTATGAACAATTATAGTGGTTCAAAAGTGCACTTATTTCATATTTTTAATGTCATCGGTAGGTCCATATAAACTTCAATTAAACCAACTTTGGATTATTCTTCACAATTTAAACCAATGACGTAAAAATATACTAAAGAAACAGATTAAACATGAATTGCATTCCTTTGGCTGCTGTAATACTAAATACGCTTAGAAATATTATTAAATACCATTATTATGAGTGTTGTGAAATTACCTTAATTTACAGTCTAAAATCCTGAACTTTAAAATTACTTTTGAAGTGCAATTACTATAATGAAAATGAACATTCCAAGCTTTTGTGAAGTTGGAAAAACATGACCCTGATTTAGAACAATTGAATGCGGATATTGGAATCTTCATGATTAAGAATATTCATAATACGTCAGATTAGCAGTTTATTTTATCATTTGCAATAGGAATACAATTAAAGTTCAAACTGCCAAGCACATTTAGCACATGCCCATTCCATATACAAAGAATGAAAAGTCTGTTTACTTGTTCAGAGATTCATTGTGCATACTTGATCCAAATGCACTTCTCTCTAAGTACACTGTAGCTTTGCGTAATGTATAGTGTGACTTCGTCAAACAGTGTTTATTTGTCAGCATTTTCCAGGACAGCCACAACAAAGTGCGTAGCATGCCTTGAAGGTGTGGCTGTACGACATTTTTTTTCCATAGATGCCTTTAACCTCTTAAGGACCAAACTTCTGGAATAAAAGGGAATCATGACATGTCACACATGTCATGTGTCCTTAAGGGGTTAAGGCAAAAAAAAAAAAAAAGGGATCTGCTTTGCTAAAACATTAAGGTTTTGCATTAAGAAACAAATGCCAATTTAAACACTGACTTTTAAAACAATGGCGTATGATACAATTTATATAACTTCAAACATATATTAAACACTAAGCGGAAGGTAGAAAAGATCTACAGACATATAAGGGCACTTTATTGCCCCAGATCCCCTGTAATAATTTGCTACAGTGCCATTTATTTTACTATATATGGTGTTAAATATACAACATAGTGTGGGTGTGTTGCTGTTGTAACAGGATTTTAATGCAGTGCGTGCAGGTTTAATATGGCATGTTACAGAGCTAATCCAGCCAGCGTGGAGATATATATGTATAAGAAAAAACGGGATGCACTCACAGGTCTTCTAAATCGTGCAAATTGTGTTTTATTAAATAGTACGATACATATAGAAATCGATCGACGTTTCGACCCTACCGGGTCTTTTTCTTTTCAAGAAAAAGACCCGGCAGGGTCGAAACGTCGATCGATTTCTATATGTATCGTACTATTTAATAATTTAGATGTACTATTTAATATTACTATTTAATATTTAGATGTTTTTTTTTTTATTCTTTATTTTTTTAGTGCATAAGCTTATAACAGATGGTCGTGAGGTACCCCAAAGGCATTCCTCCAACGCATTATAAACATTTCAGCATATGGGTACATGGGAAATCTAGCACAATTTTTGTTTAGAGGTATTTCAAGCAATAAACAATAGAGGGTCTAAACAGCTGAATGTGTCTCTTAACTTAAGGTAACATCGCTGGCATTTTTATTCAGCTAATTTTGAGCAACTTCAAGTAAAATTCAGTCTGTGTAATACTGGCTTAGTCTAGCTTTTTTACAAATGTGGGTTACAAGTTTAAGATAAGGGTTACAGTAACAGGCATTAACAAGGCAAAACATTGTGTGACTAAGAAGACAGCACAGGTTTTTGGTGTGGTGTGGGAACATGTTATGGTACAAT